>NC_072438.2:65399000-66057500 GCF_028878055.3 Symphalangus syndactylus | reverse complement strand
TGGGAACCCCAACTTGAAGCTGGTCGATCAGCAGTTCTGGAAGCTGGACTTGTGACTGCTGTCAGGGGGCAGGGAGCAGTCCTGGGGAGTGACCCCTCAACCTGTGGGATCTGACATTAATCCAGGTAGATCCTGTTGGAATTGCACTGGGGGACACCCAGGGGTGTCTGCTGCTTTGTACTGGGGAGAAACTCACACATCTTTGTTCACGAAAGTCTACTTCTGTGTTGCTGATTGTTGTGGTAATGTGAGAGCAGAGGGAAAATGTGGCTTGAGAGAGTTTTTCCTGAGACAATTGGTGTCAGAAGTGGGATTTGCTAGACTCATTCTGACTAACAGAAACATGTGGTTTGGGAAGAGAAAGGATAAAAGGGCAGGGGTTGAAGAACGTTTCCTGGGTGGCTACATGGTCACCTATGGTATGAAGCCAAAGCTGTGGGATCAGTTACTAAAGGTAGACATTACCAGTGGAATTTAAAGATGGATCTAACTCCCATGGGGTTCATTCACTGGATGCATAAGGAAATGCAAACTCATATGGAAAAAAATAGTTCCTTGGTTATTGTTACCTATAATAGCCAAAATAAAAGTGAAAGAGAGTGCTGGGTCAGGCTTTGAGGCTGGATCAAGCTCAGATGTGGGTCTGTCTGAGCTCAGCCCACTAGTCTCAAAGTCATCAACAAAGGAGAAAATTTTATGCAGAGACAATACAAAGTACCACTGAGACCCGTGGTTACCAAGAAGGTAGTCAATGTGGAGGAAGGGCAAAACCAGGTAACTATTGAAACCAAAGAGAATAAGTGAAGGAATTGCTTCATTTTGTAGATCAGTATCATCAGCTTCCAGAGAACCCTTTACTAAAATAGATTCTGAAAGTGACTAATTTAGGCATAGTATCTTTGGTTTTAAATGCTGCAGAGTAGAACAGCATGCTCAGGTTGATGGAAGATGCACAGCTTACTATTGAACAATCACAGATGGGTATATATGATCCAGACACACAGGAGGTTATTCATGAGGTAATAGCCAGCTTGGTGGATCCGATAAAAGCTACTGGAAGATTGCTTTACCCTGAGAAGGGAGACTGTCCAACTCCACCTGTAAATGCCAAGTGGAGCACCCCAGATGAAGCAGCTGAAATGCTTCATATGCAAGCCATGTGGGACTGGTTTTATGATGGCAGGAGTATTCATCTGATGAATATGTCCATAACCCAGGTCATGGTAAATGCCGTGGTTAAGGGGACCCCTTCTACATTGGCACCCCATGTGACATTACTCCTTCAAACTCAAACAGCGTTTTGAGAAGCTGTACCAAATTTGCTGTCTCAGCTTTCCCTTATGGGTCCTACAGATGCTAATAAAAATATTAGGTTAGTTAATGTTTTTATTAATTAACCTAATGAGACCAGGGAAAGACAAAAAGCAGAAGCAGAATCAAATGGCTCATCCCAAGAATGTGGAAATTCTTTTTTTTTTCTTTTTTTTTTTGAGACGGAGTCACTCTGTCGCCCAGGCTGGAGTGCAGTGCCGCAATCTTGGCTCACTGCAAGCTCCACCTCCCGGGTTCCCATCATTCTCCTGCCTCAGCAGCTCCAGTAGCTGGAAATACAGGCACCCACCACCACGCCCGGCTAATTTTGTTTTTCTATTTTTAGCAGAGACGGGGTTTCACCGTGTTAGCCAGGATGGTCTCAATCTCCTGACCTCATGATCCGCCCGCCTCGGCCTCCCAAAGTGCTGGGATTACAGGCATGAGCCAAGAAGTTGGAAATTTTTAAAAGATTATTTAAAAATGAGGTGAATAAAAAAACATTGATGGGGTGAAAATAAGAAGAAGAAGAAAGGAGAGTCATAGGACTTGTCCCAACAGGAAGGAAATCTTTAGATGGTTATTAAAAAACAAAATGAATAAAATGGAAATCGATCAAGTTAAAACAAAGGAAATTGATGGGGTCAATACAACAGTATCAAAGGTTGGGTGGACCAAAGGGAGCCTCTGCTAATCCCCCAATATTAAAGGGCTTCAACCCAGTTTGCTCTATTTCCCCCAGTTTAGAGAAACTGTAAAAGCCAGAAGGCAGAGATTCTAATGAGAAATCTAATCAGACTTTGAGAAATTGTCTGGTACAATAGACAGGCAAGTTAATCAAAATAAAGATTGAAGAAAGACCAAGGTCCTTTGGCTCAGCCCTTTGCTGGAGACCGAAAGCCTTTTGCACAAAAGAGGATAAAATGGTCTGGGGGTGGAGAAGAGAAGTTCCCAAAACGAGAACATAAAAATGTAAGGACTGGTAGGATTATGAAAGTTGATATTTATTTGAACACACTTCATGTGAAGTTGTTGCATCTCTTTTACCTAATTGAATCCTGGGAAATGACATTGTGTCTGATTGGGAAATATTTCCCCTACCTTGTACTGTAAAACAGAAGGCATGTAAATCTGCCCTTCAAGGAATATTACTTTTATACACTACATGGGAACCAGTAAGCTTGCCCGAGCCCACACAGTGCAGAGGAGAAGCTAGAGCACCTGATAAAGATAAATTCTCCATTTGACAGCACTCTATGGTGCATTTCCTGGGGCTTATAGCAAAATCCTGTGAGCATTTCCTGCAATGACTACAGAGACTTTGGACTAAAGAATTTCCAGTTGAGGGGCATTTACTACCTTGCCAAGGGAATTTAACTGAAGCTACTCCTATGACTGAAGGATATAAAATGATGTTGACACCTGAAATACCAATGCTATCTTGGATGATGTCACGGAAATACTCTAATGAGGATAGTAATGCCCAGAAGAATTCCATAACAAAATGGAAATGGTTTATTCAGGATTATGCTATCTGGGAAATGCAAGGAGATACTCACAAGCAGGTAGCCTCTTTACGACTAGTACTGACTCTGGAACTGTGTGAGGTGCTGCTGGATTCTATTGACACTTGGACAGTACACTATGAACAGTTCTTGATTGACCAAAAGGAGCTGCTTGGTTTACAGATGGCAGTTTCAAAGCGAATGGACAACATCCTGTTTGGAAGTCAGCTACTTTGATCAAAGAAGATAAAAATGGATCAGCTTGGTGGGCTGAATTGCATGCTGTTTTTCTAACAGTGATGGAAGAATTGAACAGTGGTGGAAGCCCCTGTGTTTGGGTTTTTACTAACTCATGGGTAGTGACAAATGGCCTGGCTACATGGTCAGGCAGAAGGGCAATGGAAACCCGGCCTATTAAAGACATGCCCACATGGGGTATGGCCCTATGGAAATTTGAGGAGTGTGTTAAAGTAGAACAAATGCTCGTCAGAAGAACTCCCTTCCAGATCTGGAAGGTGACTGGAATCAATAAGTAGATATCTCTGTGTGCTCCCTGGAGGTGGCCACCTGGGTCCGTGAAATGAGGGGACATAGGTCACTGCAGCGGTGCAGAGATGGGCTGAATTGAGGCATGTTACCTTTGCACCCTCTCTGGCACATAATGCCAGTAAGAATTACTCTGTTTGTTAGCAAGAGAGACAGAAATTGTGGATAGCTATGAGACAGGTTTCCTGATGGAAAGGCCCTTGCTGGTACGACGACTTCACGAGTGTGTGCTCACCTCCAACATGAGTGGGGCTAGTGTCCCCACTAGATTTTTTCTGTTTTTCTGATTGATGTGGGGAAGAGCAGGTAGGGAGGATGGATGCTGGTATGGCTATGCCATCTTGCCAAGGGAGGAGTACCCTGTTATAACAAATATATATATATATATTTAGTAGAAACCCTGTCTCTACTAAAACAACTGTATATATCTATAGATAGATAGATAGATAGATAGATAGATAGATAGATAGATAGTTGTTATATCAGGGTAATAGTTATGTAACTATAACTATAAAACTATATATATTTTTTCTTCCCAAAATCACCTCAAAAAATTTATTTTTCTTTTTCTCCCCTATCTGATGCAGTGGTCTTAGGACCAAGGCTACAACTCTAAGTGGTGGAAGCAGGGATGATTTCTAAGCAAGAAACTGTCACTGTGTTTTTAAACCTCATGTCAGAATTCCTGAGGGCCTGATGGAGGTGGGCTGTGCCTTCCACCCATCTAGCAACATTGGGGTTAAGAGCGAAGCAGCCGTATTGCCTGGTGGTAAAAACAGCTTACTGGCTCTGTACTTGTGTAACCTTACACTATCTGAGTGGGAGTGGACTGAGGAGGAGGTACTTGCTAGACTTGTATTGCTGCCTGCAATCTAGGCCAGCACAGTGGCGATTCTAATGTCCCTTCACAAGGTGAAAAGGTTTGGGTATTCCTGGAGAGAAGGAGAAATGTTGCTGAGTGTAAAGAAATGAATAAATGGGTTATTAATTGAGGGAAATTCAATATTACATTAACAACTCAAAAGAGTCCCAGAACAAGAGATGACATTGTCTCTTAGCTCAATTATTCCGGATGGCTGAAAGGGTGTATATGTTTTACCAAGATCACTACTGCTTTTGGAACCTGACAAGATTGAAAGGAAATCTTCAAACCTGTGTGGCCTCACTCTGAGAGACATTCACATAATATGATGGACTGGACTAATTTTTATGATTATATATATTCTTTTGATGTAAGGGGTCCATGGTCAAAAATCAGAGTGTGGGCCGGACGTGGTAGTTCATGCCTGTAATCCCAGAACTTTGGGAAGCCGAGGCGGGTGGATCGTCTGAGGTCAGGAGTTCCAGATCAGCCTGGCCAACATGATGAAACCCTGTCTCTACTAAAAACACAAAAAATTAGCAGGGCATGTCTGTAATTCCAGCTACTTTGGGAGGCTGAGGCAGGAGAATTGCTTGAATCTGGGAGGGGGAGGCTGCAATGAGCCAAGATCGTGCCACTGCACTCCCACCTGGGCGACAGAGCCAGACTCCATCTCTAAACAAACAAACAAAAACCAAGGGTGTGGCTTGTGGTGTTTTCATACATATATATTTATATATGTATATATAATATATACTGGCTTTCATCCATGGTCCCTGGCTCATAACTCACATAGCCCTTTTTACAATCTTTTGTTAAAATGTTGGGTGTGTTCAGAAACAGAATCTGTCTCTTACCCTCTTTTCACTGCCCCAGGACAAGACTCTAATCTTCCTCACCTTTCTGACTGTGGGACTTAAGACCCTCCCCTGAGATAGTCCCACCTTACACCTGCAGGAAAGAAATGCTGATGTCATGAAGCTTCCATAAAAACCCAAGACCACTGGGTTCAGAGAGCTTTCGGACAGCTGAACGTGTGAAGGTTCCTGGAGGCTGGCATACCTCTGGAGGGCATGGGAGCCCGTGCCTCTTCTCGCATACCTTGCCCTACCCAGCTCTTCGTCTGTATCCTGTGCAATATCTTTCACAATAAACCACTAATTGTGTTTCCCTGAGTGCTGTGAGCTGCTCCAGCAAATTAATTGAACCCAAAATGGGAATTGCAACTTGAAGCCAGTTAGTCAGAAGTTGTGGAGGCCTGGTCTTGTGACTGGTGTGTGGTGGAGGGGGCAGCAGTCCTGGGGACTGAGCCCTCAACCTGTGGGATTTGACACTATCTCCAGGTAGATCGTGTGGGAATTGACACCCAACTGGTGTTCACTTCTTTATGGTGGGGAGAAACTCCCACACCTTTGGTCACAGAAGTCTTCAGTGTGCTGATTGTCGTGGTGGTGTGAGACTGTTAGGGGTGGCGAATATCTGGGTTATTGATGGGAAATACGTACAGGTCTGCAGCAACCTCAATTCTTGCCTTCTCAGAAGAAAGAGTTCAACTGAGGGGCATAAGGCAGAGAAAGAGACTGAGGCAAGTTTCAGAGCAGGAGAGGAAGTTTATTCAAAAGCTTTAGAGCAGGAAAGAAAGGAAAGTACACTTGGAAGAGACTCAAGTGGGTGCTGTGGAGGTCAAATGGGACATTTGACCTTTTGACTTGGGGTTTTATAGGTTGGCATACTCCCGGGGTCTTGTGTCCTTTTTCCCATGATTATTCCTTTAGGGTGGGCCACCCGCATGCACAGTGGCCTGCCAATACTTGAGAGGTGAGCATGCTCAGCCCGTTTACTGGAGTTGTTCAAATTCTTGCCTGTGACATTCTTCTCTTTTCCAGTGGAATGCTTCCAAAAGGTCATACTCCACCATTTTGTCTCTTAATGTGCATGCCTGAGCCTACTCACCCAATTCCTGAGCTACTGGTTACCAATTTCAAATGTTTTCATCTGTTGTGAAATTGCCTCTCCCTTGCACCTGCAACCAATTATCATTTTTAGAGAGGCAGTGTGACAACCGCCGGACCATCACCTGATGGTCGTCTGACATTCCTGGTGGGTCAGGAGGAGTCCTCTTCTGCCTGTTCATGCCTGGCTAGCTAGCTACTGTAACAAGATCAGAGGAAAAACACAGTTTCGGAGAGTTTTTCCTGAAACAAACGGTATTAATCAGTTCTTGGGAAATCTGCCCAAATAACCCAAACACCTCCCATTGAGAATCACCTGCAACACTGGGGATCCAATTTCAACATGAGGTTTGGAGGGGACAAATATTCATACCACAGCAGGCGTGTTTCAATGACTGCACATGGCCCATTTGGCCTTCAGACTAGCATTCTGTGCATTTCCCGGTCAGTAGGTGCATGGCTGACATAGATCTAAATCTTGAGGTGATCCTAAACCCAGAACTTTTGTTATGAGCATCGACTTTCACCTTCACTCCACCAAGTCTCTAGCAGGGCTGGGTTACCAATAACAACATCGTTTTTGTTCACTGTCTTCTTTTCTCAGTCCTCTTCCTTCTCTTTCATCCCTCCTGGGGAAGAAATCTTAGAAACACAAAATGCTAGAAAGAAAGAACAGGTGGGACCTGAGCCAGAACAAAGGTCCTGGATTGCCCACATACTGATTAACTAATGTTGGCTCTTCTGGAGGTGGCAGCTGAATCTACTGCATATTAGCTGAAATGATCACGCTTAGACTGGCCCTCCTTTGCACTCTGAGTTTATAGCAGCACTTTCCAAGTTTGGCTTTTTATCACAGCTTAAACAAATATTTTATGTGTAAAGTACAGAAAAGTGGGCCAATTGCTCTTCTCTGCCTTCTAAGAACAATGCAACTCCTCTCAAACATTTTGCAAGAAACTAACATAATCTCCCCGACTGTGCTGGAAACAGAACACGGAAGAGCCATTTAAGAGTATAAGGCAGCCTGTGTGGTGGCACTGATGAAACGGCCAAGGAACGAAATGCTTGCCCAGACGAGGACTCTTGGTGATAATGTTCCCAGAGAAACAAGGTCCTGAACCGAACCTTTCATCCATTAAACCAGAGTTTGCAAAGTGGCTCCACTGTATCTTCCCATGTCTGATCCTACTGGAACATATGATCCTTCTCCTAAGAGCCTTATCCTTTACCAAGAAAGACAAACACACCCTTGAAACAAATAGAAATCAACTAAGTACTTAACTGAGTGATATTGACTCTAAGTGAAGGAGGGTTTCCAGGAAGCGGAATCGATGTGGGCAGAGATGCTGAAAAGGTCTACATGAAGAAGACAGAGGTTAAGCTGAGCTATGAAGGATGAGTCAGCTTTCAGTAAGGGGAGGAATGAAGAAAGGGCATTGGAGAGGGAGAGAGAGAGAGTGTATGTGTGTGTTTATGTGTGTAAGGAGCAAAGAAGATTCTAAGACAAGGAGTGCTAATAGCTATGATATACACAATTCACTCAAAATCTTAAACTTCTCCTTGTATTTCATGCAGTTCTCTGCTCCAATTCCCTCTTCTCTCCAGCCCCACCTAACAATTCTATTTTGCTAACTGTACATTTTTTTTACTGTATCTTGTATCCACCAGCCTTATTAATATACAAACTTCAAGTCATTTCTAATGTTTCACATACAAAAAGAGAGAAGATTCTTCTGTCTTCCAAAAAGAGAGAAGATTCTTCTGTCTTCCAAAAAGAGAGAAGAATCTTCTGTCTTCCAAAAAGAGTGAAGATTCTTCTCTCTTCCAAAAAGAGTGAAGATTCTTGTGAGTTCCCAGTACAAGGCTGATCATGTGCTCACTAAATACCACCCAGTGGCTGAAATTGAATTTATTTACCTCAATTGCACATCTCTGAGAGGACCAAAGAGTTTCATGACTGCTATTCTAGCATTTTAAAGAGCAGATGCGAGGGACCAAAATGTTGGTAACAACTACAGAAGAATTTCTGTGACAGACTAAAGCTCTGCAACTGTAGGGTACATTCAATAACTGGCATTGAAAAGACTGATTTTGTCTTTCTTTCCCTCTCTCTGTCTCTCTCCTTTTCTTTCTTTCCAGAATTTTCCACAAATGAGTTCATTTATAAAGAGAAAGGCAAGCTTTGATGACAACACCTTCACAAAACGGAGGCCTTTGAAAACATTGGTCTGGATTGAGGAGTATGTTCCCTTGCCCGGATCCTTCAATTCCTCCCTATAGTGTATTCATTCAGCTTGATTCCAGCCTGAGTGTCTGGGCAGTTGGTACCCACAGCCCCTTCTGGGCCCCAGGGGAAGGCATCCTTCCCCTCCCTCCTCCCCGAGCTCTGAGGTGGCTGGCCTCCTGCCTGGCTGTGCCAGAAAGCAGCATGACCACCAGCACTACTGTGGTCAGGACAGGAAGAAAATCTCGGGCATTCACAGCTAAACTATGGTTTGAGAAATGCTGGCGACTGAGGGTTGGCTGGGTAAAGGAATAAGAATAGCAGCTGCAATGCACTCTTTGACTCTGCCTCTCCCAAAACAGTCCCTAAAAGGACCATAGAAAGGATCACAATGTTCACGGCTGGGCTTGGCATAGTCTTAGTCCTGGGGTGAGGGCCAGTGAGAAACCCACGAGGGTTTCTTTGGGGGTCTTTCTGAGGGTAGCAAAGGGAGTCTCATGGCCCAAAAAAGTAGCATTCTTTTGGCCCTAAGAAGGACCTGCTGGAACTCAGGATTCTTTTTTCAGTCCAGTTTAAAATCCCAGGTGAAATTAGCGGAGTGTGGTGGCATGCGCCTGTAATCCCAGCTACTTTGGAGGCTGAGGCAGGAGAATCACTTGAACCCAGGAGGCAGAGGTTGCATTGAGCCGAGATGGCGTCACTGCACTCCAGCCTGCGTGACCCAGTGAGACTCTATCTCAAAAAAATAAAATAAAATGCCAGATGCCTCTTCCATTGACGACAACGAGGAAGCATTGTCCCCTTTATTTCAGCCCTTGAGTCACATCAGCATGTGCTGGTGGGACCTTAGGGTCCACATCACCAAGTTGAGTAAGGAATCCATCCATGTTAGTTAGGTTTTTTTCTTTCCATTGGTTCTTTTCACAGTAGAACCAAAGTAGAATATGCTTCTGCCACTGGTACACATATCTGGCTTCTAGATAAGGAAACTAACTTTTTCTGTCCTAACTCACAGCTGTATTTAGGCCCTAAGGATCTGGGAAACAGAGATGTGACAGGTCCCATTTTTCCACTTCATCTTCTCTTTAAAACAAATAGGACTGGATGTGGGCAAACATATCTGTAGCAAAAGATTGAACACTGAATCAGGATCATGTGCTCCATGCTCCTTAGTTATTTTTATTCATTTAAGGGAATCAGAAAAAGCACAGGAGGCCCTCAGGACATGAAAATTAAATGTGGCAGCTGAAATTGGCATCTGCAGGCGCAGCTCAAGCAGGCTGGCATCCGCTAAGCAAGGCATTTAAAAGGAGTTGAGGCTGCCCTAACCAAACTGAAGAAAACCTGGGCAGGGGCCGTTTAAAGGAAACAAGTTCCCTCTCTTCTTAGGACTAAGCTTGCATACTGTCTTCAAGCTAAGGAGAATAAGGGGGGCTTGTTTAAAGGGCATTCAATGTCAATGACTGTTTTTTTCTCCGTAAAGACTGACAGTTTAAAGAGAATCTGTTGGCAGGCTGATTGCAATCTTGTTTGTACCAGAGCAATAGAAATCTTGGTTATAAATATGCAAAGCATCATGAAAAGATTAAGACTCAGTGTCTGGGGTGCAAATTGGTCTGGGTTGTTTACTGCATGAGGAATGCCTTCCCTCCATCCTCCTCTCCCAGTGCAATCCCACACACAGAGAATAATCCATGAAGACAAATACCTTGCCATGTCCCACTCTCCTGCTTTCCAGGGCTTATTCTGGTGTGGGCCTGGCTCTGGGGAAAGATTCACACCTGGGCAGGAAGGACAAGGTGGAGAGAGGGCGGAGAAGGAAATGAGCTCCCTGATCCAGGACCTGGCCTGCTATAATTTTTGGCTCAAATAGAGTGGGTTGCTGTTGGACTAACGATGAATTTGGGTCTGCTTCAGTGACTTCTGAGAGATGAGAGGAAGCAGTGAAAACTTAGTGTTCACTCCAGCCTGGACAGGTATCCTTAGGGCCAGACCAAATTCTGTTTTAGAAAAGGGAGATTAAGTATGTGAGGAAGTCCCAGGGTTGGCATCCTGGCTCTGTCATTTAGGGGGCCCTGGGTCCTTGGGCAAGTAGCTCGGCTACCACCTTTCTGTGTCCTGCCAAGGTTGTTGTGTGTGAGGATGAAAGGAGACAATGAGTATAATGCATCATGCCTGGGACATGGGAGGCACCCAGTCAATGGAAGCTGTGAGTAGAAGGTCTGACCCAGGAGTGGCAGAGAATGGTAGGAATTGTAGGACTTTCTCCTCGGTTCAGCTAAAAACTGGGTCTTTGTCACACCACCAGGAAAGATTAGGCATGCAGACACTTCGAAGGGTGAGGGGTTATGAAAAATTTATTGGGCGAAAAGGAAAAAGACTCTCAGCAAAGTGAGAGGGGGGTTCCTGTTAACAGGCCCCCATCTCACAGATTGAATTGCAGGTTACCACACAGGAACAGGACGGCCAGGCTCCTCCTTTCTGCAAATGGGGTCAATTTCCATGCCTCCACTCTGTTCTCCCAGTGCGCAGACCGATTGGAGATTCGATTCTCCAGGGACCATTTATACTTGGCTGTCTCAGAATGGTCATTCACTGCACTGTCCATCTGTCCTGTGGCTTCCCAGGAGTTTAAGGAGTTTACTTAAAACCTTTTCCTGGCTTTGCTCTGTTCTGCTGTTCAGTCTCCCATCAGCCTGGGCCTGCTTCTACCTGCTGCCATTCTTATGCCAAGTCTTAATGTGCACTCGGTCCCTTCGTGAGCAGCTTTGAATTTTTGATCCTTCTGTCCCCACATCTCCTGCCTTGTCACTTTCCTCAAGGAACAGGATATAAAGCACTGGAATGGGGTGGAGACATTGTCTCCTTCATTCAGTTCAAAGTTCTTTTAAATCTTTGAGTGCCAGATCCCAGGAATTTCTTAGCCTACGTTGGTGAAGCAATTGGCCCATGGATGCTTCGCTTGTTTCTGTAAGAAGCAAGTCTAGAATTTAGTCTCTTAAATGTGAAAGAGACAGAAAGAAGAATCATTCTATCAGGGCAGAGTGTAGGGAAACCCTAAGGCATAGTGCAGTACCCTGGAGCAAGTGGTTGCTGAAGATAGTTAGCACCCCTAAGCCAAGAGGAGCCAGGGAGGGACTGCCTGGCAGGGGGTATGGTCTGCCATGGAGGGAGGCTGACAGCCTGGGTCCACCGTACTAGAGAGGAAAGAGGGGAAAAATACCCTAGTCTCAGTCTCCCCACTCCTCAGATCTGCCTGTGCTCCCCATGGGCTGAATCCCACAGGAGTTAGAGGGAATGGACCCCTGTGGCAATCCCTATGATCAGCCTTCCTCCCAGGGTGGAGAAGAATGAAGTGCACATCAACCAAACAGAAGAGAAGCAATTTGGAGGAGGAAAAAATCAGTTCTTCATGAAAGGATCACATTGATCTTGGTAAGTGTAAACTCTAGTTGCCCATATGGTTTGGCTGTGTCCCCACCCAATTCTCATCTTGAATTGTAGTTCCCATAATCTCCATGTGTTGTGGGAGGGGCCCCATGGGAGGTAATTGAATCCTGGGGGCAGTTATTCCCATGCCGCTGTTATCGTGATAGTGAGTGAGTGATCATGAGATCTGATGGTTTTATAAGGAGCTTTTCCACCTTTGCTTGGCACTTCTCCTTGCTGCTGTCATGTGAAGAAGGACATATTTGCTTCTCCTTCTGCCATGATTGTAAGTTTCCTGAGGCCTCACCATCCCTGCAGAACTGTGAGTCAATTAAACTTCTTTCCTTTATAAATTACCCAGTCTTGGGTATGTCCTTATAGCAAAGTAAGAACAGACTAATACACCATGTCAGTGAGCCCTCACCCTCTGAACATACAACCTACTAATTCCTACTGATTTCTCTTGCAGAGTCTCTCCAGCAAAATATCAAATTTCCATTGTACAATTTCTTGTTTAAAGAGACTGTCAGTTGTTTATGACTATATTCAGAAATTTACAAATAAATAAACTGGAGTTACTACAGCAAACAAAACACTGTTTGGCAAGTATACCTGTAAAGATTGCAACAATGAAATGACCGAAGTCACCTAGTGAGCAAAGAGCCTTACTATGATATTTTTCCATGTGGCTTACCTCCCTCAGAAAAGCTGAGGTACATCAAGCACACCTACCCCTGATACCCTATTCTTTGTAACACCTCCATCCATGAATAAAGTGGACATAGAGCTCCCAGTCACTTCCTTTCCTGATGTGCTCCCTTTTTCTTCGCAACCACTGTCAGGTCAATCAAAGCTTGCAATTTCTAGTTTTCCCATCTACTGGATTAACAATGAAGAGCATAGACTTTTCTCTGGCTGCATTTTTTCACTGTTCTGATTGAAGGTTAAAAATCCTTGTATGGAAGCTTTTTGTAGGTTGGGTTTCCTGGAGACAGACTCCGAGACAGAGAGTTGCATGCAGAAGGTTTACCGGGGGAGTGTTGGGAGAAACAATATCAGGAGCTGAGGAAGGCAGGATTGGACAAAGACAGAAGCTGATCCACAATGTAGCTGCAATAGGAGCCTCAGCCCTTTCTGTGGGAAGCTCAGGAGCTGGGATGGCCTTTCAGAGATGTCCTAACTGAAGCAAATGTGCCAGCCTTATGTTTCTTCACATCAGTTTCCTCCCCGTCAGATGGCCACTGGCCATCTCTGGGAGAGAGTGCAACCTTAAGTGAAGGAGTTCTCTGTAGCCAAGGGGAATTCCCAGTGAGCCATGTAGTCATGAATTGTCAGCAGCTGAGAGTCCCAGCAGCTGAAACATGAGTGCATTGCCTCTTGAGAACCCTGACAAAGCCCCACAGCATCCCCTCATCCCACATAGATCCTCTCAGGTTCCAATGAGTCTTGTTTCTTATGAAAACTTGGACACTCCAGTGGGATGAGCTCTAGCCTTGCTGCTGCAGCTGCCTTCACATTCGTAATGGATGCTCATTGTCTTTATCCTCTACCACTCATTCTGGGTTTGTCTCACCCTCAGCCAGCACTTCCGTTGGTCCAGGTGGCTAGTCTGAGGGAGTGCCTAGACCCTCAGCTCTGAGGAATCTAAGGCCCTGGTTACCAGGTCCTTTTCAGGCTATGGCTGCTTTACCTGAATGTATACACTAAATGTAGGCATGGAAGAGCCACAAGACAGCACAGCCAAGGCCCTATGGGCAGGAAAGGCAAGCCCATGCCTAGAATAAGTATCAGTCCTAGTCAGGATGAGTTGTTCCTCCATCTAGGATTGAAAAGATTCAAACGGACTGATTTGGTACCAAAAGACTGGTCGCTTTCATTGAGTGAGGGTGCCATATTGGGAAACCATTACCTCTTGTTGCTGGCGGGTTGGATGGACACTCAGCAGCATCCATAGTTAAATCAGCCTTTGTGAGTGTGCTGTTGGGGCTATGCATGAGCCTTCATTTCTGCCTCCATCGCTACTCTGTTCATGATTCCACTGTGTAAGCACTGGGGTGGAAAAGAAAAGAGGCTGCCTGATGTCTACTAGCCAAGTCAGTTTGTTATTTAGTGCCTCTTCTGCAGTATATGCTATCTGGTGGGCATTAACAAAATCTTCACAATTTGTGTGCACCCCCATAGGCTCATCCCAGTGCCTCCTCTGCAGACAATCTTGTCCTCAGTTTTTCAATTGTTTTCTTCCCATGCCCTGACAAGTGAACCAGGTAATTGGCTGCATGCCCTGTCTCCAAGGACCATACCAACTCTTTTAGGTTGGGTAGCATGGAAACCAGACTCTGAGACAGAGAGTTGTAGGCAGAGGTTTATTTTGGATAGCACTCATGAGATACAACTTTAGGGAATTGAGGGAAGCAGGATTGGAAAGGGGACAAATTGAATGGAGTTTGACTTCTTTATCCTCATGTCAGGCTACCCCAGGCAGGAGCTCATAATCTTGAATGAGACATAGCTTCAGCTTAGAGGGCAATTTCTAGTAAGGGACATAGCTATGTATTGTCAACAAACAATATTTTCAATAGCTGGGACATGGTTGTGTCAGTCCTGAAGAAGTGATCGAGGTAGTATACCACAGTATCCACTATAATGTTATATCATCGATTTTTTTTTTTTCCAATTCCGGTTCAGATTTTATCTATCGCTGTATAAGAAACTACCCAAAATTTAGTGACTTGAAACAATAATAAACACTTACTATTTTGCACTTTTTGTAGATCAGGAATTTAGGAGCAGCTTACCTAATGGCACCTGGTTACCCAATGGCACCCTCACCAGCTTTAATGGCACCCTCACTTGGTTCTGGCTCCGGGCCTCTCACAAGATTGTACACATGATGATGGCCAAGTTTACAGTCATCTGAAGCCTTGACTGGAGCTGGAGACTACATTTCCAAGATGGCTCACTCATATTGCTAGTAAGTTGGTGGTGTCTGTCGGCAAGAAACCCCAATTCCTGGTCATATGAATCTTTCCATAGGGCTGTGATGAGAGTCCTCATAACAGGGCAGTTGGTTTACCCTTAAGCAAATAATCCAAGAGAGAGAAAGGCAGAAGCCACAATGTCTTTTGTGACCCAACCTTGAGGGCCACATACCATCATTTCTACAATGTCCTGTTGCTTATGCGTGTTGGCACTATTCATTGTGGGAAGAGACTACACAAGTACATGGATACCGGAAGGCAGAGACCACTGGGGTCCTCTTGGAGACTGGCTACCACAAGAAGTTTGACAGATCTAGAAGTCTTGAACCAAAGGTCCTTTTGTCAAATGCTCTTGTCATTTTGATAATAAACTCAGTGTCTTAGAGGTGCTAACAAGAAGGTTATATGTACCCAGAAATTGAAAGCGGCTGGAATTCAACTTCTTGAGTGCCATCATGTTTTTTTCCTGCTACATGGTTTAATAAAGTACATATAACTGTGTTTCTATAAAGCCGTCCATCACTGCAGTAATCTCCCATTACAGCAGATTTTGCTGTAAATTTAAAAGATATTATTTCTTACCCTAGAAATAGTTTGCAAAATCATGTCATTGTGCTCAAGGAGCTTGTACCATGAAATTGCAACCTTTCTGATTTCTCACATTTTCCAGGATTCTATAGAGAAGCTTACATGTCACCATCTGGGAGATCTTTATGATTACTTTACCCTTTTATTCAGGATGAGTTATCTAAGTTTATGATTGGTAATTATACTTATGAGCAGTGATTAAGCTTTGCTAGCCAGCTAAACTTTGCCTGAAGGGCACTGCAAAGAAAGAAAAATACATAGGTCTTGCTCTTAAAGACATTAGTATCTTGTGAGAGCGAAAGCACAAATCCATTGTGAGCCCATAAGAACTATGCAGCTGGCTTGGTGCGGTGAGTCATGCCTGTAATGCCAGTACTTTGGGAGGCCGAGGCAGGTGGATCACCTGAAATTAGGAGTTCGAGACCAACCTGGCCAACATGGTGGAACCCCATCTCTACTAAAAACACAAAAAAATAGGTGGGGGTGGTGGCAGGCACCTGTAATCCCAGCTACTTAGAAGGCTGAGGCAGGAGAATCACTTTGAACCCGGCAGGCAGAAGTTGCAGTGAGCCAAGACCGCGCCATTGCACTGCAGCCTGGGCAACAAAAGCGTAATTCTGTCTCAAAAAAAAAAAAAAAGAAAAAAAAAAAAAAAAGAACTACTCAGATGTAGCAACTAAATGGGAAGCTTCCATGGGAATGAAATCTTAGCAAAGCTCTCCCTGGCCTCTATCTCTCAGCAAAAGCAACCCGATTTGAAAATAGAAGAGCAAATCTCTCCGCGAGCTTCATGTCAGGGATGGACTAGAGGAGAGGAGAGGAGGGGCCAGTCTTTGCTGCTTGTCACCTTAGTGGCCCGGAGGAGTCAACATCAGCTGTAAATAGAATGCTGCCTCCATGACGCCCTCTCTACCCACCAGATCACACCACATCCCCTTGACTGAGGGATGCCCTTTTGCCCAAGGCTGTAATTCATTTCCATGACTACCAGGAAGGTCAGAACAAACACATTTCTACCAACAGGAGCCACATTTATTTTGAAGATAGCAAATCAATATCCTTATTATGTGGAGGTATGTACATTGCTTTAGAAGCATTGTACTCAGGTCTGATAGAAGAAGTCTACGTGACTTGAACTTAGTTTACATGCTGTGCTTGGAATTGAAAGGAATAGTATCTTCCATTTATCCACTTAGTCATTCAACAAATTTATTGCTCATGATGGAACTGTGCTAGGCACAAAGAATCACCCAGAGCTTAACAGGATAAATAAATAGGGTGCCTGTCTTAAGGAACTCAAACAGATGGGTAAACAGATGAATACAATACAAATTGATACATCCCTTGACAGAAATATGCACCGAGCTTTGGGGGAAAATCTTGAATTCGATAGGTAAACAAGGGGAAGAAAGTGTGCTCTGAGCAGAGGCAGCAGCATTTTCTAAGACACAGAAACCAGAAAGAACGTGATTTGTTCAGTTAATTACTATGGCTAGAATTTCAAGAATTTGTGGGGAAGGGATACTAGATGGGCTTGACATGGGTCTGATCAAGACAGGTGTAGGAAGCCCTACTTAAGAGGTGAGATTTACTCTGAAGGTAACTGAGAACTTCTGGAGAAACTTATGGAGAGTGTAATGATTAGATTTGTGCGCCCCCCCCACCCCCGCCCCCCAAAAAAACACTCTGGAAATGCAAAAAGAACAAGAATGGATGAAAATAAATCCCTAGGGAACTCCTGCATTTATGGGGAAAACAGAGCCAAGAAGAGGACTTAGAAGGGGAAGCCACAGAAATAAGAAGAAATCCGAGAGAGTAGTTTTATGGATTCAAGAAATAGGAAGAGACAAGAGTGCCCAAGGCCACAGAGCTCAAGAAAGGAAAGGATTGGGCTGGGTGCGGTTGCTCACACCTGTAATCCCAGCACTTTGGGAGGCCAAGGCACGCGGGTCACCTGAAGTCAGGAGTTCAAGACCAGCCTGGCCAACATGGTGAAACCTCATCTCTACTAAAAATACAAAAATTATCCGGGCCTGGTGGCATGTGCCTATAATCCCAGCTACTCAGGAGGCTGAGGCAGGAGAATTGCTTGAACCCGGGAGGCGGAGGTTGCAGTAAGCCGAGATAGTGCCACTGCACTCCAGCCAGGGCAAAAGAGCAAGACTCCATCTCAAAAAAAAGGAAAAAAAAAAAAAAAAAAAAAGAAAGGGAAGAATTGAAGTGTGTTCATTGGATGAGCAACAAGGAAGGAATAAGAACCTCAGGGGGAAAACTTTCTGTGAAGCAGGAGAGGCAAATGCAGGTAAGGAAGAAATGAGGAAGAGGAAGAGGAGACAGCAAGTGCCACCTTTTCTAAGATCCTGACTCTGAAGAAAAGAAAGTCTCTCTTTAGATGAAAATATGTACTTGAGAGGTTTTGTTTTCATTTTTTTTAAAGATGGAGATTTGAGAACATTCCTGTGTGAGTGGAAGACACAGGGAAGAGTGTGGGTGATTACAGGAGCAAATTTCCAGAGATGTGGAAAGGAAGAGATCTAAAGCATGGGGGGAGAGCCTTGCCTGAGACTGGAGGAAGGACCCCTCTTCCGTTGCCCAATGAGAGCCGCAGGGCTTGGGGGAGGGGGAGGGGGAACGAATGCAGGTGAGGGAACAGGCTGCGTGGTGCTGCAGTGGGGCGCTTTTGCTCTCACACCGTTGTCTGTAAGGTAGGGGGTAAAGTCCTCCCCTGGGTGTGCAAGGAAGGTGTGGGTGAGCTTGAAGACACTGAGACGGGTACGAAAGTTTGAAACAGACACTGTGGAGAATGAAAGAAGCTGTCGAGGCAAACCTGGAAGAATTATTGTCTTAAGATAAGGTCTCCTTTCTTCAAATACAAGAAGGAAAGAGAAAGTTTGATTCCTTTAGATTCTGTGATGTTAGGCAATGTAGGTAACTTCCCAGGCTTTCTTCTTCCTTGTATGAATTGTTTCAACTTTCAGTTCTGTTTCTTTTCTACTCCTTAATAAAAAGAAAAGAAGAACTATACATCAGCTAACCCGCAGTGTGTCATGACTGAGGAGAGATGGCACTTCCTCTCTACGTGCCTGTAAAAACAAAGTGACTCAGCTACTGGTGTATTAATTAGAGACCAGTTTACTTCCATGGAAATAGAGTCTATTGTACCATCTTTATATATTTAAACTGTTAGTGACAACAACTTTTGGAATGCATCCAGAGCAAAACCCTGGAGAGGCTCTCAATGTACAACAACTCTTGTTTTCCAAAGTAGATAGTTCCATTCAACTCAATCAGCTGTTCGTGAAGCACCATCTATGCACCTATAACGATCTTGTATTATAAAATCTAGATTGAATGCTCCAGTTTTGTTTAGGGCACAAATAACAACTTTATGCCATTTTGTGCCTCATTTGTGGAAAATATTGTGATCACGGTCATGGCATAATTCTTAAAAATTTAATTTTGATCTTTCTTCCTTTCAGAATTCTTCCATGATTAAAACAAAACAAAACAAACCTCAAACCCTCCTGTAGCTGACACTGCTGTCTTCGACCAGTGCTCCCAAGAGTGAAATGAGGACAGGCTTAAAGACAAAATCAGTGCATGAGAATGGAGAAGAAAATAATAAACTTAAATCCCCAAACCAATTATTTCTCAGAAACAAAGCCTGTGTCTCTTTTGCTTGCTTTTATTTCTGAGAACACAGAATCCCTGGACTTGTTGCAAGGGCCATTCTCACTGAGCACTCAGGAAACCACCACAGCCGTTACTATTGCATGTGGGGAGCCTGACTCCCCGGCATGGTGGAAAATAGTGACAATCACTTGGCTTCTGCCACCAGCACTTTTTCATTTTATTTACATTAAAGGGACAATGTTAGTGTGCTGGGGTGTGCAACTTGCAGTCCCCAGGACAACCAGGACTGGAGAGTGTGCAACCAAGGGAGGACTGAAGAGTGTGCTCTTCTGCTCCTCTCTTTCTGATGGCGTGGATTCTATTGTTCACGTCTCACATTCTTTCAAACTATGTTACAATGTATCAGTGCTACCTACTTGTCATGTATCTATTCATTTTTTGGACCTACTGTCTATCTCTCTATGAAACTGTAAATACCAAGAAGATGGGATTAGGACTCTTTTGTTCACTTTTGTGAACAAAATCCCAGTACTTAGAATAGTGCCTGGCACAAGGAGGTGCTCAATAAGTATTTTCTGAATTAATTAAATAATTCAATGTAGAGGTCTCATGTTGATTCTCTTTTCACAATCACGCATTCCCAGAATAGCAGGATGGGTAGAGGCCTGGATTCCTGAACATCTGAAAACCACAAAGTTCCCAGCTCAGATGGTGGAATGATGCTTTCTCTTTCGTTAGACTCATGGCTAAGAGTGTGACATTTGTTATTATTCCTGCCTGTTCCAAATGCGGCTGAAGAGACCTCGGAGGGGTTGTTGTCCCTTTCATTCTCATGAGATGAACAGTTGTTTTCGGTAATGTCAATGGTGTCGCAAAATCATGTATTTGCAGGCTAAAAGATCATCTGCTTAAGCCAATTTCACAATAATAGAATCTTTTGAGCCACTTTTAAACAGAGTATAACCTATCAAATCCATATATATTTCCAAAATCAAATCATGCTAGCTCTTATTAGAATAATCATATGCCTTATTTTTCAAATGGGATACTCAGATACTGAAAGGGAAAGCTGTTGATAATTACACAAGACAAAATGTATAAATTGAGAGTATCCTAGGAAAACCAGAGTGAATATATGATTATTTATAAGCAATTGATTATAAATTGCTTATAAATAATCATATATTATTTATAAGGTCCACGGAGAGAGAAATAATTGACAAGGGTAAGAAGCTTTAAAGGGTTTTTCTTCTTTAGCTATTGGACAAAGTTTTTCGTAAAGTATCTCTTGTTGGAAAGACCAGTCCTCAATCACTGTTGGGAACCTATTTTGACTTCAACAAACTCCTCGATATTGACATTCACATTTTCTTACCACATCCAGCCTGCGTGCTACATGTGAAGACTTACAGATGCCAGCAATCATCAATTCAGAACAACCTTTGTTTTTTCCTGAGCTAAATAAGTCCAAGACCTTTATACCGTCTGCCTTTTTTTTCTTATTTTTTAATCTTTTAATCAGACTTTTTAGTCTTCTTTGTGCCTTTTGCAAGTTCTCTCTGGGTCCCACTAACATTTGATATCCAGAATCACACCTAACGTTATAGGAAGGATCTGTTTGGTGCTATTTCTACTCTACCATAGCTGTGAAAATTATCTTGCAAAGAGGATGCAGCACTTGATACTCTAACAACAATTATAGGTCAACATCAGGCCATGAACATTCTGCTAAGAACTGAAAACACCTTAGAAACACCTGTTAAGCTTCTATCTCACTATTGTCTTTTAGAAGCAATTACAGCTCACTGCAGCCTTGACCTCCTAGGCTCAAGCAAGCCTCCTGCCTCAGCCTCCCAAGTAGTTGGGACTACAGGTATGTGCCACTACACCTAGCTAATTATTTTTTATTTTTTATTTTTGGCAGAGATGGGGGTCTCACCATGTTGCTCAGGCTGGTCTTGAACTCCTGGCCTCAGGCAGTCCTCCTGCCTCAGCGTCCTAAAGTGTTGGGATTACAGATGTGAGCCACCATGCCTGGCTTAACTGCTTATTCTTAAACTTTTAAGTTACCATTCTTACCATTTGTGGTAAGGAGTTACCACAATGACCTCCAGTTTATCTTGTCTAAAGATTAGATATAAATGAGTTTTCTAATTTTGTGATTGTAGAGTGCTCCTTTCATAAGTGTTTGGTATGAAGAAAGCAGTTAGCAGACATTTGAATGTCACAAGGTTGAGAATGTGGGGATTGCCTTGTGCTGGGGACAAACGGTGCCCAGAAGGCACACTCGCCAAGAAGAACACACCGATCTTTGAATGCATGCATTGTACCCTCCTTGATTCTTGCTTGGCTGACCCAGGTACACAAACTCCAAGACTGGCAGGGCCTAAAGGGCCCCTCATTGGCAAATGAAGTCCCCCCTTGTTCCAGGTGACAGGACTAGGCAGCAGTTTCTTCCAGTCCAGACAAACCTTCCTGAAAATGGAACACCGTGTTTCTACACATCATTTTGGTTTTAGTGAAGTCTGTGCCTCTCATCTGGTATGATTCCTTCCAAAAAGCAAGCACTATTCCTATCTTCCAGATCTCTTTCATTGCAGAAGCTTAAAGAAGACACTAAAAAATGTGTTTAAGATCTCTTTAAACTGAAGTATTCTGAACAAGTGAAGCAGGTATGTCACATTTTAATTCAAGCTTTAACAAGCCACTGAAGATTGAATCTTACCTCCTTTTACAAAGTAGATGGGTTCCAAAAACATTTGGGAGAGTTTAACGACCATATAAGGCCAAGGAATTTGTCATTTAAATGACCCTGTAGACATCTTTTAGTAAAAGGAAGAATTTCTCTCTCTACTTTTACCTCATCCCCTTTCCTTTCTTTCTTTGATGTTTTGTACATCATATTTTCCAATATTGGGCTATGCAAAGTGAAAAATATTTTTAATGTTCCTAAGTCTGCAATTTATACTAAAGATAATTACTGTTATGCAAAAGGATGTGGAGGTATTTATGTCTTTTACACAGACCCTCCTTAGAAGATGTTTATCTTCTTCCCTACCTGCCATCCTTTCTTCCCACACTCAATTCAAATGGAAGGTTGACCTTTTCAGGAGGCAAGATCATTATTCCAAAATCAGTGAAGTAATCATCATTTTCCTGGTGTGACTTCTCTGCCATTCTTAGCTTTTGTGAGCAAAGCCCTGAAAACCAGGGTTTGCTTTGTCAATCACACAGACAGAAAGTACATTTAGTTCTTTCATAGACCTATAGCTTATTACAGACAGCAGGAATGACCCCAGATCTTGCTGGAAACAGCAACATAGAAATAGAAATCTATGGGATGCGCCTTCCCTCTGTAGAGTTTTAAAATGAAGCCAAGAAGAAACAAGGTTCATATTTAAGGAGAATGTTACCTCAAAGAACTCAACCCCACCTTAAAAAATATCTAGTATTCATTTGACAAGAAATTAGCAGTTACAAGGAAGATCTAGCAAATGATGGTGGCTTTTCATTGTACATTCTTTCTTTTTCTTTTCTTTTTTTTTGAGATGGAGTTTTGCCCTTGTTGCCCAGGCTGGAGTCCAATGGCATGATCTTAGTTCACCTCAACCTCCGCCTCCTGGGTTCAAGCGATTCTCCTGCCTCAGCCTCCCAAGTAGCTGGGATTACAGGCATGCACCACCACGCCCAGCTAATTTTGTATTTTTAGTAGAGACGGGGTTTCTCCATGTTGGTCAGGCTGGTCTCGAACTCCCAACCTCAGGTGATCTGCCCCGCCTTGGCCTCCCAAAGTGCTAGGATTACAGGCATGAGCCACCACACCCAGCCCTTCATTGTACATTGTTAATACTATACTCACAGACCTGGTCCAGGGAGTTTCCCCAGCTTGAGTGAGCCAGAGCCACAGGCACTTCTGTGTTTGCCTGGAAAACTCACTGCTTTTTTTTTTTTTTCCTTTTATTCATTTCCTCCCTTCCTCCCTTTCTCCCTTCCTTCCCTCCCTCCCTCCTTCTCTCCTTCCCCGTTCCTTCCCTCCCTTCTTTCTCTTTCTTCTTTCCATCTCTCCTTCTTCACATTTTTTTTGAAGAGAAAATTGTGGTGATAGGCAGTGAACAGAAGGGAGCTACCATCCCTGTGAAAACTTCTACTGATGTGGCCCACTGAAAGCTTGCCAAACTCTGTGGAGGCCAGCCAATGCCAAAGTTATAGAATGGTTCCTTTTATTTTCTCTAAAATAAAAATACCTAAAAGCCAGCAAACAAATCCCTTATATATGAGATGCAATGTTTTGCAGATTATGGGAGGTTGATAAAATTGGCTGAAGATTTATAGCATTTGTTGTTCACTTGTCAAGCTCCCATGTGCCCATATGACCTTCCCAATTTTGGTTTGGGAATCCATATAGTTCCAGAGAAGCTAGACTGCGTTTATCAGTTGATCCATACTTCTTTCTATGGAATGGTTATGGCTGAACGTGTGACCTCAAGTAATTCAAGCAAGTGATTCTCAGGACCTTTGCTGGGGATGCTGGGACAATGATACCCCTTAGTCTAGGTGTGAATGATGATGTCCCAAGAGCTGCTAGTCCCAAGAGCTGCTAGCAGCCATCCGTGGCCAAAGGAATTATGAGATTAAGCCAATTTCATGGCAAGTAAAGCAGAGAGACAGAAAGAAATCAAGTCTTTGAGCCACTGGATTGAGCCTCACTTGAAACCACATCTACAAATAGATTTTTCAGTTGTGTTGAGTCAATAATTCCTTTTATTGTTTAAGCTGAGTTGAGTTGGAGTTTCTGATATACAACCCAAAGATTATTAATTTGGATAAGCCACGTCTTTGACTAAAAGGGCCAATATGCATGTGTTTGGCAGGCAGGGTGGGGGGATGAGATACACACACAGAAAGAGTTCTTAATCTATTCACGATACATTATACCTTTCTTTGGAGGATATACAGTGTATAAGATGTACTCTTGGTTGCAAGTGAAACTATTAGAAAATAATATGTTAGAATATATATAATATATATTAGAAAGTAATCTATATATGACATTCAGTGGTTAAAAGAAATAAGGTTTTCAAATAAGAAGAAATCAATTAAAAAGGATGAGAGGCTTCACGGAGGAGGTGAGATTTAGGCAAGAACACGTAGGAGGTAGCTGGATGAAGGAGATCATCAAGCGAGCAACATGAGCCAAAAGGCTCTGGACTCTAAGACATCTTTAAAGTATTGTGATCCTCAAAGCCGCAGCCCCTGTCACTTTGACTTTATATGGTATTCAGCATAGCTTCTGGTGATGAGATAATAATAAGCTGAAACTGACCCTCTTTACTGAGAAAACCCCTATCAGTCTCTTTGGCCATGCTTTATCACTTTCCCATATGCAAAAGTCTGGGTGAAATTCAATGGTCTAGTTGCTTTGCTCTCAGTTCCCTGCATAATTTCTGCTTCTGAGTTACAGGAAATTTCTGAAAAGCCATTTAGAGACAGATTGTAATATAATGCTCTTGAACATTTCACTCTAACAATCGATAAAGGCAGCACTCACTGCAGAAATAATCAAACACAGGATGGAATCTAATATGCACAAAGCTGATATTTTAACTAGACCCAAGAAGCCTTATGATTCTTTGCTCAAAGCTGTGGGCTGGTTAGTTTTCCTGCCTTTGTCTTATATTTTTATATACTTTCAAGAGCCAAGCTTTTTGAAGTAGCTTATAGTGATCTTATTCTATTTTAGTTGTTCAAGGTTGCAGTGAAGGTCAAATCTACATAAAAATAAGCATGCTGGCAACCAGCAAAGAATATCGTATTCTAGGAAGAAATAAAATGACCATCCTGACCCTGTATCCCCTGCCACTCCCTCCTCACTCTCCCCTTTTGACTCCTTAAGGAAAAAGGCTGAATGCTCACGGCCAGCATGTGCCAAGCAAATCAGGACTGCTTTCTTGAGAAGATAAGCTTTTCCAGTGAAAAGACATCCTGTAACTGTACTAAATCACAGTAGGGTGGGGCATGGGGGAGATAGTGTGGAAACATTATTTTCATTCTATAATCTGGGTTAAGAGCAAGATGAAAAGCAGTGTTTCCCATTCTTTCTCTTCTCACCACGATTATGTTCATCTTCTCTTTCTGGAACTATTGTCTCTGGATGTGTCTCATGATCATCAGATCAACACCATCTTTGAAGGATGCTTTGAAGGATGCTTAATGTATCTTAAGTAATACTGAGTCGTAAACAAAACATCCTTTGCATAAGATATCAAAAAAAGCATTCTCTCTACCATAATTGTTTTAATATTTTGAAAATGTAAGAGAACTTATAGTAGCTAAAGAAATAGGATTGGCTGGGTGCAGTGACTCATGCCTGTAATCTCAGCACTTTGGGAGGCTGAGGCAGGAGGACAGCTTGAGACCAGGAGTTTGAAACCAGCCTGGGCAACATAATAAGACCTCGTCTCTATAAAAAATAAGAAAAATTAGCTAAGCATGGCGGTGCATGCCTGTAGTCCCAGCTACTTGGGAGGTTGAGGCAAGAGAATCTCTTGAGCTCAGGAGTTTGAGGGTGTAATGAGCCGTAATCGTGTCACTGCACTCCAGACTGGGCTGGGTGACAAAGAGAGACTCTGTCTCAGAAAAACAAAAAGAAAGAAAAGAAATAGGATACTTCAACTATTCTATAGCACTAGAAGCACTCAGAGGATTGGTGGGTAAAGGGATTTGGGGGTTGCCTTTAAGAAAAAATTGGTGTTACTATGACTTATTAAATGAATGTCATTCTTCCCCTGACGCTACTCATTCCCACCACCTACCTACTCATATAATTATAGCATTGGAAGTGAATAGTGAATTCAGATCCCTATGTATCTGAACTGGGATCAGGAAAGCTCAAAAGAGTATGATAGTGCAAAGATTTATTCCTTTGGGAGTGGGTTTTAGAGAAGTGTGATTCGCCCTAGTATATTAAAAGACTAGTGGCTCATCAGAAATATTGAAGACATTAAAGGCTCAAGAATGGTCCAGGTAAGAGACTTTTTGTAAATCCTTACCACAGTTAATCAGAAATAGAATGCAAAGAATTACTACTCAGCAAAAAAAAGGAAATGAACTATTGATACTCAGTACAACATTGACAAATGTCAAAATAATTATGCTCAATGAAGCCAGACAAGAGTATATATCGCATAATTCCATTTATATAAATTTCTTGAAAATGCAAACTAATGTATAGTGACAGAATGCAGATCAATTGTTGTCTGGGGTAGGGAGCAAGTGTAGAGTCAGGAGGGAGAGATTACAATGGAACAAGAGAAGACTTTTGGGGTTGAATCATATGTTCATTATATTAATTGTGGTGATCGCTTCATAAGTATATTCAAATGTCAAAACCTATCAAATTGTATACCTTAACTTTATGCATTTTACTGTATGTCAATTGTAACTTAATAAAGAAGCTGTTTTTAAAATTCAGGAATTAAAATAAATTATTAATAGATAACAGGGTGTGGGGAATTGACCAGGAGAGAAAAAAGGCAACTAATTGACTATTTCTCCCAGGGTCAGTCCAGACAATTTTATGAGTGTACATTCTTTCTCGGTTTCAATTTAGTGCCTCAAAAATGAGTTATTGTCCAGGTACTTTACTTTGTATCTCTAGAAAAGTGCTACACTTAAACCACAACAAGTGGTTTATATTGTAACCCTTTTTACTAATGTATTTTAAAATCTAAAGACATTCTCTTATTTTTACATGTATCATCGTCACCTATGCCTCATCTACATATTAAGAATAGCTTATTTCTTGATACTTAATGCTTTCTATTTATTGCTAGGATTTTGGTGGAAGAGATTTTCCAACTCTTCATCCTCAAATAATACATGTACAGTAACAGTGGGTAACAGTGGGAAAATAAATGAGCACTAGGACAATTGATCGGGTTTTGTTTGTTTGTTTGTTTGTTTTTGAGATGGAGTCTCGCTCTGTTGCCCAGGCTGGAGTGCAGTGGCGCGATCTCAGCTCACTGCAAGCTCTCCCTCCCAGGTTCACGCCATTCTCTTGCCTCAGCCTCCCAGGTGCCTGCCACCATGCCTGGCTAATTTTTTTGTATTTTTAGTAGAGCCAGGGTTTCACCATGTTAACCAGGATGGTCTCAATCTCCTGACCTCGTGATCCACCTGCCTCGGCCTCCCAAAGTGCTGGGATTACAGGTGTGAGCCACCGCGCCCAGCCCAATTGATCTGGTTTCCTAAAGAAATACTTGACAGGGAAGGAAAAGATGAATAGAAACAGACAGAAGAGGCCAGGAACATTGGCTCAAGCCTGTAATCCCAGCACTTTGGGAGGCCGAGGCAGGCAGATCATCTGAGATCAGGAGTTCGAGACTAGCCTGGCCAACATAGTAAAACCCTGTCTCTACTAAAAATACAAAAATTAGCGGGCATGGTGGCATGAGCCTGTAATCCCAGCTACTAGGGAGGCTGAGGCAGGAGAATCACTTGAACCCGAGAGGCAGAGGTTGCCGTGAGCCCAGATCGTGCCACTGCACTCCAGTCTGGGCAACCCAGTGTGGGCAACAGGGTGGGGGGGAAAAACAGACAGAAGATATATTACACGCAAATGTGATGAAAGGAGCCTGATGGGATTCTTGTTCAATCAAATCAATGGCAAACTGACTTTTTTTTAGGGGCATTTAGATACAAGTGTGTGGGAGATGATATTAACGATTTTTGTGAGTGGGAAATGGCATATGGCTACACATGAAAATATCTACAATGCTTACATACGTCTACCAAGAAGTATGAGGCCAGATACGACTGAGGTCTGGGATAAAACAGGAGCTAAAAATAAATTATTTAGGCAGTTAGGGTAAGAGAGTCTGCGGTAAGGTTTCCTTTTTAACAAAAAGCAGCCCCCAAATCATTTCTTATCTAACAAAGAGCAGCCTGTAAAATTGAGCTGCAGGCATAGGTAAGCAAGCTAGAAGCTTGCACGGGTGAATGCCGGCAGCTGTGCCAATAGGAAAAGACTACCTGGGGGCCAGACATGTTCAACATGGAGGTTCCCTCTTCCGTTTTCCTTGTCAACCACGACTACAGTAAAGGAACAGGCAACATGGCGCAGACAGGGTAGAGAACCTATCTGCATAATAAAAGATCAGGGTGGGGCGGCCAGCTTCCTCATGTGCTATGTAAATGACACACCTGGTCCAACCAATGTTTGAGCCCTATGTAAATCAGACACCGCCTCCTCAAGCTCGTCTATAAAACCCCGGGCATTTCACTATGAAACCGGAAGACCCGCCCAGAAGTCCCTCTCTCTCTCCCCGTGAGGGAGAGAGAGTTCTTTTCTCTTTCCTCTTGCCTATTAAGCCTCTGCCCTTAAACTCACTTCTTGTGTTTTGGAGCCCTCGATTTCTTTGGCGTGAGATGACGAACCTCGGTCATTTATCCCAGACAAGATGCCACTTCATTTCTACTTTTGTATATATTTGAATTTTTGCATAATTAAAAAAACTTAAAGACTTTGTTAAACTACTAGTCACATTTTAAAAGGGGGATAGACAGTCTTTATTTGTCAATTAGATATTTTTAAGTAAAGAAAAGGAAAAGGGGAGAGGATAAGTATGCGAGGTGATAGATGTGTTAATTAGCTTGATTTAATACTTTGCAATGTATACATATATTAAAACATTTCATTGTACACCATAAATATATAGTTTGTCAATTATACCTTAATAAAGCTGGAGGAAGATATGAAAAATTAAATTTAAAAAACAGGAGAGGAGGAAATCAGTGATCACAGCAAAAAGGAAAGAATTGACCTGCAAATTAGAAGCCAGGTCAGGGAGGGGTGGAGCAGGGGGTGGGGGTGGGAGTCGGGGTGGGGTATGTGTATGGTACTGCCTCAGATCTATTTCCAGAATTGACCTAACCTGACTGAGTGACCTTGGAGAAAGTCCCTTACTCATTTTAAAGTGGGGGAAAATGCCTGGCTTCCCAGGTGTGTATGAGAGTTAATTGCCTTTTCTGCAGTCCCAGTGGATGGATGGGTGGAGCTATTCAAGGGCCTCCTATCCTCCTAAGTGTCTTTAGGAGACCTGATGGTTTTATTCCCTCTGAGCTGCCACTGGATCAGATGACAGGCGGGTGGGCAGCCTCCACTTTCTGCTCCTGTCCCCAGTGAGGTTTACTTTCCAGGAGCTATTTAATCTCAGAAACACTGCCATCTTTCCAGCTCTTGAGGCTGGAAATCCATCTCTCTGTGTTGAAGCTCTTTATTCCTTGTGGTCTCACTCCCTGGAGCACAGCAGACAAGAACCTAGGCGACAAGAAAAAAATGCAATGACCCCAATTTAACAAGCTCCCCTCTACATTTACAGGGCAAACCGTGACTTTTCTCAAGGCCCACAAATTATAGGGAGGCAAAGGGTGGAAAAATCCAGAAAAAAAAAAACCAAAAAAAACCCAACCATACCACCCATACAAACATGCCAGATGGGAGGAAAAGATGCCTATAATTCTCGTGGCTTTCAAAGGTATTTATTTAGTTCAGACATTTATGAAATAAACCCTAGAAATTCCAGGTATCTCTCCTAAACAAAAGAACCACGAATGTTTGCTTCTGGTCAGCATGAAAAATTGGTGAAAAACTAGATGTTAGACATAGGTTCATAAGGTAGATCTTTACAGCTCAGATACAGAGCACTGCAGGCACGTTTTGTTACCAAGCTGTCAAAGTCAGCATCAAACCCAGAGTCACCAATGACTCTGAAAATGTTCGGGAGATGTTTTTCCTACTGATGTCAAGGGCAAACTTCCTCCACAACAGCCACACACACAAAAAAAGAAGTAAAGATAATTATTCAAATCATGGCGCTGCTAAGATTTTTCTAACCGATCTGAGCCCCCCAAAGAAATCCTGATTCGGACTATCTGGATTTTACAATGTTATCAGTTGTCAACAGACTTTGCCTTCCTTGAAAGTGCTTCCAATTGTTTCAGTGGCTAAAGGGACCTAAATCAACACTGGATATAGCAAAGAAAACAAACCACTTATAAACTTTCCCATACCTGCCAAAACTGGAAAGCTATAAATAGGGGGTAGCAAACACTGTTCAAAAATATTTCTCAGGGAGCAAACAGGCGGAAAGGAGTGAATAATTTTCAAAGAAGTAAAGGATTTTTTTTTTAAAGTTCATTTTGCAACTTGGAATTTCTGCGGCCACAAGGAAGTGAGGAAAACACAACCGTGATAATATGATTCCTAATGCTATAAGAAGCTAAAATGTTGTGTTTGATTTAAGCAATTCCATTGCACACTATATTGATATAGCGTTTCATTATTCTTTGTTATTCCTCTTATTGCTTCTGAGAGAGGCAGGGCTTTTTCAGGATCATTAGCCCTTTCGTAACTTCCGGAAGATAGGCTCGTTTTTCCCAAGAGAAAGTTCAGTTTGTCAAGGTTATTTAACAACTGAGCCAGAGCTGAGATTCAAATCCAAAGTTCCATTTCTGTGTTCAGTCACACAACAATTTCTTTAATCATGGACTTTGTTATTAAAGCATTTAACTCTACTGTTAAGTGCTCACTATTGTTCTAAGGAACAGAAAGAAATCTTTGGAGTTGAACAATCTTAAGTCTGAATCTTGTTTCTGCCCTTGCTCACCGTGTGACTTAGAAGGAGGGCTTACACTTTCCTCGCCTTGGTTATTCTGGGAGTGGCCCATGCAGCTCCCTTCTTAGAACCTTATGATTAGTTGGTCTGGCAACTGATTCAATGATTAAAAATAAATCAAGTTAGAAAAAATTCTGAGGGGATAAAATTGTGTCTTTAGTTTGCAGAATCCTATCACAGCACGTAATTTCCTCTTCTATAAGTTGAAAATTAATGAAAGTGTATGTGAAGTGCTTATAATGTTTGGCAATAGCAAGTAAGTATTTAATAAATGCTGAGTTATTTTCAATAATAATAAACACCCTCTGATTAGAATGACAGATAAATCATTTCCCGGATTAAAATGACTTCATTTATATGTGCATATATGAGTATCAAATGATAATAAATGGTATACATATGCAAATGAGATCATTCTTCTGATGGACTATTTGATCCAAGAATGTTCGTGGAGCCATGAACTTCATCTTCCTCTTCCATGGCACAGCCTTGGCAACCCCACTTCAAAATAGATGCTTTGTTCATTCCCTCAGCTAGTTTCCTTCCTTCTGTTTGTAATATGAAACATTCCTTTTTGGCTTCTGACCCTGTGAAGGAGGAGAAGACCACAAAGCCAAGAGTATTTGCAGCCTGGAATTAAATGCTGAGGTGGCCCTGGCCTTATATATGCAAACACCTGGGCCTTGCTGAGGTGACCAAAGGACTTGTCACTATTTAAGATGCCCTTCAAAGTCCAAAAGAAATTTAGCAGGACAAAGGACTGACAAACCCCAGCATGTTGTTGAGTTGTTTCCTTACTTTTGAAGGGAATTTTTGGAAACATATTGTGGTGTCTCATGCCTGTAATCCCAGCACTTTGGGAGGCTGAGGCAGGCGGATCATGAGGTCAAGAGATTGAGACCATCCTGGCCAACATGATGAAACCCTGTCTCTACTAAAAATACAAAAATTAGCTGGGAATGGTGGCGTGCCTGAAATCCCAGCTACGTGGGAGGCTGAGGCAGGAGAATTGCTTGAACCGGCGAGGCAGAGGTTGCAGTGAGCCAAGATCATGCCACTGCACTCCAGCCTGGCTACAGAGCGAGACTCCATCTCAAAAAAAAATGTATTGTGTATGGTCCACTTATATGTACATACACTAGATATGGGTGGTTTGTTTTTCTGTTTTGAGATGGAGTTTCACTCTTGTCACCCAGGCTGGAGTGCAATGGCGCCATCTCCACTCACTGCAACCTCTGCCTCCTGGGTTCAAGTGATTCTCCAGCCTCAGCCTCCCAAATAGGTGGGATTGCAGGTGCCTGCCACCATGCCCAGCTAACTTTTGTATTTTTAGTAGAAATGAGGTTTCACCATGTTGGCCAGGCTGGTCTCGAACTCCTGACCTCAGGTGATCTGCACACCTTGGCCTCCCAAAGTGCTGGGATTATAGGTGTCAGCCACTGCACCCAGCCAATATGGGTGGTTTGAATGTTGTTTTTTCATCCTTTCCTGTCTCAAGATCTGTAAGTCCCAGAAAAGCATGGCTGGAAGGCCTTGCTGTTATTGGATGTGCTGCTCTCCAAAGGAGATGGGTAAGAAGTTGTGTTAATTTGGGACCTCTAAGAAGCAGATTCTAAAATGAGATTAAACATGCAAGGACTGAATAGGCTGGGAGAACCTTTGACTGCAATGCAAGCTTAGCAGGGAAAGAAGATTGATGGAAGCTCCTGAGATGGCCTTGAAGCCTATAAAGACTCACGCAGACCCTCAGGCAGTCCTTGAGTAAAAGTCAGCTGTCAGAAGAGGCCTATGTCAGCCAGGAACAGGCAAGCCTACCTTGTCATCCCTGCCAAGTAGAGTCATTGGCTGTGAATAGCTTAGAGAAAGTGTGAGCTTGGTGCAGACAATGAGCTGAATCTCATATGGCATCAGCTAGAGTCAGTTTTGCTGGCTGTAGTTGATGGTCTCTGAAGTGGATTCCAATGACTACTCCAGGAGATGGTCGCTAATTGCCCCAGAATGTCCTATGGGGATCTCAGGCAGCTGCTGTGGAAGTGAGAGGGCTGTCTGTGGAACACAGAGATGGATCCTTTCCCAGGTCCCCTAGACACACACATGCTATGGACACATACATACGGTTCATGCACATTCACACTATGGGCACATGTACCTTGAGAGCACACACACACACACACACACTATGGGAAACTACCTATTCTGAAAGGCACAGGCAGACACCTTTCTACAAAATAACAAGCATTAGAGAAAGTCCCCCACTTCTATGGGTATGTACTGGGACCACACTGTCATGTTGACCTGGGTTATTCACAGCTAGTTTCTATGCAGAGGGTTTGGTTTACATTTCCCCTGGCCAGGAAAAATGTTTAAGCAGTGGGGTCAGTTAAGGAATTAAGGAGGAGAAAGGAGAGGAGGAAAAGGAGAGAAGGGCAGAGTGAGAGGGAGCTAAGAGTTTCTGATACCCATTACACAGCTGAGATCTGCCTCCTGCCTAAAGCAGAAAGAGACCAGCAGGGCTCTCGTTGGCACAGCCTAATTACCCACACAGAGCAGCATTGGCAGTTTGGCGGCAGGAACTTCCTATAGCAGCGACAGTACTTAAGTTTGTGAGATGGCTCTGGGGATCTTGGGGTAGTCTTAGTGGAGCAACTTCTGTGTTGGCCCTTTTGGCCCTGGAGTCCACCCTAGTGTTTTCGCCCTTCAGGGTAGTCACAGAGTGGACTGGTCGCTGGCTAAACCAGGGAACCAGGCCGAGCTGGCGAAGATCGGCCCAGAGTGGAAGTAACACCACAGGGATATGTCCTGCTCTGTGCATGTTTGAGGAAAACCTTGCAATTCATCCAACACATATTTACAGAAACACTACCGATCTTCATGCCGGGTTCTGCAAACACAATTCATTTTAAGCAAAAATAGAGATCATTCTTGCCTATATGGGGATACATTTTTAGTTGGAGAGATAAGCATTAATAAATAATCCACGTAAGTGACAACAAATGACAACTACGGCACGTGCTCTGAAAGGGGAAACCCATGTTTGTCATGGAAAAATGTAGTGGGGGAGGTTTTGTCTCTTCCAGAAAGTCAAAAAGGGGCCCCTGAGGAAGTCCTGCTAGCTGAGATGTAAGCCTTCAACCTCCACAGAGGGAGCAACATAGAGAAAGCGCACATGCACTGGCCCTTTGGTGGGAGAAAAAACAGTACCTGTGGGACCAGAATACAAGGGGTTGGAGGCCAGTAGAAGTGCCGCTCAAATAGAGGTGCAGATGCATGAAGGGCTGGATGAAGGTCTAGTGGATCATTTTAGGCTCTTCATTTTTCTCCCAGGAGCAATAGGAGGCTACTGAAGGGCTTTAAAGTAGGGAAGTAAGACGACGAGATTTGCATTCTGGAAAAAAAAAAATTGTTGTAGCTGCAGAATGGGGCTGAATTGGAGGCAGGATGAGAATGAATTCAGGCAGAATAGGTAGGGAAAGAGATGACTGTGGCACAGACCAGGGTAGTAGAGGAGGGGATGGAGGGGAGTGGAGGGATTCAAGAGAGGATTTGGGGACCAAATAGAAATGACTTGGCAATGACTTCGATGTGGGTTGAGATAGGCCTGACTCCTAGGTTTCCAGCTTGCACATTTCGCTGGATGGGAATGTCTTCACTGACAATGGAAACACTATAGAAAGACCAGGCTTGGGGCAGAGGTGGGACAGGGTCCTTTGGGACATTGAAGAAGAAATACCAAGTAGGCAATTGTACACATGGCTCTAGTTTCTGACCACTAAGGTGAGAAGGTAGCCTCTGTTGCATTGTATTGCACCATCTTTTGGATGAGTTTTTGGGGTTGGAGAGGCGGCCTGGAGACAACAGTCAGTGGGGCCTGGGCAGGAGGGTATTTGCCACTCCTGGCTACTCTCTCCAGAGCAACTGTAGCAGCTTTCTAGCCCAGGTACTTGAGTTCGGCTGCTCAAGAATTTTTGACACTGAATAAACAGGGCTTGAAAGAACCCAGTTAACAAAAGATCAGACGGGACTTAGCAGAAGGCTCATGAGTCCTTGACAAAAGAAAGTTCTGAGGCCTAATATTTGTTCTTCCTACCCAAAGTTGAGTTATAAACAGTGTACCACTATTGACCTTCACTGGGATTTGCTTTCCTGGGATCTGGAGAAGCACAGCGTGTTCCTGTGCATGAACACACTGTTATCTTTGGCTTGGTCTGAGGCTGTAGAACAGTCCAGATGGTGCTCCTGCCACCTGGAGGACAGAAGCGGAGGTGGAGGCTGGTCCCCTGCTATCTCCCCCACCCTTTGGGGGCACAGAGGATCCATGGGAGGAAAACAAGGAACTGGTTTCTCCAAGAAGTTGTACAAATCAATGTCAGCAGGTCAAGCCAGGGCTTTGGGAAGTCAGACATGGGCACTGATACATTTCTTAAAAGCCTGGGGGACAAGCGGATCACCTTCTCCCATAGAACACCCCAGGGGTTACTATCAGAAGGGGAATAATGGGTGGATGGACCATGGGACCTTCTGCTTTGTCTCTTTGCATATATCCTTCATGTTGTTGGCAGGTGACTCACTCTTCCACCAAGGAACGAGGACAGACCTAACCCCTGAAAGAGATAAGCAACTGAGCATGGCGCCTCAGCTCCTACTTCTCCTCTTTAGGGGTCTGTCCACTTGCAAAAACCATGTATTTTCATCTGCTCAAGAGGTTAGCAGTAAAGACTCTGCCCCCGTGGGCAAGACCTGTGTTTTCCTGCTTTGCCTGTGACTGAGTGGCTACATTTTATTCTGTAGCACAATTTTAGTAAGCTCATTTAGCATTCCTACTAAACCTTGCTGTGTAATATCAGCTTCAAATATTAAATGTGATTTTTCAATCTCCCAATATAGGGAGATTGAAAGAAACAGGAGTGTCACTCATTGGGCTTCCGAAAATCCCAACAAATAAAGAATACTCTCTGGAATGCACAGCCTTGAAGATCTTTGTATGGCTTTAAAATGTGACGTATCCTCCCAGGTAGTCAAGAGAATTCAGCTGCTTAGAGAATTGAACTGGACCTTCTGATTGCCATGTCTAATCTGGGTACAAGTATGTAGTAGATAACTTTCTCCCATCAATAAGTGTGAATTCGTCACGTAGCCGTTCCAATAAAGGACAAACCAAGGCAAAACAAAGAAAAAGAAAACTGTATTTTTGCCTTTCCCCGGACTCACAGAGTTGCCACGCAGGGTTATTTTCGATTTGCCTCGCCAAATCTATTTCCACCTTTTTTAGCTCTGCCTTGAGCTGCAGGAGACTGCCTGTATGGGCTGTATCAATGGGCTTCTGTTGGTTCAGCCAGAGGGAGGCACTAGTAAGCAGTCAGAGGGTGAGAAAGAGAGATGTCAGTGTTTTTGACTCCCCTCTTTGCTGGGGTGTGGTGGTCCTGCTCCTCTACTGATGGGCAAACTCCCATCAAAGGCCTCCTCTCCCACGTTACAGCTCTTTCTGGATTCTGGCAACTGCCAGTTCTCTCCTTGACCCTTGAAACCTGGGGGTGGTAATGGCTGCCCACTTTCATCAGTCCCCTGGTGCCTCAGAGTCCCTTCTGATCCCATTTAGTCCTCTACAGATAGTCTCTTCTTTAATGTTCTTTGGTTACCATCTTGAATGCTCTGTTTTCTGTTGAGACTCGAGTCAGAAATATTCACTCCCAATAGTGAATTAAAAGCCTTCTGAATTTCAGTCCAAATTCTTGGCTATGTTCGCACATTCTGTGCACTGGTAACTGGTGTACAGCGACCAGGTACTGTCTAGAAAAATGCATCTTTGGGGTGCTCTGATCTCTACATGCATCTCTCCGTGAACAGACGTAGTTCGTTGGCTGGCTCCCTTGAGTCAATGGGCAGGGAGAGCATTTCAGCATTGTGAGAATCGGTGCATTAGAAACACTTGCAGCTCCCCATAACTCAGAGCCCATGGCATTCTAGAAATCTTTAATGCCTATTATATTCAGAGTCTTAAAAAGTTATTAATATACTTTGGGAGGCTGAGGCGGGCGGATCACAAGTTCAGGAGTTCAAGACCAGCCTGGCCAATATGGTGAAACCCAGTCTCTACTAAGAATACAAAAATCAACCAGGCGTGGTGGCAGGTGCCTGTAGTCCCAGCTACTCGGGAGGCTGAGGCAGGAGAATCACTTGAACCCGGGAGGCGGAGGTTGCAGTGAGCCGAGATCGCACCACTGCACTCCAGCCGGGACTCTGTGTTAAAAATAAAAAAATAAAAAATAAAAAAAAGAAAAGAAAAAGAATTGACGAAGAATAACATGGAGTATGCTGAACATTTCTTTAGCAAGAATATTAAAAAAGTAATGTTTTTATCCCCTTTTGAACCTGGCACTATATGCTATGAATCCAATTTTAGGATTCTTTACTTGATTAGAAACTGTTTTACTCTTTGCTGAACGCAAAAATAAATGAAATGTTTGAGTCAGATATGGTGTATCATTATTAGTCTTTGTCCACGGGGCACCTGATTTGCTTTCATAGTATTTGTCGAGCCTCTTAGAGCTAGGCAGGAGTGAGAACTAAAGGATCATTGTTTTTATTGGACATTTCCCTGTTAGCCCCCAGTGCGAAGGAGTTTGCCCTTGTTGATTCTGGGAAATTGAGAATAATGCTCCTAAATACATAATGCACATATTATGCACCTAAATACATAATGCACATATTATGAGGCAGATGCTGTACTAGGCATTTTACGTATATAACCTCCCAGTATTCCACAGTGCTGCAAAAGATTATTATCATCTTCATTTTACAAATGAAGAAACAGAGGATTCGGGAGGTGAAGGGATTTCCCCAGGGAGCTACAGCTAGTGAGTTTTGGTCAGGATTTGGCCATAGGCTAAATACCTCTAAGCCTCTAAAACACTTATTGAATCTGCCATTTTGGCCCCTTTTTTTCTGGGCGAAGGTATTTGAACTTTGTCACAAAGTGGTTATGTGACGTTGGACAATTTTTTTCTACCTCTCTGGCTTCAGTTTACTCCTTTGTGAAATAAAGAGGCAGGGCTGAAAGAAATATAAGCTCTATGATTGTTTGATATTAATGTTTATATAAAAACATTCCCTGATGATAGACTGTATCAGTCAGGATTTAGAAGTCTCCCAAGTTATTTCAGCAGAAATAAATTTAATGCAGGGGTGCTTACAAAGGTAATGGGAAGGGCTGGAAGAGCAGGTGCTGGGGCATCTTCCGGAAGTGACTTCCAGCACAACCCTGCAGTTAGCAGACTGGAGTATGGGAACCCTAGACTACAGGCAGTGTGTTAAAGCAGAACAATTAAGAGCTTGAAGTCAAACAGACCTTGAGAACAGCTCCAACTTGCCCACTGATAAGTTGGGCAATGTATAGAACCTCTCTGCATCTTAATATTTCAGCTATAAAATAACAAATGTGAAAATATTGATGATAGTGCTGACCAGTAGTAGGTAATCAACAGTGGGAGGTAAGTTTTGTCCTCTCCCCTCCCCCAGAGACAAAGGTATGTTTATTTGAGAATAGATGAAAAAATATACAGACAGGAACACTGGGATATAATAATAATGAAGTAAGATGGGACCAGACAATAGAGGGTTTTCCTTAAAAAAGAAAAAAGAGGCAGGTAAACATCTTGAATTCTATAGGCAATGGGGGTTGATGGCAGTTTTTGGATAGGGGAGTAACATGAGAAACTTGGTGCTTTGGCAAGATAAATATTGCAGCCACATTCAAGAAGCAAGTTGTTCTTACAATGGCTAATATGAGATGAATGCCTTTGCCAGCCTCCTTAAAAGAATGTTCCTTCCAATTTCATGGAAAATGCCCTTTGGGAAACCACTGGAGGAGACTGTAGTCCTTACTTAGTGGGAAATATTTAATTGAAACAATGCCGCTCACTGTTAAGCTTAGAAGTAGATTTTATCTTCCTAGGTGCAGTATGGTGGGCCTGGGACATGATCCCCATGAGGCACTGGCAGAGGGGCTGGGAAATAGAGGGGTTATGGTAAGACAGAGCTCCCTCACTCCAATGACGTGGTGTCCCCAACAGGTACATGCCTGGGAAGACAGCCAGGGAACCGGCAGCTACATCAACCAAGAAGGCTGACAACATGTTCCATCCCACAACTATGTGGTAATTGCAAAGATGAGAAAACAGCAGAGATCCTCCAATCAGCCCTGGAATGAGTTTAGGGGAGAGAAATCATGCAATCTCTTAGTAACATGCCATCTGTAAATTTACTTAAAGACCTCAAATGATTATAATTCAAGTGACCTCGGACACAGAAAAACAGTTTGTAATACCTTCCAACATTGAGACATTTTAGAACTAAAATTGACTATGAAGGGTAGTACTTGCTGAAAGTAGATGCTTAATACGTTTTCAGGGAATGGGTCTTTTTTTTTTTTTTTTTTTGGGAGATGGAGTCTCACTCTTTCACCAGGCTGGAGTGCAATGGCTCACTGCAACCTCCGCCTCCCGGGTTCAAGCGATTCTCCTGCCTCAGCCTCCTGAGTAGCTGGGACTACAGGCACATGCCACCATGCCCAGCTAATTTTTTTTGTATTTTTAGTAGAGATGGGGTTTCACCATGTTGGCCAGGATGATCTCGATCTCTTGGCCTCATGATCTGCCTGCCTCGGGCTCCCAAAGGGCTGGGATTACAGGCATGAGCCACCACACCCGGCTTGGAATAGGTCTTTTACACCAAAGCCCTCATGTTTTAATGAGGTAATTAAAGCCTAGAGGGCTAAGTAATTGGCCCAGTCACCAACTAGATAGTGGCAGAGGTAGAACCAGAACTCCAGTCTCCTCACTTTCGATGTAATGTTTTCTCTTTTACTCCATGTGGCATAGGGCTCCTGTTTCTGAAGGAAATGGATATACGTGTATTGTGGTGCTGTATATGGAGAAATGTTTAGCCAGTCTTTTTCTGAGATCAAAACCAGGCCATGATAGCCATCTTCCTGGGTCTCTGTGAGGTTCTTGGGACCCAGAGGTCTCTATGATAACGTCCTGGAGGGGAACCGACTCCTACAATGCACCAAAGAGCTCTATACCAAGAACATGGCTCTCACAGACGAGCCAAAGGCCAAGAGCTAGGGAGGGGCTAGCTCAGTGTGCGTGAATTTCTTCTGAATTTTAATGGTTTTGGAAAATATTAAACATTTCTTCCACCGGCTTCCTTTGGTTTCAAAACATGAACACTAGAGAGGCAAAGTGGAATCATGAAATCCGATTGGTGGTGAAATCCCCTACATGGGGGACCAAGAAAGTGAGAAAGAAAGAGAGAAGAGGAGGAAGAAAGGGAGAGAAGATACAAAATAAAGACAAGAGAAAGAGTAAATAGATGCACACGTCCCCGTAGCGGTCTTTTCCTGGCCACATTCTTCACCAGGAATCTGAAAGCTGGGCTGTAATTCAGGAGCTCTGAAGCTGTTTTGAGCTTCTTTCCATAGTTTCTGGGCATCTCATCCATACCAAGGATTCCCATGGAGAAATTATCTCTCAACTCAGTGAGGGCTATTGACGAAGGCCAGTGCTCTTTCTTCTCTGTAGGTAAACAGTGACTCATGCAAGCCTGAGGGAGAAAATGCAGTATATCTAAGAGTTAAGACCTCCCAGCTTCACACTCTGTTATAGCAGCTGCTCCATGCCAGTGGCAGCGTCTTGCCAGAGTTCATTCCCACAGTGGCAACAGATGCTTCACTAAGGGTGGCCCTTGGCTATAGTACCAGAAGGAGGGACTTCTCTCACAGAGAGTAGGAGTTCCTTCTGTGAATCATAGAGACAACTGTTTGCATTTACTTATGTCCGTGTCTCTTTTAGGTGTCAGGGTCTCTCAGATCTTCCAGTAGTTTCTGTGTTACTCAGCGGGAGGAAGACCACATAGGACTCTCTCAGCACCACCACGGAGGTCAACTCCCAGCAAGTCTCTGGAACTCTTTGATCAGCAATTCCACATATTTTTATATACCCTAGAGAAAAATCTCTTATGTATTCACAAAGAGGCCTGGGAGGCTATTCATTGAAGCATTGTTTTAATGGAAGAAACTTGAAAACAATGTAAATTTTCATCCATAGGAGATGAAATGAATGAATGTTGTTGTAGTCATATAATGGAATACACATGGTAGATAAAATGAATGAAACACAGCTCAAGGTAGCAATCTAGATGACTTTAAAAAACATAGTAATAAAAAAGAAAAGCAATGTATAGCAATATACCATTTAAATAAAGTTTGTAAGGATGCAAAATAATGTCATTTATTATCTTCTGAGGGTGTGAGGAGAGATCTGAAGAAAGTGAGAAAATATGCCACGGAGACATTTGAGGGAAGAGGGCTCAAGGTAGAGGAAAAAGCAAGAGCTTAAGGCCTGAGTTGAAAACCTATTTCATGTGTTTGAGTGAGAACAAGCAGGTTGCTGTGACTGGAGAGTGGAGTATTTGGGGCATAGGTAGGATAGAAAATCAGGCCAGAGAGGTAACCAGTTTTTAGACCATGAAGAACCTTGTAGTTGCCACTGGAAAGTTTTGACCAGGGAATCTGTGGTGTAAGGTTTGAAATTAAGCCCCAGTATTATGTGCTGCCTCAACATTTGGGAAAAGTAGGGCCTCAGATGGCCTAATTACAAATTACCCTCCCAACTGTGCTCCCCATGCATACAACCCTCTTATCAAATGGACCAGGTGTGGTTACCGCTTCTCTCTGAGAAGTGGGTTTCAGTTCCTTGCTAGCTTATGGAATTATTCAACCAACCAATCACATCCCCCTGTGGGAACCAGGGGGCACTACACCCTCTTGCTACTGCAGAGCCTGCCTTCTACAGCACCTGATGGTCTACTCTGTTCTCAAGTGCAACCCCTGTGTGGCCAGGCGTGGCAGGCAGTGTTCTCCTCTCCTAGACTGTGAGTAGAAATGACTAATCAATTGTGTCAACCTCATCTGTCCAGTGTTGGATGCCATGTGTTTACCATTAGCCATGCCCATAACCCTAAAGCTGTAATCTCTCCCTCACCAAGGAAGTGAATAGGAGGCAACGTGAGTCATGTGATCTGATTCGTGCTTTAAATTGGGACTACTTTAGTATGTACTATTTGTGCTTTACTATTGAGAATGAAATGTGAGGACCTAAAACCAAAAATAGGAAATCTAGGTATGAAGTCATGGAATTATTCAGATATGACAGTGGCTTAGATGAGGGTGGAAGTCGTGGTGGAGAGATGTACTTGGCTGGATTTGAGAAGTATTGTGAAGGCAGAGACAGTGGGCTTTGCTCAGAAGTAGAATATGAATGGGGAAAAGAGGAGTCAATGTTTTTAGCCTGATAACTGGTTGCCATTTACTCATGTGGGGGAAACAGAGAGAATGGCTGTTTTTATAATGCTTCTCCCTGTCTTACGCAAATTGTTGCACTAATTAAAAATAAAAAAGAGAAAATATACCTCATTTTGTGAGGCTTGTATGGTCTTGATACCAAATCCAGTACAAGAAGAAAAAATTGTTCATTGATCATTTTCACTTACCATGAAGGTGGAAATCCTAAGTGGTAGAAATGATCTACCACAATCATCAAATTTAATTTTAAGATTTTAGATGCAATTTCATTTATAGTTAGGAATAAGACATGTATAGCTTCGTGTCATTGCCACACTAACAAAGTACAGGAAACCCTGATCAATGCATTAAAAATAGGAAAGAAGAAAACCAAATTGTTATTATTCACAGCTACAATACCAGATAGAGATCAGATGCATGGGAAACCTGAGAATATCAGTAAAATATTAAAATTAATAAGAGAGTTCCGCAAATTTGTTAGATTTTAAAACAATATACAAAACTCAGTGTTCCCATAAAAAACAATAATTTAATATAAAATACAATACAAGATACCATTCATAGTAGCAACAAAAACTATAAAGTATGTAGACATTAAACAAAGAAAACACAGGATGTTTACAGAGAAAAAATTTAAAATTATGAAAGCACATACCAGAAAACCTAAATAAATGGAACTCTAAATACCATATTAAGAGCTTGCTTTAACCTTGTAATTAATTTTTCTTAATCTCTAAATTCAATGTAATTACAATTAAAATCCCAGAAGGATTTTTAACATGCAAAACCGATTCTGAAATTTATATGGAAAAAAGAAATATTTTCAAAGAGTTAAAGCAAAACCAAAAAAGAAGATATATTAGATATTAGGATATATTACAAATGAAGGAAATTTTTATCAATAAAACAGAAATAGCAGACTAAAAGAAGCTATTGACAACTACAGCAGAAAAAATAATTGTTTTAAAATTTATGTCTATATAAAGTATATAGTTAAAATATAAGAAACATTTGTTAGTGCAGTTAAGTCAATATTGAAAGTGAAGTTCAAAGCAGGAATTTGGGGAGAAAAATTCACCCTATGAGGTAATCAGGCAAATTAGAAAGTCATAATTCTGCAAACCAGCAAAGTTAGGAAACAGCAAGAATAAAAATACGGGCAAAGGTATGGCTAGGCCAATCAAAGGAGGAAAACCACATGGCTAAAAATTATATGAAGAATGTTCTACCTCACTGGCAATCAGATAAATACAAATGAAATAAAAAATGATACACCATTTAAAATGTAGAGATTGGTAAAAATTAGAAAGTCAGACCATAACAAGTGCTAGTGAGGATATAGGGAGTTGTAAACCTCATACATGACTGGGGGAAGCTTAAAGAGGTGCAGCCTTTCTAGAAAGCAACCTGGCAAAACCTGGTGAAATTATGACTGCATACACACTGCGAGCCAACAATCCAATTCCTGGGCATACAATTCAAATTAATTCAATATCAGTGGGTACAAAGACATATCAGAAGATGCACATCCCAGACTGTTTGTGGTAACAATGATCTGAAGGCAATCTACATGACTGTTGATGAGGGAAATTGATAAGGAAAATATGTGATATGATGTATGGAATACTATGAGTTCATCACACATAATGAACAAGATTTATTTACACAGAACAACACGGATGGGATCTCAAAATATAGTGTTGAGTGCAAAAAGAATAAAAGGATGAGATTAGAAGCTGCATAGCATTTATGTAAATCAAAACCACTGACACTAAATAACATTATTTTTCAAGGGCATATTTGTCTAAATAAATACAGGGAAAGTGGATTGCAAAGACCTAGATTAAATACACATAGCAGTGCACATAGCGGGGGGGGTGTGATACAGGGGATGAAGAGGAAAAATATGAAAATAATATGAGGGGCTTTACATAGACGAGTGTCGCTAATGAGTCATGAAAAGAAGAGTTGACTCAATTCTGCCCACCTGAGGGCTAAGAAAGATAAAGCAAAGGAAGGAAAAGAAACAAAAGGTTTGTTGAGAAACCCTTCCAGCTGATCTCTGTCTCTGTTCTGAAACCTCTGTTCCACTTCTTCAGAAATGAATTAGCCCATTCATTAGGATCCAGTCAAAGAGAAGGTGTCTTCCTTAGGACAGTTGCTTAACTTGTTAAGCCTTAGTTTCTTTACTGGTAAATAATGCCCTCACCTTCCAGATCTGATGGGTAAATTAAAAGGGTGACCCTTGTAGGTCCCCACAAAGTGTCTGGTTCAGATAAGTGCTCAGTATCCAGCAGCCATTATTACATGTAAACAAAGAATGCTAGACCCTGACAAAATCTGAGAGGTGAAAGAGTTCATTCTTATTCCATGAATGCGGGGTAGGATGACAGGAGGGAGTCTGGGACTTGCCTACAGTCCAGAGATGGCGGGGTGGGGATTGAAACAAGACCACAGCTCAACTCACTCCTCATCCAGCTTTTTCCACTACCCCTCATCACCTCCTCAGGCTCAAGAAGATACATACAAACTCATTTTTCTGGGACTAAAAGGAATTTTTATTCATAACATGTTTAAACCCATGTAGCTGTCAAAATTTCTGGCCAATGGAGTGCTGTGAAAGGAAAAAACAATACAGGAAATAGAAAAGGCTATTTATCCACATCCGCTCTTTTTAAAGGCTATAATGCTGTTTCCAAATCATGCCAATGCTTGTCAGAGATTATAAGGAAAAGTGCCTACAGAGTTGCGAAGAGGAAATCACAGCGCAAATGATTATGGATCAGGGTATATGTGATGGTTAATTTTGTTTGTCAACTTGATTGGGTCAAAGATACCCAAATAGGTGGTTAACCATTATTTATGGGTGCATCTGTGAGGGAGTTTCCAGAAGAGATGTGCATTTAAGTTGGTGGACTGAGTAAAGCAAATGGTCCTCTCTAATTTGGGGCAGGGGGCGGGTGGCAGGCATCATCCAATGCAGTGAGTATAGAACAAAAAGACAGAAGAAGATTAAATTTGCTATCTGCTTGACTGTATGAGCTGGGATATCGATCTGCTCTGGCCCCCAGCCGTCTTGGATCTCCGGCCTTAGATGCAGACTGGAAGCTACACCATTAGCTTTCTGGCTCTCAGGCTTCTGAACTACACCACCGGCTCTCCTGGGTCTCCAGCTTGCAGACAGCAGATCACGGAACTTTTCAGCCTCCATAATTTTGTTCCAATAGCTTCCAGTGAGTCTCTTTGTATATTGGTTCTATTGAATCTGTTTTCTCTGCAGAACTCTGATTCATTCAGCTTACTAAACCAGTCGGCAGGCTATGGATGGCACTTTGAAGGCTGTAATTTTGAGGCCCTGCAAAGCAGGTGAAGGAGAGAAGTTTATAACCAAGGCTCTTCACCCATTCTCCAGAAGAATGCCTTTATTTCTTTGTCTCCAAAATCTAATGTAGAGGCCAGCAAGCTGCTGCCAACAGCAGGGAGCCCGACATGAGATGGAACACTGCTGTCCCTCTAAAGGAGTCAACACCATGAACAGTTTTGAATACATGAGAACAGCCACCAAGGCCATACAGTGTCTGGCGACCCAGTCAGGATAAGAATATTGGCTTCAGCCATGATAAAAATAGTAACAGTTTATATGAGGGTTGGCATCAAAACAGGATAGTTTATAAGAATCCCAAAGCTGAAAATCTTTTAAAAACCCAAAGCCAAAATCTCGATGATGTCCTGGTGTAAGGGGCGTTGTTATTTAACTAAATGTTAATAGATTCTTGTCCTTTTGGCTTACTTCTCTGCTCCCTCTCTCCTTCAGCTATTTTCTATTATTTTTTCCATACACACAAATGCAGAGCTTTTTGGTACTTGCTTTGTAATCCAGTGCATAGAGATGCTGATTCCCATCTCTAGGGGCAAACAATTGTACTATGTTTTGTTTTTTTCCCTATTGTATGCCGAAAGAAAACAAACCTATTCTGTTCTCTGTTTATAGTACTGTCTTTGTCTGGCTGTCTGTCTACTTATCTATCATCTATCTATCTATCATCTATCTATCATCTATCTATACCTACCTATTTTATACATATTTTTTATTTCAATAGCCTTCGGGGGTACAACTGATTTTTGGTAACATGGATGAATTGTATGGTGATGAAGCCGGAGATTTTAGTGCACTCCTCAACTGAGTAGCGTACATTGTACCCAATATGTAGGTTTTTTGTTTGTGTTTTTTTTTTTTTTTGAGACCGAGTCTCGTTCTGTCACCAGGCTGGAGTGTAGTGGTGCCATCTCGGCTTACTGCAACCTCCGACTCTCTGGTTCAAGCGATTCTCCTGCCTCAGCCTCCTGAGTAGCTGCAATTACAGGCGTGCGCCACCACGCCCAGCTAATTTCTGTATTTGTAGTAGAGCCGTGGTTTCACCATGTTGGCCAAAATGGTTTTGATCTCCTGACCTCGTGATCCACCTGCCTCGGCCTTCCAAAGTGGTGAGATTACAGGCATGAGCCACTGCACCCAGCCCAATATGTAGTTTTTTATTCCTAGCCCTCTTTCTACCCTCCCTCCTTCTGAGTGACCAGTGTCCATTCAGCACTGACTTTCTAATCACAATTCTTCCTGTGAACTCTGACTTCTGTTGGCTATCTGTTTTAGCCCTTTCAACAGAAATGAAAATACAGAAACATGTTCAATTGGTGGGAGGATTGCCAGAGCCTGGGAGGTGGAGGTTGCAACGAGCTGAGATCATGCCACGGCACTCCAGCCTGGGTGACACAGTGAGATCCTGTCTTAAAAAAAAAAAAAAAGATGTTCAATCTTTTTTAGGGTGACAGAGCAAATCTGTAACTCTACGTACACTCAAATACCAGGTACTGATGTCCCAAAATCTCTTCTTGGAAAGAAGGAACCACTTTATTTTCATTGGTACCAATCATAGGATGTTTTCTTTACTATTTAATTTTGAATAACAAAGTTCTTTTCAGGGAAGACACATTATCCTGAAACACCCTGAATTAATGCTAGATTCGGATGTCTATAAGTAGAATTTGTGAACTTTAATAAATATTTAATTATTCTATCATTTGGGTGAATGGCCTTACATTTTCAAGAATGGGTGTTAATGTGAGTGATCCTTTTAAATATCACTTTTCTGGGGTATTACAGTAAGTGATTGCATAGTAAACATTGAGAATACACAACTTCAGGAAGAATGAGAGAAAACTGTCCTGATACTATGCTGTGGCTTGGGATAAAATTGAGATATGATGGAGGAAAAATATGTCAATTACAAGATATCTTTATGTGAACTATAAGATAATATATAAAATGGGACTGGGCATGGGGGCTTATGCCTGTAATGCCAGCACTTTGGGAGGCCAAGGTGGGTAGTTCTCTCGAGCCCAGGAGTTTGAGACCAGCCTGGGCAACATGGTGAGACTCCATCTCAACAAAAAATGTACAAATTAGCTGGGCATGGTGGTGTACACCTATAGTCCCAGCTATGTGGGAGGCTGAGGTGGGAGGATCACCTGAGCCTGGGGTGGTTGAGGCTATAGTGAGCCATGATCATGCCACTGCACTTTAGCTTGGATGACAGAGTGAGACCCTGTCTCAAAAAATAAAAAGATACTATGCTTATATAAATGATATTAACACATCAATTTTATAAGTATTTATAAAATGATTTATAATACGTATGTAACTAAATTAATACATTAACTATTTTTAAGCAGATGATTCATGATTTTTAGCTATGTTGCTAGAATTTTTGATGAGGGGAAGGGGAGCATTTACTTGGGCAATGCGAGTGTCTCATATTTGACATTGCCTTATATTAGGGCATATACTGTAGATTCATAAACAATGGTTGAATCCTAACCAAGCTTGGGGTGGGGAGGGGAAGAACAATGAAGACATTCATAACAAATTATTTTCTTTTCTCTGTGTTATCAAGAAAATGTGTTTACCAAACAGTCTTTATTTTGATTCCAGATCCACAGCAAATGATGACTCTTCTCTATGTATGATGATGATGTTTTTGTGAACCAAACTCTGGATCATATAAAACTGAGTGTTTGAAATACTACTTCAAAAGTAGCCACTTCTGAAGATTCTATACATTTATTCAGAGAATGACAGTCATGGGCCAAACTGCTTGGGAACGCCTCTTGGAGGACTGCCTTCAAATCATCAGTTCACAGGCTGGACGACAGGTCCAGGCTCCACGCTTTATAGACAGTCTTTTTGTTTTCTTTCTTTTTTTTTTTTTTTTTTAACCCCAAATGGTTATACTCACGCCATTGACCAGCTTGGCCTCTGGATGACTTTTGGCTCTTTCCAGAAATCATTAAATTCACTCTCTTCCACTGAATCCCATCCCCCATCCCACCCCAAAGGATGAAGACTTGGCACAGAGTAGGACTTTCAAAAAAATGCTCTGCAGGCTCTGAAGACAATTCTGTGAGAGGAGTTCCAAATGTTTAGAGGAAAAACAAGACAACTAGAGTCAGTATATGACCTCCCAACGAGAATGTGCTGAAAACAGACAAAATTCCTTAGGGTTTCTAAGTTCTGGGAGATTACTTTTAAAATGTCATTTTATGTTCCTATCCCACATTTAAAATGTACAAACCTTGCATGCCATACCAGGTAGCCAGATTGAACAAATATCTTCATATGTTTTCTACTTTAATCAAAATAGGAAACCTTAAGCTTTTTTGTTTTTGAGACTAAGCCTATAAACAAAAGTACAATTTAAAAAACTGCTATGCACATTGGCAAGAACCTATGACATAAAATGAATATTTAAACTTGGGTTATTTGGCAAAATAGTGGTACCATCCTCCCAGTAACAATGCTAAACATCAGAACACAAGCAAGCTCGTGATGCAATCAGCACAGGGATGCCGGATCATTATCTTCAGTTGTTCACTTGCAGAGGGACTGAAAGCTCAAGTTATATAGACTTGCCTCATCTGTAGGCCTGGTGAATACATCTTCCATTTTACATTTTGGCTCCAGGACATGACATTCTGTCCATATATCATCTGCTGGTTTTCTTCTTTGTTGGACAGTTATTTTGTTATGAATTCATAACTCTTTATGTTTTGACACAAGCTCCCAGCGCATAAGCTATTCCCTGATTGGAAATGAGGCTGTTTAGAAACTTGTTTTAACTCTTTCAATTCACTAGGGTGTTATTTAGTAAGTTCACTGAGGCAGTAATTTCCCAAGTAGAATTAGCTGGCCCTTTATATGTTGTCAAATAGCCAACTTTCGAGCTGTAAGAATCCAACAAATGCAGTTATAATGCAACCAAACTAGTTAAGAAATAAATGACTTTGGGGATTTAAAAAGAGAAAATGAGTCCAGGGAAATTTGCTAATTCTTTTGGAAAGAACTTAAAAATTAGGGAATGATGGAAAACAAATTAGACTTCACATATTTCGATTTCAGAACATTTGATTTAGAATAGTAATTCTATGGTTAGATTAATTCAAGCCATATTAACTATTTGAAGATTATAATGCATGATTCTAATATGATGCTCATTCGATTCACATTTCCCATTACCTCTGAAGAGTACATATCTCCAAATGGAGTTATTTGGAATAAGTCTTTAACTGTGCAAAAGTTTAAAAAAATTTCCAGGAATTTATCCCAAAGGAAAACCCAACAGAAACAAAAACAATTTGTATTTGCCCACACTAGTGCATTTCTCTGCCTCCTGCCAGACATTTTTTAGATATTCTCAAATCAAGTTCTCATTTCTGCGTCTGGCATCTCACTGCAACAGTACCAGACATTGATATAGTCTTGATAACTTTCAAAAGCTTTCTTTGTACATCGTCGGGTTGGATCTGCGCAATTATTTTGTGGGTTTTAATGCTTCTCTACCTAAATGTAAGCTCCTAGAGGGAAGAACTTTGTCTATCTTGCCTACTGTTGTATCCTCAGAATTCAGAAAAGTGTCTGGTATGTAGAAAATGTCATTAAGCATTTGTTGAATTCTGTAGATGAGGAAACTCAGGGCCTACAAAGGAGTAATAATGATGCTTTTGTTTAGCTCCATAAAGTCTTCAGACAACTGTCTTATTTATTCTGTTATTGCAGAGTTCCATATTTTATGAGGACACTGCCTTCCTTTTTTGTCACAATTGTACATTATACACAAACACACACACACACAAACACACGTACATATATAGCTGTTCCATGATTTTTACTTACGCCTCTTTTTGAGCAATCATATCTATAAAATCATGAGTTTTATGTGCTAGTTATATTTTTTCCTAATACACATAAGAACAAACAAATCATTTTATATATAATTAAAAAGTAGATAAAAACTGGTCACGGATTGTGCAAAATCATCTCACATCATACAAATTGCTATCCCTACTACATTTGGAGCAAGTCTGTTATGTGAGATCCTTTTAATAACCCCATGAGAGAGGCCACAGGAGGTAAGCAAAGCAGGCTTTGTTAGCTCCAATTTACCAGGGAATAAAAGGAGGTGAGTGTGCACAGGGTCACACAACTACTAAGTGTAGATCTAGGACTCTGGCCCCCAAGTCTCCTCACTGCCTGTTTAACATCTTCTACTATCTTCTACCCCTCCTTCAGCTTTCCTGGGGAAATCTACAGCTAAGCTGGTATTTGCTCTCTCTGTAGATGGCTCTCTGTTCTGAGAGTCTAGCTTAGAGCTATTTGGAAACAATCTTATGAAGGTGAACTAGGGACAGAGAGGTCACCTTAGGCAGGTCTTAGTTTGTAATTTTATTCAAGGGAGGAAGCACATGCTAAGAAATTGTTGCTGAAAACTGTGTCTAATTGGTAATAATGAGAAAAGGGTGGGAAAGGATGGAAAGTTGGATGATGAAGGGAAAAAATAAAAATTGGCTTGGAGAAACATGCTCCCTGGAAGCTCATTTGCATGTACTATAAAACCATGTAAGGCTTGTTTTGCGCAATGATATTAGTCATAGTTAAAGTTGATGAGCATACCTACTACAAACCAGATGTGTCACCTGCATTATCTCAGGTATCCTCATGGCAGGTAGGTTTCTTGCTTAGAGTAACCTGCTCAGGATCACACACCTGAGAGGGGGCAGAACCAAACTTTGGACAGGGTCCCTCTGTTTCTTAGAGTGCATTTTCTTTCTTTTTCTTCTGCATGACTGTGTTGATATTAGCTCAATTGTGATGAAGGGCTCACATTAATTTTCAGTATATGCCTACATTTTGGCCAGATGATAAATTCAAATAATGCTGTACATTACAGAGTAAAAGCCTACACGTGTCCTTTAGGCCAGTTGAGATGGGCAGCAGTGAGGTGTGGTCATGGTCTTGTGGTCCATATTCATCTGAGATCTGGCCTAAGCCTTGGATCAGTATGGGGCAACTATAGAATCTTTTTTTTTCCCACCACCCTACCTGGAGTGGACCTAGGGGTCCTTACTGAACTGTGCAGTAAAGACCTGAAGTTGGTTGGCTAAGGTGCCCGTGAAATCTTTTGGACTGGTCTAGATGAATTGAGTAATCAAATATCAGGAGGCTAAAGTCCAAAATAAGGTCTTCCAAGGCTGCCATAATCTTGGCCCATATTTTTTAAAGTGACTTGGAATAATCTTGACACTGGGTTCAAGAAAAGATGACAAGGAGAAGTGCAAAAAGCTGTCCTCCCAGCAGTTGTTCTGCTGGCTGATAGCTCCTTGTACTTTATGCAGCTCTGAGCTCTCCTGTGCCATTTAACATTGCATTCTGATGGACTGCAGATGTTAGAGAATAGACAGTCTAAGGAGCAAGAGAAATATTTTTTCCTAACTCATCCCCTGTCTTTAACTTTCAAGCAGGGTATATATGAGAAGATGTTATAAACCTACATTGTAAAAAGCACTTAATATCTTAAAGCAAAAAGAACAGCAAAATGTTTTTGGCGATGCATCCCAGTTCATATACCTCAGGGTCAGGAAGTCTTGAAAAAAGTCTAAACAAAACGTTTTCTGCAATTTCAGTCCATTGATCTATCATCAAAAGAAAGTAAAGAACAAGCTCTCCCAGTGGGGAACTGCTATGGTTTGAGTTTGTTTCCACTGAAACTCTTGTTGAAATTTGATCTTCAATATGGTGGTGCTGGGAGGTGAGGCCTAGTAGGAGGTGTTTGGGTCATGGGGCAGATCCCTCACGAATGGCTTGGAACCATTCTGGTGGCAGTAAGTTCTCCCTCTTGTGAGACTGAATGAGCTCTTGTGGGAATGTTTCCAAGACATCGGGTTGTCATAAAGCCAAGGTGCCCCTTGGGTTTTGCCTCTTGGCACTTGTTGGCTTCTCCTTTGGCCTTCCACCATATTTTGACCCAACACAAAAACCCTCACCAGAAGTTAAGGAGATACTGGTGTCATCCTTCTTGTATTTCCCCGCCTGCAGAACTAGGAGCTAAGTACACCTATTTTCTTCATAAATTATCCAGCCTTGGGTATTCTGTTGTAGAAACATTAAATGGATAAATACAGGAAAAATCTCACATTTTGAAAGGTCAGAGAAGTTTCAATTGACTACTTATGGAAGAAGTGGAGGAAAGTGAGGATCTCCAGAACTTACAAAAGGCTAGTGGCACTGTATGGCAAGGAAGAACCACCACCAAACAGTTTGATGTACAGAATTGGAGATGAACAAATTTTGTACTGAGAAAAGGATGGAGATAGTACATATAAAAGAAATACAAGGCCTCCTGTGTCTGTTCAGACAAGTTTGCTTTGGAAACTAAACTCATAAATAGATGCTTATTTATTAAATTCTCTTACAATTATGTATTGCCTCAGAATGTGCCTTAATGGTTATTTAGCTATTTTTTAAAAAACTTCTCTTACCTAGTTTTTTTAAATTTTTTTTTTTATTAACCTAAGTTTTTAAAAAGCCATTTGTTCTCATGAGAAGTCTAGTGGTTCTTTTTTGGGGGGGATGGAGTCTTGCTCTGTGGCCTAGGCTGGAGTGTAGTGGTGCAATCTCGGCTCACTGCAACCTCCATCTCCTGGGTTTAAGTGATTCTCATGCCTCAGCTTCCTGAGTAGTTCGGATTAGAAACATGTAGCAGCATGCCTGGCTAATTTTTAAAATTTTTTAGTAGAGATGGGGTTTTACTCTGTTGGCATGGTTGGTCTCAATCTCCTGGCCTCAACCCTCTCAACCCTCGAACCCATCTCAGCCTCCCAAAGTGCTAGGATTACAGGCATGAACCACCACTCCCAGCCTAGTGGTTCGAATTCAGAGATTATTGGTCCAAGACACCACTGTTCACCTGATTGCAGCCTACCTATCCTCTTTGTGAACAAAGTACCTAGAAGGAAAGATGAATCTTGATCTTCTAACTTAGGCTAGAAAATGGGATCCAAAATCATAACCGTGTATCAAAGAATTAGTGACTAAAATGTACTCCAAGACCCCCTTGGCCATGCAGTTTGTGAGAGAATATTCAGGGAAAACAAGTACCAATCAGTATCAGTAGCTCTCCTTGTTTGCTTTCACATAAGGGGTTCTAACTGCCATGTTCCCTAAGTCTCTCCTTTCCCTTGGGATGCCAACATTGTTCTTGAATTCTCTATGGTGGTTTTTAAGTTCCCCGGCTATAAGCCACCTTTGGTTATCCCAACTCCAACTCCTGGTGGCTTACCTTAGTTGCTGCAGCTGCTGTTACTTCAGTTTGATGCTGGAGTTAGATCTTGTTGCCATTTTTGTGTCAATATCATTCCCTCCATTTCTGTGGGGTCCTTTTCCACTGTCTCCTTCCGTGTTGGTACAGGATAGCTCCTTTGCCATAACCGTGCTGTTTCACGAAGATGCAGCAAGGAGAAGGGAAATGAAAGGAGGGAAGAATGAGGAGAGATAGAGTTTTTACCCATCGGTGTCACAATTCTTGCTAGGCTCCTCAAAGTTGGTTGTAACTCTCCCAGCTTCCTACTGTGGCTATACGGATCACTAGACTCTATTCTTTTATAAAACATTGTCTTCTTGGGGAATTTTGAAAATGTTCCCTTGGACATTTGGGGCTTTCTACACAATGTCAAACTCTTAGACTCTCCTCCCAACAAACAATCAGCGTGATGCCTTGGAACTTTTCCCCTGTTCTACTCCAGGTATTGCTCTTCATCTCTTCTCTTGAATTGTTGGTGGTGAGCCTATTGGATCTGTTATTGGGACCCACCTTCTCATCTTGGGGATGTTCTTTGTTGTACTGTGGGTTTACCCTCTTGACTTTCCTTTCTGAAACTGTATTGTTTGCAGCATTTTCTGAGCCTCTAGCTGGTGACTCCAATTTGCCTACATAGGAACTGCTTCCTATTCTCCAGAAATTCCTCAATTCTGAATTCACCTCTGCCCTCTAGAGTCTAGCTAGCCTTACAGTAGCTGTCTTTTTGGTTGAGGCTCTGTTGAAATGCAGACCGTCAAAACTTTCCTTTCCTAAATGTGTCAATCTGACCTCCATCGTGGGCTTCTCCTGTTCTGCCCCTTTCTGCCATCTCTCAGAAGACTGGGCCAGCACAGTCCATTTGGATTAACTGGACAAAAGCAATGCCAAAAACAACCATATTAAAGCACGTTCCCCCTACCCTGTCCCCCCAACACACTACACACACATTCGTGCACATACCAACCATGCTTCGTTGTGTGACAGTAGCCAGCAGCAATACTTAACTTTTTTTTTTTTTTTTTTTTTTGAGACATAGTCTCACTCTGTCACCCAGGCTGGAGGGCAGTGGCCCGATCTTAGCTCACTGAACCTCCGCCTCCCAGGTTCAAGCGATTCTCCTGCCTCAGCCTCCTGAGTAGCTGGGACTACAGGCACACACCACCACCCCTGGCTAATTTCTGTATTTGTTAGTAAAGATGGGGTTTCACCATATTGGCCAGGCTGGTCTCGAACTCCTAACCTCATGATCTGCCCGCCTCTGCTTCCCAAAGTGCTGGGATTACAGGCATGAGCCACCATGCCCAGCCAATACTTATCTTTTAAGAATTGGTGGAAGCTCTTTACCAATTTTTAAGGAACACTTAAAACCAGAAGAGATTCCACATCAAGAGGAAATAATAACAATTTTGAAATGTTAACACTTTATGCTTCTACAAGTCCTTTCACAGCACTCAAAGGATTTTATGGGCATGCTCACATTTATTCTTTGAATTTAAAAAATCTTTAATTATGGTAATTTTCAAACACACACAAAATACAGCAGTATCATGAATCCTTATGAACCTAACAACCAGTTTCAACAATTATCCATTCACAGTCAATCTCACTGACTGTCCTAGCCTCACTGAATTATTTTGAAGCAAACCTCAGCTATTATATCATTTCATCCACAAATATTTCAGTATATATCTTTAAAGGATAAGCATTCTAAAAAATTACATCTGAAAAAATTTGAAATAATTATTTAATGTTACAAAATACACAAGTAATGCTCAAATTTCCCCCAATTATTTCATGAAATTATTTCCATAGCTACTTTGTTGCAATCAGAACCCAAAAATTTCACTCATTCCATTTTGTTGCTGTGTGAAGTCTAGTAATCTATAATTCCCTTCCTCTTTTCTTTTGTCTTTTTAATTTATGACTTGAAGACACCATGTTATTTATCCTGCAGAATTTCCCACTGTCTGGATTTTGCTAATCTCATTTCCATAATGTTGTAAAAGTTGTTTCTCTGTCTCCTATTTCCTGTAAACTGAAGATGGATCTAGAGGTATGCATGATCTAATTCCGGTTCCATTTTTTTTGTTGTAAATACTTTGTAGACGGTGTTGATGGTGTTGTGTGTTTTCTTCAGGAGGCACATCATTGTTGTTTCTTTTTGTGATGTTGGTAGCCACTGTTTATTTTATCTATTTATTTTTTGAGACAGAGTCTCACTCTGTCACCCAGGCTGGAGTGCAGTGGCGCAATCTTGGCTCACTGCAACCTCCGCCTCCCGGGTTCAAGCAATTCTCGTGCCTCAGCCTCCCGAGTAGCTGGGATTACTGGCATGCGCCACCACCCCAGGCTAATTTTTGTGTTTTTAGTAGCAACGGGGTTTCATCATGTTGGCCAGGCTGGTCTTGAACTCCTGGCCTCAAGTGATCCTCCCACTTCAGCCTCCCAAAGTGCTGGGAGCACAGGTGTGAGCCACCACATCCAGCCTATTGTTTATTCTTAAAAACTACATACACCCATTTTTTTTTCTGAGATGGCATTGTATGGATTTTAAAATATTTATTAAAAATACTTCCATGTTTATGTGGTCTTAGCCCTTTTCATTCCCATTAGTTACATAACATTCTTTCTTCTAAGCATCAGCTTCCCAAATTCCCATCAATTATGCTAGTGTACCATTTTCTCTACAATTAGATGGTTCCTCTTGCTCCATTCTTCCTTCCTCCACCTCCTGCCCAACCCCTACTTCCCCAAGGAAAGGAATATGAATATCTTTTATGTATTTTATGTATTTCTTTTAGAGTATTGTCCTGTTTTTACAGAATTTCCCTCTACCTGTCTCATAGAGCCTTATTTTCCAGACCAGTAAACTTGCCTTCCTTTTCTTTCTCATTTTATTTTTTATTTCTCATTCTTATTTTTATTTTTTCCTACCCCCAGCATTCACGATACATGTGTGTGCTTCACTTTTAGCTTCAGGTGTCTACTGTTTCACAGGCTAGAGGTCTTGACTCAGCCCTTTCTTTTGTTTGTCTCCAGCTTCTGGTGTAATCCAGGCAATGTTGACCACTCCCTGCTTATTGAGGCCCCCTTCATTTTCTAGGCAGCTCCCTCTCCTGGTTTCCCTCCTCCCTTACAAATCACTCCTTCCTGGTCTCCTGCAAGGTCACCTGTCCCTCAGCCCATTCTTGAAATATTATCATTGCCCAGGTCTTTGTCTGTGGCCCGCTTCTCCTTTCACATGATGCTGAGTGATCTCATCTACCCTCTTGGCTTCGACCACCAACATAGGATGATGCCTCCCAATCACAGACCTTTAGCCAGGGCTTCTCTTCTTAGCTCTAGGATATTGCATCTAACTGTTTACTAGAATCCACTCCCAGACCATTTCTCCTCAATAGGTACAAATAGAACCCATCACATCCCATTTCTGACCTTCCACCTTCCTCCCCTGCCTCATCCTCTAGCTCTGTGAAGTACATCATTACCAACCACAGTCATTAAATCAGAAACTGGGCTCCTTGTGGATTACTTCCTCTTCTTTCAAGTCTGACCAATCACTTTTCATGCTGACTGCCTCCCATTCATGCTTTCTCATACATGTTCCCTGATATGATTTGGCTCTGTGTCCCCACCCAAATGTCATGTTGAAGTGTAATCCCCAATGTTGGTGGAGGAACCTGGTGGGAGGTGATTGAATCATGGGGGTGGATTTCTTTCTTGTTGTTCTCATGATAGTGAGTTCTCATGAGATCTGGTTGTTTCAAAGTATGTGCCACTTCCCCCTTAACTGTCTCTCTCTCCTGCCACCATGTGAAGATGTGCTTCCTTCCCCTTCACCCTTCTGCCATGATTGTAAGTTTCCTGGGGCCTCCCTAGCCGTGCCTCCTGTACAGCATGTGGAACCGTGGATCAATTAAACCCCTTTTCTTTATAAATTTCCCAGTCTCAGGTAGTTCTTTATACCAGTGTGAGAACAGACTTATACATCCCCCTTTGCCATGTCTGTTATCTCATTATTATCTCATTATTGCCTAACTTATTTTCCAGCTTCCTAAATTGTGCCCTTTCCATCTATTCTTTACATTGCTGCCGGAATAATCTTTCTAAAATCACGTATCTGAGTTACATAGCTTTTCCATATAAAGTCCAACCTCCTGATAGGGCAGTCATCATCCAAGCTTTGGCAACTGTGTCTCTAGTCCACACTACGTATGCCCCAAAGATCCTATGCAGTAACACATGTCAAATTGCTAATAAAGGGCCTGGCTCAACATATGGAAGCTATGTTCAATTTTCCACCTGAAGATTTGCTCTTCCTCTTATTTCATATGCCACTTCATGCTGCTATGTCTTTGCACATGCTCTCCTATTCTTCCACTCCCTCTCTTCCCCTTTCCATCTAAGTAGTGCCTATTTATCTTTAAGCCTCAACCTAACTAACCTATTTCCTTGAAACCTTATGTAGTTAAACATTTCTTCTTGGTGCTCCTGAGGGTCTCTCTGTTGCTGCTGTCATGGCCCCTATGTTTAGTATTTGTGTTAGTTTGTCCTTGCACTGCTATAAATACCTGAAACTGGGTGATTTATAATAAAAATAAGTTGAATTGGCTCATGATTCCACAGGCTCTACAGCAAGCATGGCTGGCGAGAGCTCAGAAAACTTATAAACTTGGCAGAAGGTGAAGGGGAAGTAGGCATGTTTTGCATGGCTGGAGCAGGAGGAAGAGAGAAGTTGGGGGTGGGGGGTGCTACACATTTTTGTTTGTTTGTTTTTGAGACGGAGTTTCGCTCTTGTTGTCCAGGCTGGAGTGCAATGGTGCAATCTCGGCTCACTGCAACCTCCGCCTCCTGGATTCAAGTGATTCTCCTGCCTCAGCCTCCCAAGTAGCTGGGATTACAGGCATGTGCCACCACACCCAGCTAATTTTGCCTTTTTTTTTTAGTAGAGATGGGGTTTCTCCATGTTGGTCAGCCTTGTCTCAAACTCCCCACCTCAAGTGATCTGCCTGCCTTGGCCTCCCAAAGTGCTGGGATTACAGGCGTGAGCCACCATGCCCGGCCTGGTGCTACACACTTTTAAACAATCAGATCTCATGAGAACTCACTATCACAAGGGGAAATTCTGCCCCCATGGTCTACTCACCTCCCATCAGGCCCTCCTCCAACATTGAGGATTACAATTCAACATGAGATCTGGGTGGGAACACAAATCCAAATTATGTCAGTATTGGCTTACTTGGTTCATCTATAGGAAGCCATCGGTGGTAGGTTATGAGCTTAAATTTTTGTATCTCCAATAACAAACACAGTGCATGGCCCACTGTGAGTGTTCAATAAAGGCAAAAACGAATAAAGCCCAGTCATTTCTACCGCTCCACATTCATGGTGAGTTCAGTCCTTTATCATCTCTACCTGGACAAATTGAATTGCTTCCACACTGGTTTTCCTGACTTCAGTCTCCATTCCGGTAATTTATCTACTAGCTCTGATCCCATCCTTTTGCCTCCTAAAGATCCAGCACTCCACAGTTCTGATAAGACCCTCAGCAGGGCCTGTGTCTGTTGAGAGCTGAGACTGTTGTATTGTGCATATCAATGGTACGGAGTCAGAAAATTGGTCGAGAAACGCTAGCCTATAAAATAAAATCCAGATTTCCCAGTGTGGCTTCTATAATGCCACATCATTTTGTTTCCCTCATAACTTCCAAATAGCCTTGGATGCAGCCATTCCAGATTTTCACATTGTCACCTCAACCAAAACGCCCCCAGCTGTCCTGCATTCATGCACTTTGCTAAGAAGGCACTTTAGGAAGCCTTGAATTCCTTCCTCAGTTCTTCCTTCAAGATCTGGCCAAAAACCACCTCCTCTCTGAAATCTTCCTTGACACTCCCCATATTCCCCCAGCATGATGCAAATCCCATCACTCCTCTATTTAAAATCCAGACTCAGGCTGGGTGCGATGGCTCATGCCTATAATCCCAGCATTTTGGGAGGCCAAGGCAGGTGGATCACTTAAGGTCAGGAGTTTGAGACCAGCCTGGCCAACATGATGAAACCCCATCTTTACTGAAAATACAAAAATTAGTTGGGTATGGTGGTGCATGCCTGAAGTCCCAGCTACTCTGGAGGCTGAGGCATGAGAATCGCTTGAACCTGGGAGGCGGTGGTTGTAATGAGCCGAGATCACACCAGTGCACTCTAACCTGGGTGACAGAGTGAGACTCCGTCTCAAAAATAATAATAATAATAATAAATAAACAAATACATACATAAACAAATAAATAAAATAAAATAAAATCCAAACTCCTATTTTCATGAGTACATTTTAGGTTTATGCAACTCTGTATCTTACAATAAAGAGTGGTGTTGCTATCACTCTCTCCCTCACTGGAGTATAACATCTTTAACGAAGATGGAAGACATTTATCTGACTCACTTTTGCAGTGTTACCCACGCCCAATCCCTCTTCTAGGCCCAAGCACCCAGCACAGTTACTGGAACTCATGATTCCCCTTATCTGTGAATGCAAATTCCCAAAATATCTTGCTTCTCCTCTCCTTCCCACAGTGGGCCCTTGCCGTTATCTTGCTTTGAATTTCTGAATTCTTTACATTTCCTTGCACCATAATTTTCCTCTGCTGGCAAAGAAACATTCTACTCTAATCCCTTTTGGAAGCATTGTCGTCATAACATGGTCAAGATTTCTTCCATCTCATTCCCCTACGTGCTTCAGATGCCATGTCAGTTTCTTCTAAAAGGCCAAGCATATCCTGCTTATATTTTGAGCTGTTAATATCTCCCCATTTTTGTCTCTTACCCCCATCCCAACACCTTCACCATCTTTTTTTTAGATCTTGACTCTTTAAAAATTTTTATCGTCCATCCATTCCTGTATTGTCTCCCCAACACAAGGATGGGAAACAGGTTTCTCTTCTCTGATTAAAACACTCTGTTCCAGATAAAGCCCTGGCAGCAGCATTCCTATCTTCTTCACCAGGATGCAAGTGTTATCGTTGCCTTTAATCACATTTGTTTTATTGCATTCATAAAGCAATAAAACGTCTCAATCCACACACTATGCAAACAGTTGGCTGCAGCCAGCTATGACTTACCAAGATAAAAACTTGTTCCAGAGCTATTGGATGAGGCCAGTTTGGGCTGCAGAGGACATTTCTCCTGCGGTTTTCTTTTGGTCTCACCTTCTTCCAAAGTGTTCCCCTCTCACCTTGCCTTTTTCCAAGTTTGCTTTTGCATCGTGCTTCCTGTTCATTCGGATTTTATTTGGGCCTTGCTTTCCCTTTCATTCTCCTTAAATTTGCTTCTGCCTTGCACATCTCAGACTGTGCTGGGGTTACTTGGCTCAGGTCTCTTGCCGCATATTCACTGCAGATTTGGTGTGGCCCATTCATTGCCATTGTGTCTGCAGAGGGAGGACAGCATGCAGGTTAAATGCCCTGGTTCAGGCATCAGCCTACATTGGGATGTTCTGCCCCTTTCTAGTTGTGTCATCACAGGCAAGTCATTTAACATCTCTGAGACCCAATTTCCTTATCTGTAAAGCAGGTGTAATAGTGGTATTTAGTGCATAACGAACATTAATGGTAGCTGTCATTAGTATCAACTCTTCGGACTCCAGCTAGGCTTATGGAACATGGATCTTTCCTCTCATATTTGTGTAACTATATAGGTCTTTATTTATTCCCTCTCCTGCCATTTTTAAAACAGGCGTGTGTGTGTGTGTGTGTGTGTGTGTGTATGTATGTGTGTGTATGGGGGTAGAGGGTGTCTCTGGCAATGCAAAAAAAGAGTGGATTGTATATCTATTCCTGCCTTGAGTATTTGAGCCATAGATCCAGGGGTTTGTGAGGTTTGGGGGCATATCCATAAGCCCTAAAACCACCCAGGAAGCCTTTGGAATTTGTGATTGGTTGGTGAGATCCCCTAAGAGTGTGCAGGACTACCTTAGTAGCCATGAGCAGAACTGGGGGTGAGGATCTAGCACTTTCTGCCCTCTGTGAGATGTCATCCATCCTCCGGGGATAAACAAGAGTTCTAACTTCCAGGGGAACCCCGGAATCCATTCGAGGATTCAGGGCTGGGTCCATAATCAGCCTAAAGCTGGGGCAACAAGCATCCTCAGCCAATTTCCAAAGACTGGGACCCTGGGTCTACAATCAGGAAAGGAGAAAGAACAATTCAGAGGATTGAATGACCAGAGCACAGTAACTGTGTGACTCCAGGCAAGTCGCTTTCCCTCTCTGAACCTTGGTTTCCTGATCTACAAAGGAGAGGGCTGGATCTGTGAGATGACTGAATTAGTTGACTGTTAAGGTCTCTTTCTTACATGATGAGCATTTTGTGATTTTGTAAAGCAATTCTTTCTCAGCCAGACCACAATCTTTTACTGGTTTTGTGACTTCAGAGATCCATCACCTGCTTCCAGGAGGTCATTGTAAAATGAGCCTATTACTACCTGCTCAGCAATGGTGTGAAAATCAAATGAGACCACGGGTGGTGAAGTTCCTTGAAAATTATGTGAAATACAAATTAAGGGCTTATAGTCAGCGTTTAACATCTTGCATATTATAGTCACTTATTACACATTTTTCAAATTGACCTTAAACAAGAAGCAAACAAAAATTAAGAGAGCAGAATGGCATGTGAACTTATCTAGTAGGTAATAATGGTAGCCCAGCTGGGTTAGCAATAGGGGAAACTCAAAGCCACATTTCCCAAGCCCATGGACTTTTCACAGGATCTACTCTAAATGACACATTTTCCTTAATGTGCATTTTATGTGGAGCTAGGTGACGACTTGGTCCAAACCACAGGCCTGGGCTCTGGAGACAGGCGAGGGAGGGAAATCTGCATCTACTAAAGGCAGTAATTCCCTCAAGCTGGCCTTGAACCTGGGGACAAGGATCAAAATTGGTGCTAGCCAGAGCCAGGTCTCAGCTAAATCTAAATAAGAGACATTAAATACCTGCCTTGGAAAAAATTCTTGCGACTAGAAACTTGAGAGAAGTAATCCCTGGTTTCACCCCGAGTCTGAGGGTAAGCCTGGTCTAGATTGTCGCTACTGATTTACACAGGTGACCTCTCCAGCCCCAACCTGCCACGTGCAGAGGCTTCCAGCCTTGCTGTTACTCACTTCAAGCCCTGCTTAACTCTATTGACTTAAATGAATTTGTGAGCCTCTGAATGGGAGCAGTATCCCTTTTTTAGTAATAAATAAATAAATAAAATAAACAGGTCCTACTGGCTTAGGGGAATCCCTGTGAGCTTCCAGGAACCAATGTTCCCTGACTTCCTTTCATTTTCAGGAGGGAGGCCTAGCCTGAGTGAAATAGAGGTGGTTTGTTTGGACACCATCTGGTTTGTGTAAAGTTAGTAGGAGTGGGCCCACTGGGTCAGCAAGGGCTACTGAGAAACTGTCTGTGGCCAAGGAGGGAAAAAAACACCACCACTTCTATATTAAAGGGAGAGAAAGTATAGGCTCCAAGTGAGAAATGTTGAGTCAGCATTATTGAATCCCCAAATATTTTTATAGGGGGGTTGAAAGCCAAAAATTTACCAAAAACTCCCCACAGGCCCAAACAAAGCCACAGTGTGTTCCCATTTACTGCCAGCCTGATAATCACACCCTTCACATCTTTTACAGTTAGGCTGTGAACTCAGTGAGTGTAAGGCGCTTCCTATAAACAAAGGCTAGCAGAGATCGCATTACCTTCTTCCTCCTCTTCCCCTATCTGCAGAATGAAGGGCTCAAGCAATGGCTTAACCTTTTGTGTTCATTAACATTTTGGCTCCCTGTTGCAAACTAAGAGCCAGAGATAAACGATAAATGAACTGGTAATTAGAAGTCAGGAAAGGAATCTTCCAAGCAGGCTATGGGCGGCTCTGTGTCAGACCCACTCATCCCCAAAGCTGGATCTGTAAACTGAAGCTGGGGTTGCTATCACCTCCGAGACAGCAAGGCTTGACTCTCCATAGAACACAACACTGCTCTGCCCACTGAGCCCAGAGCAAGTGGGGCAATGATTTCTGGAAGGTGGTGTTTGGTGTGTAAGATGGTAGAAACCCAGAATTCTAACTCAGAGTCAACTGTGAAAAAAGAATCTCACGCCGCTCAGGACCCTTCCCTCCTCGCCTGACCTTTGCTGGAGAGCAAACCCTCTTATTTCATTCTCTTTCCTGTTTATTTTATGAACCTTCCTCCTACTCCTCAAAGTTCAGCTCAATTTCCCCTGGTCTCCCGCACTTTTTCATTATCCAGTGTTCTCACTCACTTCTGAACTTGAAACCCTGAGTGACTTGGCTCTTGTTTGAGATCATATTAGTGTTTCTGGGGGTCTTGTTTGTTACCTACATTTTACCATAAGGGAAAACCATTTGTTTCCAAATTCCCTGCCCTCCTTTTCCACCCCACCTGCCAAGGTCCATGAAAGCAGCTACTTAACTGAATGCCTCAATATATCTGCCTTAGCCTATAAGATATTTAACATTTGAAAAACGGCTGAGTATCTTCTCAACAAAATGTTAGCTTTCCATATTCTCTCTTTCTCTCAAGGTCAAGCATGAGTTCTGTTGCATCCATGAATTTCTCTCCCACTATCCAAACAGCACCTATCTCTCACTTTTCTGTCCACATTATTCTTTGCCTCCTTGATGCATCTTGTCTCATAGGTTCTAGCAGGTGTTGGGATCCTAAGAGGTCTTCTAGCCACCTCTCCAGCAACTCCACAGAAGCTGGCCATCTGGCTGCTGCTTTGCTATTTGTGACTCCATAAGATATAGAATTATGTTGTGATAATACTGTTTTCCATGTGTATGTAAATTTTGGGTTTTTAGAAAACTGTGTGGCTAGGGTTGTCAGTTTACATCACACATAAGGATCACCAGGACAGTCATTAAAATGTATAGATTACTACCATCACTCACAGAAATGTTCCTTCCTTGGATTCAGGCCTAAGAACCCGGATTGCAGGACTGCATTTTGAAAAAGTTACTCTCAAGATATTTATGTAGACAGATCTTAAACCGTTTCTGTGTCATCCATGGTGGTTGACAGGGCTGAGCTTGGGGAAGATGGCTGCCTTACAAAGACTCATCAGATCACTGATTACAATAAAGTAGGATCCTCCACTAAGCTGGTCGTCTGGGCCAACTTATCTTCTACTGCAGAGTTCCAGACATTCACCTGGAATCCAAACATTTAATGACCTCCACAAAGCACATCAGGAAAATCCCTTAAATTCCAAGCTAATTGACAGAGATTCCAGGGATAGTTAGCAAATACTTTTCTCTTCTCTATTGAGAAATAGCAAGAACAATAGTTTGGCTTTCAGCCTACCCAGCATATATCACTCCACCAAGGTTCCCTGCAACTTTTCAGCCTCTTAATACAATATCTAGGGGAATAGAGTTTCTCTAGAATAAAATTCAAAGCATAAAAGAGAAAATTTTATGTTACTTGGAGGCAGACCATTCAGATGTTTTGAGTTGATTTGGCACAGCTGAAATAATTTTCACACTTGCAAAAATATCAAAGTTCATTTTTGGCCTCCAAAGAGCTGAAATATAGCCCTGTTTTCAAACTCTAATGAATTTGGCATGAACACCATTACTTGTAATTATTGTGTTTTTGGAAGACTAAAAAAATGAAGTTTGATCTAATGTAATAACAGATTTCAGAATGCTGGAATTAAAACAGTGCTAGACATTACCTAGTCCAGTTCTAACTTTTAAAGTTGAGGAAGATAATCCTCTGTCTTATATTTCTAATTAACAAAATAATAAAAAAACCACAGTTCCCAAAGGCTCCTTTACTACAGGTATGAGATTTAAGCAAAATACAAATGAAGCAGACATAGGACAACACAATTTAAAGTACCTTTAGCACAGTCAGATATTCTGTGAAAGTAAGACGATAGAGAATATAATAGAACAGAAAGAAAGTTAGATTGGGAGACAGAAGGCATGGGTTCAATGTCCTGTCTTGGCCTTATAGAAATGTCAAGATATTGGGCATGTCATGACTCAGCTTTAGCGTCTTCTGCAAAATTGAGGTGAAATGTGGGCTGTTTTAAGAATGAAGTCGAGTGATGTATGTGACAGTACATATTGTCCTAGTCTATTTTCTGTTGCTACAATAGAATACCTGAGATGGGGTAATTTATAAAGAAAAAGGGTTTATTTAGCTCATAGCTCTGGAGGCTGGGAAGTTGAAGATTGGGCAGCCACATTTGGTGGCTACTGGTGAGAGCTTTGTGCTATATCAAAAACATGGCAGAGAAACAGAAAGGGAACTGGGTGCATATGAAAAAAGAGCAAAACACAAGAACCAACCTCACTTTGTAACAACCTAGTTTTGAGGGAACTCATCCACTTGTACAAGAGCTAACACATTCCCAGGAGAACTAATCCAGCCTGGAGAGAAAGACATTAATTCATCTTAATTACCTAATCATCTTTCAAAGGCATGACATCCTAACACCACCATTAGGGTTCAGGCTTCAATACAAGTTTTAGTGGGGACAAACCATATTCAAACCATAAGAATAATAAACTCTCAAATTCTATTATCTCACTGATAAAACAACATGCATGGGGATTACATTCAGTTCGTCTGCTTAGAGTTAAATCTTCATATCTCCTTGCTTTAGTTTCTTCTGTCTAAATACCAGTCTGAATCTTTTTTGATACTGCCTTTTTTATGGCTTTTTTATCTTCTTTGGTCCCACCCTGCCCAAAAGAGCATAGTTTGGTCAAGTGATGCCCATATCCAATCTGGATTCAGAAGAGAAGAAGCACAACCCTGCTTCTTCCCGTTCTGTCTCCCAGCACCTACATGGTTCTCCAATTCACAGCACTTCCCTGGGTGTTTATCAAACTGTATTGAAGGAAATAGAATAGAATAAAAAGAAATTGAATCGAATTCCTGAAAGTGAATTCGACTCTTCCCTTCCTGAACTCTGGGCTGCCTTAAGGGAAGACCAACTAAGAGGGTCTCATCTGAGTTTTACCCATTGCTGAAGTAAATTGGGAAACAAATTTTCTTTTTTAAAAGAAAACTGAACTTTTCCCAGGTCTACTGTCTATGTTGCCCAGCAGAAAATGGTTCTCTTTCTTCTAGGAGGAAGTGCATAGGTCTCCCACTTGGGTAATGGTACTGATTTGCCACAATTTTTTTTTTTTTTTGGCAAACTCTCATTATGGGCAAAAAAAATCTTTATTATTATTATTATTTTCCTCTGGTGGCTCTGAGGTTTTTCTAACAACCATGATGAGAAGGCTCCTAGAAAAAGGAGACAGCAACTTGGAGTAATTGTTTTTCTGGTTTCCTTTTGTTGTCCAGTCTAGAAACTGTGGCTCTTGTCACATTCCTATCTGCTAGTCTGGGTCAACTCTCCCCAAAAGGAGGCTCTGATTTAAGCATTACCACAGTACAAACAGAGCTCAGCCAAACCTCCAGTGGCAGGTATAAAACATTGATTATGTTTGAGTCAAAAATGTTGCGAAATGTGTATACGCCACAAAGATGTATCAGTTTTTCCAGCTGGTCTGGGTTTATGGCAACAAGGGCTGGGTATCAGATTGTGATCTCTCCTTTGAGATCTCAAGTCTTGACCTGTGGGTTGAACTCTTCCACCTTTTGGCATACATGGAATATTCTGAAACGTTATAGGATGTCCTAAATGCTGGCAATTCTCATAGCCTCCTTAAGATAAAGTCTTCCCACCGAGCTAGATGTAGGAGTTTTTTTTGTTGTTGTTTTTGTACCCCAGTGGCACCTAGAACACCAGCAAAACAGAATGGCTTACTCCTCTGGGAAGGCAGCTGAAGCCAGGGAGCCAAGTGGTCTTGCTCAGCAGATCCCACTCCCATGGAGCCCAACAAGCTAAGATACACTGGCTTGAAATTCTCACTGCCAGTACAGCAGTCTGAAGTTGACCTGGGATGCTCAGTCTTGGTGGGGGTAGGGCATCCGCCATTACAGAGGCTTGAGTAGGCAATTTTCCCCTCACAGTGTAAACAAAGCTGCTGGGAAGTTCAAACTAGGTGTGGAACCCACCATAGTGCTGCAAAGCCACTGTAGTCAGACTGCCTCTCTAGATTCCTTCTCTCTGGGCAGGACATCTCTGAAAGAAAGGCAGCAGCCCCAGTCAGGGGCTTATAGATAAAACTCCCATCTCCCTGGGACAGAGCACCTAAAGGAAGGAGCGGCTGTAGGTGCAGCTTCAGCAGACTTAAACGTTCCTGCCTGCTGGCTCTGAAGAGAGCAGCGGATCTCCTAGCACAGTGCTCCAGCTCTGCTAAGGGACAGACTGCCTTCTCAAGTGGTCCCTGAAGCCCATGCTACCTGTGTGGGAGATACCTCCCAGCAGGGGTTGACAGACACCTCATACAGGACAGCTCTGCCTGGCATCTGGTGGGTGCCCCTCTGGCATGAAGCTCCGAGATGAAGAAGCAGGCAGCAATCTTTGCTGTTCTGCAGCCTTTGCTGGTGTATCCAGGCAAACAGGGTCTGGAGTGGACCTCCCGCAAACTCCAGTAGACCTGCAGCAGAAGGGCCTGCCTGTTAGAAGGAAAACAAACAGAAAGCAATAGCATCAACATCAACAGAAAGGATTCCCAGACACAGAAACCCCATCCAAAGGTCTCCAACATCAAAGACTAAATATAGGTAAATCCAAAAGATGAGGAAAAAACAGCTCAAAAAGGCTGAAAATTCCAAAAACCAGAACGCCTCTTCTCCTCCAAAGGATCACAACTCCTCGCCAGCAAGGGAACAAAACTGGATGGAGAATGAGTTTGATGAATTGACAAAAGTAAGCTTCAGAAGATAAGTAATAAGAAACTCCTCCAAGCTAAAGGAGCATGTTCTAACCCAATGCAAGGAAGCTAAGAATCTTGATTAAAGGTTACAGGAACTGCTAACTAGAACTACAAGTTTAGAAAAGAAAATAAATGACCTGATGGAGCTGAAAAACACAGCACAAGAACTTTTTGAAGCATACACAAGTATCAATAGCCAAATCGATCAAGCAGAAGAAAGGATATCAGAGATTGAAGATCAACTTAGTGAAATCAAGCATGAAGACAAGATTAGAGAAAAAAGAATGCAAAGGAACAAACAAAGCCTCCAAGAAATATGGGACTATGTGAAAAGACCAAATCTACGTCTGAATGATGTACCTGAAAGTGACGGGGAGAATGGAGCCAAGTTGGAAAACACACTTCAGGATATTATCCAGGAGAAATTCCCCAACATAGCAAGATAGGCCAACATTCAAATTCAGGAAATACAGAGAACACTACAAAGATACTCCTCGAGAAGAGCAACCTCAAGACACATAATCGTCAGATTCACCAAGGTTGAAATGAAGGAAAAAATGTTAAGGGTAGCCAGGGAGAAAGGTCGGGTTACCCACAAAGCAAAGCCCATCAGACTAACAGCGGATCTCTCTGCAGAAACCCTACAAGCCAGAAGAGAGTGGGGGCCAATATACAACATTCTTAAAGGAAAGAATTTTCAACCCAGAATTTCATATCCAGACAAACTAAGCTTCATAAGCTAAGGAGAAATAAAATCCTTTACAGACAAGTAAATGCAGAGAGATTTTGTTACCACCAGGCCTGCCTTACAAGAGCTCCTGAAGGAAGCACTTAAGGAAAAACCGGTTCCAGCCACTGCAAAAACATACCAAATTGTAAAGACCATCGACACTGTGAAGAAACCGCATCAATGAATGGGCAAAATAACCAGCTAGGATCATAATAACAGGATCAGATTCACACATAACAATATTAACCTTAAATGTAAATGGGCTAAATGCCCCAATTAAAAGACACAGACTGGCAAATTGAATAAAGAGTCAAGACCCATTGGTGTGCTGTATTTAGGAGACCCATCTCACATGCAAAGACACACATAGGCTCAAAATAAAGGGATGGAGGAATATTTACCAAGCAAATGGAAAGCAAAACAAAAGCAGGGGTTGCAATCCTAGTCTCTGATAAAACAGAGTTAAAACCAACACAGATCAAAAAAGACAAGGAAGGGCATTACATAATGGTAAAGGGATCAATGTAACAAGAAGTGCTAATTATCATAAATACATATGCACCCAATACAGGAGCACCCCGATTCATAAAGCAAGTTCTTAGAGACCTACAAAGAGACTTAGATTCCCACACAATACTAGTGGGAGACTTTAACACCCCACTGTCAATATTAGACTGACCAATGAGATAGAAAATTAACAAAGATATTCAGGACTTAAACTCAGCACTGGACCAAATGGACTTAATAGACATTTACAGAATTCTCCAACCCAAATCAACAGAATATACAATCTTCTCAGCACCACATAGCACTTATTCTAAATTTGATGACATTATTGGAAATAAAACACCCCTCAGCAAATGAAAAAGAATGGAAATCATTAACAAACAGTCTGTCAGACCACAGTGCAATCAAATTAGAACCAGGATTAAGAAACTCACTCGGCTGGGTTCAGTGGCTCACCCCTGTAATCCCAGCACTTTGGGAGAGCTGAGGTGGTAGACCACGAAGTCAGGAGATCAAGACCATGCTGGCCAACATGGTGAAACCCTGTCTCTACTAAAAATACAAAAATTAGCTGAGCACGGTGGTACACACCTGTAGTCCCAGCTACTTGGGAGGCTGAGGCAGGAGAATCACTTGAACCCAGGAGGCGGAGGTTGCAGTGAGAGTGAGCCAAGATCATGCCACTGCAGTCCAGCCTGGTGACAGAGCAAGACTGTCAAAAAAAAAAAAAAAAAAAAAAAACCTCACTCAAAACCACACAACTACATGAAAACGTAACAACCTGCTCCTGAATGACTACTGGGTAAATAACTAAATTAAGGAAGAAATAAATAAGTTCTTTGAAGAATAAAGACACAATGTACCAGAATCTCTGGGACACAGCTAAAGCAGTGATTAGAGAGAAATTTACAGCACTAAATGCCCACATGAGAAAGCAGAAAAGATCTAAAATTAACACCCTAACAATACAATTAAAATAACTAGAGAAGCAAGAGCAAACAAATTCAAAAGCTAACAGAAGACAAGAAATAACTAAGATCAGAGCAGAACTGAAGGAGGTAGAAACATGAAAAACCCTTCAAAAAATCAATGAATCCAGGAGCTGGGTTTTCGAAAAGGTTAACAAAATAGATAGACCGCTAGCCAGACTAATAAAGAAGAAAAGAGAGAAGAATCAAATAGACACAATAAAAAGTGATAAAGGGGATGTCACCACTGATCTCACAGAAATACAAACTACCATCAGAGAATACTACGAACACCTCTATGCAAATAAACTAGAAAATCTAGAAGAAATGGATAAATTCCTGGACACATACATTCTCTCAAGACTAAACAAGGAAGAAGTCCAATCCCTGAACAGACCAATAACAAGTTCTGAAATTGAGGCAGTAGTTAATAGCCTACCAACCAAAAAAAGTCCAAGACCAGGCGGATTCACAGCCAAATTTTACCAGAGGTACAAAGAGGAGCTGGTACCATTCCTTCTGAAACTATTCCAAACAATAGAAAAAAAGGGGACTCTTCCCTAACTCATTTGATGAGGCCAGCATCATCCTGATAGCAAAACCTGGCAGAGACACAACAAAAAAAGAAAATTTCAGGCTAATATCCCTGATGAACATCAATGCAAAAATCCTCAATAAAATACTGGCAAACCGAATCCAGCAGCACACTGAAAAGCTTATCCACCATGATCACGTCAACTTCATCCCTGGGATGCAACGCTGATTCAACATACACAAATCGATAAACTTAATACATCACATAAACAGAACCAATGACAAAGACCACACAATTATCTCAATAGATGCAGAAAAGTCCTTTGACAAAATTCAACACCGCTTGATGCTAAAAACACTCAGTAAACTAGGTATCGATGGAACATATCTCAAAATAATAAGAGCTATTTATGACAAACCCACAGCCAATATCATACTGAATGGGCAAAAGCTGGAAGCATTCCCTTTGAAAACCAGCACAAGACAAGGATGCCCTCTCTCACCACTCCTTTTCAACATAGTATTGGAAGTTCTGGCCAGGGCAATAAGTCAAGAGAAAGAAATAAAGGGTATTCAAATAAGAAGAAAGGAAGTCAAATTGTTTCTGTTTGCAGATGACATGATTGTGTATTTAGAAAACCCCATTGTCTCAGCCACAAACTCCTTAAGCTGATAAGCAACTTCAGCAAAGTCTCAGAATACAAAATCAATGTGCAAAAATCACAAGCATTCCTATACACCAATAATAGACAGAGAGCCAAGTCATGAGTGAAATCCCATTCACAATTGCTACAAAGAGAATAAAATACCTAGGAATACAACTTACAAGGGATGTGAAGGACCTCTTCCAGGGGAAGTGCAAACCACTGCTCAAGGAAATAAGAGAGGATACAAATGGAAAAACATTCCATGCTCATGGATAGGAAGAATCAATATCATGAAAATGGCCATACTGCCCAAAGTAATTTACAGATTCAATGCTATTCCCAGCAAACTACCATTGACTTTTTTCACATAATTAGAAAAAACTAGTTTAAATTTCATATGGAACCAAAAAAGACCCCATATAGCCAAGACAATCCTAAGTAAAAAGAACAAAGCTGGAGGCATCATGCTACCTGACTTCAAACTATACTACAAGGCTACAGTAACCAAAACAGCAAGCTACTGGTACCAAAACAGAGGCCTCAGAAATAATGCCACACATCTACAACCAACTGATCTTTGACAAACCTGATAAAAACAAGCAATGGGGAAATGATTCCCTAATTAATAAATTGTGTTGGGAATACTGGCTAGCCATATGCATAAAACTGAAACTGTACCCCTTCCTTATACCTTATACAAAAATTATCTCAAGGTGGATTACAGACTTAAACATAAGACCTGAAACCATAAAAACCCTAGAAGAAAACCTAGGCAATACCATTCAGGACATAGGCATGGGCAAAGACTTCATGACTAAAACCCCAAAAGCAATTGCTTCAAAAGCGAAAATTGACAAATGGGATCTAATTGAACTAAAGAACTTCTGCACAGCAAAAGAAACTATCATCAGAGTGAACAGGCAACCTATAGAATGGGAGAAAATTTTTGCAATCTAGCCGTCTGACAAAGGGCTAATATCCAGAATCTACAAGGAACTTAAACAATTTACAAGAACAAAACAAACAAGGTCATCAAAAAGTGGGTAAAGGATATGAACAGCACTTCTCAAAAGAAGACATTTATGCGGCCAACAAACGTATGAAGAAAAGCTCATCATCACTGGTCATTAGAGAAATGCAAATCAAAACCACAAGGAGATACCATCTCACACCAGTTAGAATGGCAATCATTAAAAAGTCAGGAAACAACAGATGCTGGCGAGGATGTGGAGAAATAGGAACGCTTTTACACTGTTGGTGGGAGTGTAAATTAGTTCAACCATTGTGAAAGACAATGTGGCAATTCCTTAAGGATCTAGAACCAGAAATACCATTTGACCCAGCAATCCCATTACTGGGTATATAGCCAGGGGATTATAAATCATTCTACTATAAAGACACATGCACACATATGTTTATTGCAGCACCATTCACAGTAGCAAAGACTTGGAACCAATCCAAATGCCCATCAATGACAGACTGGATAAAGAAAATGTGGCACATATACACCATGGAATACTATGTAGCCATAAAAAGGATGAGTTCATGTCCTTTGACATGATGAAGGTGGAAACCATCATTCTCAGCAAACTATCATAGGAACAGAAAACCAAACACTGCGTGTTCTCTCTCATAAGTGGGAGTTGAACAATGAGAACATATGGGCACAGGGAGGGGAACATCACACACTGGGGCCTGTCAGGGGTTGGGGGGCAAGGGGAGGGATAGCATTAGGAGAAATACCTATTGTAGATGATGGGTTGATGGGTGCAGCAAACCACCATGGCACATGAATACCTATGTAACAAACCTGCATATCTTGCACATGTACCCCAGAACTTAAAGTATATATATATAGATATATACACACGTACACATATAAAAAGACAAAGTCTTCCTTCTTTTCCTAAGGAGCAGCCTCAACATTTTCACCTAAATTCCTAAATTCCTTCCTTCTCCACCCACAAGAGAACCAGGCCCCTTTAGGTATGAAAGACTAAGCCACTATCTGAAAACACATTAGCACATATTCTTATTTTATCCAAGAGATACTCAGGGTCACTAAAATAGAGGGGAAGGACGCCTGAAGAAGATATTTTGGGCTGTTCTGTGCGATGACTGGGCCCATATTCATCTTCATAATCCAGTGGATATTTGTACTAAACACTGTTTATAAAATACTTCTCACAGGCATGAGCTCATTTGACCATCACATGCTGTGATGTAAGGACATTGCTGTCCTCGTGTTAGAGATGAGGAAACTGAGGCTCCAGGATGTGTCTTCAGATCCAGTGCTCTTTGCCTCCCCCCACCAGCCCAATCCTCCAGCAATTCTGGTAGAGTTCTACTGGAGCAGGCAGCTGATCAACATATGTGGCAGCAATGCTGGGAAGGAAGGACACTAACCTGAGCCCTGTGTGTCAGGCAGCGGCCAGATATTTCCTGCACATTTTCTCCCCCCATTTCCCCAACTTACACTCCCTGGGTTCAAATCACAGCTCCAGCACTTGTTAGCGGTGTGGCCTTTTAGGCCGGTTTAACACTCCATCTGTGCCTCGGTTTCCTCAGGTATAAAATGAGAGTAATGCTATGTCCTCTTTGTAGTGCGATGAGGTATAAATGAGCTAACCCACTAAAACATGTAACCCTGGGCTGTAAAAACCCTTGCATATGAACTATTATTATCATTGTTATTTCCCCTTATTTTATACATGGGGAAGAATGTTCATAAAGATTAAGTGGGAACGCTCCTGAGATTGGAATCTAAGTTTAACTCCAAAGACCTTACTTTTTTGCTGCCTTCAGGTACCTTTGCACTTTTTTACTCTCTGCTCTTTTTCCTCCTCCTTAACCCTTCTTGGTACAGGTAGCCCATTGCCCTTAAGCAGTGTTTCTGATCCTAGGCTGCCTGCATTAGAATTATCTGAAACCCACTCCCTATGGACCAAATCAGAATCTCTGGAACTGAGGCCAAGGAATCTGCATTTTCATAAGCAACACAAGTGATTCTCTTACACCCAGATAGAGGTCAAGAGGCACTAACTCAGACTGTCCACTGGAGCAACTGTCCTTGCCTGGGCCTGCCCGGCCCCTCCCACCTCCCCTTTCACCCAAGAAGTGCCCCAAAGTTTTCGTGCTGCAAACCCTCTCTCCCATGGACATCCCCTATCTGCTATTTCCTGATTAGGAATACAAGGCCGACGTCAGCTCACTGTGGGCCTCCTTGTCTTTCCAATCCATTGTGAATAATGGCTTATTAAAGTAATGGCTTATTTTGCCTCAGCATGAGGCCAGCTCAAGTCAGAGCAGGGAAAGGGTGGGGGCAATGGGGGAGGAGAGGCAGTGGATTGGACACATAATTCCATGCACAAAACCCACCATGTACAAAGATGCAAGAGTTATTCACCTAGAAACTTGCAAACTGCAGCAGGGTCAAGCCTACAAAAACGAGATAACACGGAGCAGAGCAGGTAAGCACAAAAGGGCAGAAACTAAGTCAGTATTTTTATTAGAGCTTTATCTTATCTCTCATGCACAGCAGATTCCTGCCAGAGAGGAGGCTCGTATCAGTTACCATTTGCTTTCACTTAATCCAGCTTTGCAAATAATAGTCAACCACTCTCACCTCCAATTCATGAGTCCACCAAAAAAGGTTTGCTCAATGCTCTTTGAGGCTGCTATGACTGAATCTCAGAATGTGACCCCAAGGCAAACTACATTTCTGGCTTTCTTATCCTGATTTTTCTGTGGCCTAAATTTCTCCTTCAATTGGACTTAATCTCTGGTTATGTAAACAGCTGGAGATATAATTCCTGAGGGGATATCAAAGAGCTGTAATGACTGGGGAAAGGAGTTGAGGGGGTGGGGAAAAATGGAAGAAAAACAAGCATTAATTATTAAACGCGTAGGAGATTTTAAAAATCACATACCATTTGGCACTTTTCCTCTCCACAGCGCTCTATCCCCATTAAATGGAAGGAGAGCCAGGCCTCTCATCATGGCAAATTTGCTTAATTATGTTTTCTCTCTCTCCTAAAGTGGGAAGGGCTTAAAAACTTGCTTCCTATGGTGGTCACCTTTGCTCTGAATGAGAATGCATTTGCTCTATCTAGAGCACTGATGCCATCTCATACTTTACAAACTGGATTTGGAACCACTTAACAAAAGGCAATATGCAAACACATGTCAATAAGATGAAATCAGCTAAGGAGTCCAGAATCCTGGGTATGATTTTATAATAGGACAGATACACCACTCTTGGCTTTATTTTGCTTGCTGGAGGAGAAGTTCAGGGACCGGATATCAAAGGAGAGATAGGGTGATAGAAACATAGAATTTCATGAAGTGCCTCACCCTCCACAAGAGAATGGGTCTGGATTTACCCACCTTCCATATCATTGAATTTCTGGAGTAGGGTTGATGTTACCATTACAACTTGTTATCACTCAGTGATTCAGGTAATGGGTGTTCTGATTGGAGGCTTGGAAATCCAGTCACTACAATCATAGGTGCTGCTTTCTTGCCAGTCACATCCCAAGTGGGAATAGCCCAGGTGAGTCATGGCCCACACCCTCTCCTAGAAGCTGGGGATTCACCTAATGTCAGAGGCCAAATCATCCTCAGACACCATCTAGTCGAACTTCCTAATTTTACAGATGCCAGTGGTCCAGTGTCACGATAATACAGTGAGTTGGTGGCTACATAGAAATAAGGATTTGGGTCCTGTGAACTTTGGTCCAGGAACTACTATTTTGCTCTTTAATAGTGTTTAAAAGACACAGAAGCACATTTTCTAAAGTCTTCATAGTGTGTGTTTGTGTGTGTGTGTGACAGAGTCTCACTGTTACCCAGGCTGGAGTGCAATGGCACGATCTCAGCTCACTGCAACCTCTGCCTCCTGGGTTCCAGTGATTCTCATGCCTCAGCCTCCCAAGCAGGTGGGATTACAGGCACCCACAACCACCCCTGGCTAATTTTTGTATTTTTAGTAGAGACAGGGTTTCACTATGTTGGTCAGTCTGGTCTCGAACTCCTGACCTCAAGTAATCCACCTGCCTCAGCCTCCCAAAGTGCTGGGATTACAGGCATAAGCCACTGTGCCTGGCCAAAGTCTTTATAATCTTAAAAAGGAGAGAGAGGAAAGAGATAAGCGTAAGAAGGAAGGCATAGCTAATTAATTGGAGGGAGATGGTCTAAGTTCAAGCTTTGAAATGAAACATAGCTGGATCGGCCACTTAGTTGATGGGTGGGCTTGGAAATTCACCTAAAGTTACTGAGTCTTAGCCCTCATCTTTTAAATTGAGATGGTAACAGTGCCTACTGCACAGGGTTATGTAAGGATTAAAGAAGATAATGCACAGATCCTGGCACTGACAAAATGCTTAATAAATATTGGCTATTATTATAACTCCAGTGTAGACACCCAAGGACTTGGATAGACTGCCAAGAAATCAGTCCTGAGGGGGCCTGTCCTTCAGCCAAACTTCCTCCCTGCCAGCTCCTCTCTTCCAGCCTGGGCTGCTATGCTGCCCACATCCTCCCCTCTACTCCTCCAAATAAGTGGCAATCATGACATTTTTAGTATCCAGCTTCACACACAGATCTTTCCAGCAGAGTAACAGGGTATTGACTAAAAATAAAGATGTAAAAGTACAGGGATAAAGGGAATTGGTAAGGAAATGAGAATAGAAAAAGGAAGGAGAGCTATGAAGAGATTCCTTCCATCTTCGATCACAGTGCTGGATCATGTACAGAGAATGTATAGGGAATGTGAAGTACAATCAGTATACCATTTCTCCATGGAAGTTACACTGCTAGCAAAATGAATGCTCATCACTTTTCTCCTACCCTGCCTAAATCATTAAATGCTGTGGATTACCGTGCAAGTTTCTCCATGCCCTAAAACCATGAAAACCGTGTCCTAGAAAAAGCTGGTTTCAGTGGCATTCTAGTCACTGACTCTCTGCTCAGGACTGTACGAAGATAATATTTATCAAGATGACTGATTCAACAATGGCCAAATAACATTTAATATAGTTTTAATGAGAAATACATGTGTTCATATTCTGAGTCTGGAAGTCAGCACCACATCTTTAGCACGTATTAACCAGAACATCTTATTTCCTGGCTGTATCAGAAAAGACAACTTGCTCTCTCTTCACTCGGAGCTGCAGTTTTCCTTTTAAGTCTCCATTTGTCTTCTTGTGGAATATGGGCCTGAAAAGACAACAGGGTCACATTTTCCTAAGACAGTATATGTTTTGCAGAGTGTATCTCTGATGCTGGCACCACCCAGCAGCTGGAGACCTAGGAGCCGGGAGTCTGAAGTTCTAATGTTGCATTTCAAACCCCAAAGTTCAGTGGATCTTCATCTTAGCTGCAGAGAAGTCATTATCTTCATTTTTTTTTTTTCTGGATGTGATAGTTGCCCCCTGCCAGACATGAGAACAAACAGAATGTGTTCTGTCTTTTCCAAGATTGCTTCATCAGCATGTATTTTCCACTTAAAGCTTTTCAGTATTTGACTTACACATTTATGAACACCCCCAAATGGACTGTTAGGGTTTGGTTTAATCCCCAAGAAAAGTGGCATTAAAATAGATCTTTTCCCAGCAATAATAATCTAATTTATGATAAAGTATTCTATTCTCAGTACCTTTGAGACACATGAGAGCTTTTATGTAATAAAAAAGCCATTTATTTCTGAATATTTTAATGCATGTTTCCATATTTTTCTCATTTTTAATGCAAGGGCCATTGACAGTATTGTAAGAGAATGTCCTTTAAAAGCAACTTTACGGCAAATGTTCCAGTGAAATGGATGGCAGCATGCATCGTTGCAGAGCTGTACTGCTGAAAGGAGCAGGGCAGAGATGTTCTAATTCACATTTATGTGCATAAAAGGGTAACCTCTACAGAGAGAGACAATGTTATTGGGTAAATTGATAAGATATAGTAGACTTGGCTTCAATTTGGGGCTCCATCTTTTGATTTGCTGTACTTACTTAGTTATGGCTGTGTCTGCTATGCCATGTCTGAAATATAGAAGGAACACATGCTGGAGAAGGCTATGACAACTATTGGGGAAAAGAAAGTAAGTCAGAGCCTTAGGTGTTAACTGCAAAGACAGGCTGTTTTAAAGGGACAGAGAATCAAGGAGCAAATAGGGCGTCTTTGGACAGAAATTAGACTATCTATATACATATATACGTGTGTGTGTGTGTGTGTGTATATACTCACTGCAGCCTCGACCTCCCAGGCTCTAGCAATCCTCCTGCCTCCTCCTCCCAAGTAGCTGGGACTACAAGTGCACTCCACCTGTCGGGGCTAATTTTTAAAAATTTTTTTGTAGAGACAGGGTCTCACTATGTTGCCCGGGCTGATCAGGAACTCCTGGGCTCAAGCAATCCTCCCATGCTGGCCCCTCAAAGTGCTGGGACTACAGGCGTGAGCCACTGGGCCCAGCCTATTTTGATTTTTTAAGCTTTCATTTCCAGAGCTGTTCATTTGGATGGATGCCCACCATCTAAAAAGCTACGAGGACAATGGTTGTTGACTGGGAAGGTAGAAGCAGGGTCTGGAAGTGAGAACAGTGTCTGAATCAAAACACACACATCCCTGGTTCTGTGATTTTAAAGCCATCTTGAGAAATCTCAGAAATGTAATTCTGATACTCTCCCTGATCAAGAGCCACTGCAGTAGTATGAGTATGAGATTTAACCTCAATCATATGTGCTTACAAGAGATACGAAAATGCGTATTTGACATGAACAGAACCACACTTCTGAGATAAGAAGCCACTTTTCACGGGTATCTTACTGATGCTTTTTGATAAAATGCTCTGTGCTTTTTTTTTTTTTTTTTGAGATGGGGTCTCACTCTATTGCCCAGGCTGGAGAGAAGCGGCACAATCATGGCTCACTGCAGCCTCAACTTCCCTGGACTCAGGTGATCCTCCCACCTCAGCCTCCCAAGTAGCTGGGACTACAGGCACACACCACCACACCCAAACAATATTTGTATTTTTTGTAGAGACAGAGTCTCGCCATGTTGCTTGGGCCGGTCTCAAACTCCTGGGCTCAAGTGATCTGCCTGCTTTGGTCTCCCAAAGTCCTAGGATTATAGGCATGAGCTACTGCACCCAGCCACTCTGTGGTTTTAATGGACATTGATAACACCCCCCCCTGTAAGACAAAATCATGATCCAAAGTCAGACACTGGATACCCCATAAAGGGGCTGGGTGAAGAGTATGTAGAGCAGGGATCTCGTTTTAGTTCTGGACAGATGAGCTATTCTGGCCTTGCGGATGTTGCCTAAGCCACTCTGAATATAGTGTCTAGGTCTCTCAGCTCCCCTCAAGCAGCTGGAAAAGGGTGAAAAAAAATATCAAGAGAAGAGGGAAAGGATAAGTTAGTATCAGGATGATGTGGGGAGAACAGAAGCTAGAAGGAAGGAGTAACACTGGCATTGCCACCTGCTCAGGGCCAGACACCGTGTTAAGTACTCACACCGTTAGAATGGAGACTTCTAACAGGGAATAAAATGGAGATAAAGGAAAGGAAGACTTGGAGAAAAGCCAGAATTAAAAGGGAATCCATTTTACACTTTCTAACCTCAAGATTTCAAAAACTAAAAACTGAACAGGTGTTTTATGACTAGTGAAAGCTAGTACTCACTGCGCCCTTAACTGTACTGTTTTACATTCATCAGCTCACTGGATCCTATGAAAAGCCCTATTAGGCAGGCGTTATTATTACACTGTGGTGCTGACATAGAAACCAAGCCTTGGAGAGTTTAGATAACCTGCTAAATGTTCACTCCTGTTGGGTGATGGTGCTGGGACTTGAAGCTGAGGAGTTCAGGTCTGTTGTGTGGACTCTGCTACTAGGCAGCTCAAAATGCTTCAAGGGTTCTGATCTTAGAAAGTCTCTTGGGGGTTTGGGGAGAAGACAAGAGGTTGGGGTGGCTCCCAACCAAAAGCCTTGGAGACACTTTCAGGATAGTCTGGGAGCTGGGACCACAAAGCAGGTAGATGAAAACAGGTAGCTGGGGGCGGAGGATCCACAGCTGGGTGATGGGGTAAGAAATCCTGCTACAATATAGCTACTGGGACCATGGCCTTGGGAGGTCGACTTCCTGGGATTGAATCTCACCTTAACCACTTCTTAATTGTGAATTCCTGGACACAGTCTCTACAGCTATGAAATGGGCAGATACTAGTAGCTGCCTCAAAGGGCTGTGAGAATTAAATGAGATATATAGAAAGTGCTTAGTAAGTATACATAGTGAGCCCAGCAATAAATATTTGCTGTTATTTCAGTAAAGGAGTTTTCGGATGAAGCTCTGAAGTCTTTCTGTCACCCTCATTGCTGCCTGCTTCCTGCAAGTATGGTGAATTGGCACGTTTGGAGTGTGTGATATGTGGACCCACTCGTGAGCAAGCCAGTTTTGCCCTGTGGGAGAAGGAATACATGTCAAAGGAATAACGCTGGCCGGGCGTCGTGGCTCACGCCTGTAATCCCAGAACTTTGGGAGGCCAAGGCGGACGGATCACGAGGTCAGGAGATCGAGACCATCCTGGCTAATACGGTGAAACCCCGTCTCTACTAAAAAAAAAAATACAAAAAAATTAGCCGGGCATGGCAACAGGTGCCTGAAATCCCAGCTACTCAGGAGGCTGAGGCAGGAGAATGGCATGAACCTGGGATGCAGAGCTTGCAGTGAGCCAAGACTGCGCCACTGCACTCCAGCCTGGGCGACAGAGCAAGACTCTGTCTCAAAAAAAAAAAAAAAATGCTATGACTTGTGACTTCTTCCTTGGGACATGAGGGGGTGTTGAGATAATTCACAGCTACTAAGCATCTCCTGAATGCTTGCCAACACAAAATGTTGGGGTCAGCTTGACCTCCCTTTGCCCATGGTGAAGAAAGAGCACCCTTCTCGAGAGGAGGACTCTCCCCCAGGACACCACCCTGTGGGCATGGCATGAATGGTCTGGCATGGCAGGATGGACCAGCAGTGTACCTAAGAATGCCTGTCCCGGGTGGGCTGGAACAGTACAAAGGGTAGAGGCAGCATTGGAGAGCCTCTGCTCATCATGGCCAAAGAGTGGGCTGTCCGCTCCAGGTCGCAGAGGAAGAACACAGGGAGCTTCTTTGGGCTTCCTAAAAAGAAACGGCTTCTATTTGCAATTCATTCATCCTTACTGCTCAGTCTTTGGAATGGACGTTTAGAAGCCAGATATACTTGAGGGTGATTTTCGCAGACTTGGTGCATCTCCTAGGAGGTGATCCTAGTTGGAGGTCAGGCCAAAACGACTACCGGGAAGTGAATTTTATCATGACCAGTGGGAGCCAAGGGAGCACTTCAGAATGAGCACTCTGTTGTTTTGTGGCATGAGGGAACAGTCAAGTGGGGTTGATTTGGGGCTGGAACTAAAAAGAAAGGAGGTTTGGGACCAGACCTTATAAGATGGTCTCCCTTTTTTCCTGTTTCTCAATCACAGATTACGTGTTACAAACAGCCTGGACTCTGAGACTTGGAGCAGAGGAAAGCAGGTCCCTGGATATTCCTGGCAAGAATTATAATAACTCACAGAGGAAGAGGTTCTGTATCACAACAGGGAGTCTCAAATTAGTCGAAGACTTGGAATGGTTTTCTGATAAATGAAATGTAATCAATTATGGTGACTTCTTTTGGGAATTTTATTGACTTATTCCTTCCTCCTTGTTTACTTTGGATTGCCACTTGGGTCAAGTGAAGTTGTTGATCTTACCCCATCAGCATGGAATAAGTGAGCACATCTGTGGCCATGACACAGAACACAAATGGCCTAATATAAAATGTGGTGCTAAGTAAACCAAATAGCCAAAGAGGTACAAACTGACAATCATCTTGAGCCAATAGGAAGTGATTTTTTAAGTGATGGTTTGAAAAAGAATATGGCAGCACTAAATGTTGAAGCAACCACAACTCTCCTTTATGGCTGGTGGGAATGTAAATAAATAAGAGCACTTTAGAAAACTGTTTGGCCATTTCTCCTAAGGTTGAACATGTGAATACCTTATGTTCCAGCAATTCCAGTCCTATGGCGTGTATCTGACAGAAATATATACACGTGCACAAGCGAGATGTACAAGAATGTTCATAGCTACACTATTCAAAAAAGCCAATATATAGACACCTGTTTTGCACAGCTTCAAAATCATCTTGTCCTGATTTTTGCAGGCGTTTGTTTCTTGCAAGTGTAGTCAGTGATGCCTTGCCTGCAGCTTCTTTGACTTGGGATTTTCCAGGACAATGTATGTGTAACCTAGAACAAGAGAATTTTGCTGGTGGCATCGTCCTTGACCAATGGGGGGCAGGAGAAGATGGACAATGGACAAATGTTTCCACTGTCCATGTTTCCATGGTAACATGGCTGGTGTAAATGATCCTACGGCTGGTTTCAAGCTACCATTTAACACGTGGCCCACAAGATCTCTGAATATTTTATCATTGGCTCTTGTGAGCCAGTATGATCTGGCTCAGCACACCACCTGCTCTAGCCAATAGCTGCCACGTGAGAAAGTGGTTCCAGTGTGTCCTGCTCTTGGATTTTTTTCAAGGGGAGCCAGAAATCTGGATTTGCATGTGAAAACTCCTGATTTTTAAATTATATCAACTAGTTCAAATTTTTCAAAAACACTTGACAAACCAAGAAAAAAAAAACCCAACTACATCTGCAAGCTAGATTTAGCCTATAAAATGCCAGTTTTTTTTTTTTTTTGACCTTTGGTGTACAGACTAAACCTTTTGAAGAGGGTCTGTCAGCCTCAGTGACGAAGCACAGTCTTTTGCGTAGACAGAGTCAGGACTTAATCTGCGTGGCCGTATGGTGTGGTGAACTCAGTCTTAATTGGGGATTGAGTAACTTGGGTTCTAGTCTCAGTTTTCTATGAAAATTTACTTACCTGGGCCTCAGTTTCCCCATATGCATTAAGATACCTTCTGAAGAAGTTCTTCTCATATCAGAACACCTAGGATTGTATATTGAGCATAAAAGTGTGTTAGGTGCTTCTTTGGGACTAGACAAACCCCTCAGCAGGGCAGGGAGAATTGAGGGATGCTGGTTGTTGGACAGAGATTCCAGGCTCGTAGGCTGCAGCTGTCTCTCCTTCCACTCCCTTCACTCATAAAAGAGAAGCTGTGGCTTTCCCCAAGCCATCGTTCTAACGATATCCAGTTGCCTGCTGGGGAAGCCCAGGCCTGATGCTTTGTGGTCCTCAGGCTTCTTGAGAAAAAAGTCCACTTTCTTAAAATAAAGCATGATGTGGCAGGGAGACTTCAGCCCTGGCGTTTGTTACCCTGGGCTTATGATGTGGCTCTGCCACTTCTTAACTAGGAACTTCATCTTCATTTTTGTCACAGGACTTCCTGCCTCATGGGAATTGTGACAAGAAGCATCCACTGTTTCAAGTGTCTAACATGGCCTCTGGCATATAGTGGGAAATGAACACTAATTACTCCCATCCTTGTGATTTATTAAGGCATTCACCTATTGAGAAGTGCTGGGTAGCCAGCAGCCCAAATATTCATTAAAATTTGATCTTACGTCTCCTTGTGTTTAATTTGGTTCAGTTTACTCTGTTATTTTAGAGATTCTGCCAGCATTAATATTTCTGCAAGATCCAGACAGGTCTGGACACAGAGATTCTGATCTAATCCAAATTTGTGGGCTCAGGAATGCTTCTAGAGAGAGATGCTACTATAGATTCTGCTGAAGAAGGTTCACACACCAGGAAGAAGAAGATTTAAACTTTGATTATTTGAAGAGGCAACGAAGTAGTCTAATCTGTGCTATTAATTTGTTTAAAGATAACATGTGCAAGTTTCCTAAAGACAGCATAAGTAACTGTATATCAGAGTCTGAGACAAAGGGAAACATCAGTAATACTGATCTTGTCTTTATTTAAAATTTTGATATTCTGTTCATTCATCATGGATTTTTACATTAATTTTGATTTATAAAATGTTGCATTCAACTCGTGTTTTTTTCTTTTTTCTTTTTTCTTTTTTTTTTGAGACAGAGTCTCACTCTATCCCCTAGGCTGGAGTGCAGTGGTGCAATCTTGGCTCACTGCAACCTCCGCTTCCTGGGTTCAAGTGATTCTCATGCTTCAGCCTTCTGAGTAGCTGAGATTACAGACATGCACACACCATGCATAGCTGATTTTTGTATTTTTAGTAGAGACAGGGTTTCCCATGTTGGCCGGGCTGGTCTTGAACTCCTGACCTCAGGTGATCCGCCCACCTCAGCCTCCCAAAGTGCTGGGATTACAGGCGTGAGCCACCACACCCGGCCCCTAATTCTCATTTTAATCTTAATGTGCTAAGCTGCTTGATATATGACTAGGCTTCTCTGGGATTCTGTTTCTTTGATTTTAAAATAAAGTATAAGTATATTTATACTTTTTTGCAAAAGCATTTCTGAATACCTAAATGCTTTCTAAAATTGTTACATTAAAATTTCATTTTTATTACTGAGTTTGGGTTTTTTTTTTTTTTTTGCATCGCCTGTAAGTACAAAGACAATTAGTAAGAGTTTTTGGTTGCAAACAACAGAATTCACTGTAGCTATTTCAATTGTAGTCACTGAACTGTATTGGTTTTTACACAGAGTGCCTAGGAGAGTTGGACAATCAGGCTTGGAGGCTACTGAGCTGGGTAGAATACCTTAATTATTGCTCCAAGAGAGTCTCTGCTGTTACAGCACAGCAGGGGAACTACCACTGGAACCACCACAACCTTTGCCTCTGCAAACTAAGTGTCTCCTGTCACCCTCATCAGAATTCCTCCACCCCGCACGCTTTCTTCCACCAGACTCTCCTACAATCAAAGTCTGGCACAGTCTGTCTGAGGGGGCCAGGGCCATGCTTGTGTCCAGCTATAGACAACTTAGGAAAGTGAGTTTCTGGCTTCTTCCTGGAGAAGTGGGATTCATAAATCCGGAAATCTTCAAACCAGGGAAGGGTACTGAGAAAGTGCTAGGCAGCCGGATGACTAGGGCTCATATGAGTGCATTTTTTTCTGGATAACTTTGCAGGGTCCCACATATAATTGTGCAAGTGGTACAATATATACAGGCCCCACTGTAGTGGGGTGGCTTCTGCCAGCTCAGGCCGCATCATGGGCGTGTGTGCAAATATGAGGACAAGGGACTAAATGCACATGTGGAGAATCACTCTCCTCTTCCCTGAAATCACATTCATACTTCAAGCCACCCCTTTCCCCTGCCCCTCCTGGGAGAAAGGTTGGAAGCAAAAGTGTTTGTGAAGATTCAGTCTGAGATACTTACTTCTGGTGTCCCCATCACTCACTTGAACCCGTAGATTTCCCCCATTTCCTTACCGTAATCTGCTAATAACGTGACTGTCCTGCCCCACGGGATGCTCTCTGGACTCATTAAGTCTGAAAATGCTTGGGAAATGCATCTGCCAAGTCCTACAGCCAACTGTCATTATTATCATCTGCTTACAGACACTCTCCCAGGCAGCAAAATATGTTCAAGCTCTAAAATCCTGGCCCTAGCCCATCCCTTTATTTTCATCTTACTCAGCCTGGGTAGATTCTCTGAAGGACACACAGACTCAAAATTAATGTCCCATCTCTCTCTTGTTTACAGCTTATCAGGTGCCCAGGGCACCAACACAAGGAGGTGTGTTGTGAAATGAAACAGTGAGATCCCTGGGAGCATTGCCTCTTCTGAATGGATTTAACTTTAGCTCTCTGAAGCTTTCTCCTCCTTTGGCTTCTGAGACTGGTGTGCTGGTCTGAGAAGCAAGAACTTTTCATTGGCATAGCTACTAATATTGACTAATATGGACTTCTTGTGCCTTGCTGCAGTTTGAAATTTATAAGGATGGCTGCCTCATTGTGTGTGTGTGTGTGTGTGTCTGTGTGTGTGTGTTTGTGTGTAATTGCTTTGCTCCTTCTTTTGCATGTGAGTAGATCCATCTCAAGGATCAGGACTCATCTCTGTGTCCCCACAACAATGCCTCAAAAAGGGGAGGGGGGTCATGAATGTTTCAGAAATAACTTATATTTTTTGTGCATGAATCTTCTTTGCTCCTTCCTTCCTTTCTTCCTTCTTTCCTTCCTTCCTTCTTTCCTTCCTTCCTTTCTCTTCCCTCTCTCCAATCTATTTCCTCTTTGTCTCCCTTTGCCCCATCCATGACCCATTCTTTCTCTCCCAACTCCAGGATTGTGTGACTTTTGTCTTTGACCTTTTATCCTCACTGCTTCTTTGGCTATGACTTGAATCTGGGTCACTAGAATAAGCGTGTCCTTCCTTTCTCTGTAGACTATACGGGTTGACTGCTTTGTAGATTTTGGCATTTTGTAGGGCATCATATGAATGCAATTTTTCTGGATAACTTAGCAGGGTCCCAAATATAGTTGTGCAAATTGTACACTGAACACAGACCTCTGCTGAGTGAGCGAATGGGGCAAAAATCTAACCCATGCTACTGTCTCCAAGCTGTGTATCCTGGGCAAGTGCTACATCCACTGAAGGAAAAGTCATGCTTTTGTAATTTGGTGACTAATCATGGCTCAGTCCTAGCAACCAATTATGCACACACAAATAGGCACTGCGTAATTGTTTACCACACCACATTCCCTCCAGTCATCTGAATTTACATACTCTCAAAACTCACATGGCTTCCAGCGGTGCACATCCCCACATTCCCTTCCAAGGCAAGTTGGTGGTTGAAAATCACACTGCCATGATTTCACCCCATCACATTTCGTCCTATGTGAGTTGATTTTTCTACAGAAACAATGTGACAAGCAGTGATTATATCCTAAGGGTGACATCACAATCGCCTATTTACACTATTATACTGTTGAAAATTTTTTATTGCAAAGGAAAGAAATAAGAAAACCCTATTTTTCTATATTACTATTTAAACAATCATAAAAACAATAATCCTAAGTAAGACATTATTTTGGAAAGATTATATAATTTGAAGGAGGCTGGCCTTCGAAAGAATAGCAGGTTTAATTAGGAGAGCAGAAGGAGGCAATCGAAACCTCTGTAGGAATGCTGATATACTCTATAGAAGTAAAATTCTGACAAACTTCAGTGGATGCCAACTAGGTTCTTTGTTTAATCTAATTTCATTGCAAACCCCAGGGTAGTTAAATCTCTAAAATTATTCTTAGGTTTATTAGGCTTAATACAGCTTATTTCTTGGCTCACAAAAGGGACCAAGAAAGGAGAGGGAATAACACTCTTTGAATGAGGTAAATAGGCAAGAGCTGGAAGAAACTAGGAAGATAATTGAAATGCATGTCTCACCATGCGTGAGAAGGAAATTAGCTAGCATGGAAATAGCTGAAGTCGAAGCAGTGAGTGTACATGCTCATCATGAAGTTAGTGGGGCATATTAGTCCTTCTCACACTGCTATCAAGAACTACCTGAGACTGGATAATTTATGAAGAAAAGAGGTTTAATTGACTCACAGTTCCACGGGCTGTACAAGAGACATGGCTGGGGAGGCCTCGAGAAACTTACAATCATGGTGGAAGGTGAAGGAGAAGCAAGCACCTTCTTCACATGGCAAAGAAGGAGAGAGAGAGCAAGTAAATGAGGAAGTGCTGCACACTTTCAAACAACAAGATCTCGTGAGAGCTCACTCACTATCATGAGAGCAGCAAGGGGGAAATCCACCTCCATGATCCAATAACCTCCCACCAGGTCCCTCCCCCAACACTGGGGAATACAATTCAACATGAGATTTGGGTGTGAACACAGAGCCAAACCATATCACAGAGGAGACCATGTAAGGCCCTGGAGAACATGTGGGGCTGGATAGGGCACAGGTGTAATGTACTGGGACTGATGTTCCTGAAAGGACCATTCTGGCTGCTGTGTTTGTCAGGGATCAAGGTGGAATGTGAGCAATGAACTTGGTTGTAGCAGAATCCAGAATATGAAGTGGGTTATATTCTGTATAAATTTTAAAGGTAGAACCATCAACATTAGCTGATGGTTAGTGGTACCTTCGACCCAATAGATTAGCTAACTACAGAGGAGTAGAAGGGAAAGTAAGGAGGAAGCTCTCTGGCTGGGGTTCATGGAAAATGCTGAGGACTAGAGTTCTTCTCTCAGGGCTCTGTCTCCCTGTCTTGACGTAACTGCAGCAGTGTGGGCAGAAGGGAGTGTTTGGGCTCTGAACTAGACTTATCCACTCGTCTCTCTTGTCTTTCATTCACAAGTACTTAGTGAGGGCCTACTATGTACCAGGCGCAATGCTGAATTCTGGGAAGAGAGACAGCTAGTGAACAGGTTCCTCACCCACGGAGCTCACAATCTAACCAGTCATGCACCCAAAATGACATTTTGGTCAATGACAGATCACTTATACAGTGGTGACCCCATAAGATTATAATACTGTATTTGGACTGTACCTTTTCTATGTTTAGACATGTTTATATACGTGCAAATATTTATATTGTGTTACAGTTGCCTACAGTATTCAGTACGGTAACCTGCTGCACAGGTTTGCAGCCTGGGAGCAAGAGGCTACCCTATATAGCCTGGGTGTGTAGTAGGCTATACCATCTAGGGTTGTGTAAGTGCACTCCATGATGTTCACACAATGTCAAAGTAGACTAAGGACAAATTTCTCAGGGCATATATCCGTCATTAAGTGATGCACACCGTATACTGGATTGCTTTATGGATGCGAGTAGGATTTCCCCATGTGCCCTGTACCTTTTTACTTCCATTCAATTCTTCTCATGTTATTTCCTCCTGTTAAAATGTTTTCCTTTCCCTGAAGCCTGTTTTCACCTATCAAAGTCCTCTCCAGTTCAGCTGCGGGAGCAGCTGTCTTCTTCGTGAAGCCTCCTTCATTTTCTCTTTTTTTTTTTTCTTTTTTCTTTTTTTTTTTTTTGAGAAGGAGCCTCACTCTGTCGCCCAGGCTGAAGTGCAGTGGCGCGATCCCGGCTCACTGAAAGCTCTGCCTCCCGGGTTCATGCCATTCTCCTGCCTCAGCCTCCTGAGTAGCTGGGACTACAGGCGCTCGCCACCACGCCCAGCTAATTTTCCTGTATTTTTAGTAGAGACGGGGTTTCACTGTGTTAGGATGGTCTCGATCTCCTGACCTCGTGATCCACCCACCTTGGCCTCCCAAAGTGCTGGGATTACAGGCGTGAGCCACTGCGCCCAGCCGCCTCTTCACTTTCTACCTTCCATTTTCTACCGTCCATTTTCAAAGCCCTTTATGGCTACCTTCCCTAGAATGCTCACTGCACTAGAAAGTGCCTTTTCTGTAACTAACTTGCCTGTCTTACAAGAATCTTGCAACTTAACTTCACCTGGGCCATAGCTCCTAGCACATAGCAGACAATCAGAAATGACAAAAGAAAGCATGAATATATTTTCCCAAGAGACAGAATGCAAAGTTAGAAGTGTCGAAGGCCAAGAACTTAGGCAGTTTGATAGAGGTAGGAAAAAAGATAATTCAGAGAAAAAGAGAAGGTAGTCACAGAAAGGTCAGATACAGGAAGAAACCATATTAAGGAAGGGAGGGGCAACAAATTAGCAGAGAGGTCACTAAGGGGTCTCTCTTCAAGGATGGGGTCGCTGGATATCTCAGATAGGGTTTTTCTCTTAGGGTGGTAGAACAGAGGCCAATTTGTAAGAGGCTAACAAATGGATGTAGTGACTGTGGCCAGGTCCAAATTAGCTGTCATTTTCTCTACGTTATTACTTATCTGTAGGAGCTGTTAATTAGTCATCCAAAGCATCTTTATTTCTCAGAGTAAAGTACAGAAAACAGAAACCATTCTAGGTATTTCAAGCAGGAGGGGCTGCGGGGGCAGAAGTCACGAGGCTGCTGATCGAGTGTAGGTTTCAAGGCCAAACCATGGGTAGCATCCAGAGAACAGGCTGCTGCTGCTTTCACAATTACCAGGGCTGCTGCCTCAACCACCTCACCCCTTGAAGCAGAAGCTGGAGGTCTGCTGTCGAAACACCCACATCTGTTGACGCTCACTCATCAGCCGCTACAGCCATGGAGAATGGCCTCTGCCTCCTGTCTGCCTCCCATATCTCTGGCAAGGGCAGCTCTCTGGCTAAACCAAGCTCTCATGTAGAGCTTGAGTTCCAAGGCAGTCTCGGAAGGCTTTTAGCTTTCCAACTGTTCCAGATAGAAAGGGAATAAAATGGAGGTTGGGGGCCCTCCTCCAAATGGGTGCCATGGCCTCCCACGTGGCCGGCAGGGGTGAGGGCCTCTGCCTTGTTACTGTTCCTCTGGGTGGAGGCTGGGTTGGGCCGGGGCAGGTGCTGCAACACAAATGCACTGCTCCAGGAAGCCTTTCCTGTCTCTCTCCTCCAACTGCAGAATGTTGTTCTCCAGCTCCCTCCTTTGCAATTTCATAGCTCTTTTCTTAAATATGCTATGTATTACATTAGGCCTGAGTTTATTGTTAATTAGATATGTGTTGTTGCTCTTCTCCCCAGATGACTCATTTCTCAAAATACATAGACTCAGAATAGAGTTTAGTCACAGAAAGTGTTCTATTATCATTATTGTTATTGTCTCCATTTATCTCTTTCCTAAATCCTAGCCGTTCTCACAGAATGGCTCACAGTGCTTGATCTCTGCTTGCTACATTGAGTGGACCCTCAATGCTCCATCTTACTAGGTGGTAATTCCTCCTAAGGCCGCCCTCCCCCTACCACCCCAATTGTCTTAGTCCGTTCAGGCTGCTGTCACAAAATACCATAGATTGGGTAGCTTATAAACAACAGAGATTTATTTTTCATAGTTCTGGAGGCTGGAAGTCCATGATTAGGGTGCCAGCATGGTCAGGAACTGGTGAGGACTCACTTCTGGATTGCAGACTGCCATCTTCTCACTGCCTCTTCATGTGGCAGAAAGAGGACGAGAGATTTCTTTGGGGGCTCTTTCATAAGGGCACCAATGTCATCCCTGAGGGCTCTGCCCTCATGACTTCATTAGCTCCCCAAGCCCACCTCCTAATAGCATCACACTGGGGATTAGGATTTCAGCATATCAATTCTGGGGGGACACACTCAGTCTGTTGCACCAGTACACACATACACAACACCCTCAACCGCACACACACACGGTGACTTCCCTGGTATCATGCCTCCTATCCCCAGGTACATGGTTTTGGGAAAATAAAAGGGAGCATCCCTTTACAAAAAAGTGGGGACATCTGTTGTAATAAAATAATATGTTTAATTTTCCCTGGGTGGCCAGAGAGTTCTCAGTCCACACTGACTCCAAGGAGTAACTAACTCTAAGTCAGCAGGTGGGGGGGTTGGCTCACTGAGTAGGATTTGCACCCCCTGCTGCTGTTGCCTTACTCTGTGTTTTGGGGAATGCTGAAGATGAATGAGAGATTTATTGAGATCAACCTCCACTCCCTTGTTCCATGCAAGACCTGGATTTGGTTGCAAGTATTTCCTAAATGAGTTTATGGCTGAGTTGCTGTAACACATTTTTATCAAACTGAATATTTTATACTGAAACCTATATGAATACCATGAATATTATAATATATTATACTCTGAAGGTTCAGTCTAATGACACAAGCATCTTTTTTTTTTTTTAACTTCATGAATGACGGACTACGTCAGGCTTCCACATGGTGAGGAGGCGAAGAGAGAGGCCACTTGGGAACAGCATCGGTTTTTCTATTGGGTGGTTCCCTGTGATAATGGGTTTTGGTGCCAGGATTTTGCACAGCTGCCCTTACTAAGGAAGCAGATGAGGTTTTGCTCACTTGAAGTGCCTCAAAGGTATTTTCTTAGTATAATAGGATACAATAATAATAACTGAACAGCTGAATTTGGAGGTAAAGTCAAGACAATATGGTTATCATCTTTCTGTCTGAGGCATCTGATTTGCTGGCGTTTACGTTTCTTGCCAGCTGGAGGTGGGCATCTACTGTTTTTGAGGGCCCTTGACATCTCCTCCTTCAAATAAGAATCAACAAATCTAGTCCAAAGGGGACACGATGGGGCAGGGCTGTGTTATGTACAGGGTTTTGCCCTTGGGAAGGAGATTGTCTCCCTGAGCAGGGAAGGAAGCTCCATGGCTTCCCCAACAGCAGGCAGTAAGGAGGACCAGTTAGGTCCCTGGGATTCCCCAGCCAGGCAGCCCACTTTCTTTACCTCTTTTCTTTTCTTTTCTTTGGCAAGACCCCTCTATTTGTCCTCTTAGTACAATGCAAATACCCAAGAGAGAGTCACACGGTCTCTCCAACCATTCTTGTTTCCGCCTCAGTTTGGAAGTTCCTCCAGGGCCTTTCTGTAGCAGGCATTCATCCCCTTGGCTGAAAAGGAGTTCCCTGGGAGCCGTGTGGCATCAGCACCAGGGACACTAAGGAGTGTGTAAGACGAACAAGGGGTCTTTGAGAACACAGTCCCATGGCAACCCGCCGGGAGGTCCCTGCTCAGAGCCAGCCTGCCTGGCAGAACTCACTTACTTAGCATTGCCTTGAATTATTCATCAGCTCTTGCAGAGGAACAAAATGCAGAGTCATTTTGTCTCCTCCAGAACTGACTGTCCTACTCTTTGACCTCAGGAAATCTTAAAATTCACCGCGGGCATCCTGAATTCTCCAACGCACTTTGGACAGGGACAGGAAAGCACCTGATCGTCTTCCCCTTCGAGGTAAGGTTGAGTCCTGCTGAGCGGATATCTCCGGCTACTGGGGCCTTTGGGCTGTGCTTTGCTCCTCTTCTCGCTGTTCATTGGGACAGGCTGTATCTCAGGCCTCCCACTGGATGGCCCTGATATCTTGACAGGTACTGGAGGTTGGAACACATTTCCCATTTTGACCCTGGGGCCATGCTTAGCCTCTGAGGCTTCCCTTCCTACAAGCTCCACACTCCTGGGCCCGGGCAACGCTTCTTCACATAACATGGGAAACACAGAAGGGACTTTCTCCCCATTGCCCCTGAACGTAAGCCAGCACCATCCCCACCACCTTTACTTTCAATCCAAGCCCTTGAATTCTACTTCTCCAAAGAAATGTGATCCACCAGGCAGAAGCTCTGATTTCCTCCCTCTGCCTCTAAACTTACCCCTGATACCCACTGTCTTCATACCTTTCTCTGTCTCCCTTTTTGACTGAAAGAAATCTTTTCTCTTAAAACATTGCTGTCTCTAGCTATGCCCTGGAATATCTCCTTTTGCCTGAAAACCCTTCTCCTTCACTCATGCCCTGCTCGCTTCTGTTCAATCCTCTTCCAGAGAGGCAGTTTGGCATGCTAATTGGGGCGCTAGTGGCCTGAGAGTGAGTGCTAGTGCTGCCACCTGCCAGATGTGTGACCTGGGGCAGTTGCAGAGTGCCTTCAGCAATGTAGTAGATATTAGTAACCTCTGGTGATCCGAGGTAGAGCAGTCCTTGGCAACCTCTAACAAGCCTATGTTACCATGACAGCAAGTCTGAGGTCAAATTCTGCTAAAAGTACAAATATTTATTGGCAAGCAGGCACCAAACTACCACAAATCTGTTATTGCAAACTTGGTTTCTGCTTGCTCTGTCCTCAAGCACTCTGACAAGCACCTTGCACATAGATGGAACAATACTCTGACAACAGGACCAGTGTATTAGTCTATTTTCGCACTGCTGTAAAGAACTACCTGAGACTGGGTAACTTATAAATAAAAGAGGTTTAATTGACTCACAGTTCCAAATGGCTGGGGAGCCCTCAGGAAACTTACAATCGTGGCGGAAGGCAAAGGGGAAGCAAGGCACTGAAGTCTTACATGGCGGCGAGAGAGAGAGAGAGAGAGAGTGAAAAGGGAAGTGCCTTGCTTTTAAACCTTCAGATCTCATGAGAACTGTATTATGAGAACAGCAAGGGGAAGGCCACCCCCATGATCTAATGACTTCCCACCAGGCTCCTTCTCTGACACGTGGGGATTACGATTGGAAATAAGATTTGGATGGGGACAGAGCCAAACCATATCAACCAGCCAGGCAAGACTGGGGAGAAGGGGCCTGGGGGACATGGCCACCTTTGGGGTATAGATTCCTGATGTTAACTACCTACCCCAAGGGCTAAAGTTATACATACAAATGTCGCACTGAAGTTTATGTTGAATTTATTTATTTATTTATTTTGAGATGGAGTCTTGCTCTGTCACCCAGGCTGCAGTGCAGTGGCATGATCTGGCTCACTGCAACCTCCACCTCCCAGGTTCAAGTGATTCTCCTGCCTCAGCCTCCCAAGTAGCTGGGATTACAGGTGCCCACCACCGCGCCTGGCTAATTTTTGTGTTTTTGGTAGAGATGGTGGATTCACCATGTTGGCCTGTCTAGTCTTGAACTCCTGACCTTAGGTGATCCACCCACCTCGGCCTCCCAAAGTGCTGGGATTACAGGCGTGCGCCACCGTGCCCAGCCTACATTGAAATATTTTAAAGTAAATTATCATACAAACAGTATAGCAGTAAATGACTTAAACTTTCTGTGCCTCTGTTTCTTCATTCTGTAAAATGGCAATAATAATGATGTCTACCCTACAGAAATGTTAGGAGAATTAAATGAGTTAGTTAATACATATAAAACATTTGAAATTGAGCTTGGCACATAGTAATTACACACTCAGTACCTTCGTTGTTATTTTCTTTCTCTAACTCACTTATTCCCAGCAATCCACAGAATTCTTCCTTAGACCTCACGTATCTTTACATCCTCTTTGCTGCCAAATTTCTTCAAAGCCTAAGCTTCACTCTATGCCTCTATTCAATCAATTTGACACCAATTTTCCACTTGATTGTACATTTTTATCATAATACCTTATTTAATTCATCAAACATTGCTAAGTTAACAAATACACTGGGCATCCTGTGCTAGGTGCTGAGGATTTCAAGAGATCTATTGGTGAATGTAACTCTTTAAAGAGCTTATGGTAGAGTTAGAGAAAAGAATGCACAACTAAATTCCTTGAAGACCGGGGCCTCAACTTAAAATGTGATTATAGGGAGTGGAGTGGAAGGGGTCAAAATGTAAATATAAAGTACAAGCAGGACTTTTTATTTCTCACATATGGAAAAGACTCACTATGCTTAGCACAGCAGACACCACATGTTAACATTTCTAAGAGTTACGAAGTTCTAAAAATAGGGGGAATAGAAGAATACAGACTTTCCCCAATTCAAGGGTGTTTTATGTTTGACATAGATACTTTCACATATCTTAGGATCCAAAGAAAAGCAAAATCTAATTAAAGGACCATTTTGAGCAGAAATTGAAATTTTGCTTGAGCAGCAAAAGAATGAGTTATTGTCACCTGAATGTAAAGGCCACGGCTGAGGGGCACCACTTTTAAGTGTTCTCAAGATTGAGGCAGCAAATAAGAATCTAATAAAGATCTAGGCCAATATATTTGATTGCTGTGCAACTTCCAATAAGTTGAGAAAGCAATGCAAAAAAAAAAAGTGATACCCAGAAATTGACAACATGACCCAGATTATTCCCCAGCTAAGTCTTATTTCAGAAAGAGGTAGAACTGGATATAGAAATGTTTAAGAATATCAACTCAACAGTATTAATACTTTTGTGTTAGGAATCTGTGCACATTTGGTATTTTAGGCATGTGAGTTATAAATAGGTCAGTCTTGACATTTCAATTAAAATGTTAATTAACTAATTTAGACTTTTAATTTTAAGTGAAAATATTACTAAGTTTTACCTAATATTGAAAAGTAAAAAAAAAAAAAAGCAAACAACTAAAAACTTAAGCTTAACCATACTTACAAGATGGTGACTCGTTAACTTTTAAGATATTATTTCAGTAATCAGGATAATCAGATAATTTTGTTAAATCAGGCAATTGAATTCTTTAAAAAGGAAATAAAATATATTAAATTTGTACATGCAGCTTAAAATGTTTAAAGGCATTTAACTGAATTTATAAGTGATACAGAATATTAATTTAAGGACTTCAAAGGTAATTTTAAAATTTGCTAGGCTTGCAGATCTTGTTCTATTTATAGGTAGAACTTAAAACCTCACAATTAGAAGCTTCAGTTTCACATGTGTAATTTGATAAATTGAATCTTTTTCTAAAAAAAAAAAAAGGCCAGGCACGGTGGCTCACGCCTGTAATCCCAGCACTTTGGGAGGCCAAGGTGGGCGGATCACGAGGTCAGGAGATCGAAACCATCCTGGCTAACACAGTGAAACCCCATCTCCACTAAAAATACAAAAAATTAGCCGGACGTCATGGCGGGCACCTGTAGTCCCAGCTACTCGGGAGGCTGAGGCAGGAGAATGGTGTGAACCAGGGAGGCGGAGCTTGCAGTGAGCTGAGATCGCTCCACTGCACTCCAGCCTGGGCGACAGAGCAAGACTCCGTCTCAAAAAAAAAAAAAAAAAAAAAAAAAAAAAAAAAAAAAACATGGTCTCATTCTGTGGCCCAGGCTGGAGTGCAGTGGTGTATTCACAGCTCACTACAGCCTTCACCTCCTGGGCTCAAGTGATCCTCCCATCTCAACCTCCTGAGTAGCTCGGACTACAAGTGAGTGCCACTTTGCCCAGCTAATATTTGCATTTTTTTTGTAGAGACAGGGTTTCTCCACGTTGTCCAGGCTGGTCTGGAACTCCTGGGCTCACGCAATCCTCTTGCCTCAGCCTCTCAAAGTGCTGGGATTACACTTCAGAGCCTAAACTTCACTCTATGTCTCTACTCAATCAATTCTACACCAATTTTCCACTTGATTGTACATATCCATCATAATTTCTTATTTAATTCCTCCATACATGGCTGATAAATTGAATATTAAATAAATGAAAACCATCAAAAGCCCTATCCCCCTGAATGATTTCTCCCCCAAAAAAACTGCCCTTAAAGCAGTTAAAGCAGTTAAACAACTATTTTATTATCCTACTGTGGAATACCTAGGCTTTGCCATCCAAGTCTTTATATCATTTTGAGTATAACTCTCATTTCTCTGACAAGACCATAACCTCATTTGGGGCCATAAATGTGCCACCTATTTCTGTTTTATCCCCCAGAGGACATATATACAGTAGATGCTTCTTTTTCAACTGCTGTGTGGCTTTGGGCAGGTCACATTATCCCTCCAGCCTCTGGCATCTGAAATGGAGGGCATGGGCCATGCTGGTAGAGAGAAGGACCCATGTCTATCTTGTGGCTGCTGTATTTCTGGGGCCCACACCTGTCTGAGGCACATGGCAGGTACTATACATACATCATTGAATGAATGGACAAATGTTCTAGATACTTCTAAGACTTCTTTTATGTGTACCCCAACTGTTATGTCCCTCAACGTCTAGAAAGACTGCAGGAGCCATCCATTAACAGAAAGAAGGGAATCTTACCCATGACAGATTAGATTACGACTGGAATCCAGGAGATGAGGCACATTTTTCCTTGACAGTTCCCATGTGGTCACCTTGCAGCCCAAAGTGATTCTCCTGCTGGCTTCCATCAGATCTGCTCCTGTCCCAGAGGGTCCTGCTCCTGCCTTTGTTCAGGGAAACCTAACATTCTTCAGAGTGCAGCACGGTAGGCATGAACATTAATGGCATCCCATTAATTAAAGTTGAAGCTAACCTGGGCGGTGTGGTGTGGTACAGAGTTTTCTTTCTGACTCTGCCTCAAATTCTGTGCTATTTTGAGCAATTTCTAGCCTCTTTTTAGAAGCTTATTCTGGAACATAAGACCTGTGGCAGCAGTTCTTAAACTTTTTGTTCTCAGGACTCTTTTATACATTTAAAAATTACTGAAAACAGCCAAAAAGATTCTGTGATATCTACTGAGTTATGTCTATTGATATTTACTGTAGTAGACATTAGAACTGAGACAGCTTTAAAACGGAAGAACATACAAGCACAGCTTCTGTTTGCCATCAGAGCGAAGATGTCACCATATATCATAGAGCCTCTGAAAATCCCATGATCCACTTGAGGGAGAGTGGTCATGAAAAAACATCTTAGTATCATGGTGGAAATGGCTTCCACCTTGCTGACTTCAGACTCCACCTTGAGGACCCCCGATCTAAAGGGCTGTGGTGCAGTGATACCTGCCCATCACGAAGGCGACCTTAGGTTTCATTAAGAAAAAGGAAGACTGAAGAGGTTATTGTTTTAACTCCAAGATGCAGAAGCCACCTCACATTCTCACATATTTCCTTTGGCCTTCAGAGCCATGGGGACCACAGGGCTGTGGCTGCCTAAGAACTCCCTTCATTTCCATGTGTCCTGTTTGTTGTTGCCAACAGGGTGTGTCAGTGGGTCTGACTCTCTCCCCCAACTGCCTCATTCCTGCCAATCCAGACCCCAAGTCAACACTCAGGGACACAGCCTGACTTTATGAGAACTGGGAATGCCATGGAAATAACTTCTGGAGCAGTTGGAAAACTGACATAGGATGGGACTGGCTTTTTTCTTCAACCCAGAAAACCCAGTACACCTTCTGCCAAGTCAGCATTTGCTGGCAAAAGTCCTACGCGAGCGGCCAGACTCTGGGGAGCCATGGGAGATGAGATGGCAATGGATGGAGCAGGCAGCACTGGCAGAGGGTTGATGAGGGCAAGGAGAGGGCTGGGCAGGCACCACCAACAGGGATAGTTAGAGGCCCATCTGTGCCTGGGAGGCTGAGGCATGGAGAAACCTGAATTTGGTGCTCAGAGTCTCCTAGGGCTCTAGACAGTGAAGGACGAGAAGGTCATCCATGTGTCTTATCCATTCCATCATGCAGTTTTATAACACTACATGTTTTCATCTGTCTGGCAGCTTTGCCAAGATTTTAGCACTCCAGGGCGTCTGATTAGCTGCCCCCTGCCATATCCCACTCCACCAGCTCTTTCTCCTGTAGGGTGTTGACCACTCCAGGATGAACTGCACAGTAATGAACTGCACAGTACTATACAGAGTCAAGGACATACCACTGGAATCCATTGGGATGCCAGTTTGAGCAAATACTATGCAGAATGAAGTGTCTGCACTGGAGGTTCATCTGCTTCATATTCTCTTAGAAAGCCAGACAAGATCCCCTCACCACAAGGCAGAGGCACCCCAGAGAGGCTAGGGGTAAGGGCCCTGCCCCTGGGCAAAATTCCAGAGTTGGCAGTCCCTCCTCCCCCACCCTGTTCCCTTTCCACATTCATCTCCTTCTTCCTAGGGCAGAACTGGACACGATGCTTTGTTCTGAGACCTCCTAACATTTTTGGAAAAATTATGTATCCCCATCACACATTTTTTAATTAACATATAAAATTTTTATTGCAGGTTTAAATAATTAAAGAGGATATAATTTCTGGCACATTGACTTTTAAAACTGTTAAATCATTCAATTAAATGTATTAAATACCCACCTTCTTGTATTCAAAAAGCACATGAATAAGCTCTTTTGTAACAGTCAGAAATTTTCCATCCTTTATTTTTTTCTCCTTGAACTCATAGTTCTACCTTACGTTACCCACAGAATTTTATTAGTATAAGATGCTTTTAAACTTGACAATCTCTTATTGAGCACCACATCATAATTCTTGGCAGCAAAATAAGTTCATAAGTTAAAATTTAACATATTTAATTTTTTCTAGATTGAATATTTATTATTATTAATACAAAATTAGTTGAAATTTTCTGTCACCAGAAGACTATGCTTGTTAATAAATATTCTGCATTGATTTATCATTACAATTTATATTAGCACATACTTGGATAAAATAAAGCCATTATAATATAACATTTTAAAATAACCATTAAACATACAGAGGAAATTAGTCTTTAAATAAAAAGATACATTGGTGTATCGTGAATGAATGTTGCTTATTGCTAGAATAAGATTATATTTTGTGGAAATTATTAGCAAAAAAAGAGGAGCCATTGTGCCACTAAATCTACTGAAAAGTTGAAGCAAACAGGAGACTTGTATCCAAATTAAAAATAAACATGAATTTAGAGTACACAGTCTTTTGGCAAAAGTTGAAAGAAATGGTTCACCCGTGAGTTTCAGTAAATGTTTAAGAAAATATGTCCGTCTAGTTTGCTCTAATTTGAAACTATAATGTTAATCTTTCACCTCCTCCTACTTAAAATCAATGCAAAATATGTATGTGAGACACAGGCATCGATATTTCAGGCTGACCCTCTCTGGCACCATCCAGGGCTTTCCTCTGGGGGACAGTACACCCTGGTGAGATTTGGCATGCATGACAGGTAGACTTTCCTTTTAAAAAGTGCCACTGAGGCCATTGCACAAAAGGAATCAAGTATGAGAACTAGCATGACAGCCAAGGGGTGTCCAAACATGATCAGTTTTGAGAAAGAGTATATATGGAAACTAGGATTTGGAATGTAATTCTCTTAAAATTACCCATGCCCATGTGCCCCTTGAGACTTAGTAATCCCTACCAGTGGGCTGCTCTGGGGCACCCTCTGTCAATCATCAGTTCTTTGACTGCACTTATCCCAGTGTCCATTTCCTTCAAGCCAAAGATCTAGGGTCCCCATTTCAACAACCCCACTACAGCAGTCTTCCTCTCTCCCCACCCTCAATCTTCCAGGCACAACTCTCATTCTCGGGACTTCAGACCTTGGTTTCTGATTTGTCACACAACGACCTGAGTCCATCCAAATATATCATTTGCAACTGAGAGGTAGGCAGTTTCTAAAGGCTTTGCCTCTTATTGGTGAAGTAGTTGGGGACACGCCTATGCTCTTACCCACTGTGTCCTTTCTGCCTTTTTTCCCATGTACCCCAGTCTCCAGTATCTCAAGGTTGCTATACACAATAAGCTGCAATATACACAAATAAGGCAGCAACCAGAAAAGTACCCCAAATATAACTTCAGTTTGCTGGGTAATTAATCTGGGTCCATAGCTCAGAAGCACCTTTAAAGCCCAGTTTCTGGAAGGAGAGATGGAGGAGGAGGAACAGAGTTTCCCAAGTGTGGTCATGACAAAAGTACAGAATTGGAGGGTGCTAGATTGTCCAGATGAGCAGCTCAGGTTCTAGAACCAAGGGATCCTGCTGGTATTCACCTCTACCCCCACTACACTCCCTTCCCATTGTTCCTGCCACATCAGAATTCCCAGAGTGAAGAAGAAAGAACTAGATATGGAAAAGGGAAAGAAGAAGGTGGTAATTCCACAGTCTTCAGCTATACTTCCAACGACAAAGGGAGAAGGAAAGGACTGACCTTAGACACTATCTCTAGGCAAAACAAGATTTCCTTGGCATTCTCTCACCTTCTTTTCCCAATTTCTCATCCCATCTCCCCACATGGCTTCTTCCCTACTCCCTTCCCTGGCTGCCAGTAGAGGTATTTTTAGGTCCGGGGGCCTCCCCTAGTGGCAACCAGGGAAGAGGAACGCCCAAGCACCTGGGTTTCCTGTGGTTACCTTGACTCCGGAATTCAGGGGTTCCTCCTTCTTCAAGCCTCAGCCTGACAATTCAAGAAACGCCAAGAACTTTCTGGAAGTGAAGCAAGCTGACCCATTTGATCTGGAATGAGTGATCTGTTGAATAATTCTGTAGCTATAAAAGAATGTATTCATTTATAATTGTATCAAGTTGTAGTTTATAGCCTGCTTAATAAGGCCATTAGCTATCTTACAGCATGTTGTGCCCAGCAGAATCTTTAATGACTTCTGCGGACTAACAAGACAGGTATTGAGTGTGATGTCGGTGTTATTATCCTCATTTTACTGAAGAGAAATAAGTAGTGGGCCCAAATTCCCACAGTCTATAGACCGAGAGATGACTCAGGGGCTAAAGTCAAGGTCTGCTTTGAGCCATTCTTAGTTTGCCTATTTGTGCTTGATCAACCTATGGCAAGGTTTTCCCTCTACCACTGGGGTTCTTCCATCTTCTAACAGTGAAAGGAATAATTAAAGGGTTATATGCTAGCATATATGTGTGTGTTTCTCACCTAGAAAACTAAAACCATCTTGAGAGCAGAATCCTGGTCTGGCCTGATTCATCTTTGGGTCCCCCATATTATCTGACACCACATGAGCTGGCATTGTGCCTTGTAGGTAGCAGACACTTAATATATATTACATATTTGTGAAAAAATGAGTAAATACCCCTTTTTCCTGAAACAAATTATTGCATCTTGATTATCAAGCATCATTTCACAATTTTCCATATACGTAATGTGTTCTGTTTTCTTTTCTTTTCTTTTTTTTTTTTTTTGAGATGGAGTCCTGCTCTGTTGCCCAGGCTGGAGTGCAGTGGCGCAATCTCGGCTCACTGCAAGCTCCGCCTCCCAGGTTCGCGCCATTCTCCTGCCTCAGCCTCCCGAGTAGCTGGGACTACAGGTGCCTGCCACGACGCCGGCTAATTTTTTTGTATTTTTTAGTAGAGACGGGGTTTCACCGTGGTCTCGATCTCCTGACCTCGTGATCCGCCCGCCTCGGCCTCCCAAAGTGCTGGGATTACAAGCGTGAGCCACCGTGCCTGACCACATAATGTATTCTGATAGATAATTTCAAGTCACACACAGTGATTTTCAGAAATATATGATTTGGCAACTGTGGGTTATCTAAAAAGCAGATCTGTGGAAATTAAAACAAAACAACCAAATGAAAAGCATGTCATATTACTAAGTTCCAAGTGTTCTTATCCTAGTGCTGTATTGTCTGTTTACCAACTACAAGTCCACAAAAGCTGATGGTGTAAATAAACATCTGCTACCTTCTTGGGAAAATTACATTCACTGAACTTTAAAATCCTGGGTTCCTAACAAACAGAATATTTGCGAAGAGCTAGGGATGACTAAATTGAGATAAGAGAATACAGAAAGCTAGACTGGTAGGTGATGGTGGCCACTGAAAAATGAAAGGTACTATGTCTGTTTGCAATGTATTTGTAATCTCTTGGGGTCAATTAAACTTACAGAAATGATATATAAGAAGACTCAGCTTGGTGTCTAGCTTCAAATGACTGTTTGGTCTGGTCCTGGTCAGGGAAGATTTGAGATCTGAGCTGGGCATTAAAAACTGTTTAAAATTTGGGGAGGAGGTGGAAGGTCTATCAGAGAGGGCTGAGGGTGAAGCAGCCAAGAATCTAGAATCAGGGAGAAGCTGACTTCGCGCAAGTGGTATTTTCCCGCCTCTGCACACCTGCCTCTCCTTGCCAGTCTAAGTCTTGCCTCTCTTCTCACATTTACTTCCTCTGCTGAACTGCACCACCTTTTCCTCCCATGCTGGTAATTTCTCAGCCTTAGTGGAAGGTGGAGATTAGCTGTCTGTGGCAGAGACTGCTGGTCAACATGATATCTGTTCTCCTTTTTCTTCTTGGAAATAAATTTAAGTGCTGGCCAATGAGATATAAACAGAAGTGGCATTCACCTTCTGGAAAATGTCCTTCAAGGGAAGTGGCTTATCATATTCCCACCCCATCTCCTTCCCGCTGACTGGAATGCAGATCATAAGGTAGAAGCTGTCACCTAGGATAACAGAGTGACGAGATTAATAAAGCACAAGTTGCTGACAATACAGAGTTCCTGGCAGCCCTGGGCTATCCCCAGAATTATTTTATGTGAGAAAGAAAAAAGAAAAAAGCCAGTGTTAATATTTGTATTGTTGGATTTTTTTTTTCATTTCTGTCATTTGCAGCTGGGCCTTTTATCTTTTACACTCTAGGGTTAGAGCTAACTTTACACAAGGAAAATTAGTTTTTCTAAATTAACAAAAGGATAAATGATTGTAGTATTTATAAATTTTAAAAATGCACATAGAAGTCAGGAGATGACATTGTGTCTGCTAAAATTCTTTAAAAAAAGAAAGAAAAGTGATAAAACTCTATGGTGCTAAGGCTTCAGGGAAACAGGTAGGTTAAAGTGGACTTTAACAGGTAGATTAAAGGGTTGAGAGTTGGTATAAGTCTTCTAGAAAACACTGGCCACTTAAGTCACTTGCCTTAAATATGTTACCCAGTGATCTAATTCTTGAAAGATTGGAAAATACATTGTAATCAATGACTTAAAAATAAAAATGTATAAAGATGATCATAGCAGTTATTTAAACAGCAGAAAACCAAAACTGCCTAAATGTAGTACTATAGGGGAATGGTAAATGATTGTATGTTAAATTGATGGAGAACCATCCAGCCATTTCAAATAATATATGATAAATACCATGCAATAATTTGCAAACATACTTGTAAAATAATGTTAAATTAAAAAAAAAATCCAGGATGCTAAATATATGTTGAGATGGTAGCTGTCAAATTTTGGCTGTTGACTCAACCTTGTTCCTTTCATCTCATTTTACCCATCCACACAGCATCCAGGGAGAACTGAGTGTCCCAGATGTGTTCATTGCAAATTCCTGGCCTCTCCCTATATTGCTACCTTTGCAGAAAGGTTCCCTTCTTCTTTATTTGAACCTTACTTATTCTTGAATTTTGGGTTTTGTGTTTTACAAAGTGATTCCCAATGGAACATCTCAGCTAGACAAAAAGGCTTTTAAGAATCATCAGGTGTTCCACAGCAGCCAGACAGGCCCAAAGCAGTGAGAGACCACTCACGAAAAGAATTATGGACGTGGATTTGGAGCATGTGGTGGACTTCAGTGAAAATAATAGAAGACCTATATTTTAAAGAGAATTTTACTGGGGGATGGTGGGGGGTGCAGTGGAGAACTTAGCCAGATCGGAGTAAAAGGCTCTGAGATTTCACAAATTGAAAAATGACTTTGCGTCCCACAATTTTTTTGAGTGAAGAGTAGGCTCAGAAGGCTATTTAGCTGCCAACACAGGCTATTTCTATGGAAAAAGAAGGCTGTCTCGGGAGGAAAGGCCCAGAACCCAGGTGGAGGAGCCCAGAGTAATGGAGAACAATGGACTGGGAGCTACTCCCCTAGAGCAGAGTGGATCCTGCTGTCCGAATAGGGGGACCTGGCAACGTGTGCCCAGCAGGATTATGAATTGGAATTGGTGACTGCTGTATGTCTTCTTTTAATTCCCCTTTTTAAGGGATGTATTTACTGCCATTGTCCTATCCCTGTCTCACTATTGTTTGTTGAGTGTGTGCAGAGCATATAACTTATCTCTTTAATTTACAGGTCTCTGGATCCAGGAAAGTCACAGCCAAGGAAATGCATGTCAGAAGCCTAACCCTCATTTGGACTTGACAGAAATCACAGGATCCTAGACTTTGCCATAATTGAATGCAATTCATGGGGGTCCTGGCGGGAATCAGTACATTTTTGCATGTGAAAGGACTGTGAATAATTGGAATTACAGGAAAGGCAATTGTCTACTTTTGTAGTAATGGCCACCAGTGATTCATGCCCTCAGTCTGCAAGTAGCTCCTTCCCACGTTGACTCTGGACTTGGCCATGTGAATGACTATGGCTGCCAATGGGACATCAGCACATGCAATGCATGCAGAGGCCTGGAGAAACACTCGCTCCCTAGGGCTTGCCCTCTCTTGCTGCTTCCATGGAGCCCTCTCATCACTACATGAATGAGCCCAGGTTGACTGATCAGAGGATGGGAGACTATGTGGAGAAGAGCCCCAACTGTCCCAGCCAGCCCAGCTGAGGGTCTCAAAGATGTCACTGAGTTCCATCCAGCCCAACTGGCTCAGACTAGAGGAAATACTAGTTATTCCACAGGATCATTTGATTGTGTTAAACCATTAAGTTTTGAGGTGGTTTTTTAAGGCGAAGAAAGTTAACCAATATGGAAAGGCTCAAATATAGATAAATCCGGCAGCAGATGGAAGACAGGAGAGGTGACATTGAGGTAGCAAAATCTCTGGAGCCAGTTGTGTGGGCAGTTTCCTAAGAAAACCTAAAGCAGTTCACAGAGGGTGACCCTACTATGGCCGATGGAGAGCCACAAAAAAGAAAATGCCAGAAGTCAAGTTCAATGGGAAAATTGAAGATGGAAACTGAAGCATGAATAGTAAGTTTGGAAGTCTGTGGGATTAAGAAGAGACCAAGTGGTGGGAGAAATGAATGGATTAGACCAAGCGATTCAGAAATAAAGCTTTGGGCAAGAGGAAGTCATAGGTCCTCCTTTTATGAAGCAACTAATAATGCCTATACCCTACTGTACAGCAATTAAATCTGAATCTCTGAGAGTAGGGTCTAGGTATTTTTTAAGCATTGAAAAAAAGCTTTGAAAGAGTATTTAAAAGCTTCCCAGGTGACTGGATTATGGAGTAGGAGAAGACTCTGGAAGAGATGATGCAATCCCTAGAGCAAGACCCATCAGGTTTCTGAGAAATGAGTAAATACAGAATCTCTCGGAATCTCCTCATTTTCATATATTTTGTGATTGATCTAAACAGCTATTAACCTCAAAGATCAGTGTTAGGACTTGATGACTAATGGCTATTTCTGAGTCAAAAATGAAATAGCACTTATTTTCATAATGTAATAAAATTCAAGTGCACATTAACTCAAATCGATCCCATGAATCAGCGAATATGATCATTTGAACAGAGCCTGAAGTTATCTATGGAAATACATTTTGCGTAAGTTATCACACAAGATTTCAAGATTTTGGTAGAAAGGCTTAAACTAACAAAAAAGAAATATCTTAAATGAGGAAGCCAGACTGATAACTGAGACAATAAAGAGTAGTGGGGAGCTATGACAAATCAGATTTAGGGAGGAGGCTTTGTGGCAGTCAAAAGAAAAGAATTGAAGGCCAATTTAGCCCATAGGCTGCCAGTTTATGGAACTCTGAGTCATAATAGAAACCATTATAATAGAGAAGTAAACATAAGTATAGAATTACAATAAATGAGGGGTCAGGAAAGGATTTGAAGAAGGAATGAACATGGAAGTATTTTAAAGGCTGAGCAGTTATTTTGACATCTTTAAATTTTAAAAACTTTTCATTTGGAAAGGATTTTATTGACAAACATGCTTCAAAAATTGTACAAAGGCTTTCTCCATATTCTTCACCAAGATTCTCCAAATGTTGACATCTATCAGGACTATGTACAATGATTAAGATCGGGAATTTTTCTCTGATATAATACTATTATCTAATCTATAGACCTTATTTAAATATCATCAGCTATCCTAATGATCTTTTTTTCTGGCTCAGAACCTAATCCAGGATCAGACTTTGCATTTGGTTGTTATGTTTCCTTTAATCTGGAAGAGGTTTGTGTGTGTGTGTTATTGGTAACCTTAGTATTTTCAAAGAATTTTGGTCAGTTATTTCACGAAATGGCACTGAAGTTGGGTTTGTCTTATGTTTGCTCACAATTTAAATTTGGGTTATATATTTTTGGAATAAATATTACACAGTGATGCTGTATCCATCTTAGTGCATCGTAATCAGACATATGATGCCAATTTGGACCATTATAGGTCATGAAAATTTTGATCACTAAATTAACATGGAGCCTGCCATGTTTCCCTACTATAATGTCACTATTGTTTCCTTTGTAATTAATATGAAACTTATGAAGTGAAAGCTAACCAATGCAGGAAGGCTCAAATAGGGATAAAGCCAGCAGATAGAAGATGAGGGAGGTGACATATTTTGACATATGTAAATATCTCGTTAGTCATCATAGTTTTGTTCACTAATTTTAAAATTTATTGGTGAATCTTGCCTAAAGCAATTAGGGTAGTATTTGCCAAATGGCGATTTTCTAACTCCATTATTTCTTTTATATTTATTAGTTGGAATTCTACTGTACTTCTTCTTCTCTCCCATTTATTTGTTTGTTAATATCAGTGTAGTCTCGTGCATTCTTATTTTATTCCTTGGATTATAATCCATTACTAGCATTATTTTATTGCTCAAATTGTCCTAGATTTGACTGTTGGGAGTTTCTTCAAGTAGCCTCCTGTGTTTTTTTGACATATTCCCAATCTTTTTGTGGGTGTATTTTCTTATTTCTGGCATTATAAAGCAATTCATGCCCATCTTGTACTTACCCTGTCTCAGACCTAGAATCAGGCACTTTCTCCAAGAGACCTAGTAACTTTTATTGGTAAATGGTATTAAGAAACCAAGATCTGGGCAATTGGTATGTTAATTGGTATTGGGTGTCATTACTTCTAAGCTCTCTCTGCAGACAGAAATAGGAAATACATGTGGGAACACACATGCATATATCTGTGTCTATTTCTGTATGTATCTATAAATTAAAAGCCATGAGTTCATGCTGATACCTCCAACTCTAATTCAACACTACAGAGTTCATTCTAGCTTCCCACCTTTATTTGTAACTCCTTTCTCTGACTGTCAGAAACGCAGCCCTAATATTTTAATAATACATTATTTGCTAAATCCTTGGATACATAGAAGTGGTTTAGAAAGTCCACTCATCTTTCCATACATTCGTTTTCAAAAATGTCCATATCTAAATAAAACATTCTCACTCCGTCTCCTAAAAATACACAACCAAAGTATTATCCAGTTACAGCATCTGTCTCCAAGTCCAGGACTTCTGGATGATATGAAATCTTACTTCATTTTGGATGTAGTTCTTTGCAGTTAGACAAAACTATGGCTATAGCAAATTTACCAATCACCCACACATTCAATACACAATAAAGAAAAGAACAAGAATGACTTCAATAAAAAATGTCAATTACAAAGAGAATTGAGAAAACACACACGCACATGTGCACATGCGCGCACACACACACACACAAACACACACACTGGACATTAGTACATACAAGACGTAATCCCCCAGGATGGGTATGTGACTTGGGATGAGAACATGACTTAAACAATCCAATCAGTCAGGGTGAATCTTGAGCTTCTGACTTAGAGATGCTGACACTGAGGATATTCTTTCTTTCTTTCAGCATTATGGTCTGATAATGCTCTGACAGTGGGGGAGTATCTTAGTCAAGCAATCTGGCAGCCTCCGGTTTTCATCTCTGGGAGACTCTTCTCTGTTCATTGACCTCCATAGCCATATCTAGAGAAGTTTCCCTTCCCAGGGGCTGTATAACTTTAGCATCCCCTTTTCCTTTTCTGTGTGTGTAACTTTACAGAGCCTGAGATTGCCTTAGGGCTTAAGCAGACATGGACTGTGGTTGTCCAGGATTGGAATTTCTTTAGCAATATAGCTGATATAGTTGGGCTGTGTCCCCACCCAAATCTGATCTTGAATTGTAGTTCCCACAATCCCCATGTGTTATGGGAGGGACCAGGTGGAAATAATGAATAATGGGGGCAGTTCCCCCATCCTGTTGTGGTGATAGTGAGCTAGTTCTCACGAGTTCCGATGGTTTTATAAGGGGCTTCCCCCTTCGCTGGGCACTAATTTTTCTTCTCTCTGCTGCCATGTGAAGAAGGACATGTTTGCCTCCCCTTCTGCCAAGATTGTAAGTTTCCTGAGGCCTCTCCACCCATGAGGAACTGTGAGTCCATTAAAACTCTTTCCTTTGGCCGGGCGCGGTGGCTCACACCTGTAATCCCAGCACTTCAGGAGGCCGAGGCAGGTGGATCATGAGGTCAGGAGATCGAGACCATCCTGGCTAACACAGTGAAACCCCATCTCTACTAAAAATACCAAAACGTTAGCCAGACGTGGTAACGGGTGCCTGAAGTTCCAGCTACTTAGGAGGCTGAGGCAGGAGAGTGGTGTGAACCCAGGAGGCGGGGCTTGCAGTGAGCCAAGATTGTGCCACTGCACTCCAGCCTGGGTGACACAGCGAGACTCCATCTCAAAAAAACAAAAACAAAAACAAAAACAAAAACATAAAACTCTTTCCTTTATAAATCACCCAGTCTTGGGTATGTCTTCATAGCAGCGTGAAAACAGACTAATACAATAGCTTTTTACAAAACTTAATTATCATCAGTATATTTGACAATCACTTCCATGGGCTAGAAACCATAGACAGAAAGCCTGTCTCTGCTCATTCTATTTGAGTCAGCAATTTCCACTGTCTAAAAACAGGCCTCTGTTATATCATCATCACATCAGGCTTTAGTGTAATTGCCACTTTTATCTTGGCTCTTCTTCTGGAAGTTTCTGACAATAACTTGGAGTATAATGATTTGCTCCCTGCCGTCAGGTTCTGATATGGTTTGGATGTTTTGTTCCCTCCAGATTTCATGTTGAAATGCGATCCTTAATGTTGGAGGTGAAGCCTAGTAGCAGGTGTTTGGGTCATGGGGGTGGATTCCTCATGAATGGCTTGGTGCCTTCCTCATGGTAATGAGTGAGTTCTCACTCCGAGTTTATGGGAGATCTGGTTGTTTAAAAGAACGTGGCACTTTCCCCCACCCCCTGCTTGCTTCCTGTCTCACCATGTGAAACACTGGTTCCCCTTTGCCTTCTGCCATGACTGTGAGCTTCCTGACACCCTCACCAGAGGCAGATGCTGGCACCATGCTTCCTGTACAGCCTGCAGAAAATGTGAGCCAAAAGAAATGTGTTTTCTTTATAAATTACCCAGCCTCAGGTATTCCTTTATAGCAATGCAGAAGAGACTAATACAGGTTCTATCACAACTGTACTTGTTTGCTTTGTCAGATGGAGACTTTTTAGTAGGAAGTATTTGGGAGTAGCCTGAGGGGTTAGTGTTGTCTGTTGCACCCACCTTACCTCCTGTTTTTACATGTATGAACCTTAACTTGGAGTGGAGTATTTAGTCTTTGCAACACCACTAGATTCTAGTCATTTTGGATTGCAGTTCATACTCAGAGAGGGTCTTCCTAAGTAAGGCCATATTTTTTCCTTCTCTGCTTTTAGATAGGCCACTTCATCTTAAGATTGTCTCTTTATTATAAGACATTACTGTAATCCAAACTCCTGAATTTTTCCTACCATTTCCCCTGATACACCTTGCAGACATATGGCCTGAGTCTCTACAGGCTTTTCGCCTAGTTATCCCTGTTCAGACAAGTCTGTTTTAGAGTTTATATTTAATTGCATCCCACTCCTGGTACCAAATTCTGTATCAGTTAGAGAATTCTTTGGCTGCAAGAAACAGAAGATCTGGCTCAAATTGGCTTAAATGATAAGGAAATGTATTTGCTTTTATGAATTGAAGTTCAGAGATAAAGCAAGCTTAAGAGAAAGCCTACTTTTGAATGGAATTCATTTACCTGCACCTTTGTCATGTCAGCTTCATCCTTAAACTATTTTCATCGTGGTGGCAAAATGGCTCCAGAAGTTTTTGTTTTACATCCTCATCCTCTGGTTCTGAGAAGAAAGGCAGAACAACAACAACAAAAAACTTGAATGCCAACATTACACACCAGAATACCAGAGTCTTGAGATTTACCCTGATTAAACTATTTAGGTTACATGGCCACCCTAAACCAATGAGAAGTTGAATATCTTTGTTATGAGCCAACCAGACCCATTCCATAGGTAAAGTGTAGGAATGGTAGATACCTAATTGAAAACAAGGTACTATTAGAAAGGAAAATGTGTACTTTGGTTGTCAACTATCAGCATTCATTAATCAATGTTATCAGGCTTTTAAAATAGTTTTATATTATTTTCATTTAAAAAAATAACATTAATCTGTACCTGAAATTATTTTATTTATGTGTCTCTTTTTGAAGAATCTAAAGCTCCATGAGAACAGAAATTTGCCCTGTCTTATTCATTTCACTAGTAAGACAATGCCTGACATTCAATAAATATTTGCTTAGTGAATGCATGAATGAATGAATTGTGTTTATCCTGAATCTCTGAGACCTTCCACCATAAAGTCCCAAACCTCCAGGCCATGAATACTTCATTTGAGATGCTTGGGCTTAAAGCTTCACAGCTGGTAAGTGGATGGCCAAAACCTGAACTCAGGCTGGCTGACTCCATTTATTGTGTATTTCCAACTATTCCAAGCTGCTCTAATGTGTTAAAATAAGCCCACAGAGTTTTAACACAGCTGTGTTCAGAATCCATGTAGGAAATACATAAAACATTCTGACAGTTAGTATCCAAATAGTAATTTGGAAGATTAACAAGAGTTTAAAACTGGGCATGGACCAATATTTGCTTTTCTTTTTTTTTTTCTCTTTCTTTTTTTTTTTTGAGACAGAGTCTAGCTCTGTCACCCAGACTGGAGTGCAGTGGCATGATCTTGGCTCACTGCAGCCTCCGTCTCCAGGTTCCAGCGATTCTCCTGCCTCAGCCTCCTGAGTAGCTGGAATTACAAGCATAAGCCACCATGCTTGGCCAATTTTTGTGCTTGTAGTAGACACAGGGTTTCACCATATTGGCCAGGCTGGTCTTTAACTCCTGACATCAAGTGATCCGCCCACCTCGGCCTCCCAAAGTGCTGGGATTACAGGCGTGAGCCACCGCATCCGGCCCAATATTTGCTTTCTTATCTGGAGCTATCAACATACTCCAAGTTAAAATCATATCCCGCCTAATAGCATATGAAAGAATGGGATTGATCTGCTGCAAGTCTAGTTTCTCATTTTGCAACAGGAATAATATAAGGCGTGTTATAATTTTCCTTATTGGATGTTGCCCCTGATTAAAATAAACCTTTTTTATCTGATAGACTAATGGAGAGATTTAATCAATAGAGAAGAGAATTAATGTTACCTGTCTACCATGACCTAGGTACTTCGTTCATTAATTTACATCTTTTCATTTGTATCCATTTGTTGCATGTTATTAAATACCTTTCATGTGGCAGGCATCATGCTAGGGGCTAATGATGCAGCATTTAGCACAGGCTAGGGAGACACTGTACTGCATCAGTTAAAATAATGAACTCTCAAGTCAGAAAAATGGAAGTCCAAATCCTAGCTTTGCTGTAGCCTGTGAGATCCTGGGCATCCACAGTGGACTTCTCTGCATCTTATTTCTTCATCTCACAGAATTGTTCTTTATTTCACATATAGTTGTCTTGTGAGGCTTAAGTGAGATAATATAATTGTTGCCCTTGTTGTGTCTAGTATAGTGACTGACACATCACAGTTATTCAGTTAAATGTTATTTATATTACCAGAAGGTCCCTATCCTCAAGTTGCTTACAATAAATAGACATAAGTCTTGACACTTAATTTTTCTAAAAATGCTCTGAGATAAGTGTTATTCCATTTTAGAAACACGGAAACTGAGAATTTCAATAGTTCATTCAAAGACTGAATTAATTAACAAATGAGTCAGAATTCTAAATACAAAGATTTCTGAGTCTGAAGCCCATGTTTTCACCAATTATCTGAATGAGAAATTGAGAGACAGGGCTTCTAGTCCTGATTTTAGACCAGTGATTCTCAACCCGGGAGAGCTTTATAAAGCTCCAAGTGCCAACACCCTGTTCCAATTCACTTAAATCAGAATATCAGGATCAAGGCCTGGACATTGGGTATTTTCAAAATCTGTCCAAAAGATTCTAATGGGCAGCCAGGGTTGAGAATCACCTCTCAAGAGTCTACCAGCTTCACACTCTGTATGGCATCAATTGTCAGAATGACACCACTGCTGGTAGAAGGAGGGATGTTCCAGGTCTTTCCTCCACTGGGGCTCCATGATCTCCACTGTGTGTTTTGGGGAAAGCTAGTGCAGGTAATGCTCCCTTTACTGAACACCATTGCTATGGGGTCATAAGACACCCTAGAGTATCCATGTGGCATACCCAGTTCTGCACGAGTGCCTGTGGAGGAGAGTGGTAGGAATTCAGTCTCTCTCCTCATTGTTGGGCCGATAGATCAACAGCATCTTTCACACACAGAAGTAGGAGCAGCTTGGGAAATGTCCCAGACAAATGCAGCTGTTCTTTGTTTCTGGAGAGGAAGCCAATAACATTTTGTTCCTTGGGGTTCTCAAGAATGAAAATGTGTGCATAGCTATAAAAACAAACAAACCCATAGGGATAGTTCTCCTACTAACCAATATGTCGCATATACACTTATTTAAGCTCATTCAACAATAACACGTATTCTGGTCCATACTCTGCCATGGACTTTGTGTTGAGATGGTCAGCAAAGGGAAGAACAGTTCATCAGCCACTGGATGCTCTCTGGGATATTTCAATTACTCAGAAGTCAAATCTTCTGCAGCTTTTTAAACTACTATCACTTTAAGAACTCATCTTAGAGTCTAGTCCACATAAATCTAAGCTGCCCATTCTCTGATTTGCTCCTTGTAGTAATTCTGTGCAATACACAGTCGTGTATCATTATCCCTGTTTTACAGAGCTGGAAACCAAGGTTTAGGAAGGTAAAATAACTTGCTCAAGAGCTAGAAAATGCATGGCCTACACTCAAGCACATCTCTCTGGATTCCAAATTCTCAAATTATTCAATTGAGTCAGGAGGAAATTATACTATTTAGGCACACCACAGGCCAGAAATCAGCCAGTCAATCAAATTAAAGCAGAGGCATTTGAACAAAGACACAGGTATTGGATTCTTATGATTTGTTACTGATATATTATGGCTTTAACGACCTCACTCCCTCTCTGGGATCCAAGACAAATGTGCACAAGACCAACAGGTAGGACCCGGGCTCTCATTGTATTTGCTCTTCCTCACGGCATGTTGCCCCTAGCCCAGCCTCAAGCAGCAGGCAGTATCGAGCCTTCAGGTATCTAGCCTCTGGGACAGGCCCATGGGCCATACAATGTTCAGTTAGAGGCTAAGAAAACTGCCATGCATGAAAGGCAGTTGAGAAGAGTGATCCTTGATAAGTATGGGTGTGAGAACTCTCTAGACCAGCACTGTCCCATAGAAATATAATGTAACTACATGGGTAATTTTATATTTTCTAGTAGTCACATTAAAAAGAGTCAAAATAAACAAGTGAAATAAATTTTAATAAGGTATTTTATTTAACCCAATATGTCAAAAATATTTCAGCATGTAATATATTAAAAAATTAGCAATAAGATAGCTTACACTATTTTTTTGGTACTAAGTCTTTAAAATCTTGGGTACACTTTATTTTTGCAGTATATCACAAGGCTCATTAGCCATGGGTGTTTAATACCTTATTGGACAGCACAGGTCCAGACCATCTCGACACAATTATTAGACTGATGTATTTAATATATATTAATATAGAATATATAATGTTTGCTGATGCTTTCTCATTATTTGGAGTTTAATTTGTAACAAGCTAGTTTTCAATTTAACGTAAAGAATAAGGCTTTGGTTGGTAAGGCAGTAGAGTTTTTTTTGAGTATTAGTATTGCCAGATACTGGGTTTTGCTCTAGGAGCACAGGATGAGCAAACGCAACCCTTTTAGGAGCCCTGGAGTGCTCTGAGTAGAAATCTTAAGAAAATGGCCGGGTGCGGTGGCTCACGCCTGTAATCCCAGCACTTTGGGAGGCCGAGGCGGGTGGATCACGAGGTCAGGAGATCGAAACCATCCTGGCTAACACAGTGAAACCCCGTCTCTACTAAAAAAATACAAAAGATTAGCCAGTCAAGATGGCGGGCGCCTGTGGTCCCAGCTACTCGGGAGGCTGAGGCAGGAAAATGGCTTGAACCCCGGGAGGTGGAGCCTGCAGTGAGCCGAGATCGCGCCACTGCCCTCCAGCCTGGGCGACAGCGAGACTCTCTCTCAAAAAAAAAAAAAAAAAGAATACAGTTCTAATTACAAGCTTGTGGGGATGCAGGGAGAGATACTGAATAACAGAGATCTAGACTTAAAAATCAACAAGTGGCCAGGTGCAGTGGCTCACGCCTGTAATCCTAGTACTTTAAGAGGCCAAGGCAGGTGGATCATTTGAGTTCAGGAGTTCAAGACCAGCCTGACCAACATGATGAAAACCTGCCTCTACTAAAAATACAAAAATTAGCTGGGCATGTTGGCAGGCACCTGTAATCCCAGCTACTCAGGAGGCTGAGGCAGGAGAATTGCTGGAACTCAGGAGGTGGAGGTTGTAGTGACCCAAGATTATACCACTGCACTCCAGCCTAGGCAACAGAGTGAGACTCTGTCTCAAAAAATAAATAAATAAAAATAAAAAATAAAAATCAACAAGTATTTGAGCTCTAGTTGCGAATTCCACAATTCTTATGTGTTGTAGGTGATATGAAAAATGTATAAAATAGAATTTTAAGAACTTAGCAGACTTACCTAAAAAAGGACTGTCTTAGGTTTGGTTCCCTCAAGGTTCCCCACTAAGTTGGGTTTAAGTTGTTTATTTGAGAGGCAATCTCAGGAGACATGACAAGGGAGTGGGGATGTGAGGGCTTGAGGAGATGTAAGTGGATACAGGATGCATGATGAACGAGTTACTGCCATGGGCAACTGAAACTGTATCGCACTGGGGATTCCCTGAGACATTGGGTGGAACGTGGCTCAGAATCCACTCAATGAAAGGTAGGGGATCTGGGGCATTTATCTTCTACCTCCTATCCCTCATTGATTAAAAGTCTCATCCGGGATGTTAACGCCCAGCACTCTGGCTGCCCATACTTGAACTGAGCTTACTCCTGCTGCCAGAGAACACTCTTAGGAAGAGAAGGAAGAGACAGAAAGCTATAGATGTGAGTGAGAATTATCACAGGCTATTCTGGTGTAGGCCAAGAAGATATGATTTCCGTTCCTACAGTGTCTACAACGATAGTTAACAGTCCTAAGTCCTTACCAAGTTACCAGACACTGTCTTTACCACAGTCCATGTATTCATTCATTTGGTCCTCCTGATTATAAGGTAAGTACCTATTACTATTACTAAAAAAGAGGAAATATGGTGAGGAGAGGTTATACTCTAATTTTTTCAAGGTTGTACAATTAAAAAGGGGCAGAACCAGACTGAATTCGGTGTCTTAGTCACTGTTCCATTAGTTATCAAATAGTATGAATTCTATAAAAACTGAATCTGCCTTTCTGAGAAAGCCTTCCTGGTTATACTTTACAAATTCTAAATATGTATTTCAACAGAAAACTAACTTTAAAAGTCTCAGTTTTACACTCTAGACTATCTAGAGTGTTCTTACCATCAAATTCTCTGTCCGGTAAGTGGGAGAGAAAAGTTCTTTAAACCCAGAAATATTAATATATGAAGCAGGGTTATCACAGACAGAGGCTTGCAAAAAAGAGAGAAGGTGAGTATTATAGAAATTAAAAGAGTATTTTTATGTCAAGTCCCAAGACTGCACACCTCCAAAAATTTCACAAAATCATGGCATGCAAAGACCTCTCTCCCTGCAATCTTTGCTCAGGTAAAGGAAATATTGTGGGGCTGGCCTTGTAGCTCCTGAAACTAATTTTTCTCTCATCCTTGGACTTCTGTTTGACTTCTCCATCAGATCTCTCTTCCCCACACCTGAAGAGTATCTCAGGCAGATCTTTTCCCTTCACATCCCAAGCAGGTCTTATTTTCAGGTATCACAAAGTCTAGTTCCTATAAACCCAAACTTCAGTTCCTCATGTGCTTCAAAGCTCCTCTCCTCTGCCATTTCGGGCCTGACCCAGACTCAGATACTTGCATGAGGGAAAAGCAGAGGGTATTGACTGGTTTTTTATTCACCTGTGACACTCTCCCCCAACTTCCTCTGCCGCATCGAACTCCTCCAGAACCAGGGCAAGGGGACAGAGAGAGGAGAAGAGGCAGAAAGTCGTATCTGAGGAGCACTGCTGCAGTACAGTCTTGGTGCCACCTACATGGCAAACCCTGGCTTTTTCTTTCATCCTCCCAGTTTTGTTGGTTTGTTGGAGACCTCCTTGCAGGGCCATCTCTCCAAAACCCCCTTAGCTCCTACATGACAATTTACCCACCAGTCTCTTTCTGCTGGGCTGGCCAGTCCCTGCAGGTGGGACTGGACTGGTGGGGCCTGGGTCCTTTCAAGGCAGCCAGAGTCCAGCTGTCATTTGAGGTGTCCTTCCTGCCCCATGAATGACACTCATTCCTCCCACCTCAGGTGAAAATGCTATTTGTTTTGCCTTTAGCTCTCTCTCTTACCCACCATCGAGGCTCGTTCCATCAGCTTCCCCCTTTGGATTTTTGCAGGCTCTGTGCCCTCCCAATCCTGGGGAACGTCTGCTGAACTTTCCTAAGAATTATCTCTGATCCCATAGCAGCCTTGCCCTTCTGCAGTCTGCAAGCAACTTGCTTTGGAGTAGGTGGGCAAGATTGAGAGGTATTCTCCCCTGTGGACCAGCACCTTCACTTCCCTTCCCCTCCCATCATACACTTGCTTTGAGTAAGAGGAGGGGAGGGAATATTCTGTGTTCAGAGAAATTCTCCCTCACTAATCTTCCAGCGTCGTTATTACCTTTCTTTTCTTTTCTTTCTTTCTTTTTTTTTTTTTTGTTTTTTGTTTGTTTGTTTGTTTGAGACAGAGTCTCACTCTTGTTTCTCAGGCTGGAGAGCAATGGCATGATCTTGGCTCACTGCAACCTCCGCCTCCCAGGTTCAAGCAATTCTCCTGCCTCAGCTTCCCGAGTAGCTGGGATTACAGGCTCTCGCCACTACACCTGGCTAATTTTTTTGGCATTTTTAGTAGAGAGGGGGTTTCTCCATGTTGGCCAGGCTGGTCTTGAACTCCCAACCTCAGGTGATCCACCCACCTTGGCCTCCCAAAGTGCTGGGATTACAGGTGTGAGCCACCACGCCCAGCCCGTTATTGCCTTCTTTCTATGTAGGTAAAGGTGTGTGGTGCTCTATGAGTTACAAAAGTGGTTCCAGCCTCTTAGCAAGTCCTGCGGCTGTTCTAATATCTATTGCCCTCAGCTTGGGAGGCTGAATCAAGACCAGGACCCATCCTATGTAATATCTTGTGACAGAGAAAGAGAGACAGCGATCTCTCCAGTCTGGCTTGAACGCAGTCCTGCTTACATGCACAGAAATCTGATCAGATTACCCCAAGCTCTCTTCTAACATTTGGGGTTTGTTTTTGTTTTTGTTTGTTTGTTTGTTTGTTTGGGACAGAGTCTCACTCTGTCAGCCAGGCTGGAGAGCGGTGGTGCCATCTTGGCTCACTGCAACCTCCGCCTCCTGGGTTCAAGCGATTCTCGTGCCTCAGCCACCCCAGTAGCTGGGATTACAGGTGCATGCAACCATGCCTGGCTAATTTTTGTATTTTTAGTAGAGACAGGGTTTCGTCATGTTGCCTAGGCAGGTCTCGAACTCCTGACCTCAAGCAATCCGCCCATCTTAGCCTCCCAAAGTGCTAGGATCACAAGCGTGAGCCACCGCGCCCAGCCCCAATGTTTAGTTTTTAATATTCACAAACCTAACCTCTGTTTTCTCTAACCCTAGGATCATTCCTAAATTGCTTAAGAAGTGGGGAAACTACTTTTTATTTCTTTTAGACAGATAGAAAAAAATAAGCCAGGTATAATACTGAAAAGTGATTCAAGCACCCTCAGCTCCACCAATATACGAGTCATTTAACAACAGAGAAACTTAACAAAAGTGTGATCAGAATAGAAGCATTTGAAAGAAGCCTTCCCCTCCTCCACTAGTGTTCAGCCACAGAAAACTTGAAATGAGTTGAGTTCCCACACTAAATGATTTCCATTTCTACCTCTGAGGAGGGAAGAGCAGGCAGCACCACCCTAATAATATATTTTTAAATGACCAGCGGAACTTCAAATTCAAAGAAATATAAATCTCTCGCCCTCTGTGATGCATATAGCTATATATCAGAGAGATCTATAAGCTGTTCTCTCTGTGTCATTTTTTTCTTCTTACAGAGAATCTGTGTGAGTCATCATAGCCATAAAATTATATGACTGAACATTGATAATTACATGACTTTTAACTGGAAGCGAACAATAGCTTTAGTTCCCTGATGGAACCGTCTTAGCCATAGATTTTCTGTCAACGTGCAGCCAAAAGGGTCTGATTTTCTGCCGTTGTGGAAGATTTGGGCACGGTTACCCACAAGGCTCAGAAGCACGGGGGTGCAGCATTCCCAGAATCCCTGTTCAAACCAGACCACGACCAGGACAAGGGGAGAAACCCTGCTAGAGTGGGCAGCGCCTGGCTTCCTGTGCTCCCAAGGAACCTTGGCCTTCCCAGTGCCACCTCCTCTGATGGTGGCAAGATACCCAGGAATGTAAGGACAAACCTTTTTCCCTTCTGCTCTCACATGACATCAGTTGGCACAAGAAATGCCAAAGTACAGGAGATTGGTTTAATAGCTGTGATTTAGTCTGTTTCCTTAAAATAAAAATAATGTGCTTTCAAACTGCAACATGTTGCTTTAATAATACTTAACAGAATATTTATGGGACAGCAGTTCTAGTTGGGGAATGCAGCTTCATATCTTCCTTCTAAATGCTTTCCCATGCATTAGCTCATCAGGGCTGACACTGATGAGGGGGTAGATTGCACTGATGTCATTACCCCTGCTTAAAGCCATGGAAATGGATCGTTCTGAATGGATTTGCCTCAGCTCACCAAGCCAGTTACTTTCAGGGTCAGGACGAAGCCAGGTTTCCTCACCCTCCGAGTCCTATTGACTTAATCAAGGAGAGAAATGCTATGCATTATTTTTTAAAGAATAGTTTATATATTTCTGATCACAGAAGTAATTTGCATTTATCACAGGAAACTGGAAAAACACAGAAAGCATGAAGAAGAAAAGACAAATCATCCATATTCCCAGACAGACCTGCTGACTGCCTGCTGCAAACATTTGGATGCATAGTCTCACATGTACTTGCTTCCTTAAAAATGGATTCATACTAGGCATGCTGCTTTTTAATAGTTTCTTGCATTTTCTTCCCAATTATAAAAGGAACCCATGCTTACTATGGAAAAAACAGAACACACAATCATAAAGAGCATCAAAACCATTCCGCAATCCCACCCACCAAGAGGTAACCATTATAAAGCAATTTCATTGAATCTGACATTTACAAAGCCAGTAAAGTTGCCACATGCCTCTAAGGCAAGGATAAGAAACCAACACTCTGCCATTATCTTCAGTTAGAATCTAGGCTGATTTATCCAGAATGTCTCTGGGTTTTCAGTTTCCCTTTTTTTTTTTTTTGAGTTTGGCTCTGTCTGTCGTCCTGGCTGGAGTTCAGTGGCGTGTTCTCGGCTCACTGCAAGGTCTGCCTCCCGGGTTCATGCCGTTCTCCTGCCTCAGCCTCCCGAGTAGCTGGGACCACAGGTGCCCGCCACCGCACTCAGCTAATTTTTGTATTTTTAGTAGGGACGGGGTTTCACCGTGTTAGCCAGCATGGTCTCGATCTCCTGATCTAATGATCCGCCTGCCTCGGCCTCCCAAAGTGCTGGGATTACAGGCATGAGCCACCGCACCCCACCCCATATTCTTAAATATAAGCAAGAGTTTCCAATTAACTTCACAAAAATATTTTCAGGATCAATAATATGACATTGGTTGGGAATTGTAAATGTTCTGAAAGAAATCTACAGTCTCCAGGAACCACACTCATGCAGTCTGGGTTCCTCCTTGCCAGGCCAGACCACAAGGAATTGGGGCCACATGAAAATAGTAGAAGGTGGTTTGGCTGCAGATGCACAATCCAGCTTTATCTGGGCCAGAGAATAAAAGGAGCTGACAAAACAGAGGGCAGTGTGGAGGCTCGTCGTTCCTCTGTGGAGTCAAAACTCCCCAAGCCACACCAACTGCAGGTGCTGAAGGCTCTGGGAGGGTAGACAGACAGGTCTCTTTACTAGGGCATTTGTAGGGAAAAAAAATGCCTTGAAAATAGGGATGGACCTGAGGAATGGTCCGCCATCTGACTTAATAACTAGCTTAATGATGTGGCTGGACCTGCATGAATTGAGCTGGCACCAGGGCTTGATCACCCACACGAGCAGCACTGAATTTGGAAGATGAGAGTGTATAGAAGGTGAAATTACAAGGATGACTAATAAGACAGGTGGATTTTATGGCTGCAAAGAGGCCCTTAGAAGTGAGCACTCAGGCATGTGCTACTTCGCTACTTAGCTAAATAAGACTGAACAACCCAGTCTAGCAGATGAAAACATTAAGCGCACCTCTGACGTGTACCTAGCTGCTGTTATCTCACCTTATCCTCACACTTTGTGCTTGCCAGAGCCTGTTGCTCCTCCTCCTTCTGCATGTTCCACGGAACCACTACTTTCCCAGACGCCCCCAAGCCAAATTCCTCAGCATCATTCTTGACTCCTCCCTCTTTCTCATTTCCCACGTCTAATTAATTGCCAAGTCCTGCCAATTCTACTTCCTAAATATTTCTCAAGTCCGCTACTCCTTACATCTCCACTTTTACCAGCAGAGTGGGAGCCACCGTTGTCTCTCCCCTCCTCCACTGCTATAGACTTCTCATTGGTTTTTCTGTTTCCATTCTTCTTGTCCTTGAGACAAGGTGATCTTTTGGAAACACAAACCTGACAGAGCTACTTCTCCACGGAAAACCTTCTAATAATTTCCCATGTGTTTTTCTTAGAAGTTAAAGAGTAATATCCATTTCCCATGTTTTTTCTTTAAAGAGTAATATCCATACAGTGAAAATAACTCTTTTGAATGCATAATTATGTAAATTTTGACAAACACACAGTCAGGTAATCACAGCATTAAAAATATAGAACAGTTCTTTTTGGTAATTAAGAATAGAGCTTTTATAAGCATTCCCATAGAATGTTTTGTGGAATGTAAGTTCACATTTCCTCAAGTAAATACCTAGGAGTGGCATTTCTAGGTGTACAGTAAAGACAGATTTAACTTGATAAGAAAATGCAGAAATGTTTTCCAACGTAGCTGTACCATTTTGCATCCCTCTGCTGGTGGGAAAAAGATCAAACTCCTTCTCAGGTCTTCCAGGGCTCTCTACTCCAGCCCTCTGGCTCCCCACTCACAGCCCTCTCCCTTACTCCACCCTTTCCACGCTTTGTCACCGACCACACTCAACTTCTTTCGCTGCTGTGAACAAGCTCTTACTCATCTCCAGGACTCCCCACATGCTGTGTTTTCTGCCCAAAATATTTTGTATTCCCTTCTTTGCCTAAATAACTTCTTTATCTGGCCAATTCATTGGCTTAAACATCTCCTTTGCTAGGAAGCTTTCCCTTAACCTAAATTAGGTTCCCCTGTATGTTTCCTTCCTTCATTCATTCAGCAAATGTTTGATGAATAAACCCAGGATCTAGGCTCTGATCTGGCACTGGAGTTGGGGCAGTGAACAAAGTAGACAAAAGTACAGGCTCTCATGAGGCTTTCAGTCCAGTGGAGCAGATAGACAGTGAACAATAACAACAACAAAACAAACATGCACTAGAATGTCAGGTGGTGGCGAGTGCTATAAAAAAATAAAGCAGAGTCACAGGGAAGACTAGTGAAGGACTTGGGGCTGCTGCTTTAGACTAGGACTGTTGAGAGGACGTCGTAAAGGAGCAGCCCTGCAAATATCTGGTGAAAAGTTATTTCAGCAGAGTAAACAGCAAAGACGAAAAAGAGATTGGCATGAAGAGGATGGTGTGCTCAGGAGGTAGCTAGGAGTCCAGTGTGGCGAGAACACCATAAGCCATGGGAGAGGGGAAGAAAACAAGGCCAGCAAGGGTCCAGGGTCCGATCGCAAGTCGCTTCAGTGGCACTCTACACCCCCAACACCGCTCTTTCACCCTGCATGCTTACTGCTTTCGACATTGTCTGTCTTCCCCTCTCCATGGTGTAGTCTTTGAGATCCAGGGCTGTGTTTATTCTGCTCATTACTGATTTCAAGCATGTGACATGGTAGATTCTTAGTAAATATTTGAATGACTAAGTGACCGAATGGAGTAACTCAACAACACTGAGTTTATTGATTCAATGACAAATCTCTGAGAAGATGGCCTGAGCCCATATCACCAATAGAGAAGAAGAGGCTCAGATCGCATAAATTACTTTCCCAAAGGGAGAGGTGAGTTGTGTGGCTGGAATTCAGCTTCTTTGTGATAAAAGCTCTCTCTCACAATATCAATATCGACATTGCCTGTCCTAAACCAAGAGGTAAGGTACAGACTCTAGCATCCAAACATCTCTTAGCCCATTCTCATTCTCTATCCCTCTGCTGACTTTGAATTTGAAATAGTATCTGTCATGGACTGAATCTTGTATCCCCACCAAATTCACACACTGAAACTCTACCCCCAAATGCGATGGCATTAAGGAAGTTGGGACTACGGGACATAATTCGAATTAGATGAGGTCATGAGAGTAGGGCCCATATGAATTGGATCAGTGTCTTTATAGGAGTCCTAAGGGAGCTTGCCACGGGAGCACACAAGGAGAAGTCAGCAGCCTGAACCCCAGAAGAGGGCCCTCACCAGACCCCACCCCCCTGGCTCCCTTATCTCAGACTTCCAGCCTCCAGAATGAATGGAAATAAATTTCTGTTATTTTACAAGCCACCCTGTCTACGGTACTTCATTGTGGCAGCCAGAATGGTCTAAGACACCGTATCTGAGCCATCTGTTAGGGAAGTAGTTGATGGGGGGAAGCAACACAGGAGCCCACAGATGTTTTTATACCTGACACACAGAGTGATTTTTAAAAACTGGGAAACATCATCTTAAGAAAATCAACATTTGTGGCCTATCTGAAATATCTGAATATGTGGCAATGCAGAGTTCACTGTGCTTCGTGGAAAAACCCAATGAGTTGAATATTTACTATTGCTTGATGGAGGGTAAATCTCTCTAATTGCCTTCGATGCTTTTTCCTGGTCCACTTCACTTATTTAGGTCACTTGCCTGTAAGGTGATAAAGTGTGCTTTAATGCCCTACACCAAATGGACTCAGTGTCCCTGATTTGGGGCTTTGGAGACCGGGGCCAATCTACTTGTGTATTCCATTTCCCTTTCCTGCACACTTAAGTAATTGAATTAAGAACAGAATGACTGTCTAGAGAAGCCTTGAAATCAGGAAATCAGGAAACAAAGGTGATGCCCCAAAGAGTTGTATGCAGCAGAGGAGATCATAAGAGGAAAACAGGCAAGGCAGTGGTGAAGGCTGTGTTCCCTCCACCCAGCTCAGCGTGTGGGCCTTAGGTTCTTACCTGGGCAAGAGGCCCACATGGTTTCAGTGCCAGCTGGCTGAGCCCCTGCTTCTCCCTTGATGACTTAACTCAGCACTCCAGCCATCCTGTACGGTTTAGGCTACTGTTCTGTTCAAGTTGCTTATTACAGATATCTATGCATACCAGGCAGTACTGATTCAAGAGTAGTCTGGCTTGGGGGAACTCTGGAAGAGAACTGGAAGGAATTCTCCATGCCAGGTTATGTAATCCAGGGTCTACCACAAATCCTGGCACACAGTTGCTAAATACTTTCTGAAAACGAATGAACTTTGGGGAAGTTACTTGTCCTGCTTCATCTGTAAATCAAGAGGTTTTCACTTAGTTAATTTTCAAGACCTCATAGAGCTCCAAAATTCTGTGGTTCTATGGGTTTCCAGGCAGTTACATGCAAAGTAGAGGTCAGCAATAAATATCAGGGACCCATTTGTTTCCTGGAGAGTGATCAAAACAACATAGTAAAACAGATGTTAATGGTGGTCAGCAAAGAATCAGAAAGCCTTGAATTTTTCACTGCTGAATTGAGATAATGCCATTAGTCATAGCACTGATGTTAGAGTGGATAGATCAAGAGTTTATATTTTGCCTATGAGTAGAGTTTTTTTGCCAAAACTGAATTCATCAAAAATTTGCCTCCACGACTCCAGAAACGCGGCTGTAATGAGTGTGAAATACAGGTGGGGCCAGCCTGGGTGGAAGGGCCAGGCAACTGGGGCTGCCTGGCTGGTATAATTTAAAGAGCACCCAGAGGCCCCTGGCTCAATAATTTTCACCTGTTAACCTGTCCTGGTGCCTAAAACACCCACTTAGTCGTACCTCTGAGCTAAGGCCCTGAAGCATGACTTCCAGATGCTCCAATATGCTAAGAGGGATTTTAAATCAAAGAAGCTACAATCACTACCATGCTCAGAGATTATTATTCTCAAAATATAATAATGATACTTGTAATCTGTTGTTGAGTAGAAACCCTATACCCAGCATGTCACATGTGGCGGAGTGCTTTTTGTTTCCTTTCATCTACACAAACACCTGTGTGGCAGGTACTATATTTATTCATGTTTATAGAGATTATACAACCCTAAGTGGATTCAAACCCAGATCTCCTGGTTTTAGACCCTCTTATTTTTTTTTTTTAAGGAGTAACTTGCCTGCTGTGAAGTGCATGGTCTTAAATATACAGCCAGATGAATGTTTACCTACACATACCACCTCATGCAACCACCACTCCAACCAAGATATGGAACATTTCCATCATCCCAGGTGACTCTGTTCTGTCTCCTCCCAGTCAGTCCCCCAACACTCCTCTCCTACAAAACGAACAGAGCCGTAATGCTTAACTTTTTGGCCATGCAAAGGGGAGAGGTAGCTCAGGCAAGTTCAGAATGAAAGAAAACAGTCCAAGGCAAAGCATATTGGGAATGTGCAGGGAGGGGAGGCACCACGAGGGAGCTGCGTCTTGGAAGAGACAAGGGCTTGTTCTCAGATGCCACCCAGGTAGCTGGGACAACCCGCAGCATCTCCCGCAGCATCAGCATGAGGATCCAAGCGTGCAGAGATCCATGCAGAAACACAGGTCCTGCATTTCAAGCAGTACTGGTCTCTCCCACTGCCGGGAATCCCGGTCTCTAACAAGAAACAGAATGCTGACAAATGAAAAGGAGATGTGTTCGCTGGCACAGAGTCCACAGAGTGGGAAGACAGGCCAAGCCTGGGATCCCACAGGAAGTTTCGAACCCACTTTCTAATTCTTAGTTTAGCTATCATCAACTCTTCCCAGATCCGATGTTGTGTTTTTACTTTGCTAAGTTTAAATCAAGCTGCTTCTATTGTCTTTCCTCCTGCCTGGCTGCTCAGGCTGTCAGTTTGAAATTTTATGAACTCCTCACGCTGCTGCACTGCACTGCATTAATTCTGTTTTCTTTAGGAGAGCTCTTTTGCAAGCTGTCAAGTGTTGACTGGCAGTTTGTATTTATTTTTATCAGTTCTTCTTTAAATATGTATCATTCTGTCTCCAGATCTGAAGTCTTAAATGGTTGGCAGGCTTAGGAGACATACCTCAGTGAAATCCTGTGACTTAAACTACCGTTTGATCCAGCAATCCCACTACTGGGTATCTACCCAGGGGAAAAGAAGCCATTATTAAAAAAAATACTTGCACACGCATGTATAGCAGTACAATTCACAATTGCAAAATTGTGGAACCAACCCAAATCCCCATCAGTCAATGAGTGGATAAAGAAACTGTGATACATATGTGATATCACATATATATGATATATATCACATATATATAACATATATATCATATATCACATATATATCATATATATCACATATATATCATATATATCACATATATATCATGTATATCATATATATCACATGTATATCATATATATCACATATATATCATATACATCATATGTATCACATATATATCATATATATCACATATATATCATATATATCACATATATATCATACATATCACATATATATGACATATATCACATATATATCATATATATCACATATATATCATATATATCACATATATATGATATATATATCACATATATCACATATATATGATATATATATCACATATATATGATATATATATATATCACATATATATGATATATATATATCACATATATATATGATGGAATACTACTCAGCCATAAAAAGGAATGAATTAACAACATTTGCAATGAGCTGAATGAGATTGGGGACTATTATTCTAAGTGGAGCACTCAAGAATGGAAAACCAAACATCGTATGTTCTCACTGGTATGTGGGAGCTAAGCTATGAGGATGCAAAAGCATAAGAATGATAGAATGGACTTTGGGGACTTGGGGGAAGAGTGGGAGGGGGGTGAGGGATAAGAGACAACAAATATGGTGCAGTGTATTTGAGTGATGGGTGCACCAGGATCTCACAAGTCACCACTAAAGAACTTACTTATGTAACCAAATACCACCTGTACCCCAATAACTTATGGAAAAACAAAATAAAAAACAAACAAACAAAAAACGCCAGGAAAACTGTAGACAAAGCTCCAAAGCTACTATGTAGGTTTCTGCTGATGGGGAAAGAGGAGTGAGTGTGGGTAAAAGGGAGGGAAGGTGGAAAAAATGGGAAAGGAGAATGAGGAGTGAAAGGAGACAGGGAGAAGGTAAAGAAAGAAGAAGAAGGAGAAGGAGAAGGAGAGAAAAAGAGTATGAGAGGGAAATACAGAAAAGATAAGGGAGCAGAGAGGGAGAGAGGAAGGAAACTGGAATAGGTAAAGAGTGAGGAGATGTATTAATAGTTCAGACTTTCAAAGGACAGCAGAGGAGTCTACAACACAAGCAAAATGGACTTTTGAAGGCTTCATCATCTATGTTAATTCTTGATAATAACCAAATAGCAAAGTACTGCCAAATATCTGCATCAAGGGGTGCCTATAAAAAAACTAAACACTGAAAGTCTCAAATATTAAATATTCTACCCTGTAATGTTCATAAAAACATGTATACTTAGCAGATAATGGGATCTTGATTTGGCCTTGATTTGGGGTAACTATATGTCTGGAATCAGAAATATGTTTGCTCATTGTCAGTCATGTCACATTTTACACATCTCAGAAATGATTACGCATGGGAGAAATTAGGAACAAACAGAGATAGACTGGGGCCACTCTTTTCTTTACAACTCCAGTTAGGGAGGATTTTTTTAGCTATAATTGACTGTGCTAAAACTGGGCAGTGAATTTTCAGAACATTCTATTTAAGAAGTCGGAGAACATATCATGCATCTTGGCATTATTACATCTTTTCTCACTGTTTATAGGGCGTAAACCTTCAGTTTGAACTGAGCTACCTAGACTTGCACATCCCTCCCCCATTTCCTCCAGGAGCCCCAGAGAGCCTAAGTTTTCCTTCATGTGTTTGTCATCAGAGTTAGAGAAGGCCACAGAGATCTGCTAAATGGTGGGTCTGTTTGCTTAGGTTTTGGGGACAATAGAACATTTCAACTTTCATTGTTTACTTATCTTTCAAAAACATCCCTTGCTAGTCAAAAGATTCATGTAATTAAAAAAAAACACGACAAATGAAGAAACTCATTTTGAAGCACATAAAAGTCATGGTTCAAATGTATAATAATATTCTATTGGTATTTTTCCTAAGTTTATAAGCATAAATGTACTAATACTTATCATGTAAAAGTTAGAATTCTGGATCTACTAACCTAAGTTCAAATCTTAAAAAACCTATTTAAAGAAGGCATTTTAGTGAACTGGAAACACTAGATTAGATATCTTTACTTTTCGTTCATCTTATCTATTAAATAAGTATTATTTTTGGCAAGTCATATGTTTATTTGTTAATTCCAGATATATTTTAATGAACATTTAGTATGTGCCATACTCTGTACTAAAATGAGGATATAGAGATGAAAGCCCCCTTCATGCCACCCTGTAATTCCTGACAGAATGTAACTAAATTGTAACAAATTATTTCAAAGCTTACTGCCAATTTTCTGTCTCTGAACATTCAACTATGAACTCCATGAGGGAAAGGACAATACATGGCACATGGTGTTTATTCAACAAATATTCATCAGATGAATTAATTTATCGTAATAAATTAACGTTTACATAACACTTTCATCCATTATCTTATTTAACCCTCACAATAACCCTATGAGATAGGTCCTATTCTCACCATTTTATAATTGAGGAAACCGAGAACAAGAAACATTGAGAAACTTGCTGAAGGTCACAAGCAGAACTGGGATCAAAACCCAGGCAATCTGGTGTCAGAACCACATTCTTATCCACTATACTCTACTGCCTGTGAATGTACCACTAAGTAAATGGATGAGTGAATAAATGAATTTGAATAATTTACAGCCTCTAAGCTTTAGAATCGTTAATTGCAATATAAGAATGTTGGACTAGAATCAGTGCTCTTCAACATTTCCACCAAAATTTAATCCAATTTCTTTTAATTTAATCACTTTACCAGATTATCATCAGGTGCTCTCTACTTACTAGTTCCTGACGTGCAGGAATGGTTCAGGCTAGTGGCCCATATGCCACTGATATGCCCTTACATTTCTGTTCCTGCTACTTGAGTCATATTATCCCCAAAACTGTTTGTGTCTTTTGTACTTACATAACACGACTTAATTAAATATTATTTAAATGTACAGAATATGAGTACAAAAAGAAGTAGAGCTGGTATTTCTATGAAAGCTGAACTAACAAGGTGGTTGATATGCAAGGATAGATTCTTGTCTGTATATTTAAAGTATTTTAAAATGAATAGTGAATGTGAAAACAGTAAATTAAATGGCTTGGAAATTTATGATTTATGCAAGTCATTAAAAAATTGCTTCCAGTAATGTGTTGATGAGATGACTTTTAAAGAATTGTAGAACATTTTGAGGGACTTTTCAGACCATTTGCTTTTCTAGTGGCTTGAATTTCTCACAGGGACAATGCACTTAGAACTATTATGAGCAAGAAAGACAACGGGAAATGACAATCGATGAACCCATTCTCATAGAAATCCCCTTAGACATCAAAAGATAAGGGGATGAAAATACATTTATGTTTTTTAAGATAAAACATTTCAGGCAAGTACATGTCACTTTCTATGATTCCCTTATTTAGTCAATATTTTAGTGGCTACATATGTGTAAGAAACTTTGAAGTTTTATGTTTTACCCTGAAGATTTTAAATTTGCACCCTACTCTGTGGTAACCATTAATACTGTTCACCAAATCTTCCTCATTACCATTTTATTTGTGTACATATTGTTTAAAATCGGTGAATTTCTAGGCTAGGTTCTGGTAACTGAAGGGCTTTTATAAGTACTGTATATTGTCTATACCAAAGGAATCCTGCAAACACAGTCTGGAGCAAAATGGGAACCAACATGTAAGAGATAATATTGAGTGTCAACTTGATCGGATTGAAGGATGCAAAGTATTGTTCCTGAGTGTGTCTGTGAGGGTGTTGCTAGAGGAAATTAACATTTGAGTCAGTGGATTGGGAGAGGCAGACCCATCCTCAATCTGGATGGGCACCATCTAATCAGCTACCAGCGAGGCTATAGTAAAGCAGGCAGAAGAGTGTAGAAGGACTTGAGTTGCTGAGTCTTCCAGGCTTCATCTTTCTCCCCTGCTGGATGCTTCCTGCACTCGAACATCAGACTCCAAGTTCTTCAGCTTTTGGACTCTTGGACTTACACTAGTGGTTTGCCGGGGGGTCTTGGGCCTTTGGCCACAGACCGAAGGCTGCACTGTCGGCTTCCCCACTTTTGAGGTTTTGGGATTCGGACTGGCTTCTTGCTCCTCGACTTGCAGACAGCCTACCGTGGGATTCACCTTGTGATTGCGTTGAGTCAATACTCCTTAATAAACTCCCCTTCATATATACATCTATCCTATTAGTTCTGTCCCTTTAGAGAACCCTGACTAATACACAACATCTTTCTAAAGTCAGGCTTAGAAATTCTAGTCTAGTAACTTAAGATGTTTCCTTTCTCTGATAACAGAGTTGATTCATATCTGGCTTCTAAGCCACCATTCATAGGTATAGTCAAGAAAAGACCACCAAAAACAAGACCAACCAATCCACCTCATTTTATGGTACAGGTTTCAAATTCCAATGACCTCAATTCAAAGGTAAATTTACAAAACTTCTGTAAAATACATGTACTATCAGAAATGGGATCTCTGCCATTGGTGAGTCGGCAGCTATATGAGCCTCTGTCATGTTCAAGATGCATAGAAAAAGACTGTTTGCTATTAGGCCATGGAGAACAGCATTAAGTTCAACATATATTGATCCATGTTGGAGTAGTTTCTTTTCTGCTTCTGGAAGCTGGTTAATTTTTCTAGTTATGATATCTAAAATTGTTACGTTTTCCTTGAAAGTGGTATCTGGCTCCTGATTTTCCATCTTGAGCCTTATATTCTCCTTCCTCCAGGTTCCAGTGCCTGTCCAGGTCTTCCTCAGACATGCCAGGGCTCACTGCAACTTTTGTTCAACTCATCTGAGTGCAGCCATCTTTGGCTGACATGTGACTCTACTGTTTACTAAATATTTCTAGTTCTTCTGGACACATCGTAGGATTCCCCTTCCCTGCCCCGCTTTGAAAATAGCTGAGTCAAACATGACATGCTTTGGCCAATGAAGTGTGTGTGGAAGTGACATGTTCTATGTCCAGGTGGGAGTATTAAGATCTAGCCCATTATTTCCTCTAGATTTACTGTTGTCTTTTTTTTTTTTTTTTTGGGACAGAGTATCACTCTGTCCCCCAGGCTGGAGTGTAGTGGCCCAATCTCGGCTCACTGCAAACTCCACTTCCCGAGTTCACGACATTCTCCTGCCTCAGTCTCCCATGTAGCTGGGACTACAGGCGGCTGCCACCACGCCCAGCTAATTTTTTGTATTTTTTTTTTAGTAGAGATGGGGTTTCACCCCATTAGCCAGGATGGTCTCGATCTCCCGACCTCATGATCTGCCAACCTCAGCCTCCTAAAGTGCTGGGATTACAGGTGTGAGCCACTGCGCATGGCCTACTTTAGTCTTTTCTTCCACTAAGGCAATAGGTAGAGTTCTAGATAAAGGCTGCTCTGTTCATCTGAATCATGGAATGAAGAATGTTAGGAACTCAGCCCCCAGCTGACCCTGATGGATGCGTAGCATAAACAAGAAACAAGCTTTGCTGTTTTAAATCACTGAGATTGAAATTTTTGTTAGTGTTGTCAGAGTATACATAATCCATGATATACATGTACTTGTTTACATATATAAATGTATCCTCCCCCTTCCCATCAAATTTTAAGATACATTTAGCAATCCGGAAAGACACACCACATTTATCTGGTGACTGTGTACACTGCCCACAGTTTTTTCCCAATTTGAGAAGCATAGAACTAGATGTTCTTCAGGATCCCTTCAAAAGCTAGCGTTATGCCATGTTATGTATGAGGAGAGAACAGGCACCATGTCACTTAACTAAACCAAATACAATTAAATTAATTTGATTGGAGAGCTGTTCTATCTGATTGTGGAGCAATTGATTCGATTGCTATAGAGTCCATTGGACTTGGTTGTTAGCGTTTCAGTTGTCTTAATGAGGGGATCGGATTGCACAGTGATCCCACTGATTGTTTTGGCAGTTGGCCTACCAACTGTTGGCCATTTAGCCAGAGCCACAGTTTGACCCCAGGACAGGATGTAAAATTAATTTGCTTGAATGCAATGTTCAAGCATTTTTCTTGGTAAGCTGGTATGTGTCAAGTATTATCATATAATAAATTATACTTATCAACTGTAAATATTTAAAATTTACATTCTTCCCTGTATACATGCCACCAAGAGCTCTAAATATTTTACAATGTTATGCACTGTGGGCCAGGCTTAAGTTTTAAACTCTGTGCAGACCTCTGCTTCTCTGAAGAGCTTCATTCCAACATTCCTTAGGGTCAAAAACTGACCATTCCTTGCCATTAATAACAACTGATTCTGATTCCATCATTTACAATGAAACTATTTATGCAATCGTGGAAGAATGAACTCTACACTCCAGGAGACCAATGATTTGTCTATTCTATTCACTATTGTGTGCACTCAAACAATGCCTGGGCTTGTTGTAGATGCTGGCTACCTATAGTACCTGAAGATATTGGATGAATAAGTGAATAAACAATTAACTAATAATTGAGAAGCACCAAAATTTCTTAATTTCAGCTATTTTCTAGAAGTGAGGAAAGTGCTTTTCTGAATATGTGAAGCAGTATAACAATGATTAAATGTTTTGGCTTGGGAGTTAGTTGAGTCTGAATTTGATTTCTGATTGTGATGTTGTTGCAGATTGCACTTCACAAAGATGCTTACAATGACATTTCCCATTCCACACACTCATTCGCAATATGGACTTGCTACTCACCCATCCGGAGATAGTCAGTTTCTCTACTCTTGGTAACCTGAATCTGGGTCAATATTTTGATTAAGTTTGAGCAACTTAACTCAGCAGAAGTGATGATGCACCAGTTACAGACATAGCTCTTAACTGACCTGGCAACTTCTGCTTCCTGCCTCTTGGAAGCCAGCCACCAGATAAAAATTAGAATCCTCTGATATTTCAAGATTCTGGTTGGATTGCTGGATGGATAATGAAAACACAGAGAAAAGAAACATTTTAAGGGAAAATAGGATGGATTCATACCAAACATGTTGAATCTGCTTTGTTTTGGGGACACACAATTTTAGTAGGGAGTTGGCTACATAGGTTTACAATTTAGGAGAGTCATATGTACTGCAGATGCAGACTTGGGTGTTGACAGCAAATAGATCATAATTGGACACATGTGAGATGACCTAGAAAAAGCACATAGGATGAGAAAGAAAGTGGATCTGGGGCATAAGTACAAGGAACATCATCATTTTAGGAAAGCCAGAGGAAGAAAAACCACAAAAGGGTAGGTAGAAACCCAGGAGAGTTCTATATCACAGAAGCCAAGAGAAGAAGAGACTTCAAAGAAGATGTCAAATGCTGCTGAGATGACAAGGGAGTTGAGGACAGATCTACTTGGAAAAATCAAAAAGCTCTAGTCTCTGTTTTCAGACTCCCTTGCAGCTAGGGTTTGGATTTGAATGAAGTTTCCCCAGTTAGATGAACTTACTTGATATCTGGAAAGTGAAACAGAGCAATCTTCCTGGAGCTCTGGCTTTTTCCACACCCACTTATGACACATTTATAGAAGTGGTAACTCAGTTCTACTTCTAGAGAACATACTAGCCATTAAGGTCCTGATTATCAAGGACATTAAAAGCAAAATCAAAAAATCTAAAATGACTTTTAATAAGAGAGCATGGAACTTAATGTGCCAACAAGTGCTATCAAGTTGAAGTTTTTAGATCTGGACATAAAATGTGGAGATCAGATCCAGAGTATCATCTTCATTAAATTTGAATAACAAGACCCATTTAAGTCATAAAAACATCAGTTTGCATTAACCCATACACTGCATAAAGAGCTGAAATATGGAGAAGCAAAGTGGATAAGATGTGCTTGAAGGACGGGGCATGCAGAAACTCTGCTCCAAGTGATGTAGGGCTTTGGGGTCTCTAGATGCTAAAGCAGCAGACAGACTGAGGTTGGCTTCTGCTGTTCATCCAAGAAGTCAAACAGATAACTGAGAAGGAACCAGGTTCAGCAGATAGTGGTGGCTGTCGGGAGCTAAAGGGCTATGCTCACTTGTATGGTATGTAAATTACTTTGGACTAATGTCAACCTTTTCAACTGCTATAATTGGTGACAATTTCATAAAGAAATCTGGAACTTACAAAGTCTTTCCCATTTTATATCTCTGTTGTATGACTTTCTTCTGAGAGGGTTAGGAAAAACAATTGAAGAACCTTCATTTTATGGGCTAAATTATGGCAAGGCAGGGTTAGAAAATTTTCTCTAAGGTCATAGCAGAAGCTACTTAAGATTTACCCAAGTTGCTAAATAATCCTGAGGATACCTCCTTAAAACATAGTTGCTTGCAGATTTAAAGGACCTTTATCTCATGTCATTCTTGACACAACCCTATAATGAAAACAAGGCAAGAGTTCACTCCTAATTCCATCTTACAAATGGAGCAACTGAGAGTCTGGGGAGTTTGATTTAACCAGGTCAGATTTCTGGAAGCAGCAGAGCAAATGTATAACTCTGGTCTTCTCTCTGCTGGTCTTCTGGTGAATTCAGTAAGTTGAGATACAGCTCAACCTTTAAAAGCTGGGGCTTTAACAGTTACTGAGCAATTCCAAATTCATGGAGAAAAACCAAGAAACACATTCTTAAATAGCCTGGGACTTCAGGGTCAAGAGACAGCTAATTTTGTACGCTAGAAAAAATGGTAGTATGCAAATATAGTGCTGTAGTCAGTGGTTCAGCATTGATTATTATCAAATGCCAATTCCAACTACTAAATTTCTTTGTACCTTAAGTTTTCCCAGTCTAGTGTGAAGGTGGCCTGGGGGCTTAAATCACAAGTGTCCATAAGAAAATGGCCAATAGTATCATGTTTCCCACTCTGTGGGTCCACTTTCACCTCCTCCCTTGGAACTGAAACACAATGCTGCACAGCTACAAAGTATGTGCAATCATTTTTCATTACTCTTCCTTTTGCCTCTATCAGAGACCAGAGTTTTGGCATCTTTATTGTGTCATTAATTTCAGTTATATTCTGAACATGGAGTGAGGAGGTCTTCAAGGCTCTGGATGACCGACAGTATTTAGACAAGTGTAATTAAATTTCTCCTGTTTGGAGAATCTTGGAAAGATAAATAAATCACTGAAACTTTCATTACGAAAACCACCATTTGGCAGTGGAGACATTTCTCCTGGGAAAGCAATGAAGATTTATGTCAGGAGGAAGGGAACAGAGAGTTGATCAGACCCTTCCAGGAAGACCATTCCTATCTAAAATGAACTGAACGAAGGACCCAATTCAGCTGTCTCTGCATTCCACTGCTCTTCTGTCCCTGACCCTCTTTTCCAGGTTTTTTTCCGGATAAAGATGTGAATTCAAGATGTTTCCTTCACTCACGTTTTTCAGATAGGGTTGTGGTAAGGAGGCAGTGCCGAAGGCGATAATGTTCTGGCCAACCCTCCAAATCAGCTGTTTGATACACAGGCCCTCCCGCTACCCCCGTACTCACTCTTCCAGGGCCAGCCTCCTCCCACGGCTCCTTTTCACCCTGCGTGCAGCCCTAATACTAGTGAAAATCCCAGGGGTTTTCTGGCTCTTTGGAATTCTCACCTGGGGCAGTCACCATCCTCCTATGGTCCTTGCTCCTGTTTCCTCCCTGCAGCCCAAGAACATCTGGGAATGTTTGTGATGATCTCACAATCATTAGGAAAAGCAAATAAATTTGTATGCAAACTAATTATTAAATGGCATTAAGGAGTAACTGTTAATTTTGTTAAGTTTGTTAATGCCATGGTGGTTAAATAAATTATAAAAAATTTCAAAGAAGTGGGCAATGCATTCTGAAGCATTTAGGTGAAATGTCATAATTTCTGAATGTGCTTTTAAAATACTTTAGAGGCCAGGCACGGTGGCTCATGCCTGTAATCCCAGCACTTTGGGAGGCCAAGGTGGGAGGATCACTTGAGGCCAGCAGTTAGACACCGGCCTGGCCAATATGGTGAAACCCCATCTCTACTAAAAATACAAAAATTAGCCAGGCATGATGGTGGGCGCCTGTAATCCCAGTTACTGGGGAGATTGAGGCAGGAGAATCACTTGACCCTGGGAGGTGGAGGTTGCAGTGAACCGAGATCAGGCCATTGCACTCCAGCCTGGGTGACAGAACCAGACTCTGTCTCAAAAACAAAACAAAACAAAACAAAACAAAACAAAATGAAACAAAACAAATTTTAGAAAAAAAAGGGAGGAGGGGAAGGGGTATATTAGTCAAGGTCCTGTCAGGAAACAGAGACCACATCATTTATTTTAACAGAGAATTTAATAGAAAAGGACTATTAACAAGATTACTAAAAGGCAAACAAAGAAAACTAAGATATCATGGAAGCAGCAGCTGTAGGAAACCCTAGGGTTCGGGACAAAGAGAAGAGGTTGTATTTATCAAAATGTAGCAGCTTGAAGGAGAGGCCCCCACCCAGCTAAAACACAGACCCGTGAGAAGAACTCTAGTGTCTCTGAGCTCACAGGTGGGGCACCAAAGGGTGGGACTCCCGGAGTGCTCCAGCTCCCTGCGGCTGGTGTCTTTGAGGAGGGTAATGAAGTTGGTTATGTGAGTATTATAAAAGCTGCCAACTGGGCCGGGTGTGGTGGCTCACGCCTGTAATCTCAGCATTTTGGCAGGCCGATCAAATCACTTTTGGGAGGTGGATGGATCAATTGAGCCCAGGAGTTGAGACCAGCCTGGCCAACATGGTGAAACCTCATCTCTACCAAAAATACAAAAATTAGCTGGGCATGGTGGCGCATGCCTGTAATCTCAGCTACTCCAAATCGCTTGAACCTGGGAGGTGGAGGTTACAGTGAGCCGAGATCATGCCACTGCACTCCAACCTGGGCGACAGCACGAGACTCCATCTCAAAAAAAAAGAAACTGCAAAATGGAAATTACCTGGTAAAGAAGCATTGCTGGGTGGTGTTGACAGGAAGCCAGTAGGAAGAAGCAAGTCCCCTTTGCTTTCTGAGCCTAGAGCCTCCCTCTTGCAGAGTCCAGCAGGGAGCCTGGGGGCAAGGCAGAAGTGAGCGTTGGAGAGCCCTAGCCCCAGCATGGCAGGGAGAGCAGAGAAGGGTGGGTTTGGAGCTGAGATCATAACTCACCAACCGGCATGCCGGGGAAAGTCCTGAGGTTGAGGAATAGAGGTGAACTGTTGAAACTGGGTAATGGGTACATGAGGATTCATTATGTACTATTCTCTTGGAGTACGTTTGAAAATTTTTCATAATATGAAGTTAAAAAGGGAGTCGATAGGCTCACTTTAAAAAGAACATCTTTTAAACTGTCAGTGTTATTATTATCATATGTTTTGGAGACAGAGTCTCTGTCATCCAGGCTGGATTGCAGTGGCACCATTATAACTCACTGCAGCCTCAACCTCCTGGGCTCAAGCAATCCTCCGACCTCAGCCTCCCAAGCAGCTGGGACCACAGACATGCGCCGCTACACCTGCTTAATTTAAAAAAAAATTTTTTTGTACAGACAGCATCTCCAACTCTTGATCTCAAGAGATCCTTCTGCCTAGGCCTTCCGAAGCACTGGGATTACAGGTGTGAGCTGCAGTGGCCAGCCTATTATTAGTATTAATCCATTAAAAATATCAAAATAATTTTAATGGAAATTTAAAACATTTTTTCAAGATGTATCTATAATCCTGCCATTCAAAACAAAATCAAATTTTCTTTCTTTTTTGTTTAGACAACATTTTACAGATTTGCTTTATCAAGAATCTCAAATCCCAGGTGTAGCCAGCCCATTTCAGTAGCCTGAGGTCAGTTTTACTCTTCCCACCCTTTCTTTGTAGACAGTTTCTACTTAGAGACAGAATGAGTTCTCAGTCTTCAACTACATGTAAGGATATGACATAGCTCATATATATGTTGATTTTATGTATATGCATTCTTTATATATTTCTTATATATATATTCCTAATATAGACATACCTTTAATATATTTCTTTAATCTTTCTCCATGTATCTTTTTTCCATTCTTTTCATCATGCTTACTCTCTTTTTGAACTCCCTCCAGTAAGTCCATGAACACAACATAATCCACAGAGTTCAACTGAAATATAAAGCAAGACTATTGCTGGAAATGACTAGTTAGCTGAAATGGTGCTCTCTGTCCCGGAGGCCAGGGTGGGGCACTGAGTTCTTGTTTCCCAGCTATAGGCTGCCTCTCAGCCCCAGCATGGAAATGTTATATAACACGTTGAATGGCGACTGGAAGGACGTGAGTGATTCCATGCAAACTGCAGCCCTGCTGCAAAGACAAAGCAAAAATCCCAAAGGCAGTGGCTTGGTAAAGTCTTTATTAAGAAACTACAGCCTTAAAATAAAGACATATTTATTGGTATGTGGCCTGGTTTAACATTTTCCTCATTTGTGGATATATAAACCGTTCTTCCATTCAGTATATCTGGGAAAATAAATGGTTACTTTCAAAGGTAGCCGTAGTTTGAGCAATGACCCTAAACATGTTAGAATTCATCTTAAGTAGAAACTTCTCTTTGTTTGAGATAATACTTTCTTAGATTTTTAAAGTTAATCAAGCATAAAATCCAGGCAATTTCATATGGAAAAAGCAAAAGATAAATGGATCCTTATGAGAGACTGGTGGCAAATGCGGATGTGTGAAGGGGGCTGGCCATGGAGCTGGAGGGTTTGGCAGGGTCAGGATGCTAAGGAGAAGGGACAGGGAGTGGCAGTGGCAGGGACAGGGGTAGGCGAGGCAGGTGGAGCATGGCTTCCAGAAAGACAGAGAAGAAAAGTGGCAATATGTGGCATCCCAAGCCCTGATTAGGGGGTAGTCAGTAAGAAATGTTTTGTGTTGGGGAAAAGGGGATCAATGTCTAGGTCACTCCTGTGTGTTAGTCAGTTTGGATTTCTTTTCTGCCCCTCATTGTAATTGCCTACCCTTCCCATCCCATCCCGCGGAAGATTATTCCAGCTTAAAGGGCACCTTAGGCCAAATTAGAAAAAAGATACTACATCCTCTAAGCAAAAGTAGCCCTGTGCCATGGTTCCTGGCTTGGCAAGGGGAGTGCAACTAGATTTCAAGCCCTACTAGGGCCCTAGGCTGGATGCCCTTGAGCAGTGAATGATCTCTACAACTATAAGAAGTGGCCTTATGCTAGCTACCTTCCAGGGTCCCAAATCTCCACTACAGTATGTTACACACAATGGCCTTTTTTCAGCAGAGCTTTGATGGAAGGAAAGGAAAGGAAGAATATTCATGCCTGGAGTGAATCAGTGAAGACACCAGCATCAAGAGGGAAGAAAGAGGGAAAAATTGACCTGAAACCAGGAATTCAGACCAAGAAGATATAAGGAACCATAACTTATTTTTCTTGCCACAAACCCAGTCACCCATCTATCCTGGGGAACCCTTGGAAACATTAGGAATTTGTGCCCCTCCATCATACAGGAATATGTGGATTTTAAAGGAATGTGTAGCCCAGAGGACTGGAGTGTTTGGATATATTTGGGATACACACATTTTACTGAATGCCGACTTTCTGCCAGGAACTGTTAGCAGGATTGCCAGATAAGACGTAATGTACCCAGTTAAATTTGAATTTTAGATAAATAACAAATATTCATCTTTACTATAAGTATGCCCCCAAATATTGCATGAGAAATACTTATTCTAGAAAATTATTTGTTGTTTATCTGAAATCCAAATTTAACTGGGTGTCATGTATTTTTCTTTGCTAAGTCAGGCAAATCAACATGTTCGATGTTGAGTACAAAAAGATCAAAGAGGCAGTAAAACAATAAGGAACTCATAGTTCAGGGAGGGTCTCAGACAACCAGCCAAGAGCAATGCAATGTGATGAATGCCATGGTGGGATTGGCACGAGATGCTCTGGTTGCACAGAAGAAGGGCACCTACCTTGATCTTGGGAAGAAGAGACCTAATTGAGTTCTAAAGGTTTAATAGGGTTATCCAGGTAAATTATGGATAGATAGGTTGGGTAGGATATTGATTCCAGCAAAGGAACAGATGGAGGAAGGCTCTAGAGTTAAGAGAATACCTAAATACAGATCAGTGTGCTGTGTACAAGTAAAAGAGTAAACAGTGTGTAAGTCAGAGGCACAGTGTGGCTGTGACATATAATGCTGGCTGAATAGGGTCTTAACATGCCATGCTGGGAACTTTAGAATCTCCTGAAGACAACAGGTCCCCATCAAAGAGGAGTGCTTTGAACAGCTTAATGATTTGGAAAGAGTGTCATTGCTGGAATGTGAAGAATGGATTAAAGAGGAGCAAGACTGAAAACAAGCAGAAAAGTCAAGATTCTGGAACAATAATCCCATCAAAAGTGGATGCTAACCTAAAATAAGATAACGACCAAGGATATAAAGAATTCAAGGAGTCTGGCTGGGTGCAGTGGCTCATGCCTGTGATAGCAGTACTTTGGAAGGCTGAGGCAGGTGGATCACCTGAGGTCAGGAGTTCGAGACCAGCCTAGCCAACATGGTGAAACCCCCTCTGTACTAAAAATACAAAAAATTAGCTGGATGTGGTGGTGCATGCCTGTAATCCCAGCTACTTGTGAGGCTGAGGCAGAAGAATCACTTGAACCTGGGAGGCAGATGTTGTAATGAGCTGAGATCGCGCCATTGCACTCCAGCCTGGGCAACAAGAGCGAGACTCCGTCTAAAAAAAAAAAAAAAGAAAATCAAGGAGTCTGAGAGATAATGAGAAGATGGAATAACCAGGACTTGAACATGGGTTGAACAAGTGGAGCAGTGAGGTAAAAAGAAAAGTACAAAACGACTCTGACATTCCTTGCTTGTGCAATCAGCTAAGTGGGTGATGTTCTCATTCACTAAGAGAGAAAATACGTGAAAAAAATTGGAGGCAGGAGATGTTGAGTTTGTTTTGAGACGCTTGAGGGTGAAAATTCTGAGGGCCACCCAGGCGGGAGTATACACTAATCAGTTGGGTACATGGTCCTACAGCTCAGGCTTTGAAGGATCTGGAATGAAGATATGGATTGAAAATTATCTTTTACTTTTTATAATTGTATTTGTCTTCAATTCCACAAAAATACATAAATATATTTGAGTCATGACAAATTTAAGCAGTAAACATAAATTAATGTATCTCTTGCATACCCTCCACCCTCCTACTTCCTCGCTAAAGGTAACTGCTACTGTTTTCACCTATACTCTTCCGGAACTTTTCCCATGCCTTTACATACATAGAAGTACCTACAGAAGCATGTTTTGTTTGGGAGTTATTTGTTTGTTTACCTGAAAGGCTTGAGCTGCCTTAAGTCAGGTTGCCCAGTAAATAGCTTCTGAGATTGAAATTTGTGTGCGGAAGGTTTTTTTTTTCTTTTTGAGACGGAGTTTCTCTCTTTCGCCCAGGCTGGAGTGAAGTGGCGCGATCTCGGCTCACTTCAACCTCCACCTCCCGGGGTTCAAGCGATTCTCCTGCCTCAGCCTCCAGAGTAGCTGGGATTATAGGCGCCTGCCATCACGCCCAGCTGATTTTTGTATTTTTAGGGTGTTGTAATGTTGGCCAGGCTGGTCTCAAACTCCTGACCTCAGGTGATCCACCCGCCTCAGCCTCCCAAAGTGCCAGGATTACAGGTGTGAGCCAACACGCCTGGCCTGTATGCAGAAGGTTTTATAGCAAAATTTATTTTATATAAGTTCTGGGATACATGTGCAGGATGTGTAGGTTCGTTACATAGGTAAACGTGTGCCATGGTGGTTTTCTGCACGTATCAACCCAATAACCCCAAAATGCCCTGCCCATCAATGATAGGCTGGACAAAGAAAATGCGGTACATATCCACCATGGAATACTATGCACCCATAAAAAGGAAGGACATCATGTCCTTTGCAGGGACATGGATGGAGCTGGAAGCTATTATCCTCTGCAAACTAACATAGGAACAGAAAACCAAATACTGCATGTTCTCACTTATAAGTAGGAGCTGAGCAATGAAACATATGCAGAAGATTGAATGGGGGGAAATGAATCGCTGGAACAGCACCTGTAGGGGAGTGAGGGAAGCAGCTGGGCTGAAGAGCACGTTGAACTGTGACAAAAGTACAGAGGATGTTCCAGCTAATCTCATGGGCACTAAAACTAGGATAGGCTTTCAGAGTTGACCCAAATTGAAGCAAGGGGGCTGGACAATTATATCCTCACATTCACCAATCATTGAATTGAGCTAGCCCTGAGGAGGATGCATAATTTAGAAAATATGACTCCCTTCAGCTGAGGACAATTCCTAGAGAGGGACTCTGTAGTGATCCTTCAGCAGCCAATGCTCCTGGCAGCAGGAGAAATGTGCATTGATCCTGAAGGGAGGACCTAGGAGGCACATCACAGCATCCACTATGCAGGCTATACAAACAGTTCTGAAACTTGCTTTTAAGCCTAAATCTATGTCCTGGAGATCTACCTCTTTTAGTAGTTAGATTGGCTTTACTCTTTTAAAGGGTTCCATAGTATTTCAGAGAATGATGACCCACAGTCTCTTTAATCACTCTTTTCTTGATGTACTTTCAGTTGTTTCTAACTTTTTACTCTTAGAAACAATACTGCAGGACAAATGGACTTCCAGATTCTGGTGGCGACAGAATGAGTCCCTCCCAGAGGATGCCCGTTCTCCCCTTCTAAAAACAATGACAAACCCTGGAGGTATTAATAATAATATGAAAACAACCACCTGACATGACTGGAGCATGAACAGAAGCAGATTGACTCTTGCAGGGAGTCAATGCTTGAAGAAGAGGAGCACTGTGAGGAGAAGTTTTGCATTTCGGCAACTCTTAGTCAGACTAATGAGGTCTATTAGGCATTTGGCAGCCCAGTAGCAAGAGCACTGATGGAAAACCTTCGGCCTTTCTGGTTAGCAGAATCAGAAAAGTAAAACTGAAAAACTGCTACCAAAGCAAGTAGAAGAATCCTGGAAGGAAAGAGAAAGGAGATAGAAAAAAGGATCCCTAAATTCTGTCTGCCCATATCTTAGGCTGACCTCTGAACTATGCATGCCTGGGACAGAATAAAGCAGCTCAGCTAAGCAAATGATTAGAATCAAGACCAGAGCTGCTGCACACAGAAACAGAGTTTGCACTTCAAGCCCAGCCAAGAAAATTGCCTGAGAAAGCAAAGGGAACAACACGTGCTAGAGAAAAATAGCAGAAATCAGACTCTTCACAATCTCACATTCATAATATACAGGATACAATCCAAAATAATTTGACATATGAAGTATCAAGAAAATGGAGCCAACTCTCAAGGGAAAAGAAAGCCAACCACATTTGACCCTGACATGAACCAGATGTTGAAACCAACAGACAAGAACGTTAAAGCCATCCTTTTAACCATCCTTGATGCAGTAAAGCAAAATAGGCTCTTGATGATTAAAATATAGGAAAATTCATCAAAGACATTTAAACAAAAAAGGACCAAAAGGAAATTCTAGAACTAAAAAAATATAATATCTGAAATTTTAAAATTATTGGATATACTTAGTAACCAAATGGAGATGTCCAAAAAACAAAACAAAACAAAACAAAGAGTAAATGAACTTGGAAATAAATCAATAAAATTATCTAAGGAGATGAAGAGGAAAGAAAAAAGATTTTTAAAAATGAACAAGGGACCTCTTAAATAACACAAATGGTTCAACAGACAGGCAGCCACAGGAGAAAGAGGTAGAAAAAAATTTAAAGTAATAATGGAGGAAAGTTTTCTGAATTTGTTGAAAGACAGAAATTTACAGGTTCAAGATTATTTGTCAACACCAATTAGAAGAAACATGAAGATGCTCACATTGAAACACATCATAGTTAAGCTATTGAGCCAAAGATAAACAAGAAACCTTGAAAGCAGTAAAAGAAAAATGAATCATTACATACAGAAGAACAGAATTTGATTAAGAACTGAATTCTCATCAGAAACCATGGAAACCAGAAAAGAGTAGAATAGCATCTATAAAGTGCTGAAGGAAAAAATGCCTCTCACCCCAGACTGCCTAATCCAACAAAAAATATCCTTCAAAAAGGAAGACAAAATAAAAAACAATTTCAGACAAAAGAGAACTAAGAGAAGTTGTTGCCAGCAGATCTGCACTATAAGAAATTCCAATGGAAGTTCCTCAGGCTGAAAGAAAAAGAATCCAGATAGAAACGTGGACCCTCAGAAAAGAATAAAGAGCATCTGAAATGGGGGAAAAGAAAGTAGCTGGGGGAATGCAAAAGATTATTTTTTCTTGTTTCTCTTAATTTGAAAAATAAATCTGTTTAAAGCAAAAATCATGACAGGAATCTATAATATAGGTATATATAATTCATAAAACAACTATAACACAAAGAGAGGTAAGGGGTGGAGATGACCCTGTGTATTTGCAAATTTTTCATGTTTTAAGCAGTGTTATTATGTTACCATGTTAAATGTGAAAAGTTAAGAATATATTTTGTAATCACTATTCAGCTACTAAAAGAAAATGTGACTGCTGGGTACGATGGCACACACCTATAATCCTAGCACTTGGGAGGCCAAGGCAGGTGGATTACTTGAGCCCAGGAGTTCAAGACCAGCATGGGCAGCATAGCAAACCCTATCTCTACAAAAAGTGCAAAAATTAGCTGAGCATTGTGGCACATGCACCCGCAGTCTCAGCTACTCGGGAGGCTGAGGTGGGAGGATCGCCTGAGCCCTCGAGGTCAAGGTTGCATTGAGCCAAGATTGTGTCACTGCACTCCAGCCTGGGCAACAGAATAAGACCCTGTCTCAAAAAAAAAAAAAAAAAGTAAAGCCAATAAGAAAATGTAAATGAAATTTAGAATATTCAAATAATTTGTAAAGGCAATAAATGAAGAACACAGGCTAAAAACACCACCACAAATGTATGCAACTATTATTTGTCAACTAATATATATATATATATATACACATAAACTGTATATATAGTACAAATATATACTCTCCACATACACACACACAACTAAAAAAAAAGTGCAAAAAAACTCAGCGGAGACAAGTAAAACACAAATAATAAAATAGTAGACTTACCCAAACATATCAATAATTACATTAGATACTAATGGATTAAACAATTCAGTCAGAAGGCAGCAATAATCAGAATGCAGTTTATAAACTAACAAGAGACACACTGTAATTCTTAAGACACAGATATGCTCAAGGTAAATGAATGAAAAATATATATACTATTCAAATGAAAAGCATGAAAAAGTTCGTGTGGCTATACGATCCTCAGACAAAATAGATTTCAAAATCTCAAAATTGTGTCTCCTAAAAAGGTATCCTAACCCCTGGTAACCATGAATGTGACCTTATTTAGAAATGAGATCTTTACTGAGGTAATCAAATTTTGCTGAGGTCATGGTGGGTTGGGGTGGGCCCTAATCCAATGATTGGTGTCTTTATAAAAAGGGAGAAATATGGACACACAGACACAGAGGTACACGGGGTGGGGAAGGTTATGTGATGATGGAGGTGGAGATTAGATTGATATATCTACAAGCCAAAGAGCACCAAGGATTACAGGTAACCACTGAATTCTGGAAGAGGCGAGGAAGGATTTTTCCCTAGAGCCTTCGGAGGGAGAATGGCCTTGCTGATACCCAGATTTCTGTCCTCCATACAGAAAGAGAATTTCTTTTGTCTTAAACCACCTTCTATGTACTTTTTAATAGAAGCCCTAGGAAACAAATACACACGACAAAAAAAATTAACAGAAATAAAGAGTGGTATTATAATATTATGTTATAATGAAAGGGTCAATTCATCAGGAAGACACAACAATTATAAAGTTTATGCAACTCACAGAAGAATTTCAAAGTACAGGAGGTAAAAACAGACATAATTACAGGAAGAAATCGACAATGCCACAGTCTTGGTGATTTTATGAGCCTTTCCTCAGCAATTAATTGGATAACTAGACAAAAAAAAATCAGCAAAGACATAGAAGATCTGAGAAAAACACTACCAACCACATAAATATATAGAGGAAATAACAGTTGTTACTCTTGGAACACTCTTTTCTGCTTTCCACAGTTTTCCTGATGTCCTCAATTACAGTCTTGGTCTTTCTTCTGATATGCAACATATTTACCTTCTGTCCCCCTCAAATTGTGGTTGCAAATGTTTTTAATTTGCTTTTTAAAATATATATCTTACATCATTTATGTGGTGTTTTTTTTATTCTTTCTTCTTGGCTAATCATTTTAAAGTCCTTTTTTCCTATCAATATATATCTTTCAGCTATTTCTTTTTTCTGTTTTTTAAAAAATTCACACTTCTTTTGTAGATTTCTGGTTTTCTTAAAATGGTAATAGCAAACACTTCTATGAGCTCTTAATATGTTGTCATTTAATCATTTACCACAATGCTCTGAAGTAAGCACTATTATTATCCCCACTTTAAAGATGAAAACATTGAAGCACAGAAAAGTTAAGTAACTTGCCCCAAGTTACACAGCCAGAGTATGGTGAAGCCAGACTCTAACCAGGAGGTGGATTCCAGTGCCTATGCTCTTAACTATTGGGTTATGGAGTCTGCCTCTTTAGATTGTCAAGTGAGATATTTTGGTTCCTGTTTTTGTAACTTCCTTTTAATTTTCTCTTTCAAAGCCTTTTTCATTTTCAAAGGCTTTGGGCGTTCTGCCAGTTATACAGTTATGCATCACTTTCTGAAGGGAATATGTTCTGAGAAACGTTGTTAGGTGATATTGTATGAGCATCATGGAGTGTACTTATACAGACCTAGACGGTAGAGTCTACCACAGGCCTACTCTACCTGTTATAGCCTATTGCTCCTAGGCTACAAAGCTGTACAGCATCTTGCTGTGCGGAATACTGGAGGCAACTCTAACATAACGGTAAGTATTTGTGTATCTAAATATAGAAAGGTACAGTAAAAATACAGTATCAGAGATAAAGAGTGCTACATCTATACACGGCACTTAACATGCATGGAGCTTGCAGGACTGGAAGTTGCCCTGGGTGAGTCAGTGAGTGAGTGGTGAATAAATGTAAAGGCTTAGGATATTATTGTACACTACTGGAGACTTTGTAAACATGAAACACTTAGCCTTCACTGAATTCATGAAAAAGAAAGTAATTGTGGTATGACATTATGATGCCTATAACATCGCTAGGCATTAGGAAATTTTCAGCTCCAATATAATCTTATAGGACCACTCTTGTATATGTGGTCTGTCATTTAATGAAACATTGATATGCAGTACATGAATGTATTATTCTTTATCAAATTACTTCTTCTTGCTAACTCCTTTATCATCATGAAAATGTTTTTTCTTTCTAAGCCTCCTGGAACTTGTGAATGGGATTTTATAAGGCAGTCTTTGCAGATTGCTTAAGTTCAGGGTCTTGAGACAGGAAGATTATCCTATATTATCAGAGTGGGCCCTAAATACAATCATATGTATCCTTAAAAGAGAGGAAGAGGGAGATTTGACACATACATGCAGGGCAAAGCAATGTGAAGACAGAGCAGAGAGATATTTGGAGATGCTGACTTTGTAGTTTGTAGTGATTCGGCCACAAGCCAAGGAATGTTGGCAGCTACTAGAAGCTGGAAGAGGCAAGAAACGGATTCTCCCGGAGAGCATCCAGAGGCAGGCAAGGCCTGCGGACACCACCTAGTGTTGGTGTTGATTCTACCCAGGGATACTGATTTCAGACTCCTGGACTCCAGAACTGTGAGAAAATAAATTTCTCATCTTTTAAGCCACACAGTTTGTAGTAAATTGTTATACCAGCCACAGGAAATGAATTCGCCCCTCCTCTATTAGCTGCACTATTAAAACCTTCTTGTTGCCTTCTTTTCATGAAGAAGAGAGACGATTTTGTTCTTTCATTTAAAAAATATTGATTATAAGCCTACTGTGTGCTAGTCTCTGGGCATAAACATGTGAAATAGACAATGTTTTTATTCTGACAGAGCTTGGGTCAATGTTGAGCAGTGCTGAGTAGGGTAATTTCAAACAAAATGCAATAAATTATACGTTATGAGACTGAGAAAGGATATGGGGTCACACAGGAGGGGTATGAACTTGAAAGGACTAAGGGTGACTTCCTCGAGGAGGTGGCATTTAAGCCGAGACCTACACAAAAAGTAACAGTGAGCCAGGCAAAGAGTGGTGGTGTTCCAGACACAGGCAATAGCATGTGCAAAGGCAGTGATCAGTTCATCTCTTAGGTCCTTTGCACCTCAAGACACCCTTTTTTCCTTCAGTTAATTCATAAAGCTTATAACATATTTTCTTCTGTACTATGTGCTTAGTAGCACAGGTTAAGCTACTTTAGCTATTTTCAGGTCCCTAATCTGAAAATTTGAAATTCAAAGTGCTCCAAAATCCACAACTTTTTGAGCATCAACATGATGCTACAAGTGGAAAATTTCACATGTAAATAACACAAACTTTGTATTGTGTGTAAAATTAATATAAATTTTATATAAAATTACCTTCAGGCTATGTGTACCAGATGTATATAAAACTTAAGTGAATTTTGTGTTTAGACTTGGATTCCTTCCCCAAGATATCTCATTATGTACAGGCAAATATTCCAAAATCTGAAAAAAAGCCAATCTGAAATAACTTCTAGTCTTGAACACTTTGGATGAGGGATACTCACCTGTGTTTTACTCATGTTTACTAATAATCCAGTGATAAAAGGTAATTGAAAAATAACCAGTTTCTTTGCATTTTCTTCTTATATCTGTCAGTAGATCAGCAGCTGAGAGTTGTAGATGGGAGATTTAGTTCTCATTTCCTTCTCACACACACCCACATTCATAAAGTGGCCTCCCCACAGTTGATGAGTTTCCTGATATTAATAGAATACATGGGGCATAACAAACATAAACATACTTGCAGAAGTATAAATTGTGGCCAGAATGAGTGTCACACTTACTCTCACCAAACCCCTAATATGACTTTCAGAAACTGACTTAATTTTCAATGTTTCTAAAGACCCAGGAAAGCCATTGGGTAATTTTTCTGTCTTAATGAAAAGGGTATCAGCCACCTCTAAAACTCATGACTTCACCATTCTGATAGATTGTTAACTCACTGTGGGCAGGAATTGACTTACTCAATTTCCTTCATATCTGGCCCTGGCTCCTGGGCCAGAAACTGCACACAGAAGGTGAAGAAAAGCTGTATATCAACAATTTTTTTCTTGTCTTTATCAAAAGAGAAGCTCATGTTTGGCTCTATGTCCCACAAAGCTCTTAGCTAATAGGGGTCCTTTATCAATGCCAACTAAGATATTTGAAAGTTTGTTCACTATCTTCATCAACATCCACTATGATTAGTTTTATGTTTAAAGAGCAACATCAAAAATGTGGATACTAAATCTTGTGTGAGCTCTGAACTTGCCAATCAGCTTTGAAGGTCAGAGGAAGTAGTTTGATAATAATGAGATCAAGAATTAAAATATGTTTTTAAGCTTTCTCTCAGAATTGAAGGCAGTAGGGAAGGGATACAGAAGTTCAGGAAATGGCTGACTGTGTAGACAAGATGGTGTGGTTTCAGAGTACAGCTGAATATATACAGCCAGCCCCTTTTTTCCTCCTCCATTTAACAAACATTTGGTTGGCTGAGTTATAGAGCTTCCAGCTCTGCTTCAGAAGGTCTTTGTTTATCTTTGCAAGGACAATTAAGTGGCAGGAATGTGTAATATAGTGAAGCACTGCCAAAACAAACAGTTCTCTTAAAACGTTATGTAGAAATGGCTATTGTTGCTGGTGCTTCTGCAAGAGGCAGAAACCACTTGCTAATGGCTTAATTCTATTTCTCTGCAGACAAGCTGATCCCATTGCAGAAGAGGGACTATGTGGTCTGCTGGTTAGAGAGATGTACTGGAAACCAGAAAGGGCCCATATTTTACAACATAGCTGAGCAACTGACTCACTCTGTAACCCAGGGTTACATCTCTCAACCTCATGAGGCTTGTTGTCCATCCAGCTGGAAAATTTGGTAAGATGTGAGGCTGGACTGAAAATCATCTGTGGTGCAGCTGAGTTGCTTTTCCACAGGGACAGGATGAGACTGACAGGCCTGACTGAATAACAAAGCCCTGTGGACTGTGATTGGTAAAGGTAAGCCTCACAAGATGCAAAGGGAGTCCAGGATGGTGAGAATATTCTATGAAGGACAGAGAGTCTTCTTTGCTGAATCAACAAATGAGTACTTTTAGTCTCTGTCCCCATTCACCCTCACTCAGTAATCATATTTCTCTGTGAAATAAATATTGCCTGGATCAAGATCCCCAGCTCACCACTACACAGTGACTGTGCTTAGGAAGGAGAGTATTCTTCAGTTTCTGATATCTTCTTTGCTACAAGGATCTGCAAAATCGGAAGATTTTAGGGTCAGGCTAGCTATGATGATACAGGGATGAGCTGAGGAGAAGAGGAGCAAGCCATTCGCCTGCTTTCCAAAGTGGAAAGAGTTTACAAAAAACACATGTGCCTAAACATAAAGAGATTGATTGAAAACTGGTAGGTTCAAAGAGAAAACAATTTGAGGAAGGGAATGTTTATCCTCATAGGAAATTGACAATTGGTGTTGTCTTTGGGTTTGTAAAGACACTAGAAGGTGTTCTAAGGATGGTGGCTTCCGATCCAGGGTCTGGAATTTATAATATTTTGGTAGGGCAGGATTAACCTTTCAAGGTGAGACCTCAGCTAAAACCTACAAAAGTCCCAATAGGTGATATGTAGTTTACTCTTCACCATCAAGGGAATTTCCAAAGAGCCTGGGAAACTGATAATTTTGCTTGAATTGGCTCTTGTATTCACAAGGCCAATAATAGTTGGTTTCTGTTTAAAGTACCTTTTGGCTAGGCTAGCGCTAAATAGGTCAAAGGAGAATTATTGTGGAGTAAATGCAACATTAAGTGGGGGCCAAAAATCATAGGACAGCTGTGGATATTTGTTGTGAGAACTGTTGTTTACAATCTGCAGGCACCAACTGACAGAGTTGTGCATATTTATCTCCTCATCTTATCACAGATGAAAACTGTCATCTCTATAAGAGTGCCTAAAAAGGCACTGTGTACCGATGTGAAATCTGGCCTCTGGTTGCAGGACCTCGTTCAATGTTTGAAGCCCTTTATGTCCACCATAGGAAGGGTATTTGCTTCTACCATTACTTTTAAAGAATCAAGAGGAAAACATTGCCAGCATCCTGGAATAATAAAAATTAAGAATGAGAATAAGAGGATAAGTTCAGAGGAAGCCAAAGGAATAAATCCTTAAAAGTAGTATTTTGAGCCTAACTTACTTTATTAGAGAGAATGGGATGGCATTAGAGGACTTCCTAAGAATGCTGCACTCACATAATTGACAGTCACCTGCCACTCACTCATTGATTTAGCAAGTTTTCATTTATTGCCATCTACTTGCACAGCACTGCCATGGGTACGGCACAGGATTTGAAGATGACAGACAGCATGGCAATCTGAAATGCATAAGGTTTAAACACATGCATAAAATATCTATGGTGCCTGATTATATATACATATATAATATTATATATAACTTAGTGTATATACAGACTAAGGAATTCAGAGCAATATGTTATGAGCATTTTGTTCTTAAAAATAGAGATTTAAATGAGGTATTTTAAAAAAGATTTATTTAAATGATATTAAAGTGGAAAGAAGAGAGAAATAACATTCATGACAAAAAGAACAGCATAAATAAGAGGGCAGAGGGCTGGGAATGCAAGATATGTTGGATAGATAGTTGGTTCTATATACAGGAAGAGCCATTAGGGAAATGTGAGAGATAGGATTTGTAAGAAGCTTTGAACAATAGACTTCCTCCTATAGGCAATGGGAATAATTGAGTGTTTGAGTCATTCATTGATTAATTCAACTACCACTGATGGAGTACCTTACATGTCTCAGATCCTTTGCTAGGCTTTGGACTTTTTTTAAAAAAGCAAAAATGTGTCCCTGCCTTCAATGCACTTATGTTCTAGTAGAAAAACATTTTGTAAACAAATAATTGGTCAAAAGTGGTATAATAGAGGTATAGCCTTGATATGGTTTGGCTGTGTCCCCACCCAAATCTCATCTTGAATTGTAGCTCCCATAATTCCCACAAGTCGTGGGAGGGACTTGGTGGGGGGTTATCGAATCATGGGAATGGGTCTTTCCCATGCTGTTCTTGGGACAGTGAATAAGATCTGATGGTTTTATAAAGGTTTTTTTATGGTTTTCTTCATTGTCCACCATGATTGTGAGGCTTCCCCAGCCATATGGAACTGTGATGCCATTAAACCTCTTTCCTTTATAAATTACCAAGTCTCAGGTATGTCTCTATTAGTAGCATGAGAACAGATTAATACAGTAAATTGGCACTAGGTAGTGGGGTGCTTCTGTAAAGATATCCAAAAATGTGAAAGCGGATTTGGAACCCGGTAACAGGCAGAGGTTGGAACAGTTTGGAGGGCTCAGAAGACAGAGAGATGTGGGAAAGTTTGGAACTTCCCAGTGACTTCTTGAATGACTTTGACCAAAATGCTAATAGTGATATGGACAATAAAGTCCAGGCTGAGGTGGTCTCACAAGAAGATGAGGAACTTTTTGGGAACTAGAGCAAAGGTGACTCTTGCTATTGTTTAGCAAAGAGACTGGTGGTAATCTAACCTTGCCCTAGAGATTTGTGGAACTTTGAACTTGAGGGAGATGATTTAGGGCAACTGGTGGAAGAAATTTCTAAGCAGCAAAGCATTCAAGAGGTGACTTGTGTGCTGTTAAAAGCATTCAGTTTTATGTATTCACCAAGATATGGTTTGGAATTGGAACTTATGTTTAAAAGGGAAGCAGAGCATAAAAGTTCAGAAAATTTGCAGCCTGAAAATTTCCTTATCTAGGAAGTAACTAACTTGCTTTTGATTTTACAGGCTTATAGACAGAAGGCACTTGCCTTGTCTCAGATTATTGTTTGGACTGTGGAGTTTTGAGTTAATGTTGAAATGGGTTAAGACTTTGGGGGATTGTTGGGAAGGCATAATTGGTTTTGAAACATGAGGACATGAAATTTGGGAGGGGCCAGGTGTGGAACGATATGGTTTGGCTGTGCCCCACCCGAATCTCATTGTGAATTGTAGCTACCATAATTCCCACATATTGTGGGAGGGACCCAGTGAGAGGTAATTGAACCATGGCAGTGGGGCTTTCCTGTGCTGTTCTCATGATTGTGAATAAATCTCACGAGATCTGATTATTTTATAAAGGAGAGTTCCCCTACACAAGCTCTCTCTTGCCTGCCACCATGTAAGATGTCCCTTTGCTCTTCTTTCATCTTCCACCATTATTGTGAGGCCTCCCAGCCATGTGGAACTGTGAATCCATTAAACCTGTTTCCTTTATAAATTACCCAGTCTTGGGAATGTCTTAATAGCAACATGAGAACAGACTAATACAACCCTTAAGCTGAAGATAAGAATGATGAATAAATATTAAAGTCTAGTTAGTTGAGTTGTTTATCACAGTTGTATGGATCAGCAATTATGAAACTGCTTTCAGTATATTCTAGGATTAAACAGGTAAATATATTGAGGATAACAAGGCCAGCTTTCTCACTGTCAAAGAATAGTATGTTGAATTAAAACTGGAAATATCAGTATAAATTCATGACTTATATCGATATATATTTATCTATTTTATAGATGGTGGAGTTTTCTTTTTTTTTTTTTCTTGAGACGGGGTTTCGCTCTTGTTGCCCAGTCTGGAGTGCAATGGCTCAATCTCGGCTCACCGCAACCTCCACCTCCTGGGTTCAAGTGATTCTCCGGCCTCAGCCTCCCAAGTAGCTGGGATTACAGGCATGGGCCACCATGCCCAGCTAATTTTGTATTTTTAGTAGAGATGGAGTTTCTCCATGTTGGCCAGGCTGGTCTTGAACTCCCGACCTCAAATGATCCGCCTGCCTTGGCCTCCCAAAGTGCTGGGATTACAGGCATGAGCCACCACGCCTGGCCGATGCTTGGGTATTCTAACTAAAGCAAAAGACCAATAGATATTATTTTACTTCTATATCTATATATCAACAGGTATATAGGCATGTTATATCTACATCCACATGGATATAGATGTATATATAGATGTGTATATACATATGTCTATTTCTTACTTCCCTGAGAAGGCCTCATAGCAATTACAGTTCAGTAGCAATGAGCACATATAGTGCACAGACTTTTTTGTTTCTAAATACCACACTATTCTCCACTGAAAGAAAGCAGGGTCACTTGAAAATACAGCTTATTTCATGGCTAGGAGAGGAAAAGTTCAAGATCAGCCCGGAATATCATCTTGTGAAATAAATAAATTCTCAAAGAATAGAGACACAGGAAAATGTTTGAAGGGGCTTCCACTGACAAACTTGGGATAATTCAAGCATCCGAATAAATAATATTTACAGATTACCTACGAAAGAAAATGGAAACCCATAAGTTCATACTGACTTAAATGAGTCAATGAATGAAAGAATAAATGAGGGATGAGGAAAAGCTTCTCCCTTTGTAGAATGCCATGAAATAAATATAGAAAGAATAAAAGAGTTTCAAAATCACCTTACAAAATTTTTGCGATGATTGATTCATGAAGAATCATCAACAGATGCTAAAACTAGTGGACAAAAGTTTGACATGCAACAAGATATCTATATAGTCTCAAAATATCTTCTCACAAAATACTTATTAATGACAAAAGCAAATGGTAAATTTAACAAGGAGAATCTGGCAGATACCTCTGGTGCTTCATAATCTAATTTAACATTACCAGTAGTGAGACAAACTGACACCATGTTTCCACTGACGTGATGCACTAAGAGGGATGCCACATGACATCTGTGACACTCCTGAAAAAATACTTCAGCTCACTCACATCGTAAGCAAACATTACAGATACCTGAGTCAGGCTTTCCTCTGATATTCTCATATTACTCTGTGCATATTTCTAGTGTTGTATTTATTATATGTACAACAAACCTGCATTAATTGGGTCTGCTTCCTCTTAGACTGTGGTTGTTAGGGTCAGGGAGAGAATACTATTTATCTTTGTACACCTCTAAATGTACTGCCTTCCTATGCATAACTCTATAATCACGTTTATTATACTGTATTTAAAATACTTATTTTCATGGCTTTCTACCTTGCTTCGGTTAGAAAACCCTATAGTGGCTTCAACAGTAAAGGCATTTGATTACCTCATAAAAAGTAAGTCTGGACACAGGCGATTGCAAAGTTGGATCATCATGGCAATGATGTCATGGCACTGGTGAGCATCTCTATGACAGGCCTTTCTCTCCATTTCAAGAAGGCTGCCAGAGCTCCAAACATCATGGTCTCATACAACAGGGCCCCAACAAGTAAGGAAGTAGGTAGTTGGTTCCTATCTTTTATCAGAAGGGGAATCCTTCCCAAAATCCCCAGTAGACTTTCCCTTAGGTTTCATTTACATGCTCACTCCTAGACAAATTACATGGCATCCCTTCTGGCTGGACACATTATTGTCCAAACAAAATTGAGGTTCTGTTAACAAGAAAGGAGGGGGCATCTACTGAGAGGGCAGCCTTTGTGCCTGCTGTACTCCGCTACTAGGTTGTAACTTCTTTGATGGCAGGAACTGATTCTTACTCATTTTCCTATTGTACCTCCAGAGTATAGCATAACACTGACAATAGGTGCTTAATTAGTGTTTGTTGAATGAATGAAAATGACTAAACATGGCATATTTAAAAAATAAGCATGGGGAACTAACAAAGTTACAACATTGTACAGATCTTACAACCTTGAATCCTGACTATGCATTTTCAATTCCCTTCACTCAAGGTAACTAGAAGAGAAGTTGAAGTCATAAAGAGTTTTCATGTTTGGGGTGGTTAATCTGGCATGAGTAAGATGAAAAGTGAGATATTTATAGGCAGAGGGGTTGGTGTATCTGTTGGGATGCTATGTACTTTAAAATGGAAATGGTTGCAATTGCACATAACAAGGAATGCAGGGGAAGGGCAGGCTTGTGTGCCGCACAGGAGGAAGGGACACAAGAGAGTCTGCTATCACACCAGATGCCGCACATCCAGAGGAGGCAAAGGACCTGACGCCGACTTTTTAGAAGCAAGGAAATCATTCCCTAGAGGCAGATAGTAAATGTCCTCTCACACCTCTTTGGGCAGAACTGGGTCATCTGCCCATTCTTAGGTCAGTCACTGGAAAGGGGGGTGGGATTCGTGTGACTGGTATAGACTCAGGGTGGGATGGGTTCTGGGGAGATAATCTTATGGCTACGAGTCCATTTTAGGAGTTAATGCCATACTATAGGTCAAGCAGTTTCAAAGCCTGAACTTGTTTTATTTACTGTGGTAAAAATGGTTATAAAAGTAGGAAGTAAGATAAATTTTGCAGAGAGAAGAGTCATTAATTGAATATGGAGGAGGGAGAAATAAGTAAGACAGAGGAATCAAAGAAGATTTTGAGGTTGGGTTTCTCTTCAAAATTGATCTATAGCAACATCAGAAGGACGGCAGAGCCACTTACTGACTATTTCCAGAAACTTGGAAACTAGTCCCAGACTTAAAGGTCAGTTGTGGTTAACAATGAACAAACAAACAAAACCCAAAGTAGCCAGCAGAATGCAGGACTCAAAGCATTTTATTATGTGGTAAAATCAGGGTAAGGTCAGCTAAGAACAACAAATGCAATAAATTCTTCATGTGGCTTCATCTCCCAGAAGTTTGAAAAAATATAATAACTGTTCTCCTTATCAAAAGCCCTTAATTTTGACCCATTGGGACAAACTAGTTAGTTAAGAAAATAGCAACTAAAAGACAGTGGCAGCTTAAGCTTTTGGGAAAATGGAGGAATATCATTAGCTCAGTTAGACATGAGCTTGCAATATTCAGAGGTAGATTTTCAAAGTTCAAAAGAAAAATAGAAAGTTGGGAGACTCCTATGAAGACATTCTGACAACAGCTCTGATGGTCCAAAACTGGAAGGGGTGGTCGTAAGAGTCAGGTGGCTGCCCAAGGTGCTCTCTGGATATCCATCAAATGAGGGAAGGAGTCGTCACACAGTGGCCAAAACCTATAAAACTGGAGGTACATTCTGGCAATGATTCTTAGTAGCCGTGTGGCCTTAGACAAGTTGAATAACTGCTCTGTGCCTTCATTTCCTCATCCTTAAACTGTGTGTGAGAAGGTCTTCCTCCACTGGGTTGTTGTAGAACGAAAAAGATAATGTAAGCAGAGCACGTTAGCATCGCGCCTGGTGCAAAGTAAGCACTCTACGTATACATAGTATTTGTTGCTGCTGTAGAAACAACAGTAAGTATTTCACTTGTAAAAATATTTTTTAATAAAGGGAGGGAAATTAGGGGAAAAACCAGAAACATTTCCCATAATTCCATTTTCCATATAAATCTCCTTGGCATGTTTAGAGAATTCAATCAACAGAGAAAAACACCAAAGGAAAATCTGAAATCTCCTGCCTCCATGAAACCTGCCCCCCTCCTCTTCCCAAATGTAACCACTACTAAAAGTTTCTTATAATTGCTTACAGAATAACATTCCAAAGTTTTATTTTTAATTAAGTGCTAAATAAGATTCAAAAAAAATTACTGGTAAGTCAAACAGGGTGTGTGGTGCAATATAAATTGATGACAGAATCAAAAGAGAAACATGTTTAATTCTCCTCTCTTTCTCTCCATTTCTTTCTGCCTCCCTTTTTTCTTCCTTCCCTTTCTCCCCATCTCTTTTTCTTTTTCCCCCTGTCAAGTAGAAGACTGAGGTTCCCTGGCCTGAGAGAAGTGAAGATCCAGCCATGAGAGGAGCTAGCTAGTGAATCTGGCCCATCTCAATGATATTAAGCTTGAGGGCCATTGTGAATTTCATCTCTGGGAACTGAGAGGACCCTGGATGAAGCAACTCATTGTGCTTAAGGAACTTTGGTGATGGCTGAAAACTGGATCCCAATTTTCACAAAGTGGATCAATGTGGATGCCCCAGATAATAGTCACTGCAGTACAGAATTTGAGCAACCTTCTAAAATGGGTTACTAAAGAAGATGCTAGTGCCTGGAAAGGGAGATTTTGAGAGCCAAGTTGGATTGGACCATCCTCACTCTGTTTCCTCACAGGTTTAATTGACTTGACCATGAATCAGTAAGGAATGCTGTAGACATAGTGGGCCTGGATTTCATGAGGCAGTTGAAAAAGTTTCCCATGAGATCCTCATGGGAACTAAATAATATGGCCTGAGGGATAAAGAGATTTATGTGGCTTTCTAGTTAGCTGAACTGCCAGGGGTAAGGGGTGCTGGGAAATGGTCCGTGTGTCAACCTGCCCAAGATCTGGAAAGTGGTGTCCAGAAAACATCATCTGCCTCATCTTATTCAACAAGAACATGGCTGGCAGGAGATTTTAACCTTATTTGACATACTTTTTTTTTTAAATGTAAGTGTGTTTTAATGTTAATGTGTAAATGAAAATTAACTGTTAAGAAATTTAATATCCTTTTGATCTCTCCCCATTCTTGCCAAGATAAACTCCAATCATGTAAGGTTCCTATGCTTGATTGATTGCAAAATGGCTACAATTATTCATCCCTTCCTGTATAGAGAGGCTTTGCAATAAGACTTTGCAGCACCCGCCATCAAGAGGTAGTCTATGCCCTTGTCTTTTGAATCTGAAGTGCTCTTGTGACTTGCCGTGGTCAATAAAATGTGGCAGAAGTTATGATATGCCAGTTCCAAGCCTAGGTCTCAAGTGGCCTTTGTGTTGCCACTCTTCCTGGCAGCACTGTATGAACTAGCTCAGGCTAGCCTGCTACACAGCGAGAAACACATTGCCTTCTCACCCAGCCAACAGCCAGCCAACTGCCAGCATTGTGAGTGAGGCCACCCAAGACCAGCCAGCCCCCAATCTGCCACTCGATCCCTGACACATGAGTGAGCCCAGTGGTGATCACACAGGCCCCAGCCAGTTCACCAGAGCTTTGCAGCTGACTGGTTGACTCGTGAATAATAAAGGTTTATTGTCTGAAGTCACTAGGTTTTGAAGGTGTGTTGTTAGGCAGCAAAAAGGCAATCATTACAGCCCACACATATTTGTCCTACTTCAGCTCTTGTCTTGCTACTCTGGCCCTCATATTCCATGCTCCAGCCATGCTGTGAACAAACTATGTCAACTCCTCCACAGCTTTGCAAACACAAACCTCTGCCTGTCTATCCTCCCTCCTCCCATACCCATCCTTCTTCATCTGGCTAATTCCTACTCATCTTCTGAGACTCATCTCAGGCACCACTTTTGGTAGTCTAGGCAGCATTCTCTAAGCTCCCTTCCCCAGACCTCTTCCCACCCTGGTTGATTGCCTCTTCTCCTGCACACTGCTGATGGTCCTAATCTATGCCTTTGTCATGCACTTATCCTAGCTTAAAATCATCTGTTTACTCAGCTTCCTGTTTTCATTTCACTATGAATTCTTTGAAGGTAGCAATCGTGTCCTTTATCTGTTATTGCAACAACTAGTACAATTCCTCAAAAATGGTGCCCTGTAAATGTTTGTTAAATGATATGAATTAAATTTAAAAAAATTGAGTACATTTAGTTTTGAAAAGAGAAGTGTGTTAGTCCGTTTTCATGCTGCAGATAAAGACTTACCCGAGACTGAGTAATTTATAAAGAAAAAGAGGTTTAATGGACTCACAGTTCCACATGGCTAGGGAGGCAGAGGGCAAAAGGCACATCTTACATGGTGGCAAACAAGTGAGAATGGAAGAACCAAGCAAAAGGGGTTTCCCCTTATAAAACCATCAGATCTTGTGAGACTTATTCATTACCACGAGAACAGTATGGGGGAAACCGCCCCCGTGATTCAATTATCTCCCACCAGGTCCCTCCCACAACATGTGGGAATTATGGGAGCTACAATTCAAGATGAGATTTGGGTGGAGAAGCAGCCAAACCATATCAAGAAGATATAAAGGGGCTGATAGAGTTAATAAATATACCATTAGGCTTGAGAATAGCCAGAGGTTACCAATTAGATCTTCCTTGCTCCACAGGAACCAGCTGGTAAGTTTTAGTTCCTTTAGCCATTTATTTCCAGCAGGTAACATGTATTCCTCAAAACGGATGTCACCACTGACCAACACCCACTGTCTGTAAAGGAAGGCTGAATAAAACCATAAGCACCCCCATAAAGTCTTTCGTTTGGATGGGAACAAAGATCATGCAGTATAAAGTCTCCAAGGCCCATCTTCCATCCACCACTGAGTTATTGATTCTATCATTTTAAAGAAATCAGAAAGAGGCAATCTTAAATATAATGAATTCAGGGACAGCATTTATTGATGACCTCAAGGAAAAGACTTCAAAGCAACATAATCATGTTCTTCAAATCACTTTTTTGACTCGTCATATGGGAGAAACTTACTCTTTATGGCTCTGAAAGGCAGAGTTTGGACCAATGAAGGTAAAATTCAGACAGATACATGAATGGATTTCCTAATAATTAGATGTGTTTTAAAAAATGGAGCAAGTAGGTCTTGAGAAACAGTGCTCTCTTTGTCCCTGGAGTTGTCCAAAGAAAGATTGTTCGATAACACATCTGCAAAGCTGCAAGAAAGTTTCATGCCATGGGAACAGGTGGAGTTCCTTCTAGTTTGCTATTAATCAAAAGACGGCTGTATTTGGGGATTGCCACAAACCATTTCCCACAAGCTGCCTGCTAGAAAACTACATCCCCTGGCCAGAGGTGACCAACTGGGACTGGGGGTGGACATTTGACATCATCCTGAACTTCAATGTAGGAAGCTTCTCTGCAGAGAAATACAGTAATAAATGCTGATTGAGCAACTACTGTGTGCCAGGCACTGTGCTAGGCATGGGCAAGCCTGAAGGAAACAAATCAAACAAAATCCTTGCATTCATGAAACTCACATCTAGTAAAACCCAGGAAATAAAAACGAAAGGCAGGGAGAAAACAAAAGAGCATGGCCCCCGAATGCTGCCTTTGGGTTCTGTGAGAAACTCTAATGATTTTCCAATAAATTTCCTGCTTTGCTCACATCTACTGGAGCTGGTTTCTGTTGTTTGCAACCCCAGTGATCTTAACTGAGACCCCATACTAAGTACATTGACTCAGTATCCATTCTCTTCACAAACACTTTGGGGCAGGAAAAGAAAGGGATCTTTTTAAGATCAACAGGTCAGAAACTAGTGAAAAAGAAAAAAGATTTTTTTCTCACCATCATTCCATATATCAGTTCTTTAATTTAGGGTCTTGGGGTTTTTAGTTGCCATAATAAGGAAGACCAAGGGAAGCTGTTTCCCCAGATACTCAGGATGGCAGAGCAAAGGTTATATGATAGGCAGAGTTTTATGTTCTCTACCGCATCCAGGTATTATTATTATTTTATATTTCTACTTAACTGCATGATAAGCAAGGAAGTACATTCTCCACCCAGGCTTATAATAATAAATAAAATCATTCCAAAACAAGAAAAGAAAAAAATGCTTTTCCCCCCAAGAGCTTAGCAGGGAGAGGCAAATGAAACAATACAAGACAGAGAAGTGGCCTGAGATGAGTCCAGGGAGTTTTAAATAGACCGTGTCAGAGCATGGTCAGGTTTCCAGGGGCTTTTTGAGAAAGCAGAGAGAGCTATTTGGATGGCGACCAGGCTGGCGTGCTCAGCAGAGGGGTACAGGTCCTAGGACAGTGTGTACCCTATTCTCCAAGGAGCCTCTGTTCCTTAGACTTTTAGTTTTGGAATCTTCAACTTATTAAGTAACATGGTAAGAGAGAGATTAAAAAAAAAACTCACCTTGCCATTTTGCCAAATCTGCTTTTATTGTAATGACTCCTGCAGTAAGATGCAGATCTTCTTTCAATTTTCTACTTGCTGATTAATTTCCTGTTGGCTCTGAACATCACTGAAAACCTTTTGGATGAAGCAGAAATAGCCTTAATGCAAGTGATTCTTGGTTATCGGGTTGAGTCATTTGGGGCCAGGCTTTGGGGGCTTCCTCTGAGCTGAGGGTGGGTGGGTGGTTTTTGGCACTTGTTAATTTAATATGTGTCCATTTGTTAACATGTTCAACATAGTCATTTTTCTCCTGCTTCCCATGTCCCGGGAGGGTTGGCCTCATGTTCATCTCTGGAGGCCCAGTACTTGCCCACACTATGGAATCTCTCTGCCCTCATTCTCCTGCCCAGCTACCCTTCTTTGACTTTTTCCATCAGTGTTGACATTTTCCTCTCTTTCGCCTTGGTAAGGTTCCTAAGTTTAAGGCCTTCCACCAAGCTATCATTACCTTCTGGAAAGAAAACATTTTATGTTAGTCATGGACAGTTGAGTGTGAATTTAGGTCAGGTGACTGCTCCTGAGGGCACTTGAGTATCAACCCTTGCATCTGAAGGGTAGAGAGGTAATAGGCCAGTTGTTCAAAGATTCCACCCTACTTCTGGTTCTGCAGCTAAATGGCTGGGTTTCCTGGATCAGATACGTTACTTCATGGAGCCTCAGTTTTAAAAAATATCTATTAACAACATAAGTTTAACTAGATGATTTCTAAAGCTCTTTCCTGCTTTTAAAGCTATGAACTTCTAGTCCCAATATTAGAGGGGGATATCTGAGGGTAGTTGGAGCCCCCCAGACCTCTGAACCAATCATGTTGTTCTCTGCCTCCATCATCCAGATGCCAAGAGATCCTAAGGTACCTTCTAACGACTGTGATCCAATGTCCCCGCTTTTCTCTTGGAGTTTTTGCTAGGATTTTACGCAAGAAAAAGCCCATTCTTTATTCTGGGTAACATTCATAGTACTGAAACGAGAAAAATTCCTTTGTCCCCCTTACAGGGTGTGCGATGGGGGTGTGGCTCACTTCTTTAGTGTTCCGCCGCTCAAACCTCTAGGGGAGCATACAGAAGGGCAGGCTGTGGGTCTCCGACCCCATGGCAGTGTCTAGGGGAGAATGTGTATGGCTCCTGAAGCCCCAGTGGGCATGTGTTACAGGATGCTCTTTTAGTTTAGCCATCTGTAGGCAGCTTGTTTGTTCGCTCAACTAGACCCCCTTCCTTATCACGAGGACAGAGGGGTTTCTGTATCCCGGGGTTTCTTGCCTTGGTGTACCAGAAGAATCAGATCACATCTAGGCTTGGAGAATGAGTGCAAGATTTTACAGAGTAGAAGTAGCCCACAGCAAATGGGGGAGCCAGAAGGGAGCTGGTTTTCCCCCGGAGTGGGTTGCGATGGCCCCGGCTCTCCTCCAACTGCCCCGGCCACACTCCACCTCATTCCACCTGTGGATGGCCTGCGGGTGGATGGCCTGTCGGTGCCGCCAGCATGCTCCCCTAGACCTCCTCTCGCCCACCAGCCGCATGTGTCTTCCTCCACTGATGTGCTCCTCTCAATGTCTGGCCGCCTGTGTCTGCCTGCTAGGGTCTCGGGGTTTTTATAGGCACAGGATGGGGGGTGTCGCGGGCCAGAGTGGTCCTGGAAAATGCAGCATTTGAGCAGGAAGGCAGGAGTGCCTGTCCCCACCTAGGTCCGTGGGGGTGGGGCCCTAGCCAGAGACCACGCCCTCCTCTACCCAGCACTTCCCCTCCCCCGTTCCAGATCATTTAAAGGGACCACGCTCTTCCCTTCCCGGCACTCCTGTATCAGTATGAATATTATAACTAATATTAATGTTCCTATTACTAGCTTCCTCACACTCACTTAATACAATGTGACCAACAAATAAGTTTAAAACGAAGAAATGTGAAAACACACATTTCGTTGAAGCTTAAAGCCTGTAAACCAAAAAGTATCTGAGACAAGCCTCAACCAATTTAGGAAGTTAATTTTGCCAGGGTTAAGGACATGCCTGTGACATAGCCTCAGGAGGCCCTGACGACATGTACCCAAGGTGGTCGGGGCACATCTGGGTTTTATACATTTTACAGAGACACGAGACGTCAAAAAATATATATATAAGGTGTACATTGGTTTGGTCCGGAAAGGCAGGACACCTCGAAATGGGAAGGGTCCAGGTCTTAGGTAGATAAAAGACAAATGGTTGCATTAAACAATAGGGCAAAGGAAGCAATCAGATATGCATTTGTCTCACGAAAGCAGGGGGATAACTTTGAGTTTAATTTCCTTGTGAGCAAAGTGTGAGGGAGGTGTGTAACTTAGTAGCTATCTGTTTTAGGAATAGAATGGAAGGCAGTTTTGCCCTAAGCAGTTCCCAGCTTGACTTTTCCCTTTGGCTTAGTGATTTTGGGGTCCCAAGATTTATTTTCCTTTCTCAAGCCTTTCTATAGATTGCTGTCCCCCTCCTGTCTCCAGGTGTGTGTTCGTTGCATAGCACTCTGGGCAGTGGGTTCCAACCTTGGCTGCACAGTAAATTTCCTGAGAAGCTTTTATTTCTTTTTGTTGTTGTTATTGTTTGTTTGCTTTTTTATTAGAGACAGGGTCTCACTCTCACTCAGGCTGGAGTGCAGTGGTGCACTCCTACCTCACTTCAGCCTCAAACTCCTGGGTTTAAGAGATCCTCCTACCTCAGCCTCCTGAGTAGCTAGGACTACAGTCCCACGCCACTACACCCAGCTAGTTTTTTTTTTTTTTTAAAGATAGGGTCTTGCTATGTTGCCCAGGCTTGTCTCAAGTCAAACTCCTGGCCTCAAGCAGTCCTCCCACCTTGGCCTCCCAAAGTGCCGAGATAACAGGCATGAGCCACTGTGCCCAGCCCTGAGGAGCCTTTAAAAGTCCCATGCACAGGCCACCTGCTGACCCAAAGACATCAGCCTCTTTTCCTGCAGTGGGAGCAGACAGTAGTATTCTGAAAAGTCCCCGTAATTCCAGTTTTCACCAGAATTGGAGATCTCTTTAGGGCATACACAGAACTTGAGGAGCATCTGAGCTGGAGCTATGTCATCTAACCCCTGCGTGGATGAAAGCATTACCTCGGATTTTTTCTTTTTCTTAAAACCCATGCAGATTAAGAAGTGTCATTTTTATTACTCTGTTTCACTGGGGAAATCATACTTTGTACCTTTTCTCTCAATTTCTTCTTTTACCTTGAGTAACCCACATGTTGGCCTCCTGGGTGTCCCAGGTGCCTCAGACTTGAGGATCTTCCTGTTCTCCCATATGTTCAATTAACTTTCGTTAAGCCTCATGTTCAGCCAACACATCTGAGGATTCCTGAGGGACTCATGTTTCCACTGACACCTCTTCCTGCTTCTCTGTGCCATCTCCTGCAAGCATCATCTGTCTTCCTCATTATTTTTCTCCGTTACCAACACCATTCCTATTACTTCATTCCCTCAAAGCACCACTAACAAAAGACTGTGTGTGCAACAGACTTTCATGGATATTTTAGTGCTAATGAAGGATTATTACCACACAGAACAGCACAGGCATCAACTTAAAATTGAACATCAGACATCACCAGCCTACCAGCCAGCGGCCGTGGAAAATTCCAGTCATGTAGAATTATTTTTTACTTTTTGGGTCACATCCACTCCAGAGGCTTTTTCATCTCTTCTCTAGCTCTTAGGCTCGATTTGCCCAAATTCCTGTCACTTATTTTATGCAGGGATAGTCAGCTTTCCACATCCTCAGTGAAAGTAGCCTTTGGCTGACTTTGACCCATCCCTCTGCCCATTCACTCAGCTAACCCGAGGGCCAAAGGCACAAAGGGATGCACAGACGTTCTTCTTACATCATCCCTTTAACCTGGTCATCTTTCCACGCAGAGCCACCCTCCCAGGTCATGGCTTCCAACTGTCTGCCCTCTTTGTTCTGTTGTGCTCATTGTAGTCTGAAATCAATTCCTTGATGTAACAATCAGTCCCCGAGTAAATAGCACCAGACCACCCACTATGTGATGTCTCTGCTAGGTGCTGGCGGGGGCAGCAGAACTGTAAACGTTAGAGCTGGGAGGGACTCAAGGACAATCTAGCTCCTCACTGGAGATGAATAGAGTTGAGACCAGCCTCATGTCAGGCAGAGGGTGGAGTGGGTCTTGGTGGGAGCTCAGGCTTCCTGCACTCAGAGTCAGAAGCGCGGTGGTGTGACCCTGGGCAGGTTGCTTAACTTCTCGGTGTTATTATTAGCTCTGAGGCTAATAATAGAACCAGTTTATCAGGCTGATGGAATAAATGAACTGATGCAGGCAAAGTACTTGGAGAAGTGTCTAGTGCATAGCACATGCTCAATCAGATCATGACCCTGGCCATGGGCCCCACAGCCAGTTAGGAAAAACCAGATGGAGAACTCAAGCTCTTTGGCTTCTGGTTCCCTGCGCCTCTTACTCTGCCAGCCCACAAAGGATAACACACAGGCGAGCCCACAAGGACTTGCCATCTAGCTGGGTAAACAAAACAAAGACACCTGAAACAATCAGGGGCCACCATTAAGAGATAGATAAAGTGCCAAAGCAGTGATTCTCAAGCATGATTGCACATTAGCATCACCTGGGGAATTTTTCAAAGTCCTGATGCCCAAGCTACACCCAGACCAATTAAATCAGAATCTCCAGAGGCAGAGCCCAAGCATCAATACATTGTAAATCACCCCAGGTAATTTTAATATGCAGCCAAGAAAGAAAATCACTGGCTCGAACAATCCTGACACCCTGATGGGCAATCTCAATTCAAAGAGGTAATTTTCTCCTAATTTTTTCCCAAACACTGCAAGTACTTAGAAAGCCTCAACTTGTCCACATTTTTTTTTTTTTTTTACTCCTCATCCAATCATTAATTTTTTAAAGCTCTCATTGATTAGGCCTTCACTATGTGCCAGGCTGGACACTTCTCATGCATTACTTCATTGACCCAACACAATAATCCTATTAACCTGTACTATAATTAACCCCACTGTACAGATGTGGAAACTAAGATCTGGAGAGATGCAGTCATTTGGCCAAGACGACACAGTTAATGTGCGGTAGATCTGGGACTCAAGCACAGGCCTTCTGACACAGAGCCCATGGAACCAGATGGGACCCATCTCAGAAGCTCTGGCCTGTGAAGCATCCTGGTGTCTGTCATCTGCCACCCACAAATTTGAGGGCAGAAATTTCTCTAACATCTCACCACCAGCACCACAGCCTCCACCTCCTCTAGCACGATGATTCAAACCCATGCTGGTCATTTTTATAAAATATAGATTTTTGTTTTGCTTCAACCCCCCCCCCAAGAGATCAACTATCTCCTTTCTCTCCCTTTTGTCACTTAAAAATTGTTAGCACAGCATACAGCAAAGCGTTGTTCTCACCACCCCAGTCTTCCAGAGAACAGTTATTTTGCTCTCAAAAGTCTTCATCAAACAAATTTGCATTTTCTTTCCCTTTCTAAGGCCAAAGTCCTTATTATGGATGTATTAATTATCTACTGCTGTGTAGCAATATTACCAGAAGTTTACTAGCTTAAAACAGCACACAATTATTATCTCACAGTTTCTATGGGTCAGGGATCCTCTACCTAGGATCTCATAAGGCTGTAATCAAGGTGTTAGTTGGGGTGGCAGTCTTAACTGTAAAAGGACCCAGTTCTGAGCTCGTTCCGGTTGCTGGCAGCATTCAGTTCCTTGCGGTTATAGGACTGAGGGCTTCCGTTTCTTGTTGGCTATTGGTCAGAGACAAGATTCTTAGCTCCTTGCCACACCGTCCTCTCTGTGGGCAGCTCACGATGGTGCAGCTTTCTTCTTCAAAGAGCAGAGGAGGGGGTCTCCTCATGAGGTAGGAATTACAATTGTATAAATTGTGGTCACCTACATACAATTACTTTTGCTGTATCCTGTTGATTAGAAGTAAGCCACAGGGCCCACCCACACTCAAGGGAAGGGATAAGGGCACGAATATCCCGGTGCGAAGATCATGAGGCCATCTTAGAGAGTGTCCTCCACAATAGGTTATGGATGCCTTTCTGCCACTCCTTCTGAATGTTTGCTGTTTTTTTTCTACCTCCACTCTCCCCAGTTCTCAGTCTTCGCCCAGGTTGCCCCCGGGTATGGAGTGCAAAGGAAAGTGAAATTTATTCCATCCCCAACCGTTACTCTAAGGGTGGGGAAAGCCATTTGGGTGGAAACCCTTTATTGTCAGTGAAGGTAATACAATATGACAATGTAACCCAGAGCAAGGAGAAGCCGAGTCCCTCCGAAAAGGTTTACAGCAGTAAAAACAGGCTTCAAAACTATTAAAGGGTTTCAGCACTAGTTTGCACGAAATAGAGCCAAATGTATGCAAATAGAAGGAAGATGAGTTTTTCATGCAAATCAAATGGGTACATTTAGAAGGAAATTAATCCTGGTTATATGAGGTGACTTTAAATTTGGAGATTCAGGGAGAAAACTAGTCACAGGTCAGAGTAAAAGCCCCTTCATTCTTTCCCACTGGTCAAAGCTGAGTCCTATATGTATACCACCCCCTCTCCAAGCCAGTGGTCTCAGAGGCCAGAGTAATAGACACGGGCCAAGGAGAAAGACCACTGGAGATGATGACTGAGGTTTCAAGACACTAGAAAGAACCAAATGGTGTAGGACTTGATTATTTTTCTATGCAGTGGTGGGCTTTATCTTAGCAAGAGAAGTAGAGGAAGAACGATGAGATAATACAGATGATCCTGGATTTATAGTGGGGTTACATCCCGATAAACCCATCATTAAGTTGAAAATATCAAGAGTCAAAATGCATTTGATACACCTCACCTATCGAACATCATAGCATAGTCTCATTTATGTTAAACGTGCTCAGAACACTTACATTAGTCTAGAGTTGGGCAAAATCTTCCGACACAAAGCCTATTTTATAATGAAGTGTCGAATATCTCATGTAACTTACTGAATACAGTACACAGCAGAGCATTGGTTGTTTACTCTTGTGATCACGTGGCTGACTGGGAGCTGCAGTTCACTGGCACCACCCAGCATCGAAAGAGAGTATCCTATTGCTTTCTACTGACTATGTATCACTTTCACACCCTCTTAAGGTCCAAAGATTATAAGTGAAATCATCGTAAGTCAGGGACTATCTATATATCAGAATTGGTTTCAGCTGTAAGAAACAGAAAATTCCTGAGTAAGAGTGACTTAAATAAGAAAGATTATGTCTCTCTCATGTTCAAGAGGTCTAGAGGCAGCCAGAGCTGGGCTGGTAAATAATCCATAGGGCGAAGAGTCTTCTGTAACTTTATGCTACACACGCTTTTCATTTCCAAGGTAACTTCATGGTCCAAGTGGCTGCTGGAGCCCCAGTCATTACATCTGTCTCCCAGTCAGTAAGAAGGAAAAGGAGAGAAGAAAAACACCTACTCTTCCACTTAAGGATACACTGTGGAAGCTGCACACACACTTCTGCTAATATCCCACTGCCCAGAAGGGAGTCACAGAGCCACACCTAGCTGCAAGAGAGGTTGGGAAGTGTTGTCTTTATTGGGGGCAGCTAAGCATCCGGATAATCATCAGGGACTTACAAATGGGGGAAATGTCTACGGGTGGATGACAGTCTCAAGCTAAGGTATGGTGGACATAAAGATGCACCACTCAGCTTCCACATGCAGGAAGGTCCCATTGCCCCACCGGTCAGGGGTGCAGGTAGTGGACAGCCTTCACCTCCAGCCCTTCAGGTCAGTCTCAGCTGCAGAGAGATGCCTGGCCCAAGGGCTTGCTGTCCCGCAGGCAGCCCACACTTAATGGCTGATTGAGGTTGGTGCATCGGGGCCTGCCTTTCAGCCCAGCATGGAACAGGTCTGGCAGGCCATGTATGCTCCAGAGTGCCCCTTGCGGTTGGCTGAGGTTGCCATTGGTCACTTAGAAGTTCTACTTCTCTTTCATCCCAATCCTACTCTGCTCCATCCTTTTCCCAGATGTTGACCCCAAGGGTACTGCCTGATAAACATCCTGTGCTCTTAACTCTGTCTCAGAGTCCGCTTCCCAGGGAACCCCACCTGCAATAACAGAGGGGATGAAGACTTAAGAGAAACAACTGTAGGATGTAAAGAGAGAAGAGAAGAGTGAGGAAATAGGGAAGTTCATAAAAGACTCTGGAGTAGTCAGAGTTCTCCAGAGAAACAGACCTATTGGATGGGGATATACTGATGGGATGGAGATACATGTACATATATGAAGAGAATTACTATAAGGAATTGGCTCACACAGTTATGCAGGCTGTTATAGTGTGGACTGGTAGGCTAGGCACACAGGAGGGCTGATGGTGCAGATGAGGTCCAAAGGTGGTCTGCAGGAGGATTCTCCCTTGCTCGGGGAGGCTGGTCTTTTTGTTCTATTCAGGTCTTCAACTGGCTAAGACCCACCCTCGTTATGGAGGGCAATCTGCTATTAATGTTCATCAAATTAAATGTTAAATTCATCCAAAAATACTCTCCAAGTTGACACATAAAACTAACCATCACAGACACCTTTCCAATGCCCAGGAAGGTCTCTCTCCCATAAATCTCCGTTCCTTTCCCTGCCCCATACATATGCACGTGCGCACACACACACACACACCCCTAGGTGTAGAGGTTTGCACCTATGGCAGTAAAATAGAGTAAGCTGCCTGGTTTCATCACCCCTCCCATGCTCTGTAATGCTATTAGAATTTACAGAATCCTTGGGAAAAGAGCCCTTTCAGGCATTGCAATATTAACTTCAAGAAAGGTGAGAGAGGCTGGGATCCAAACAAAATTTAAGAAGAAGAGTATCTCCCTCTATTCAGTACAGGACATGGTACCAGCTGTTTAGTAGATTACTAGGCCATAAAGCACTTATGCACAAACAATTACCAAGGCAGAAAATGTCATTCCTTCCCATTTTCCATGCCCCAGTGAGAGCAGAAGAGGTCACTAGGAAGGTTTCAGCAGGAAAGGGGCTGCCTGCTTACCCAAGCACATCCTCCCAGCTCAGGGAGGGTCTGGCCTGGCTCCTGTCAGGTTTCCTTGCCTAACTCCATCCCTTCTCCAACTATCCTTACCCATATTTGACCTCCCAGAACTCCTTTTTGTTCTGCGTAGATCTAAGTTAGATGTAGGTTAGTGTTGTTTCTGTCAGATTACTGGCAACACTACTTCAGTGATGATGTCTACTCTTTAAGATGAACCTACAAGGGCCGAGGCTGGTTCTGCGGCCTATGTACCTTCGAAAAGGTTGAGACCTTTTCATATCATTAAAAGTACATTTTTACCATAAAAATGTAGGTGATATAGTAACTTCCCTGTCCAAAAAATATCTACTGTATATATACTCTGTAAACGATAGTGGGAGATCTGGAAAAATCAATTACGTGCCCTGCATTTCCAGGATGTATCCAAAATACAGTAACAGAAACTTAGAAGGCTTGAAGGATGGTTTAGAGCTGAGCAGGCTTGCACTGATTAAAAAGCCCAGTCCTCCTGGGAAACTGAGACTCGAAGAAATAACGTGATATGTCCACGCCCAAACAGCTAGTTAGTTGTGGAGCTGGGTTTTGAGCATAAGCCTCGACTCCTGTGATAAAATGTAAATATTACTCAGGTTTTCTTGACTTCTTATTTCCATTCAGTGAAGGCATCATTTTTACAAAAACAATATCACATGCAAATGAGACTTTCCAGTGTTTGCTGATGGATTGGCAAACAGTACTTAGATTCTCACTGAAACCAACTTTTCTTCTCACTGCATGCACAATGGGATCATCAGTTCCCTTGCCTGGCACCAAGTAGGGAAGAGAGTTCTGCTAACGTGTCCCAATTCCTTGGGATCAGCCCAAATTGCCCCAAGCTTTAGAGATTTGCAATACCAGACATTTGATTGGATTATTCAATAGTCATCTCCCCATCCCCAAACCCCTGTCAAAAGTGCAATAAGGCACATCAAAACAGCATCTTTAGAAAGAAGTTTTAGTATACCTTCTTGAGACAGAGCTAAGCTTTTGGTGTTGCAAACCAACAATGGCTCTCATAGTCTCTCCCTCCAGGAAAATTAATAATACATGAAGATTTTCAGGAATTGCTAGAAGTATGATACCCACTCTTTCCAGATTTCCTGGAAGAATACTGATTTCTGTCTGACAAATAAGTTCATTAAGCATGTAATGAAAATTTAATTTGATTTTCAGACCTTTGCAAATGTATCCTATTCATCAACCCATTCGTGAGAAAAAAGAAATCTTTGACGGACCTTGTGTCCTGATGGTTTGTTTGGAAATGCAGGGCGTGCAACCCAATGTAAAGAATGGGCTGAAGACAAGAAAGCCGCCTGAGCACCTCCATGCTGGGCTGGTCTCAGCTCCTCCCACCTCCACCCAACCCCCACCTCCTGGACCGCAGGCAGGGCAAACATCTATGTTCCACTCAACACACATGCATGGGGAGCATTCTTTCTTCCCACAAGGCAAATTTCATTTTTGCAGAAAATGTGTCTGACTCACTTTCTCCTCTGAGGGTTACGAGATGTCCTGCTATAGGTCACAAGTTCAGCTGAGTCATGAGTGCTGAATTGCCAGCTGTGCTCATCCAATCATTTAACATTCAGAAGTGCCATGAAACCCCAAACTCACAAAAACAACTTAACTGCAGGGCCCAGACCAAATCAGTAGCAGAGGGGGGTTTCAATGCTGTTCTCTCAGCCATTTTCCCCTGAACCCCAATCTTTACCCCCCAACCCTCTGGCCATCGTCTCCTATCATCCTTCCCTCCTCTCCATCTTCTCTCTGTCTCTCCCGTCCCTGTGTTTCCAGTCTGGTTAAATCTGAGTTTCAGCCAGGCGTGGTAGCTCACACCTGTAATCCCGGCACTTTGGGATGCCGACGCGGGTGGATCACGAGGTCAGGAGTTCAAGACCAGCCTGGCCAACATGGTGAAACCCCATTTCTAATAAAAATACAAAAATTAGCCGGGCATGGTGGCAAGAGCCTGTAATCCCAGCTACTCGGGAGGCTGATGCAGGAGAATCGCCTGAACCCGGGAGGTGGAGGTTGTAGTGAGTGGAGATCGTGCCACTGCACTCCAGCTTGGGTAATAGTATGAGATTCCATGTCAAAAAAAAAAAAAAAAAAAAAAAATCTGAGTTTCAATGTGCAGCGTGATTTATTCTCTTCCTCGTGATTTCTGTCCATTCCTGGCTGCAGGAACAAGGATCTTGCCAACAATCCTGAGCCAAAGCGTTCTGAGCTCCCCACCCTTTCTTCCTGTCACCTTCCGATTCATTTCCTGTAAGCTGTGACCCTTTCTTGGGAACATTAATTAGCCATGATGCTTTTTTATCAGAATTCTAGGAAAATGATACCAGTATGACTCACACTTCTGCTGTTTAAACAGTATTTACTATATTTGAGTGCAGCAGATGAGCTTTTTGCAGGGTGCTTACTATATAGATTTATGACCTTCTATAACCATTCTGGGAAAGAAAGAAAAAAGCACGCATCAGCACCACTTAATGAGGCTTTACCATATCATTCAAACTTTTAGAGTGAAAACATATGGGATGCAATATCTGTAGATGATCTCATAAAAGCCTTTATTTAGGAATACAACACATTTCTTTCGTGATGCTAGTTTTAAGAATGAAGTTAACACCACCCCCAGAGATTATATTCTACCACTCCTTGCTTGATAAGAGGGTGATTTTTACAATCTACACTGTAGCTATCTAAGGGATTTTACAATCTATGCAATCATGAGCTGTATTAAATAAACTATGTAAATTTATGTGGACCAGGGTCTAAATTAATTCAGGCCAAAATAAATCAAACCTTAGCTAGACCATGATTTAATTAAAAATTGAAAATATGACTCATGGCACTTAAGTATACTGATGTTTACTGCCAAAATAAGCATTGTTCCTGTGACAGAGATAAATGCAGGAAGGGCTGATAGATTCCTCAAGGTTGAAACAGAGATATTGAGATGGATATGGCATCATACACATTCCTACAATTGCTCAGATAAATATTTTTTGGATGAGTATCAGAAGTGAACTCAAAATATAGTCATGAAAATCCATAGATATATATGTTTTTATTCCCAGCTTCTTCTCTCTCTAATTTTGGAGTTTTTGTGTTTTTCTTCTTGTGACTATATATATGTCATATATAGTCATATATACATTAATATATAATCTCTATTCATGAATATGTCTTTTGTCAATTTTTAAAAGCTCTTCTCCTTCCCGTTTTGACTTTTATATATTCCTTATGTATTTTCTCCCTTGTATCTTTTTTCTGGAATCTGTCCCCTGACTTGCAATGTTAAGAGCGTTCCCACTAGTGTGTCCTGTGCTGTGCAGGTTTGCATATTTATGAAGCTTCCTTCTTGGAATATATGGACGATCTTTCACCTGGTTGAGGCTCCTCCTCCTCTTGTGTCCTCAACAAGGACCCGCGGCCACTGTCAGGGCTGCCCTCAGCATGACGCGGATTTCAGGGAAGGCTGGGTGGGGTAGGAATGTGTTTGAACCCCAACCAGGACCCATGGGAGGACTACTATGTGGGTGTTTAGGCAGCTATCAGGACAGTATTTGAAATCCAGATTCTCCGGCGCATGCGGCCTTGGCCATCACGGATCTGGGTAGGACTCCCAGGCTGCAGACACTGCAGGCAGAAGGAAGCCGTGGTCCCTCCCGGAGGCGCAAAGGCAGTGAAGTCGCCTCCACTCCAGTGCTCTGCTCTTGCTCCCTGCAGCCCTCGCCGCCCCGCCCGGTCCACGACCAGCTGCTCCCTGGGGCTCTCTCCGAGCGGTGCCACTTTGCAATGGATTCATCCTCCAACATTTCCAAGTAAAGCTTTCCTGTCATGTTTGTGTTCGGGGAGTCTCTAATGCTTTAAGGCAAAGAAGTCAGTAATTTGGAGCTTCAGGCCTCTAGCAGGGTGGGAAAGGGGATTCTCTTGCTAAGCCAGTAGGCACCTGCGTGTCCTCCAAACCCCATAGGGCTTGTGGGACCTGTGCCACCCCTCCTACAACAGGGCCTCCTGTTCCTCCACAACAAGCTGGCTCTGTGACCTGCAGGATGGAGAAAGGTTGTCCTGGCCCCTGCCGAGACTGGGAAACATCAAGGCTCTCAGGAAGAACAGGGATTGGGATTTCCCCACACGTTAACCTTGTGCAGGGGATTGGGAGGGATTTGGTGCAAACCTTTGAATTATTGTCCCTTTCTTTCACTCTTCAATATGAGCATGAGCCTTCCTCCCCAAATACATGAACAATTTTTAGGAGACTTAGAGAGAGAGAAACGCAATATTTAGGATCAAGTTTAAGATCCCCCAGAATTTCCCTCAAGAACTGCTAAAGCGCATGGCCAAGAATCCCCTCACTATCAGCTGTGATCAATCAGGAAAGGGGAGGGGGCAGCTCCTGACACGACAGAGGCGAGTCTTGGCAAATGGATCTCCTGTGGGCTGGTCTGATCCTAAACTCCAAGGGAACCGCAGAAGCCTTTGTTCCTGCCTCACAGAAGGCGGCCGCCAGGGAAGCCGAGGAAGACCCATGCATTAGCCTATGGCGCCACCTAGCAAAACCAGGGGGTACTTAAGAAAGATGGAGCTGGGAGGCTGTGGGGTTTGTTTTGGATTGGTTTATTTCCACAACCAGAAAAGGGGGTTTCCATTTCATTCACAGAGTTCTGGGAAATGGAATTTGTATAAAACATTTTTTTGGTCATGATGGAAAACAATTTATTTGACTCTAATGAGAGAATCTGACCCAAAAGCAATAGTAATCAAAACCTCCGAGGACAAGTGCTTGATTCTCTAAACTTTTTTTTTTTTTTTCTAGTAACAGCTGTGACTACGCAGTTTTTGCTTCAAACAGAACTTGATTCTATCTTAAGTTAAAGAGTTACTTCTGGGCGATGTCTTCATATCCAGAAGGGAAGAGGGGCTCACCAAGGACATGATGCTACAGACAAACAGGTACGGTTGTGTCAAGGGACATTCTGACAATTTTATGATGTCACTTTGCCCCTTTGGGTTCTGCAAAGTGAACTGTGGCTTCCCTGCTCCCACACATCAGCCCCATGAGGAGATACTTGGCGTACGTGCTGAAAATGCAGCACACTCGGCCGGGCACGGTGCCTCACGCCTGTAATCCCAGCACTTTAGGAGGCCGAGGTGGGCGGATCACCTGAGGTTGGGAGTTCGAGAACAACCTGGCCAACATGGTGAAACCCCATCTCTACTAAAAAAAATATAAAAATTAGCCGGGCATGGTGGCGGGCGCCTGTAATCCCAGCTACTCAGGAGGCTGAGGCAGGAGAATCGCTTGAACCCGGGAGGCGGAGGTTGCAGTGAGCCGAGATCCTGCCACTGCACTGCAGCCTGGGCGACAGAGTGAGACTTGGTCTAAAAACAAAAAAGAAAGAAAAAAAAAGAAAAGAAAAGAAAAGAAAATGCAGCACACCCAAAACATCCTTGGAGACCACATCCAGATGGGAGCAGCCCTTCCCATCTGAAACATACAAATCTTTGTGGAAGCAGAGACTCAAGAATGCCTCTAGGTTCCAGGTGAAAAGTGTTTTGATAACCGCACTGAGAAGAGACAGTCTTTGCCTTCGAAAGGGTTAGGAGAATACAATGGTTGTCAATATGGGCTCTGGAGCCAAATGCCTGGGGTCGAGCTCGCTTCCCTATTACTTAAACTTCAGTAACCTTAGTTCTCTATAAAATGAGGCTAATTCGTAGGGTTTTTGTGACGTTTAAATGACATAAACTATATAAAGTGCTTATAATAAGACCTGGCACATGCAGGCACTTAATTTAAATGTTAACTAGTATTTAATTATACTAGAATTTAAAGGAACAAACCCGAGTTTTCTCGCATCCTAATAAACCAGTCATGTTTTTTGATCCTATCTGAAGCGATCTTCGTTAATTAGCATAGCATATTGTGCCTGGATAGCAACCCCCAATGGCAATTTCTTTTTGATACCCCCACATTGGCAGCAGAAATAGGAGCAGGTATCCAGCTTTTAAAAATTCTTTTAGGAGGTGCAGCACACCAACATGGCACATGTATACATGTGTAACAAACCTGCACATTGTGCACATGTACCCTAGAGCTTAAAGTATAATAATAATAAAAAAATTCTTTTAGGAGAAAAACATTCAAAAAAGTTTGAAGACCACTGCTCTATCTCAAATGCATGCTCAATGCAGTTGACCAATTGATAATCAAGGTTATTTTTGTTCACTTGCTTTTTCATGTATTACATTTTAAATTTCTTAAGTGCAAGGATCCTGCCTGGCTACCCTATGCCCGCAAGCAGCTAGAAACTGTTATGAAATTTTAGGTTAAACACCTAGACTATTTGAAAAGTGGTACCTTTTCTTAATCATATTAATATGACCAAGAGTCACCTATTATTAGTCAATTGAATGGACACTATAGGCAAATAAAAACAAGAATTAATTTTTGGAGCCATCTTTGAAGGGCTAGCCACTGTGTGTCATTGACTCTGGCCTATTATTCTGTTCAACCAATGCCTCACAAGAATCAAGTTAGAACACAATATGAACAGCCCATTTCTTAGGACATGGCAAACTGATGCCTTTTCCCGCAAGGCGAGTGCCTAAAGAATTTACCAGAAAGCCTTTGACAGTGATTAATGTCAGTGAAATAGCACTTTATTGTTAGAAGACATGGGATACATATCAACATACAAAACTTAAAGCGGAAGCCAAAGTGCAATGCTTCCTTGAGCTTCATTGACCAAGATAAATGAGGTCGTGCTCAGGCACTGGTGGTGGGAAAAATGGCTTGACAAATCTCCTATGTCCGGTATCTCCAGGCCTCACGTGGCTTTTTATTTACGCCTAATTAAACTGCAAAAAAAAGGAATATTAATTTGATCTGAAAGCAGTCTACATTCTTCCTATTTTTTATGTTCATCCTGTGCCCGTATTTGTATAATCACACATTCTCATCTGAATTGGATCAAGAGTCTTTGTTCTGAAAAATTATTACAAATTCTTTATGGATGAGAAGACATGGATAGACATACTAAAGACAAAAGACTTTTTTGACTGCTGTATTCTATAGCATTTGCTTTCAGGTCTGGTTGCAATGTTTTGTACTAAGCACACCAGAAATACAAACTTCACTGGAATTGCAATAGCAATTCATTGTACTCATGTAATACTAATAGCAATTCCTGAGATCTTCTGATTTTGGGAACAACCCTTTGTAGGTGAAAACTCTGTTCATGGCCATTTGAGCATAAACTCTCTTTCCATATTGTTGTTAAATTTTGATGTACTGGAGCTGGGAAAGGAGCACCAACTTCATGCAACTCCATGCCAAACCAGCCCCCTGCCTCCGATATGCCGCAATGATCTGATGAATTATAATGCTCTACATATAAGCTATTTGGCTGCACAATGCTATCAGGTAAATAAGCACATACACTTGAAGGCACATGACTTTATGTATTTAATATAATCCTAATAGAAATTTCCATCAGCTTCTCAGGAACCCTGGCAACGAATCCCAAAATGGATATGAAAGAGCCAAGGGCCAAGAAAATACATGACACTCGAAAAGAAGAGCCTACCGGAGATCTTGTCCTCCAGACTATCGCAATTGTTCTAGGGCCATCGCAATTAAGACAGTGTGGTATCGGGATAAACCATACAGATGGACCAGGGCAACAGAATATAGAATCCAGAAACATAACACGCATGTATCGAAATTTTTTTTTCCTAGAGCTGGCATTGCAGACACTTGGAGGAAATATTAGTTATTTCAATATGTGGTTATGGGGAAAACATATTACTCATGTGTTAAAAAAATAAAATTGGACGTCTTATATCACACAAAAAGCCAATTTCTGGTGTATTAAAGACTTAAATTTGAAAAGCAAAATTACAAAACTTATCAAAAATTAATACACATTGATAATTTTATAGCTTCCTAGTTTATAAAGACTTTCTAAATATGTATATTATAAATAGAATGATTCTTAAAATGAGATCAACCGCATTAAAATTAAGAATTTATGTTCCTTAAAATGCACTGCAATGACCAACCTGGGAAACAGTAGGATGCCGTCTCTACAAAAAATTAAAAATAAGCTGGGCATGGTAGTACACACCTGTAGTCCCAGCTGCTTGGGAGGCTGAGGTGTGAGGATTGCTTGAGCCTGGTAGGTCGAGGCTGCAGTGAGTCATAATCGTGCTACTGCACTCCAGCCTGGGCAAGAGTGAGAGCCTATCTCAAAAAATAAAAAATAAAAATAAAAGACACTGTAATGAAAGTAAAAAAATAAGTGTCAGAAACTGGTAGAAGGTACTCATAACGTAGAGAATTAAGCTCCAGAACTCTATAAACCTGTAAGAAAAAAACGAACAATCCAACTGATGAATGAGCAGAAATGTTACCTGTGTGTTTCACAGAAGAGAAAGAAATGGCAACAAATACATGGAAAATGCTCAATCTTACTAGAAATTGGGGAAAAAATTAGGACAGCAATGATCAGATGCCATTTTATACTTACCACACACACAAGAAGTAAGAATCCTGACAATACCCGATGTGACTGAGAATGTGCAGCAGTAGTTACACCACTTTGGAAAATAAGTTGGCATCATTTAGTAAATACAAAAAGTAGCTGAAGTCTCTGACCCAGAAATTTCACCCCTAGGTATATTCCCTAGAGGAATTCTTGCACTGTTTACTAGGAGGCATGTAAAAGAATGTTTATATGAGTGCTGTTTGTAATTGGAGAAAAAAAATGAAAACAGACCAAATGTTGATTAACAATGGAATAAACTGTGGTGTATTCACAATGAATACATCAATGAATAAATAAAAAATCTACAGATGGCTGGGTGTAGTGGCCCATTCCTGTAATTCCAGCACTTTGGGAGGCCAAGGCGGACAGATCACCTGAGGTCAGGAGTTCAAGACCAGCCTGACCAACATGGTGAAACCCCCTCTCTACTAAAAATACAAAAATTAGCCAGGCATGCTGGTGGGCACCTGTAATCCCAGCTACTTGGGAGGCTGAGGCAGGGAGAATTGCTTGAACTTGGGAGGCAGAGGTTGCAGTGAGCTGAGATTGTGCTGCTGCACTCCAGCCTGGGCAACAGAGTGAGACTCCATCTCAAAAAAAAAAAAAACAAAAACGCTACACAGATGAGATTTAGAAAGGAAATGTTAAGTAAAAAAGCAAGTGGTAGAAGAATATATGCAGAATGACTCAATTTATGTAGCATTCAAAACACACAAAACTAAATACATTTGGGAGGATATAAATACATGAAGTTAAAACTATAGAGAAAAGCAAAGAGATAAAGAATACAAAAATCTAGTTAGTAGTTGTCTCTGATGGGAGAGGGAGAGGGAAGAGGTTGGGAAAGAGTGCTTTAAAGCTTTCTAAAATAATGGTAATGCACTCTTCAAGTGGGTGGTTGGTAATGAATGTCTGTCGTATTCTTATTATTTGACACTCCCCCACAAGTGTTTTAAGCTCTTTATTTTGAAATAATTTCATACTCATATAGAAATTTCAAACAGAAATTTGAGTTCAATGAGTTCATTGAACACAATGAGTTCCTATGAGCTGTTCGTCCAGCTTCCCCCAATGATATAATCTTACATAAGAACAGTTCAATTCACAACACCAGGAAACTGATATTGAACTAAATGGCAGACTTTATTCAGATTTCAATAGTTTTTACATGTACAATTTTTGAGAGTGTGTATGTAGCTCTTTGACATTTTATTGCATGTATAGATTCCTGTAATTGCCATCACAATCAGAATACAGAGCTGATCCATTAATACTAAGAAACAATTTCCTTCCTCTTGAGAGTCCTACCTTCCTCCCAGACCTAAGCCCTGGCAACCACTTATTGGCTTTTATCACTATAATTTTGTTACCCTACATATATATTTTAATGTTTTTTATTATCTATTTAATTTTTTTCTTTTTTTTGAGACAGAGTCTCACTCTGTCACCCAGGCTGAAGTGCAGTGGCACAATCTCGGCTCACTGCAAGCTCCACCTCCTGGGTTCATGCCATTCTCCTGTCTCAGCCTCCAGAGTAGCTGGGACTACAGGCGTGTGCCATCATGCCTGGCTAATTTTTTTGTATTTTTAGTAGAGACGGGGTTTCACCGTGTTAGCCAGGATGGTCTTGAACTCCTGACCTCAGGTGATCTGCCTGCCTCAGCCTCCCAAAGTGCTAGGATTACAGGCGTGAGCCACCACACCCAGCTGTACCTATTTAATATTTTAAACAACCACCTGCCCCCCCTCCCCTCCTCTGAACACACACACACACACACACACACACACACACACACACACACACACACACAGAGTTTCAGAAGAGAAAAATGCCCAGGACCTGTAAAGATTATCCTCACCTCCATCATTAGCTCTCTTGGTGAAATTTTCCCAGGCTTACTCAATTACAAGTAATTTCATGTTCACCCAGTTCACTTCCTTTACCCACTCTTACAAGACAAAAGATAAAGATGTGCACATATTTTTTTTATTCTCTAGAGGGTCATCTTAGAATCAAAAGACCACTCTGTTTTCCCAAATCTCCCCCCAGCCAGGAGTTTGTCAGTCTTTTTTTCATATTTTCAAAGAATCAAATTTTGACTATATTGATACTTTCTATAGTATATCTGTTTTCTATTTCCTTAATCTCCAATCTTTTCATTGGTATATCCTACCTCCTTAATAAATTTAATTTACTGTTCTTTATCTCAGACCTCTGCAATGGGGAAGACATTTATTACAGTCTCTGTTTCAGGGAATAAAGCTGGCCCAGCCTGGGGAAGTTTTACCAAACAGATTAAACACAGGTGGAAAAATCACAGACACAATCACAGACACACTGAGAGTCACCGATCTTGACTAATCGAGCCTAACACTTAAGTCATGCTCTGCACTTTTCATTCCTTTCCCCCCGGGCTGGTTTGCTCCTGTTTTTGCAGAGTCCCTGGCAGATCCCAGGCTCCTGACGTCTGCCTGCTCCAGACACAGCAAGTTTAGGTTGAAACTAAATGATCTCATTCACCTGAACCTCAGCGTAGTTGCCTGCCTTTCCTGGAATCCAACCCACCTCTTCCTTAATAAGATCCTTTTCCTCCACCCAGCCTCCTGGGGAGAAAGCCTTCCCCTCCTCTAAACTTTTATATAAAACAAGCAAAGAAACGGCTTCCCATATGGGCTCATATGACTCCCCTTGATGCTTACTGCATTTTTCAAACCTGGTTCAAAACAGCCTCCACTCCTCACCTCTATTTTTATTCTTTCCCCTGGTTCTCCTCTTTTGCCTGAGGTGTGTTTTGTTTGTTTTGTTTCCATTTTTCAATGCTCACCCAGGCATGTATAGGCAGACTCTGTTTTCACCACAATCAACCAATTCTTGGAATCTTCCTCCTAAAGACAGTTATGTTTCCTTCTAAGAACAATGACAACATTGGGGATTGCATTCTTGAAGAAAGCTCAACAATAATTAAATGAGTTTATTAGTGTATTCCTTAGGATAGCATCATGTGATTTGAAAATGGGTCTATGGACAAATAAATCAGAGTGACAATGGATTTAACAGAGTACTCCTGAAACTCTGACATGCAAGAATACCCAAATCTTTTTTGTGTTACCCACATACCTCCTTTTTTTGGAAGGGAGGTTTCTATAGGAGGCATCTTGAGTGTAGAACAACCACTGAATTAAGACATGTATATGACAATAACATATCATTTTTTAAGAAACCAAGTTAAAACAGCTGAAGGTTCTGTTCTCCAACTTCTATGACATGAGCACAAACACATTCCATGTGATGAATATGCGATTTGCTGTTAGATCCACCGTCCACCCTGCCACCTCCCCAAAGGAGCTGACCTATAAAGAACAGGCTCCCTTGTTCTTCATTCCCATCTCTTCCTTGATCCCAAGAATACTCTCCAGTAAACTTCCTGGATCCATCTCAGAATCTACTTTCCAGAGAATCAGCCTATGACAAGAGTCAAACAACTCTATAGATTTTATGAGAAAGAGCAGCCTTTCTTTTTCCTCTCATTACCAGTTTTCCAGAAGCAATTAGTTTCAGCTCCTCTGATATATTATTTGCATATCCCTGGAAAAAATGTTTATATTGCTACTTTTTTAAATTTTTCTGTTTTAGGGATTACCATCAACTTACCTCTATGGAAACTGAAGATATTGCTCCCTTACACATACACACACACAGGGATCGAGAGAGGGAGAGAGAGAGAGAACACTTCCCATCTACCCACCATCCCAGTAAACTTAGAATCAGTGCCCAGTAAACATGTTATTATGACAATACATAAATGACAAAGAAAGCTCAGTAATATAATAGAATATGATTGCTTTTCCCCCTTACATTTTATTTCCCTAAAGTGAATGTCTGACTCTTTTTCCCATTTGCTTAGTTTTCTATGTATTTATCACTAATTTCCAAACACTCCCCCTGTAAATCTCCTCTTCATACTTCAAACAAATTAAGTACACTATCACTTTTACTTTTTGGAAGATGTCTCTTCTAGAACCTTCTGGACCACATTAATTGGATGATCGATACCTAGGATTGCCTACTGTTTTCTTGGAATCGCCTTTCCCATTAATTTGGAGACTTCCTTTACATCTTTCTTGCATTGAATCTCTTGTTTCACTCTTTCTTGGTTTACTTCCTTGTTCTGGTGGAGCACATCCATCAGTACTTTCCTTAGAAAGGATGCATGGTAGGTACATTTTTTGAGATCTTGTTTATCTGAAAAATAGTTTATTTTACCTTTATACTTGGTTGATGTAGGAAGATAGTAGATCTAATGACTTCTCCTCCTTTAAGCAGATGTCATTAAAAAAAAATCTTCTTCCTTTTATTGTATCTCTCTAGCTCCTAAGGTCTCCATAGTTTAAAAAAAAAGCCATTAATACAGACTTTAATTCACAGGTTAAAGATGTCCTTGGTTTAGAAATGTCTTCACACCATATAGCTAAGTATCAATTTAGGTAATATGAGGAATTGCTTTTTAAAGGCAACTTAACTTTTCAATTATTTTTAAAAACTGAGTTCACTTTTACTTAATGATTTAATTTTAGATGTCTAGTTTTAAATAGTTTTATTCCTAAAAAAACTATACTTTATTATGTAGATACCAATGAGGAATTCCAAATCTCCTCCTAAAATACAGAAGTAATCCTATAAAAAGTACAAAAGTCTAAAGATGTGCCACAGTAAAAGTTTTCATGTTATGGAATACTGTGCAGCCATAAAGATATGTCCTCTGTAGGAACACAGATGGAGCTGGAGACCATTATTCTTAGCAAACCAGTGCAAGAACCAAAAACCAAAGACTGCATGTTCTCAGCTTGGCCAACATGGTGAAACCCTGTCTTTACTAAAAACACAAAAATTAGCCAGGCATGGTGGCACATGCTTGTAATCTCAGCTACTCGGGAGGCTGAGGTGGGAAGATCATCTGAGCCCAGGAGGCGGAGGACGCAGTGAGCCGAGATCATGCCACTGCACTTCAACCTGGGTGACAGAGTGAGACTCTGTCTCACTGCCCCTCCCCTCTTGCCAAAAAAAAAGACAGCATGTTCTCTCTTATAGGTGGGAGCTCAGTGATGAGAACACATGGACACATAGAGGGGAACAACATACACTGGGGCCTACAGGAGGATGGAAGGTGGGAGGAGGGAGAGGATCAGGAAAAATAACCAATAGGTACTAGGCTTAAACCTGGGTGATGAAATAATCTGTACAACAAACCCCATGACACAAGTTTACTTATATAACAAACCTGCATATGTACCCTGAATGTAAAATAAAAGTTAAAAAAAGTTTTCATGTTAGAATATACAGAAAAATAGTTATATTAGATATTGCTGCATTTTATTTATTTATATATCTACATACACATTTTTGTATATCTGTATATATATTATGCATGCACATATATAGCTAATGCATCCACATTATTCAAAAATAAGAATTGTAAAAGCATACAATGAAAAGTTTTTTCCCCACCCGGTTTTCTAGCTCATAGAAAATGATTACTTGTTTTTTTGTGTTTCCTTCTAGAGATATTTAATGCACATACAACCAATTACTAGGAAATACATTGGTAATCTGAAAGGAGTTTAAGGAATAAATTATTCAAAAAGGTGTGGACAGAGCAGAAGGAAATGACATGGAATGGTAAGGCATCATGCTGCCTGATTTCAAATTTTATTACAAAGCTATAGTAGTCAAAACAGTATGGTACTGTCATAAAAACAGAGACAGAGACCAATGGGACAGAATAGAGAGCCCAGAGGCCAAGTTATGAATTTAGTCAATTCATTTTCAACAAAGGTGCCAAGAACACACAATGGGGAAAGGACGGTCTCTTCAGTAAAAGGTGTTGGGAAAACTGGATATTTACTTGTCATAGGATGAAACTGGACTCTTATTTCACACCATATACAAAAATCAACTCAAAGTGGATTGAAGACTTAAATGTAAGTCCTGACACTGTAAAAATCCTGGAAGAAAACAGAGAAGAAAATTTTTGACATTGGGCTTGCCAATAATTTTTGGGGGTATGACACCAAAAGCACAGCCAACAAAGTCAAACACAAATAAATAGCACTACATCAAACTAAACAATTCCTGCACAGCAAACCATATATCTGATAGGGGCTTAATATCCAAAATACATAAGGAACTCATGCAACTCATAACATGATTAAAAATTGGGCAAAGGACTTGAAGAGACATTTTTCCAAAGAAGACATACAGATTGCCAACAGGTATATGAAAAGGTGTTCAACATCACTAGTCATCAGGGAATTGCAAATCAAAACCACAATGAGATACGACCTCAAACCTATTAGGATGGCTATTATCACAAAATCAAAAAATAATTAAGTGTTGGCAAGGATGTGAAGAAAAGGGTACAATTGTAAATCGGCACAACCATTATGGAAAATGGTATGGAGTTTCCTCCAAAAACTAAAAATAGAACTACTGAATGATTTAGCAATCCCACTTCTGTGCATATATCCAAAGGAAATGAAATCAGTATTTCAGATATATCTGCACTGCCATGTTCATTGAAGCATTATTCCCGGTAGCCAAGATAGAGAAACAAACTGTGTTCATCAATGGACAAATGGTTAAAGAAAATTTGTGTGTATGTATATGTATGTATATGTGTGTATATATGTATATATATGTATATATTATGTGTATAGATACACACACTGGAATATGTGTGTACATACATATATACATACATGTAAATTATATATACATATATACATGTACACATGCATGTATGTATACATACTATATACATCTATACACCTATATACATGTATATACACACGAATACATATACATATATACATGTATATATGCGTATATACATATGTATATGTATACACGTGTATATATGTGTATATGTGAGAGGTGACAATGTGCTAGCAGCCCTCGCTGGCTCTTGGCGCCTCCTCGGCCTCCGCGTCCACTCTGGCAGCACTTGAGGAGCCCTTCAGCTCGTCGCTGTGCTGTGGGGGCCCCACTCTGGGGCTGGCCGAGTCGGGAAGCACCTCCCTCTGCTCGCGGGGAGGTGTGGAGGGGGAGGTGCGGAGGGAGAGGTGCCAGTGGGAACCGGGGCTGTGTGTGGCATTCGCAGGCTGGTGAGGGTTCCCGGTGGTCACTGGCTCGGTGCCTGCTGGGCTTGATCGAGGGATGAGCTTCCCCTGGGCTGCCAGAGTGCCTGGGCTAGGTGCTGCAAAGTCCTGCCGCAAGTGCCATTGAGAGGTGAAGCCAGCTGGGCTTCTGGGTCAGGTGGGGACTTGGAGAACTTTTGGGTCTAGCTAAAGGATTGTAAACACACCAATAAGCACTCTGTGTCTAGCTAGAGGTTTGTAAACGCACCAATCAGCACTCTGTGTCTAGCTAAAGGTTTATAAACGCACCAATCAGCGCTCTGTGTTTAGTTAATCTGGTGGAGACTTGGACAACTTTTGTGTCCAGCTAAAGGATTGTAAATGCACCAATCAGCACTCTGTGTCTAGCTAAAGATTTGTAAATGTACCAATCAGCACTCTGTGTCTAGCTAGAGGTTTGTAAACACACCAGTCAGCACTCTGTGTCTAGCTAAATGTTTGTAAACACACCAATCAGCACTCTGTGTCTAGCTAAATGTTTGTAAACACACCAATCAGCTCTCTGTAAAATGGACCAGTCAACTCTCTGTAAAATGGACCAATGAGCTCACTGTAAAATGGACCAATCAGCAGGATGTAGGTGGGGCCAGATAACGGAATAAAAGTAGGCCACCCAAGCCAGCAGCGCAACCTGCTCCGCTCCCCTTCAATGCTGTGGAAGCTTTGTTCTTTTGCTTTTTGCAATAAATCTTGCTGCTGCTCACTCTTTGGGTCCGCGCTGCCTTTATGAGCTGTAACACTCACTGTGAAGATTTGCAGCTTCACTCCTGAAGCCAGAAAGACCATAAACTCACCAGAAGGAACAAACAACTCCGGACACGCCGTCTTTAAGAGCTGTGACACTCACTGCGAAGGTCTGCAGCTTCACCCCTGAAGTCAGGGAGACCACGAACCCACCAGAAGGAAGAAACTCTGGACATATATGAACATCTGAAGGAACAAACTCCGGACATACCATCTTTAAGAGCTGTAACACTCACCGTGAGGGTCCGTAGCTTCATTCTTGAAGTCAGCAAGACCAAGAACCCACCAACTCCAGACACATATGTATACATATACATATGTATATGTACTTGTGTGTATATGCATACAGATATGTGTATAAATATGTATGTATATACGTAGGCATGCACACATATATACATGTCTGTATACACATGTGCATATACATGTGTGCATGTGTACATATACATAGGCATGTATACATAAGTGTGTATATGTATACATCTATATGTACATGTGTACATATGTATACGTATGTATACATACATTGGTATATATGTCTACGTGTGTATACATACATTGGTATATGTGTATACGTATGTATACATACTGCACACACTGGAGTAATACTCAACTTTAAAAAAGGAGATCCTGCCATTTGCAACAACTTGGATGAAATTGGAAGACATTATGCTAAGTGAAATAACCCAGGCACAGAAAGACAAACGCTGCTTAATCTTACTTACATATGTTATCTAAAAAAGTCTAACTCATAGAAAGCATAACAGTGTTTGCTAGGGGGTGGGGGATGGAGGAAAATGGGGAAATTTAGTCAAAGGGTACAACCTCACAGTTTTAAAATGCACAAGTTGTGGAAATCTAATGTATTGCATCATAACTATAGAATAATAACATATTGGATATTTGAATTTTGCCCAGAGAGTAGATCACCAAAAAACAGATATGTGAAGTGATAAGTAGGTTAAATAGCTTTATATGGGGAATCATTTCACAATGTGTATGTGTATCAAAACACCACGTTGTACATCTTAAATACATACAGTGTTTGTCAGTTATATCTCAATTAAAAATACATAAAATAAAATAAAATATTTTTTTTTTTGAGACGGAGTCTCGCTCTGTCGCCCAGGCTGGAGTACAGTGGCGCAATCTCGGCTCACTGCAAGCTCCGCCTCCCGGGTTCACGCCATTCTCCTGCCTCAGCTTCTCCGAGTAGCTGGGACTACAGGCGCCCGCCACCACGCCCGGCTAATTTTTTTGTATTTTTTAATAGAGACGGGGTTTCACCGTGGTCTCGATCTCCTGACAGCGTGATCCGCCCGCCTCGGTTTCTCAAAGTGCTGAGATTACAAGCGTGAGCCACCGCGCCCGACCGATAAAAAATTGATTAATAAATTACCGGTAATGGCTGGGCATGGTGGCTCATGCGTATAACCCAGCACTTTGGGAGGCTGAGGCAGGCGGATCACTTGAGGTCAGGAGTTCCAGGTCAGCCTGGCCAACATGGCAAGACCCTGTCTCTACTAAAAATACACGTACACACGCACACACAGACACACAAACACACACACACACAAATTAGCCAGGCGTGGTGGTGCATGCCTGTAATACCAGCTATTCGGGAAGCTGAGGCATGAAAATTGCTTGAGCCCAGGAGGTGGAGGTTGCAGTGAGTTGAGATTGCGCCACTGCACTCTAGTCTGGGCGAGAGAGTGAGACTCTGTCTCAAAAAAAAAAAAAAAAAAAAAAAGAACCAAAAAAACAGGACAAGTAATTTTGTAGGAAAACAAGAAAGAAGTATCATATGGCAGTGAAAATTCGTAGTGATAATGAATTTTTTAAACGAGTAGGCAAGCCACCAATGCTTAGGGCTAAAATGAGAGTTGCTTTTATCATCCCTAAACTTCTGTCACTACACACAGGCCACCACCACTACCACCACCACCACCACCAGCACCACCACCACCACCAGCATCACCAGCACCACTACCACCACGTTATTTTCAATAAGGTACTTGGGAAATGCTGATGATAACAGTATTAAATGTCTTGGAATTTAAGCACTTGAAACCTGGTGGGGAGGCAATGATAGAATGCTAATACGTTTTAAACTTTGATAACTGGGTAGGCAAACTGTGACAGTGTATGTTACGATACAAGTAGGAAAAAGAAGCTGATTTGAAGGAAAATGTAAAGTTTAAAGTTCAAAAACCATGATTATTAACAGATATTGGGGAAAAATATAATTTTGCAAAGATAGTTAATTCCCTAGAAAATCACTCAAGAGCAGTCACGGGAAGAATTTAAAAAACTGGCAGCTAAGCAGAATGTGGAAAACTCTTTTTGAATTTATTTAAAATAAATACAACAAAAACATTCCAATTAAAGTGGGCAATTGAAGTGATATGTTCCGTGCCAAGTTTGATAAATTAATGCCTCTGTGGTTTACATGTTCTGACATCCATTGAAGATGATTCATCCTGGTGATTTCAGTTGTAAATTGTGTCTAATCAAGAAACAACTGAATTTTCTCTTTAACAGCAATTTATACGCTATGTTTATTTACAATATAATAGTCATCCTGAAAATGATACTGAATTTTGTGAAGCAATCGTGAACCTTTAGAGATGCAAACTGAACTATTTACAGATAAAATGACAGGATGTTTCAGATTTGCTTTCAAATTACCCAGTGGAATGGAGGAAAGTGGGTCAGCATTTAGATGGCATAAGATTGGCTGGGACTAAATAATTCTTTAAGCAGGGTGATAACCACACGAGGTTCCTTACACTATTTTTCATTACTTCTGCATAAGTTTGAAATTTTCCATAATAAAAAGTTTTTGAAAAATACAATTAGACTCCCAAGATAAGAAGTAGGAATTGTGGTGGTATTGATTGTCATCATTTTGAGAAGACTGATAAAATTCAGAGATAAAATTCATCTCTCTGGTGGGTGGCACAATAAATCCCTTGGAAAAAAATAAATAAATCAAACTCGGGCAGAAACTAAGGGGATTTCAACGTACCATCTTTATCCTCTGTTCACAGTAAGTTCTAAGATGTGGCTTCTCCCAGGAGTCTCAGTTATATGTTAGGTGCAGTGTGTATGTATATATATATATATCTCCACTCTCATCTCTGAGTCATATGTTTTCCTAACTCAGCTTAAGTGGTAAGACCAATTTGGGAGAAGTATTGTGTAAGAAGGAACACATCAATTTTTAAAATACTTTATTTAAAAAGAGCTTATTTCAAAGGTTTCCTGTTTTTGTCTGAAGCAATTATATACTTCAGCAGAAGCCAGGGTTCAAGGTTGGCGGGAGGCTTCTGAAAGTCCTTATTCATCTACACTTTGAAAAAAAAATGCTCAAAATCATACGTGTTTTCAGATGAAAATTTCAACAAAATGGTACTTTCACATTTAATTTGGATGATTGAAAACCTGGTAATGTAATCAAAGTTATTTCAGGCTCTATGTCAATTTTATGTCTTTTTAAATGGCAAATGAGATTGAATTTATCCTCCCCTGCCGGGAAATGTCGGTATTCAAACAAGACCTTTTTCTTTTATTTTAAATGATGTTTGTTTTTGTTTGTTGTAGTTTGAGTAAAGCAGAAGTTTCAAAAGAGGAAACTGTGAAAGATAAAAACTGAAAAATTAGAAAGGGACTAGATCATCAAAGGCTTTAAATGATAAATTTCCATCTACATGTAAAGGAACTTTTAGTTGTATACACACGAGTGCCCAGCCTCTCTCTAGTATGTCTTTTCTCTGCAGGAGCCAAGTCAATCTCCTGAAAGATATTTCCTGTTTTATTCTGTGAATTGGCAGTTATTAATATCCACCCCCACCTGCTATAGGTAGGTCACAGTCATCTCTGAAGCCAGCCTTAGAAACAGCATGAACACAGGGATGATGTCTCACAGGCAGGATCTGGAGCCCAAGAAAAATATTCTCAGCTTGCGATTTCTATTGGAAGTTGGAATAGATCTGGTCATCTTTTTTTTTGAGACGGAGTCTTCCTCTGTCACCAGGCTGGAGTGCAGTGGCACGATCTTGGCTCACTGCAACCTCTGACACTCTGGTTCAAGCGAATCTCCTGCCTCAGCCTCCTGAGTAGCTGGGATTACAGGCACGCAGCCACAATGCTCAGCTAATTTTTGTAGTTTTAGTGGAGACAGGGTTTCACCATGTTGGCCAGGATGGTCTCGATCTCCCGACCTCGTGATCTGCCTGCCTCAGCATCCCAAAGTGCTGGGATTACAGGCATGAGCCACCGCGCTCAGCTGATCTGGTCAACTTTTTACAAAATACTAATTCCCTTCCTTCTTCCCCTGGAGGACAATTATACTTCCCTATTCCATTGACTTTGAGCTTGGCCAGGTATCTTACTTTGTACAACAAAACAGGAGCAGACATAAGAGTAGAAGCTTTCAATATGCTGTGTGACATGGCTTCTCTCCTAAGCTTCTTTGATCTGTCATGGGAAGAACATGTCATGGGTAACTGTCAATCAAGGGCAATGTGGAGGTCAGAACCCAATCTGAAGCCCAAAGACAGCCCAGGTGACCTGCAGCCTGAAGCAGAGCTGCCCCAAATGACCCATAAACCTATGAGTAAAAAACTATAAAGGCTTGTTGCAAGCCTATGAATTTGGCAGTGGTGCTATGGTTTGAATATTTTTTGTCCTCTCTAAGATTTACATGTTGGAAACTCAACCTCAATGCCACCATGTTAGGAAGTGGGGGCCCTTGGGGAGCTGTTTAGGTCATGAGAGCTCCGCCCTCATGAATGGATTAATGCCACCATGAAAAGAGCTTGTGGGAATGGGCTGTCTCTCTCTTTTGCTCTTCAGTCCTGTGAGGACATAGCAAGGCATCATCTTGAAACCAGAGACCAAACCTGCAGGTGCCTTGATCTTGGATATCCCAGCCTCCAGATCTGTGAAAAATAAATTTCTGTTTTTTTATAAATTACCCGGTCTCCAGTAATTCTGTTACGGCAGCACAGAACAGACTAAGATAGGTGGTTTGTTATGCAGCATTTTTGCATTAATAGCTGACTAACATAGAAATCATCTGCGCACACAGGAAATGGAAACATGAGAGCAGATGCATTTCCTAGAAAGAAGGCATAAAGCAGTGACTCAACCTGTCTATGGCTTATAGACTGTTTATGGCTTGTGGCTTATAGACTGTGGTGGAGTAAATGTTTGTATTCCCCCCACCAAATTCATCTATTGAAATACTAGCCCCCAAGATGACAGGATTAGGGGGTGGGGTCTTCGAGAGGCAATTAGGTCATGAGAGAGGAACTCTCCTGGATGGGATTAGTGCCCTTATTAGAGAGAGAGCTCCCTCCATCCCTCCTGCATGTGAAGACATAACATGATGGCCATAGATGGCCATCTGTGAACCAGGATGTAGGCTTTCACCAGACTCCAAATCTGCTGGTACCTTGATCTCAGACCCCTCAGCCTCCAGAACTGTAAGAAATAAACGTTTGTTGTTTAGGCAGCCAAAATGGACTAAGACATGGATTTTATTGAAAATCTAATAAATGCCTTGATCAGATTCTTCCCCAGCATAGCTTCCTTGCATCCACCCGCCTCTTTTCAGGTCTCCATACTATATGAGTCCATCTGATTGGCAGAATCTAAAATATGTCTGGAACTCAAGACGCAAAGGAGTTTAGGATATGTAGCTTTTTAGCTTTCCAGCCCCTGAAACTCAGGAGGAGGTTAAGATCAACTTGAGTGAGCCAATCTACTCTTTCTAACAAACCACCATGTAAGTAGACAAGCAGTTTAGGGAGGAGAATGAGAAGATGAAGCTGGAGAGAATTAGGAGAAACTGATGTCATAGAAATCATGACAAGAAATAATATGAGGAAGAAGGAAATGGTTAATTATTTAAAATAAGTGACGCAGAGAAACACCACATAAGAATGTAAAGTACTGCTGAACTGGGCAATAACAATGTCCCTCAACACCAAAACAGGAGCTGCTTCATTGGTAGAAAGATGAGAAGGTAGAGAATATGACTCCTAGAATACTCTTTCCAGAGGTTGGTTGAGGAAGGAAGAGGAAGGATGCGGTTACCATCCACGAGACCTTGTGTGATAGTGAATCGTTCCTCAGTAAAGGATTGATAAACTCTGCTGTGGATGGACTAGAAAAGTTTCAATCTTTCTCCTTTGTGTCATTAAAAAAAAAAATCCTCTCCCTGTTCTCTAAGCTAACAGGTCTTCTTCTTGGGTCTCGCAAATCATCTTGGGAGTGAACAGAAGTGACTCTCAGATTTTCTTTGCATCTTCTTGTTGTGGAATTATCCTCACCCACAGCACAGGAAAGTTCCCTGTAGCGGCTGTCTCTGTGCTCCATTTTTCTTCTTGCCTCATGCAACCCATATCCCATTACCCCCAGGGAAAGCTGTCTCTCTTATTCATCTTCTTTGTCCTAAAATTCACATTCATTTTTACATCATACAGTCCTCAACCCCCACATTCCCTAAGTTAAACCATTCTTGGCTTCATGACTTTGGTAGATACTGCCAATAATCTCCCAATATCCATCTTCCCTTCTATTTTGTTTTTGTAAAAGAATTCCCAAGTTTTACAGGAGCCCAGCTAGAGACTAATTTCTTGTCTTCTTAAGCAGCTAGATGTGACCATGTGATTCTGTCTGAACCAAAGGGACTCTCACTCGTGCCTTAGGTGATGGCTGGCTGAAGAAATCTTGGGAGCCATATATTGAGCATGATGAAGCTGTCCTACTGACCCAGGCCACTTATTCTGGACTGTTAAATGGGAGGGAGATAAATTTAGATTTTAGGTAAGCCACAGTGTTTTTTTGTTTTTTTTTTTTACTTGAAGGGGATCAGGATATGCTACCCCAAAATATGCCACTTTAACATAAGGTTTATTTTGACCTGAAGGCAACTGAAAATCAACAGATGTAGAAGAGTTCTCCACCCTTCCTTTATCTGCCTAGAAGTTGGGCATGAGTTTCCCTTTGTTACGGTGTCTATCTCCTGTACCAGGAAAAGGAGAGCAACTTATATCACCAGAGATGGAGAGGTGGCACCAAGATAAATCTGCATAACAGACCTTAGGAAAAGAACCTTTATCTTCTGTTAGTTTCCCCCATATATTTCCTAGTTACTTCCCCATGATTTATCATCCCTTGAAGTTCAAACTCTCCTTCATTAAAATTATATGTAAACTAGAAGTCTAACTACTTCTTTGAGTTTCACTTCTTTTCTGTGAACTCTTGCGCATATAAATATTAGCAAAAATTGCACACTTTTTCTCTCATTCATCTATCTTTTGTTAGTTTAATTCACAGGCCCCCAGATACTGAACCTAAGAGGACAGAGGAAAAGTTGTTTCTCCCTGAAAGACTATACCCTAAATAATAAAAGGATCACAAGGCATATTGCTCTCCTTGATAACAATGGCTGTGTGGTCCAGCTGCCACTCAATATCCGAGACTGGTTTCACAATGACAACTGCGTCTTTCAGGAACAGCTTCCATAACTTGTTCTCTGCCTGTTAGAAGTCTCCTCTGACTAGAACAACATTGAAAGATGTTTCTCTTCTATATGTCATGACATCTGGAGAATTTGGGGCAAGAATGAACAGCACCTTGTAGGATGCTCTTGGAAACTTTGTCTTCTTGGAAACAATATACATATTCCCCATGATCTTTTGGCCTTGGAGTCAGCCAGCTTGCAACAAATTCAAGCTCTGCCTACCACTTGACAGCGATGCTACTGAGATTTTCTGTGTCTCAGTTATAAAATGGGGTAATAATTGTACTTGTTTTCAAAAGTTGCTGTGGCAATATTTTTAGGTGAAATTGTTATGCAAGTTTACATTATTATAATTATACAGTTAAATTATCCTGCTTTTACGAATGTTAGGACAAAACATGACCGTGTAAACCAATCCTTAAGCCTCTCTCTGGGTCTATGGAAAAGTCTGTGTCATTAGCTTCACAGTAAATCCACTCTGACTACCTCACAGGGGAATTAGAGGATGACAAAACATACGGACAGGGCCACTGGCACAAAGGTAACTTTGTGCTTATTACACAAGGGTGACCCCTCCAGATTGACACAGGGCTCAGGGCCAGCAGAGCAAGGGCTAGATTTTAGCCCTCACTATTTTTCTTGGTTGGGGGCCTTTGGCATTGGCAAAACTGGAAGTTGCTGATATAGCTGGGGGTTGGTGCACTGCACCAAGGTCCTTGGCTAACAAGGCAGGGGTGAGCAGGGACCACATTTGAGTCCCCTTTTCTTGCCAAGTTGTATGTCTCGACATGCAGCTGCATATACCCAAGAATAGGGCAGGTTTGGCTTCACACGAAATCTCTGTCTCTCTGCTAAACCCTGCACCTACTTTAATGTGTGCAGAGGTGCGTTAGAGCTCGTGGGTGGGCCAGCACATTACACCAGTATAGGCAGCAACCCTGATCCCTGGCACGCAATAAGCACTTTACAACCCTACATGTTCCTTTGTGTTCCTATCCCACCCCCCATTCTTTCCTACCTATGTAATGTTTTCCTTACTTGCTCAACTTTGTATAACTCAAGGTCATTAAAAAGTTAGTTTGCATATTTTCAAGGAAGCAATTGGAAACCTAAGTTGCTCCAGGGAATTGCCTTACCAGTGTGTCCCTGTGCTTCCAGGGGATCCACATAAGATAATATCTTTGGGGATTTTGCCAGATTCCTTGTCTATATGTACTGGTGCACCGTGACAAAGATCCTTTGATTGGCCAAACTTTAGTCAGAGTCCTGAACCCTCTCGTAGGCTCATATGTGTATTTCCTTGTAAAATCTAGTTTTGGCAAGAACCCTGTTAAGTCAGTTTAGCAAGACCACCCCCCACCGCACCCACCCTCAATATCTGATCAGGTTCTTTATCGTTCACCATCTCCCAGGTGACGTCTTATCACCCTGGCCTGTCTTCGGCAAGAGTCTTGTGAGGTTGCCTTACACAGAATCCCCCTTACTCCTCATGTTTTCTCTTAGCACTTTTCCATCCACTGACCACCACCCTGCTCCTTGGCTATAAATTTCTACCTGCCCGTGCTGTATTTGGAGTTGCAATCCCATTGCTGTGGTCCCTATACCTGTGGGATGGTCCTGAATAAAGTCTTTCTTACCAGGCTTTATTAATTATCCGTGAACAATTTTTTCTTTAACTAGCAGGGAAGAAATTTTCAGTTGTACCACTCTGGGAATGCCCAGAGCTCATCTTAGGCAAAGTCAAGCCAGAGGGCTGTGCCTGGCCAGTCTCAGGTGGTGGTGGTGGGATCAGGCAGCCAAGCATCAAAGTCCTCTAATGTCAGTCTTGCCTTTTGCACCGTGGTGGGAAGACTTGAAGCAAATTCCTCAAGTGGCCCGTTCTCTAAAAAGCAGCCACTAGAGGGCTCTATAGGGTGGCGCTCTCGCTCTCGCGATCTCTCTCTCTCTCTCTCTCCCTCTCCTCTCTCACTCTCTCCTCTCTCTCTCCTCTCTCTCCCCTCTCTCTTCTCTCTCTCCTCTCTCTCCGCTCTCTCTATCTCTCTGCTCTCTCTCTCTTTCTCTCCTCTCTCTCTCCTCTCTCTCCGCGCTCTTTCTCTCTCTCCGCTCTCTCTCTCCTCCTCTCTCACTCTCTCCTCTCTCTCTCTGTCTCCTCTCTCTCTCCTCTCTCTCCGCGCTCTCTCTCTCTCCTCTCTCCTCTCTCTTTCTCTCTCTCCTCTCTCTCTCTGTCTCTCCTCTCTCTCTCTCTCCTTTCTCTCTCTCTCTGTCTCCCCTCTCTCTCTCCTCTCTCTCTCCTCTCTCTCTCTCTCTCTCTCTCTCTCTCTCTCCTCTCTCTCTGTCTCCTCTCTCTCTCTCTCTGTCTCTCTCCTCTCTTTCTCTCTCTCCTCTCTCTCTCTCTCTCTCTCCCCTCTCTCTCTCTCTCTCTCTCTCTCTCCTCTCTCTCTCTCCTCTCTCTCTCTCTCTCTCTCTCTCCTCTCTCTCTCTCTCTCCTCTCTCTCTGTCTCCTCTCTCTCTCTCTCTGTCTCTCTCCTCTCTTTCTCTCTCTCCTCTCTCTCTCTCTCTGTCTCTCTCCTCTCTTTCTCTCTCTCCTCTCTCTCTCTCTCTGTCTCTCTCCTCTCTTTCTCTCTCTCCTCTCTCTCTCTCTCTCTCTGTTTCCCCTCTCTCTGTCTCCCCTCTCTCTCTCTCTCTGTCTCCCCTCTCTCTCTCTCTCTCTCTCCTCTCTCTCTCTCTCTCCTGCTTTGGACCTTTTCTAGGCTGGTTGAGGGGTTGAGAGCAGGCTTAGGTTAGGGAGCTGAACAGCAGGACAGCACAGGCCTTGCTCACATCACCCACGTGATCTCTGCTGAGTGAGTTACCTTGAAGTAAAGGAGCAATTGATGGGCAATTATCCATCAAAGTAGTCACACATTTAAAATGTTGGTACTACAAAGGCTAATTTATACTCCCACCACCAGCATTTGAGAATTAACTGTTGATCCACATGCCTCATCAACACTGGGATATGATCAATCTTGTAAAATTTTCAACACGATAGATTAAAAATACGTATTGAGCACATTTTCTTGTTTTAATTAGCCATCCATATTTTGTCTATTCATATCCTGTTAATATTCTTTGCCTTGGATGGACATTAAAAATGATAGTTTTTAATCCACAAAGTCTCACTGTACAAATGAAATATGGTTTCTGTCTAGCCCTTTCCTACCGGAATATCAAACCACCTTGGCCTAGTCCTCATTCCCTTCCAAAGAAAATGTGGTTGTTTTCTGGTGAAGTCAGTGTTCTCGTGGTGTGTGATAGTTCAGTGTGTCCACAGTTTTATGATTGAGGCTGTAGATTGTTAGTTCTGTCTGCTTTCTAAGACCTTCTGAAGGGGCAGAGCTGGTTTGCTTAGTTGCTTTCTTCAGCAAAATGTATACTGTTCAATAAATGTTGCAACTGACAGATATGTTTCAGCCTTGGCTTCTCCTTCCCAGGGAATAAATCTAATATGTGATTCTGACCACAGCGAATGTGTAAAACAGGGAATGTGGCTAACATCTATGCCACCAGGAAAAATAAGCACTAAAGAGCTGCCCTCTGCTGATAAAAAAGCCTACTAGCATAACTTCAGATTCAAATCTGTAACAGCTTATACTTTCGATGGTCTGAGAATTTCTTTTTCACTTAAAAAAAAAAAGCCTTGGCTTTCAAGTTATCCATAGTTCTTTTTGAAAAAATATGTGATCAATTAAGAAAACTTGGCAATGTCTTTGAAGCTGTAAAAAATAAAGTAACTTATAACCCTACTATTTAGAGATAACCACAAATAACATGTTTTCTATTTCCTCTTAGTCTATATTTATAAGTACACATATACATGTATGATTTTTTCCCAAATTAGAATCCTGAGTCTACATTCTTTTCACTTATCATTGGCATTTTCCTGTCATTAAATACTCTTCAAAATGTGATTTTTAAAGACTAAATGATATTCCACTGTAAAGATATTTCATAATTTATTAACAAAGTTCCTCCTGTGCCCAGTGTGCTCGCTCATTCTGTCCTCTGCTGCCTCTCCTTGTGCACATGGGATGCTCGCATTTCCCCGCCTCACTTGCAGTTCTTCTGGGGCCATGTGACTGGGTTCCAGCTGATAGAGTGTGGGTGAAAATGACTGGCCCGGGGCTGAAAAACTCATGTCTCCCTCCAGCTCTCTTGTCTGATGCTGCAGTGACTTTGGAGGTTCTAGTTGACATGGCTGTAATATGGAAGCAGCCTAGATTCCTGAGTTACCACTTGGCAGAGAAAAGACCATCTAATTGGCATCAGACTATGAGATCTGAGTGAGAAACAAGCCTCTGTGAGTTACTGCACTTAGTGAAATGATGCCTTAAGTAAACTGACCTAATGGAAGACCTGCAAGTGGCTTCCAACTTTCCATTATTGTAAGTAAATAGCAATATTTTGGTTATTTCCAATTATGTTGCTGTCATAAATGAGAAATATTTGGGTTATTTTTTCCTGTTTTAAGTAAGTGGATAGTTACTATTTTCTTCTTTATGTTTTTGTATAATTTTGTAGTTTTATACAGAAAGCTATTCTTTTTTTTTTTTTTTTTTTTTTAGATGGCGTTTCACTGTTGTTGCCCAGGCTAGAGTGCAATGGTGTGATCTTGGCTCACTGCAACCTCCACCTCCCCTGTTCAAGTGATTCTCGTGCCTCAGCCTCCGGAGTAGTTGGTATTACAGGCATGCACCACCATGCCCAGCTAATTTTTTTGTATTTTTAGTAGAGACAGGGTTTCACTGTGTTGGTCAGGCTGGTCTCGAACTCCTGACCTCAGGTGATCCACCCACCTTGGCCTCCCAAAGTGCTGGGATTACAGGTGTGAGCCACCACGCCCAGCCCAGAAAGCTGTTCTTTAAACAAACAAATATTAAAAGAGTGTGGACCAGGTGCAGTGGCTCATGCCTATAATCCTAACACTTTGGGAGGCTGAGGTGGGAGGATTGCTTGGGCCCACAAGTTCAAGACCAGCCTGGGCAACATAGCAAAACCCTGTCTCTACAAAAAATACAAAAATTAGCTGGGCATAGTGGCACATGCCTGTAGTGCCAGCTACTCTGGGGGCTGAGGTGGGGGGATTGTTTGGGCCTGGGGGGTCAAGGTTGCAGTGAGCCCAGATCGCACAACTCCACTTCAGCCTGGGCAGCAATGTTAGACTCTGTCTCAAAAAAAGGAAAAAAAAAAAAAGAGAGAGTGTGTGGAGAGAGACAAGTTGAATTGTCTGCTGAATGACCCTGAAGTTGTGGTGATGGGCTGACCTGGAACAAGGGTTACCTCTTTCCCATGGGAGGGTCTGTGCCCCAACCCAGCGCTGTATGGGTTGAGGCATCTCTTCTTCAGCTCTACAAATCTAATTTCTAAAACTGTTGTCAGGTGCTAGGAACCAGCATTCTCAGACAATTGCTGCACAACAGCTTACATCTAAACTCGGGCTATTTGGCACCGAAGGTCTGCCTAGCTTACATAAAGCCCATTTGTTAATCTCAGCTCATACATACAACACTTTAATTTAGTCTCTCTCTCTCTGTTAATCATCATTTTATTAATTTTAATTTTTAAATAATATATTTATATAAGTAAAAATTCAAAAGATAGAAAAAGGGAGACTTACGACTCTCCTCTCTGACCCTTAGCCACTCAGGGACTTTCCTAGAGGAAACTAATTTTTTTTTTTTTTTCTGAGACGGAGTTTCACTCTTGTTGCCCAGGCCAGAGTGCAATGGCACAATCTTGGCTCACTGCAACTTGCCTCTTGGGTTCAAGTGATCCTCCTGCCTCAGCCTCCCAAGTAGCTGGGATTACAGGCACGTGCCACCACACCCAGCTAATTTTTGTATTTTTAGTACAAATGGAGTTTCACAATGTTGGCCAGGCTGGTCTCGAACTCCTGACCTCGTGATTCGCCCGCCTCGGCCTCCCAAAGTGCTGGGATTACAGGTGTGAGCCACCGTGCCTGGCCTGTTTTTTGTTTTTTAAAATATATCTTAAGACATATTTTATCCTTTTCTATCCTCTTTTTCTTTTAAAAAATGCATGCTTTATGAACTGTCAAACTTTTATCCATTGCCTATTTCAGTGCAAAAATTATCATATGACATTCAATATCTTTCTTTATATCTGGCTCCAAACTTTCTTTATGAAGAATGTTTTACTTCTTTCCAATAGACACTTCTCTTTCCATTCAGCAGGCCTGGGAATTGCCTTTTCAATAAAGTCTGTTTTGCTTTGTTCAGATCTTTCTCCCAGGCTGGAATGTCTGCCTCACTGCCTAACAGTCAGATATCTCTGGGTCTTCTTTGGTTCCAGCAAGCAATTTGGTTTCTTCCTCTCTTTAAACTGGGAAGTACCACCTTCCTTTCAGCCCTGATAAGGCGATACTGTAGCAAATGGGTCTCTCCTCCCTCCAGTTTCCCTGCAACTCAGAAACCCATTCAGAGCTTAATCAGGCCAGCACTGTCCCTGGAGACATGCAGAGCTGGATAGTTCTAATGAAATAGCTGGTAAAAGGATGCCTTCACCAGCAAAGTATGCTAGCAAGCAATCTTGCTGTTCCCATGAGAAAAATCAGCCCCCGTTGTCAGGAGGAAGATCCCCTTTCAGACACACCCTCTTGCTAAGTTCCTGTAATTCTGTTGTTATCTTTATTTTCTCTCCTAGGCTCATACTTTTTCTTTCTCATAGCGTTTCCTCCTCCTTAACAGTCCGAAGTCATCACTCCTCTGAACTCCTGAAAGGCTATTGCCTGTGCTTCTCAATCGGTGCTTATCACAAATGCGTTTATTGTCATAGTCCACAACTGGACAGTAAACTTCTTGAGGACAGGGACCAAGGCACAAGTTGTTTTCTGGATTATCCAAAGAACCTAGTGCAATACCTTGTATATAAGCATTTCATAAATATTTATTGATCATAAATTGAATATAACATTCAAAAAATAACAAGTGACTCTTCTTCTCCAGCAAGGCATTCTTTGATTTCAAAGAAGGTTCTTCTACAAGTTTCTTCTAATGAGCATTTGTGTGTTTGTGTGTGTGTATATAATTTTGCAAGTATGGATGTTTGCAAGCCTAAATATCCAGCCAAGCAGAATATTCTTTAACTTTTTTATTCTTTTTAAAAACAGGGAAGATTTTCAGAAGAAATTGCCTATTGTCATCTTCTTTTTTTTTTGAGATGGAGTCTCGCTCTGTTGCCCAGGCTGGAGTGCAGTGGCACCATCTCGGCTCACTGCAACCTCCAGCTCCTGGGTTCCAGCGATTCTCCTGCCTCAGGCCCCGGAGTAGCTGGGACTATAGGCATGCACCAGCACGCCTGCTAATTATTGTATTTTTAGTAGAGACAGGGTTTCACCATGTTGGCCAGGCTGGTCTTGAACTCCTGATCTCAGGTGATCTGCCCACCTCGGCCTCCCAAAGTGCTGGGATTACAGGGGTGAGCCACCGTGCCCAGCCTGTCTTCTTTTTCAAAACATTTACAATTTTATCTTTAGGTATCATGTTCCATGATCTTATGATAGGAAGATAAGTTCTTATGATTATTTGTGGTTCGAGAGCTAAGAAAATTGATATAATAACATTTCTTTCTTTCTTGGGTGTGCCATCTCTTTCTGTCTTAGCTTGGTTGCTTCGTATTAAATTTGAATAAACACGTTTCCCTAGCCTGTTCCCCATATACTTCCGTGGGAGTATGAAAACTATCTGACCATTATTCCAAAGTGACTCAGCATCATAGGCCACAGTTTTATAATGGATAAAGTAATTGCCATTGCCTTACAATTGGACAAAAGGAGCTACATTTAAGTAGCTGGTAAGATGAAGTATAAAAGTGAGTGCCTTTAGGAAGTTTTTGTTTCAGTGTACATGGAGTTAAGCACAAATAAGATAACAAACATAAAGGTATAGCTTACTGTAACTCACTCAAATGAATTTTGTGTTTAGCATTTGAACAAAGTTCAGAGGAAATCCAAGAATGCATTTAACTATTCTCCTTTTTTGATTAAAATTATTTCCTTTGTATGACAGTGGTATTAATATTTATTTAAGCCTTCATTCTAGAGTGATTTTCAGCCATAATAGATTAACTGCACGATTTCAGAAGGTTTTTACTCAATTTCCAGATTTAGGTCTATGGCAAATGTATTTCAATCTTCTGAAAAACTGGGTTGCATCCAAAAGAATGTTCTATTGGAGAGAAATCTAATTTAGCAAAGGAAACAGTTCATAGTAGCTCCTCCCAATAACCTAGTCACTTAGCAGATATAACTACAATTGCAGGGAGTGCTACTTTTAGCCATTGCTGAGTAGCTCTGTTTAATTGACTGCCGCTCCCCAACATATAACAATATAAAACACTAGAAAAATATTGTTAAAAATTAAAAACAATTATCGGCAGTGGAGAGTGACCAACACCAGGCAGATTGTGGAGCAAAGTCAACACTTGGCAGAGGAAAGGCATGGAGCAACTTTCCCAAATTGTATGACCCTCAGCCCAAGACTAGTGCATGTCTGTGCAATGTGAGGTAGCTAAAACTCTGTTAGAAAATATGCAATATTTCTGGTTTGAAGAACCAGGGGTCAGGGTTCACAGCAACAACATTATTTGGAAAGTGAGGGGGGAAAACATAAAGGAAGGAGTAACAGAGGAAGAAGCCCAGATTCTGTATTTAAAGTAAATACCAATTATTGGATAATCTCTGAACCATGCTTGTGCAAGGCAAACTAAAAGCAGCCTGGTTAACGTTAAAAATGAATTCAGATTTGAGCTTCTACTTACTGTAAGCAACATCAGGTTTGCAGTTTGAGTTTAACCGCACTGCTTGCCATTTTAAAAGATAATCAGTGTCCTTGGAGGAATAGAACAAGAATCTTCATCACATAATATGTATAATGCACAGGTTGCACTCCAAAATTACTTAATCCAAAAATAGGTAAATAAAAAAACCAAGAAAATGTAATCCATTCTTATAAGAGAAAAAAATCAGTGGAGATTGACTCCAAGATGATGTAAATATTGGAGTAATGAAGCAATGTTTTAAAAGCAGCAATTATAATATAATATATATATTTTATATATAATATAATATAATATAAAATATAAAATTTTCCTTTGCTCAATGAAGCAAAGGAAAATATGCTTATAATAATAAAAAGAATAGGGACAACCAGTGTAGAAATAGACAATATATTTTAAAAGAACAGATTGAAATTCTAGAACTGAAATATACCATATCTATGACACAAAATTTACTAGATGGATATAATAGCCCAATGAATATAACACAAAAGGAATTTGTAAGCTTAAAGATAGTTCAACAGAAATTATTGAATCTGAAGAGCACAGAAAAAAAGGTGAAAAACAACAGAGGCTCATGGGCATTTAGGACTATATTAAGGGGTCTGACATACTTGGAATTTCAAAAAGGTAAGAAAGATAATGGTGCAGAAAAGATATTAAAAAGATATACATGCTAAAAAATTCTCCAATTTGGTAAAAGACATAAATTTATAAATTCAAGAAGCTTAGCAACAGGGTAAATGCCAGACAGGGTAAATAATAATTTTAAAACTTCTAAGCACATAATTGATAAACTATTGACAATCAAAGATAATGAGAAAATATTTAAACCAGAGAAAAAATGACACATTATATTGACAAGGGAAAGAAGAATCAAATAATGGCTGACTTCTCATCAGAAGCAATGAAAGGCAGTAAAATGTCGGACAGTATCTCTAAATAGTTGAAAGAAAATAGAATTCTATATCCAACAAAAATGTTCCTTGAGGATGAAGTGAAATAAAGATATTTTCAAATAACATAAGACTAATACTATGTATCTCCAATAGACTTGCAATAAAAAATATACTAAAGTAAGTTTGTTAGGCTTACAGAAATGCTACCAGAGAGAAGTTTAGATCCATGGAAAGGATTTAAGAACATTAAAGGTAAATATGTGTATAAATATAAAAGAGTAGTTTTCCTCTTAATTTCTTTAAAATACATATTACATTGTGGGTTTTATCTTGTCTGTAGGTGTAATACACTTTACAACTATAGTGTAAAGGATGGGGTGTGTGGTTAAATGGACCTATTAAGTGAAAAGGTACATTACCATTTCAAGTACACAGTGAAAATTAAGAATGTATACTGTAATCCATAGAGAAAACATTAAGACATCATGCAAAGAGGAATAACAAAAAAAAAAGGCAAATAAAAATGGAATTTAAAAAGTGTTCAAAGCCAGATATGGTGGCTCATGCTTGTAATATCAGCTACTTGGGAGACTGAGGCAGAAGGATAGCTTAAGGTCAGGAGTTTGAGACCAGCCTGGCCAACGTAGTGAGACCCCAACTCTAAAAAAATTAAAATGGAAATATAAAAAGACAAAAAGTATTTATATAGTGCAGAAAAGAAGAAGAAAAGGAGGAATAGAAAAACAAAACCAGAGAGAACAAAACAGAAAACCTATAGTAAAATGGTAGGCTAAACACAAGCATATCAATAACTGCCTTAAATACAAATCTACTAAACACTCTCTATCAAATTAAAATGCAGAGATTAGCAGTCAACTTTTTAAAAAAAAGTCTCAACTATATGTTTTCTGTAAGAGATTCAGTTTAAGTATAAACACAGCTATAGACTTATTTCAGATCAACCTTAAGCCAGTGGTTTTCAAAAATCCTGAAAGTTCCCATCTAATTCTCTCCAAAGTATTTCACTCTCACTGTATTAATGTTCTAACCTTTAGCATTAACAACTGCACTCAAATTTAGTAAGTGCCATACCATAGGCCAAGAGAATAAAAGCAGCTACCTAAACAAACACATATTCAATATTTTCCCTAAAGTCCCTGAGAGAAAAAAAGTAAAAGATCCAGGAAGGTTCTCCTCATTGTCTGGTTTCTGTTGACTTCTGGAAGAAGGTGTGAGCACAATTACAACATCCAGAAGAGAGTGGAATGTGCAAAATCCATCAATCAATCAATCAATCAATCAATTTTCAGATAATATCTAGTTTAATCAAGGAATTCCTGTAGAATTACTGTGGATAATATTATTCATCACTTAAATTAACTTAAGAGATTTTGAAAGAAAAAACAATTCATCATTAAGTAATTATAGGGATTCCTAAAATGATAAAATGAGAAAGTCCCACGTAGTCTTTTTACGCTCAACATCTTACTTTGTCATTGCAGAGTCACTTTTTTGGATATTTAGAAGTGTTAGATGTGTAACTGCACCACACCAGTCTGGTTCAACTTTTTTTTTTTTTTCCAGTTCTTATTTTAGGTTCAGGGGGTACATGTGCAGGTTTGTTATGTGGGTAAACTGTGTGTCGCCGGGGGTTTGGTGTACAGATTATTTCATCACCCAGGTAATAAGCATAGTACCTGATAGGTAGTTTTTCAATCCTCACCCTCCTCCACCCTCCTCCCTCCAGTAGGCTCTGGTGTCTATTGCTCCGTCTTTGTGTCCATGTGTATTCAATGTTTAGCTCCCACTAATAAGAATATGCAGTGTTTGGTTTTCTGTTCCTGTGTTAATTAGCTGGTTCAACTTCGTGGTTCAACATTTATGTAGCGAAGCTGTGAGTTGTTTTTTAGTTGCCATGGACCCCCAGGTTGAAGGTCATGTAACTTGAGGCGGCCCAGATGAACTAAGAATGCAACCACGGGCAGAACCTAAATGCTTGGACCACTAAATTAAAAAGTGGACACCACATGGCAGGATCCAGTCAGATAATGCCTCCCAGACTCACCTTATTGCAAGGTCCAATCAGGTCACGCCTCATTACCGTCTGACTATAAAACCTGACCCAAGCGCCAGGTGGGGACACAGATTTGAGCCAGACCCGTCTCCTTGCTTGGCAGCTTTGCAATAAATTTTTCTTGCTACAGGCCAGGCGCGGTGGCTCACGCCTGTAATCCCAGCACTTTGGGAGGCCGAGGCGGGCGGATCATGAAGTCAGGAGATCGAGACCATCCTGGCTAACACGGTGAAACCCCGTCTCTACTAAAAATACAAAAAATTAGCCAGGCATAGTGACGGGCACCTGTAGTCCCAGCTACTCGGGAGGCTGAGGCAGGAGAATGGCGTGAACCTGGGAGGCGGAGCTTGCAGTGAGCCGAGATTGCGCCACTGCACTCCAGCCTGGGCGACAGTGCGAGACTCCGTCTCAAAAAAAAAAAAAAAAAAAAAAAAAGAAATTTCTTGCTACAAAAACCGAGTGTTTTGGTGTTTGGCTTTCCATTGCACAGTGGGCAAATGGACCCAGTTCAGTTCAGTAACAGATGTCCTTTGATCAAGCTTTATGATAAATTTCAGAATAAATTTTTTTGGAAGACCTGTTTAGCTTTCCACAAAATAATTATTTCCACAAAATAATTTTAATTTCCAATACCTTTTTTTTTTTAGAAACAAGGCCAATATCACCACCAATAATAATCACAGAGGCACGCTTTAAGGCCTAAAAGTGAATCTTCAAGATATGAATGTCAGCTAGGCACCCTGGCTCACATCTATAATCCCAGAAATTTGGGAGTCTGAGGTGGGTAAATCACTTGAGCCTAGGAGTTCGAGACCAGCCTGGACAACATGGCAAAACCCTGTCTCTATAAAACATACAAAAATTAGCCATGCATGGTGGTGCATGCCTGTAGTCCCAGCTGCTTGGGGGATTGAGGTGGGAGGACTGCTTGAGCCCAGGAGGTGGAAGCTGCAGTGAGCCAAGATTGCACTACTGCATTCCAGCCTGGGTGACAGAGACCCTGTCTCATTTTTAAAAAGTCGAATGTGATAATATGCCAACAAAATACAGAATTCTACAGAATTTGTTGATGAGGGTAATTGTAAACCATCATCCACTGCTTAGGTGATGAAGCCACTTTCTTCACAAAATCTCCAATACCTTCAAATTCCATCAGTTGGTAACAAAATGCGGCCAAACTTGTAATTATAGCTATTTACAGTAGTGGAATCAATAGAATCATAATTATATTTCACAGTTTACATAGTTGATTTCATAGATGTATGTATACATAGATATAGAGTTATAGACAAATATACTGTTCCTGACAGTTATAGAACTATTTTTCCTGAGAAGTTAGATGGGGTTGCGATACATTCCACTAATCCCTCCTCCGTAATAGTTATACATATGAGACTTTCTGATGGAAGATGGAAGATGAAAGAGGATGGATCGAGAATCATTCCCAGGGTTTTGACTTCAGTGTCCAGAGGACACTAAATGAAGGCTGGCCCATTAACTTAGTAAACGTTAAAGGCTGGACCATTCACTTAGTATAATAAAATCAAGTGAGCACAATTGAAGTTTGAATTTTGGCATACTAATTTCGAAGTACAAAGAAATTGGTCTGGAGTGCAGATGAAATCATTGCAATGGAAAGGAAGAGCTGACAGCCATCAAGGCACAAGTGATCATTGAAATCCTGGATGTGAATGTGATCATTCAGGAGGCCCTGGGGCCCTGGGAAACACCAACATGTAGGGGGCAAGTGGAGAACAAGAAGCTCAAAAATATGAGGGAGGAAGAAGTCAGGGAAATGAAGGAAGAATGGAGAGAGTATTGCTACTGAAATCAAAAGGAAGAGAGAACGTCAAGAAAGAGTGTTTAATGGGCCGGGCGGGGTAGCTCACACCTGTAATCCCAGCACTTTGGGAGGCTGAGGCGGGCAGATCACGAGGTCAGGAGCTCGAGACCATCCTGGGTAACACGGTGAAACCCAGTCTCTACTAAAAATACAAAAAAATTAGCTGGGCGTGGTGGCGGGTGCCTGTAGTCCCAGCTACTCGGGAGGCTGAGGCAGGAGAATGGCGTGAACCCGGGAGGCAGAGCATACAGTGAGCTGAGATTGCGCCACTGCACTCCAGCCTGTGCGACAGAGCAAGACTCTGTCTCAAAAAAATAAATAAAAATAAACACACACACACACACAAATAAAAAAATAGAAAGAGTGTTTAATGAAGCAGAATAATATGTGCCTTGGCCACACAATCTTATCAAAACTAAGCAAGGATGGATATTTTAGCTCTTAGCTTAATAAGCCATTGGTATTTTTCATCTTTTTCCTATTAGCTATTTTCAAGATACTTGTTTAAAACTAACTTATGGAACATAACCTATGTATCAGTTTCCTAAGGTTGCCAAAACACATTACTACGAACTTGGTGGCTTAAAACAACAGAAATGTATTCTCAGTCTGGAGGCCAGACATCTGAAATTAAGATGTTGGCAGGGTTGGCTTCTTCTTAGGGGTTCAAAGGGAGCCTGTTCCTTTCCTCTCTCCTAGCTTCTGGTGGTGGTCAGCAACCTTGCCATTCCTTGGCTTGAGTCAGCATAAGCAGAATCTGTCTCAGTGGTCCCACAGTGTTCTTTCTGGGTGTCTGTGTCCAAATTCCCCTCTTTTTAGAAGTACAGCAGACACTGGATTAATCTTGTATGACCTCAGGTTAACTTGATTAAATCTGCAAAAACATTATTTCCAAATAAAGTGATATTTGAAAGTTTTGGGTGGATCTAACTTTATGGACCCAGTGCACCCCCTGTTAAGGGTATGATCGTGAATTTATAGGTGCTACTGCAACTAGATTCTAGAATAAAGTATAAATTTAAGAAATTAGAATGGTGCAAAAACAGATAAATTATATGTGGGCATCAAATTTTTACACTTCAGTCTCCTTCAATTGCAATAGGAGCCCAAAATAAGACTCACTTCTTAGAAATTTATACTGGGCTGAATATTTTTATTTGACGTCTCATTTGCTAGAAGAGAGATCCCTTTCAACTGTTTCTATAAATAATAATTTTTTTCTCAGTAAAATATAAAATCATAAAGACTTTCCAACTCTTGGGCTTGGCAGTTTCCATAACCATGCAGATGGCTAAACTAATGGACTCTTTAAAACTCTTCAAGTAATGAGAGGTGTGGCAAAGGACCATACATTCATTGAGACAAAAATACATTTTATTATCATCAAATATTTACTATGCATCATGGTCTTTGTGGCACCATTAGGTATTAAGTGTATTAGGGCCTTTAGGCCTTTGTTTTAGGAAAAATAAAAAAATAAAAAGACTCCCAACTTTCCTTGGGATGACATTGGGGAGGAGCCAGATATGTGAACAAACATAAAAGTAACATTTTAAAATAATTCTGACATTATTTTGAGTCATCCAGTCAATTCAATATAGGATTCTAAGATGTTTATGGTCGATACTTGTTGATCACTCTTGGTTCCCTCCCCCACCCCCCTCCTACAACCTTCCTTTTGTGACACTTTCCAGGGTCCCCAAACTCAAACCAAACTAGGCTCAGCTGACCTGGAGCAAGGCCCCTTGCCTGCTGATCTGTCAGGCATCCAGACAGGCGAGGCTATGGAAGCCCCCGGTCCGAGGCTGCCTCGGAAGGCTCCTGTTACCCTCTAAGAGAGGTCAAATGCACCTTTCAAAGGCCCAGACACGGTAAAGATTAGACGGCATTTTTGGCCGGGCGCGGTGGCTGACGCCTGTAATCCCAGCACTTTGGGAGGCCGAGGCGGGCGGATCACGAGGTCAGGAGATCGAGACCATCCTGGCTAACACGGTGAAACCCCGTCTCTACTAAATATAGAAAAATTAGCCGGGCGTGGTGGCAGTCGTCTGTAGTCCCAGCTACTAGGGAGGCTGAGGCAAGAGAATGGTGTGAACCTGGGAGGCGGAGCTTGCAGTGAGCCGAGATTGTGCCACTGCACTCCAGCCTGGGTGACAGAGTGAGATTCCGTCTCAAAAAAAAAAAAAAAAAAAAAAAGAGATTGAAGATTGGATGGCATTTTTAAGGGGAAAAGTAAACCATGTGTAGCATGTCGTAGCATTGGGAAATAAAGGTTTCGGGACTGTTGCAGCCGAAGAAACTTTGTCGGACAGGGCGTTTCTGGATAGGACACGGGTAGGGGGAAAATGGGCACCCTTTGATTTGGTTCAAACACGTTTTCATTGCTCTGGACGCCTAATGGAAATACGGCCAAAATTTAGTTAAAGGACTTCTCTTGCCTGAAGATTTTTGGCCGGGGATCTCATGGGTTTGGCCTCTGGGTTGGGATGACAAGTGCCCCTGTGGGATACACAGCCCCAGGCCTCATCGGTCACTCGGCCTCCCTCTGGTTCCGCCGGCTGGCCCAGGCGTCCTTGGCCGGGACAGGAGCAGCGCAGCGCGCGGGGCACGGAACCTCGGCCGCCGGGTTTTCGGTTTCCACGTTTCCTTCCCAGGCCTCTCCCACTTCCTCTTCTCACCAGTGCCCGCCCGCCCGCAAAGTCCGGGTTGTGAGGCTGCGCCTCTCTCAGGATCGCGGCCGTCTCCCCCCGGGGCCGAAGGGAGGGAATTCCTGTGGGTCTCAGAAGTGCCAAGAGTGCGCGGCAAGACGGGAAATTGCAAAAGACCTCACCCCTCTGCCCTCCCCCGCGGTTTTCCAGTAACTCCCGCCCCTCCGCGCTTGCCCCGCAGCTGATTCATAACCCCGGCCCAAGCCGCCTCTGCACGTCCGCCCCGGCGCCCGCACCCGCGCCCCACGCGCCGCCGAGGACTCGGCCCGGCTCGTGGAGCCCTTCGCCCGCGGCGTGAGTACCCCCGACCGGCCCGTCCCTGCTCTGCTCGCGCTCTGCCGCTGCGCCGCCCTCAGTGGCTTTTCCGACGGGCGAGCCCGGTGCTGCGCGGGAAAGAATCCGACAACTTCGCAGCCCTTCCAGGCTGGACGCGACCGAGAGTGCAGCCGCCGGTTCCCCTCCTCGGTGCCGCCTCTGCCCAGCGTTTGCCTTGGCTGGGCTACCACCTGCGCTCGGACAGCGCTCGGAGGGTCCTCGCCCCCGGCCCGCCTACCTGGTGGGTAAAAACTAAACGATTCATTCCTTAAAGGCCGCACAGTGCCGAGTCGCCCATTTCCCAGCCTGTTTGAAATTCACCATCCCAGCGCCTTTTTCTCAAATGATGGGGGAATGTTTGTTGAGTGAAAATTCCCACTTGAATCCCTCTTGCCTCTCTCCCAATACATCTTGTGGGGGAGTTCATTGCCTCCCCTACCTCTCTCGTAACCCTTAACTCCCACCTGAGAGAGCCATTTTTCTGGGAATCCGTTTATCTCTCCCACCTGGTCCCTAGTGTAGAAGCGGGAGGAACTCAGGCACAGGTGGAGAGAGGAACCCCCGGGCGACTCTGCAATAGTGTCCGTCCGGGGCGCTTACCTTCTCCAGCCACCTAGGCACGGAGGGGTTCAGTAACTTGTCCAAGGCCATATAGCTAGCTGTGAGGGCACTGAAATCCGAGCCCGGCTCTCGCAGGCCAGGACTTTACCCCTGACACCGCGATTCCTTTCTCAATAGTTTTTCATCTGCCCTTCATCCACCCACCCATGCATGCCTGCATCCGTCCATCCATCCTGCCTGCCTTGCTGCGGGAGGCACAGTGCTAGGTGCTGCTGATGGAGTGGCTTAGTAACAGACCTGCCTTGAAAACACTTTGGGAACATGATATTCAAGAGAAGTAAATGGGAGGATCTATGTAGGCAGAGAAGATAGAATTGAATGTAGGATACTTAGTTTGAGCTAGAAGGAATTCTGATGGAGGAGAAAGAAATTTTTGGGTCTTATTCCCAAGATTAAAACTGACTTTGGAACATGGGTCAAACTACTTATCACCTCTTAGTTTCCTTGTCTGCAAATAATAATGGTTCATACTTACTGTGGACCAGCCCCTATTCTAAGCACTTGACAAACGCTAGCTCATTTAAGCTTCACGAGTGAGGCGGGTACTAGTTTTTTATTCTATTTTATTGAGGAAACTGAGGCCCAAAGAGGTTTTGTAACTTGTCTAGGGTTACACAGCTAGCAGGTGACAGTATCAGGATTTGGGTTTGGAGTCTGCTCATGATCACTGTGCTGTAGCTCAAACTCTAAGACTGGGTGGGGTGTTTTATTATGGTCTTGCTTTGTCTCTCTCCTGGGCTGCTTTAAAATGCACTCAGAGCCCTTGATGTTCCCAAACTCCGCTGTGTCTGAGAATCATTTCTTGAGCTTTCAAAGCATCAAACTCCAACCACAGCCCCCTATTCAGTCTTCAGGAAATACTGTTTTCCCCGTAGCATTTGTTCAGTGCCTCCAGTGGCAGGAAGCTCACCACCTCACATTTTATTGTGGGAAGAGCTAGTTCTCTGCTGTAAATTGCCTCCTTGTGACTTATATCTTGGTCTCAGTTCCCGTTTGTCCCAGCAGGTGTGGCTAAGCCTTTTGCATCAAAGGTGACTTTGAAAGAAAAAGGCTGGTCTTGGGTGTTTCTTCCGCAGGGACCCGAGCCGCATTGGGGAGAACACATAAACACTGGGTCTTTCCCCCTCTACCCTTTTCTTTAACCTGAACAGACCAGGAACACATGCAGAGGTGTTCCTGGATCTCTCATGTTTTTGTAACCCTTTTGTCCTGAGGACAACACCGAATCAGGAGAACTGTTACGGTTTTCGAGGAGGAATCAGTGGTACTGTATTTAACGAGAAGAAGGTGTGTATTTTCCTTGCGGGAAAGGGCTGAGGCGTTCGTTGGCTGCAATAGAAGAGAATCTTAGTGAGTGTGGGCTTGCTCGCTTACAGGAACTGTGAGCCTTGGCCCTCCTATGCCTGGGGGAGGAAATCCTTCTTGATTGCTTAAAAAATGTGTAAAATGGGGGAAAAAAAACCCAAACCAAAACAAATAGAATATCATGGCCTTGCTGGAGAAACCCTCTCCTCCAAGCAGACTTCTTTGTAGCTATATGAAGGGAGAATTTCTTTTCCAACAGCTGTGTTGGTGGCTTCATAGCCTTCCTTCCCTCCTCATTTTAGTTCTACTGGTCACTCTGCATTTGTGCACTCCATGTTGTATTCTATTTTTGTGTTTTAAAAATAATACAGATAATAACAACTTATTCTCACTCAATATAGAAGTGAAGTGAAATGTAGATGTGCCGTCACCATCCTCCCTACTCCCACTCAGAAGAGGGAAGGTTAAGTTTGATAATACCATTCTAAGGCTTATTTTTCTTTTCTATAGATTTACACAATACATACATATACATATGTTTTAAGTATGCAAATGATCTTACTATACTTATTGTGCAGCTTGCTTTTTCACTTTCCAAGTCTTAGAGATCTTTCCACTGTCTCTACGTACCTCTTTTGTTAATGGCTACGTGTTATTCTTTTTTTGTGTGTGTGAGATGGTCTCACTCTCTCACACATGCAGAAGTGCAGTGTCATGATCATGGATCACTGCGGCCTTGACCTTCTGGGCTCAAGTGATCCTCCCACCTCAGCCTCCTGAGAAGCTGGAACTACAGGCACATGCCACCACACCTGACTTTTTTTGTTTTGTATTTTTTGTAAAGATTGGGTCTCTGCATGATGCCCAGACTGGTGTTGAACTCCTGGGCTCAAGCAGTCCACCTGCCTTGGCCTCCCAAAGTGCTGGGATTACAGGCGTGAGCCACTGCGCCCGGCCAGCTACGTGTTATTCTAAAGTAGAAATAGAATGTAATTTATCCATCCTTTCCTGTATTGATGGACATTCAGCATTAGTAACATTGCTTCAGAGCAGATCGCACATTCATCTTCCTGTTCAAGTGTGAGTATTTCTGTGGAAGAGAATCTGAGGAGAGGTATTCTTGTGTCAAAGGGTTTGCCTATTTTTCCACTTGATAGATACGAAGTGAAAGGTAACGATGTAACTTAATATTTTTGTAAAGTTTTAGACAGCTGATCCAATAGCATTTATTTAATAATTCGTCTTTTTTCCAACTCATTTGAAATTCTGTTTTTATCAGTAAATAAATTCCTGTTTGTAAAAGGGTCTGTGTCAGGACTCTATTCTGTTTCATTGATCTTTTTTTGTGTGTCTTTTCCTATACCAATATTACTCTGAGTTAACTACTGTAGCTTTATAGTGTTTTTGAAAATCTTGTAGTATATATTTGTACTTTTTAAAACAACTTTTTTATAAATCACATACATTTTCTCTTTACAAATAGCCTGTCAAGTTTAATAAAATCCTACTTTTAATTAAGATTTTATTGAGTTTATAATTGTTAGCAATTTTTAATGCTTTAATATCCACTTTGGTATGAGCTCCAAGCTTTAAGGAAGCTGTCATGTGAACTTTGGTTAGTGACTTATCTGATTTCAAATACTGGCTCCACATCAGATTAACTGGGTCAGTTTGGATAAATTACTTGTCAACTTTCTTATCCTTAATTTCCTCCTCTGTGAATGGGAATGATAATATAATCCTTTTCTTAGCGCTGTTATGAGGATTCAATTAATAAATGCATGTAAGTCACTTAGCAAAGCACGTCGTGGAGAGTTAGTATCTAATACATGCTAGCTGGGATCTTTTTCATATTTATATCGTACTCATGGTTTTGCAGAGTGCCCTACTGGTAATAGGAACCAGTAAATAATTTCCTTTATTTATTGGTAGTATCCTAAGAGACAAAAATATATCATATATTTTAAATATAGTAGTGTTTCTCAAACTTCAATATGCATATGAATCACCTGAGGATATTATTTAAATGCAGATTCAAGAGGTCTAAGGTCTAGCCTGAGATTTTGCATTTCTGACAAGCTACCATGTGATGTTAATACTGCTGGTCCTTTGTCCACATTTGGGTGCACAGTCTTGTACTAACTATTTAAATTTATGCTGCTAGTGATAGTACTTCCTATTTGTAATGAATATGATTGACAGGATTTTTAAATTGATTTCTCTTAAAATTACATGCTAAAGAACTAAGTTATAGTTGTTTTCCTTTCTCCTTCTTCTCTCCCTCCCTTCCTTTATTTTTCTTAAAAGAAAGAGGGTTGGTGAGATCGCTAAATAGAATACCTAGCTCTATTCTTAGATCTAGAATCATTAAGGCAATTAACTATCTGGATTATTTTAAACTGTTGACTTAGGATGAAGACAGCCATATAAAATATATGCAGCTCGAATATGACATTTAATGTCAACTAAAGAAAAGCACAATTGTAAGTGGCTTCTGCAAATAGAAAAATGTAAGACATAAAGAACACTTGGAAAAATGTAAGACAAAATAATTCTCAGAAAACAGTGATTGAGGTTTCATTGTTTCTGTGTATGCCAGCTTTTGAGAAGATGTGCATCAACAGAAGTTATGCTTTCTTGTGAGTAAATTTTTCATACACCATGTTATTTCTTGGTCACCTCTTTCTACTTTCAGTCTCCCTAATGGGGGATTTTGAGCAAGTTTACTTCATATATATACTTCAGTGTGCCTGTCTGTCAGCAGGGGATGGTAGTATGATTTTTCTACTCAGGACACTGGTTACTTTTTGCATTTGGAAATAGTTCATTAAAGTATCTACACTCTCTCAGAACCTAAGAGGTTACATTTTCTGTACAGAAACACACGGCATCCTCCCAGGCTGATCCAGTATGTAAAAACTGCCAACTTTTTTCAAGTCTGTTCAATACCGTGGTTTGGATTGGAAACACAAACACTGTCAACTAGTTTACTTGTGTTGGGATATATGATTTCAATTGTGGAAATAAGGAAATTGCCACTTGCACAAGACTGAGCTTAATATGTTTAAAACATGCACACACACATTTTAAGGAATGCTTTATGTTGCAGAACTGTATAACTTAAAGTGAGTTATCTATAATTTCTCTTATTCTGCCCACCTCCCTCCTTCCATCTCAGCTCTAAATTTATAACTTAGTGAGTGGGTGTGTCTTTTGGGGCTGGTTTGGATCCCTCAAGTAGAAGAGAGCAAGACAGAAACACATATGCAAGAGATTTACTGGGGGAAGGACTTGTAAGGGGAAAGGGAGTAACAGTAGGCACAGAGCCTTCAGACCTAGTGCAGGTGTGATGCCTGTGGAAGGAGATGGGGAGGAAGGAAGGTGGGAAGGAGTTGCTTCCAGCTGCAGCCATTGGCTGGGGGCAGCCTGGGGTGTGTGAATCTTCAGCAGATCTGAAGGGGCAGTGTCTGAAGGCTGTCAGTCATCTATGCTGTCTTGAAGGGAGCACTGAGGGGCACAGCTGTACACTGCCACAGTTCTCTTTCAGAGATGTTCTTAGGTATATACTGTTTTGAAACTGACTTATTTATTCACTGATGTGGTTTGGCTGTGTCCCCACCCAAATCTCATCTTGAATTGTAGCTCCCATAATTCCCTCATGTTGTGGGAGGAACCCAGTAGGAGATAACTGAATCATGGGGGCAGTTTCCCCCGTACTGTTCTCATGGTAGTGAATAAGTCTCACGAGATCTGATGGTTTTATAAGGGGAAACCACTTTCACTTGGCTCTCATTCTTCTCTTGTCTGCCACCATGTGGAATGTGCCTTTCTCCTTCCACCATGACTGTGAGGCCTCCCCAACCACGTGGAACTGTGAGTCTATTAAACCTCTTTCTTTTGTAAATTGCCCAGTCTCTGGTATATCTTTATCAGCAGTGTGAAAACGAACTAATACATTCACTCAATATTTTAGAATATTTTTCCATGGCAGCGCATGGATCTAGTTCATTCTTTTTAACAGTTGCATGATGTTCCTTTGTAGAAATGCACCATAATTACTTTTCTGTTCTTTTTGAAAGGCTCTTAGATTTTCGTTTTTTCCCTCATGTACACAGTGCTATAACAGTCTTTAAACACATTTGCATACAACATGTGCAATACTCTACCTGTCTATCTATCATCTGTAGGGCAAAATTTCAGCAATAGGATTATAGAATGATTTCTGGGTCAACAGAAATACACACAGAATTTTAGTAGATGTGGTCAAATGGACCTCTGTAAAGTTGTATGCTTTGATCATTAGTGAGTCACAATGCTTACTTCTGTAAACTCGTACCAATGTGAGGTATTAAGACCTTTTTAAACGTTACCAATTGGATACAACATAGATATACACAGACATACACACATACACACACACACGATTGTCTTTAATTCTTAGTGATCTTGCCAAGTTTTTTGTGGGGGAGGGTGATATTTGTATTTCCCTCTTTTCATGAATTATGTATTCATGTTTTTCTACAGAGTTGTATGCCTGTTTTTACTTATTTCTAAGAACTCTTTGTATATGAGGGATAGCTCTTTGTGATACATACTGAAACTATTGTTTTCATTTAAAGCACTAAAATGTTTCAGTGTTTATTAATCAGTATAGCTATCTTTATTATTCTTCACCCTCCCCCTACAATCCTTATCTTTTTTGCTTATGAGTTTTATATCATGCCTGACAGATTATAAAACTATTTACCTATGATTTAATCTAGTACTTTTAATGGTTTTATTTCTTGCATTGATATCTTTGTTCATCTGGAATTTATTTTGCTGAAGGAAGTGAGGCAATAGCCATAATGATAAAATTAACATTAACTGGGTTTGCTGTATGTAGGTTCTCATAAGCCCATTTGATCCTCATGCCAATGCTATAAGGTAGGTTATTTTATTCTTCTCCTTCTACAGAAAAGGACATTGAAACCTAGAGGGGTTAAATCCCTTGTGATTGGCCATATGGTTTTTAAGTACCAGGGTAGGAATTTGACCCTAAGCATTTTATGTCAGAGTCTGTGGTACTTAATTATTAATATTACAGCTTCCTTTTCCCACAAGTCTGCATGCTATTTTTCAGTACCATTTTGGGGAATGATTTATGTTTTCTCAAAACTGATTTAAAATATCACCTTTAGCATATGTACATATTTTTTGGATTCAGAATACCCTTGGATTCCATTTTTCATTTTTTTATTTGGCTTCATTTACCTTGTAGAGACTCAGCTTTAATCCTAGCTGATGTCACAAATTCCAGAAATCTTGAACTGAATGTTGCTTTTTTAAAAAATCAGTTATTCATGAGCTAATTCAATTTTATAAATCAAGATTTACCTTATAACACTGGTGGAAACACTTAACCATTATCCAGTGGACAGGTTCAAGAGGTGGGGTGTGGGGGACGGACGTGAAAGGAGAAATGCTCAAAGCTTCCTGTGGCTGTAGCTTCTGATTGTGGAGCCTTGAGGAGGAAGGGAATTGGAGTGAACATTTGTAAGTAATCAACCCTATGCTGTAAGGCAGAGGCCTCTTCAAAGGGGCTCTCAAATGTATAACTGGCAGTACTCTTAAAAAAAAAAAAAAAAGATAACCGAGCCTGAGAATCACGGAGAACCCGCAAGAAGTAGCATTCAACTCTTTGTACTGCTGCACAGGACTCTTTCATAAATGCATACACCCAGGTGCGAGACCTCCAAGAAGGGGCTTCATCCTTTAAAATGGCATTTGCATAAGACATCATCAGGTCACCCAGCCAGTTTTGAAGAGTTTGGCAACACGCCCACGTTCTTGGGACATGAATGACTCTCATCACGCTGCTTCTCACGGGCATTATTTGTGGTGAGGAAACTTCCCAGGAATATTTCAGTAATGACAGAACAAGAAGTGTGGTGAGGAAGGGCAGACTAAAATCCATTTAAAAAGTTGTGTTTTATTATGCATGTGATCTTTTTCTGAGGGATTTTCATAAGCATCTTTACTGAGAATGAGATTTTGCAAAGAGACAAGATTTGATTAAGAAGTTCTACAAAATCAATGGGTGATTTTTCTTTCCTTCTTTTGCTCTGCAGAGAAGGAAAGTCAATGCGAGATTTATAAATTAGGCAATATTTGACAATAGTAAAAGTAGAAAGGCCCGAACAGGTATCTATTTTCATTAAAATAAGATTGAAAGAAAAGAAGAGAGAATGTGAGAAAATTAGTACCCATTTTTATTCATTTATCAGATACTTACTGAGTAGCAACTGTGTTCTGGGACTGACAGACAATGGGGAATAAGATCCAGGCCTGCCTGCAAGTGGCTCATAGTCTAGTTGGGAATGATGGAGACCTGAAAAAGAGAGAGAAATGAAGAACAGATGTGGGGAAAGGACCAAGTAGTGGGGATGAAGCAGGAAGTATTTTTTCCCTTTCTAAATTCTGCTGCTTCACACTTCCCTGACTTCCTTTTCTCACTGGAAGTTGGAAGTAGCAATGCTCCTCACTGACAGTTGTCAGGAGAGAAAGCCGGCCGGGTGGATGAGAGAGCTTGGCTGCCTTTCTTGTGCCAGAAGCAGAGCTGCAGAGGAGACACCACCAAGGTTGTCCCGGCCACAGCAGCAGTGAGACTGTGTCGGGGCTGCAGGGGCTGTGCAGATTGCTCACCCCCACAACACAGCCCTCACCCTTGAGGCAAGCTAGGAAAGCCTGGCCCAATCTTGGATTTTCACTTGATCTGCAGGAGGGGCCAGAGTAGGGGGTGTGGAGCAGCCCAGAGCTTCGTGCGCTGACCTCCTAGCTTTTCTGTCTGTACTTCTGGTTTGGTGATGGTCTCGTCCCATGGGTTTAAGTACTATATGTAAGCACTGAGGATGCCTGAATGTATATGCCTAGCCAGGACCACTCCCAGACCTTCAAACTGTGTATCCGGCTAGCTGCCTGACATCTTTTCTTGGAGATGAAATAAGCATCTCGAACTTAACATGTGGCAAATTGAACTCTTGATACAGACCACCAGGTCTGTTCCTCCTACACTCCTCTGCTCCTCCATAAATGATAATTCCATTCTTCGAGGGGCTCTGGTCGAAACTGTTGTAGCCATCCATGATATGTCACTTTGTCACCATCCCTGTCCTGTCAGATCTTTTAAATCACTCCCAAATTCCACCACTGCTCACTGCTTCCACGGCTGTCACCTGCTCTGAAACACTCATCATTCTTGCCTGGACCATTGCACTAACCCCCCCAACCCCCACTGCCACCGCCACACTGCCCCCCCCACCTGTTGTCCCTCACTTCACTGTCGTCCCTTCAATCTCTCATCCTTGCAGGCTTCTGTTCAATGTAAACCAGACCGCGTTACTCCTCTGCTTAAAAGCCACAGTTACATATGGCTCAGAGCAGAAGCGCAGTTTCTTCCCATGTTTTGCCTGCTCTGTTCTGCCTGTCTGCATGCCCTCTAGATGTCTTCTCTGGCTCTCACCAGCTTGCTTGCTCACTCCTCTCTAGCCACACCTGGCCCCTCCTCATTCCCTAAATCCTCCAAGCAGCCCACAACCTCAGGGTCTTTGCAGAGTTTTCTCCCTCACCTCTGGGCTTTTCATTGGGTTAGTCAGGGTCCCTTCCATCAGGAAACAGTTGGCACACTTGGAATAGGATAACTTGAGGAGAATTTATTTACAAGGTATAGAGCTGGGGACTTCTTGGGTCTTGGAAGCAGCTAACTTGGAATCATTGGTGTCTGTGTTTTTCACACTGCGTCAGCCGTGAGGAAGCCTGTTCCTGTGGCATTTACCAAAGAGGCCCCACAGTGTCTCTGGAATGTTCTTCCAGGTGTTGATTCCTGTTCTGCACGTTTTGATATACTTTATTGATTTTAGCAGAAGGTTTTTGGACAGTAGCTAGGACTCATCTTCCCTCTGTCTGTGGTCCTCAGGTGACCTGGGGCCTGAAACACGGGGGGTGGCCTTGTCCAGTCCCACTGCTGGAAATAATAATCACTTTGCTCATATGTAGGCAGTGACTACTGTGTCCCGCTTGCCCCTGCCCAACATGTGTGAGCTGATGACAGAAAAAACAGGGAATCTGAGCGCAGAAGCTAACCTTCTAGGATTCATAGCCTGACACATGTGACAGACAGTATAAAGGGCAGGAATTCCAGACAAGACTATCTTGTGATCTTTTGTTTTTGGTTTTAGAGATAGGCTCTGACACCCAGGCTGGAATGTAGTGGTGTGATCATGGCTCACTGCACCCTTGAACTCCCAGATACAAGGGATCCACCTGACTCAGCCTCCCTTGAAACTGGGACTATGGGCACGTGCCACCATGCCCAGGTAATCTTAATTTTTATTTGTAGAGATGGATCTTGCTCTGTTGCCCAGTCTGGTCTGGATCTCTTGGCCTCAAGTGATCCTCCAGCCTCGGCCTCCCAAAATGCTGGGATTATAAGCATGAGCCATCATGCCTGGCCTAGACAAGACTATCCTGATGATTCTCAAAGACTCTTCTGTGGTACCCAAACCATAGAAATACATCTTTTGTAAATACTCATGTCTTTCCATTGTGTTGCTTGACAGCTTTTATTCTCTAATTTCTGCTTACCCTTAAATGGCAAGTGGCTTCCAATTTTTAGTCGTAAGTTTTTCTGCCCTATAACCTTAATTTTTTGTGACATGTAAAATACTCGATATTCTAGGAAAACATCAAAATTTTAGAAACATTTTAAGTAGTCCTTTTTAAAAAACATTTGGCAACATGCACATCATTCTCTGAATCATCTGCTTTTAAATTTATGAGATGAGATTTCCTTTCAATGGTGAACACCTTGCATTCCTCAGATGATATGAATGTGAAGAGGATGAGATACTAAGCCCATAGAATATAAGGGATATTTTAAATTTCAAAGTGAGTGTCATTTTGGAGGATTTTCCTTTGACTTCCCCTTGGTTATGACTAGAAACTATTTCCTCTAGAATTAGTTTTCCCCCTGGCTTTAATATTCAGTTGTAATACAAACTCATTTGAAGTTTTATTTAAAATTGACACATAATAATTATACATAATTATGGGGTACAGGTGTGATGTTTCAGTGTATGTGTACATTGTATAATGATCAAAGTAATTAGCATGTTCAAAACTTTAAACATTTATCATTTCTTTCTGATAACATTTAAAACTCTCTCTTCTAGCTATCTTTTTATTTTTTTCTTGAGATGGAGTCTTGCTCTGTCGCCCAGGCTGGAGTGCAATGGCGCCATCTCAGCTTACTGTAACTGCCGCCTCCTAGGTTCAAGCAATTCTCCTGCTTCAGCCTCCCGAGTAGCTGGGACTATGGAGGCGTGCCACCATGCCTGGCTAATTTTTGTGTTTTTAGTAGAGATGGGGTTTTACCATGTTGGCCAGGCTGGTCTCGAACTCCTGACCTCAGGTGATCCTCCCACCCCAGCCTCCCAAAATGCTGGGATTACAGGCATGAGCCACCATGCCCAGCCTCTTCTAGCTATCTTTTAAAAAATTGTATGTATAATAATTGTACATAATTTAGGGGGTATATGTGATATTTTGGTACATGCATAAAATGCATAGTAATTAAATCAGGGTCTTTAGGATATCTATCACCTGAAACATTTATCATTTCCTTGTGTTGGAGAAATTTTTTCCTCTAGCAATTTTGAAATACACAATAAGTTGTTGTTAGCTATAATCACCCTGTGGTGCTATAGAACACTAGCCCTTGTTCCTCCAATCTAACTGCATGTTTGTGCCTGTTGACTGCCCCCTTCCTAACCCTTTTCAGCCTCAGATAACCATCATTCTATCTTCTGTTTCCATGAGATATACTTTTTTTTTTTTTTAGCTCCCATATATGAATGAGAATATGTGATATTTTTCTTTCTGTGCCTGGCTTATTTCACTTAACATAATGACCTTGAGTTCTATCCATGTTGCTGCAAATGACAGGATTTCATTCCTTTTTACAGCTGAATTGTATTCCACTGTGTATATATACCACATTTTCTGTATCACTCGTCCGGTGAACAACACAGGTTAATTCCATATCTTTGCTATTGTGAATAGTGCTGCAACAAACATGGGGGTGCAGGGATCCCTTTTATATACTTATTTCTTTTCCTTTGAATAAATACCTAGTAGTGGGATTGCTAGATTGTGTGGTAGCTCTACTTTTAGTTTTTTGAGAGACCTGCATACTGTTTTCTATAATGGCTATTCTAATTTACATTCCCAGCAATAGTGTATGAGTTCCCTTTTCTTTGCATCATTGCCAGCATTTGTTATTTTTGCCTTTTTGATACTAGCCATTTTAACTGGGGTAAGATGACATCTCACTGTGGTTTTGATTTGCATTTCCTTGATGATTATTGATGTTGGGCATTTTTACCCTATACCTGTGGGCCATTTGTATGTCTTCTTTTGATAAAAGTCTATTTGGAACATTTGTCCACTTGTTAGTGGGATTTTTGTTGTTATTGTTGAGTTGAGTTCCTTGCATATTCTGGATATTAGTTCCTAGTCAGAGGAATGGTTTGCGAATATTTGCTCTCATTCTGCAGGTTTTCTCTTCACTCCGTTGATTGTTTCCTTTGCTGTGGAGAAACTTTTTAGTTTAGTATAGTTCTATTTATCTAAGTTTGTTTTTGTTTCCTGTGCTTTTGAAGTCTTAGCGATAAAATTGTTGCCTTGACCAATGTTCAGAAGTGTTTCTGCTAGTTTTTTTCTAGTATTTTTATAGTTTAGGTATTATGTTTAAGTATATAATCCATTTGGAGTTTATTTTTGTCTATGTTGAGAAATAGGGATCTAGTTTCATTCTACTGCATTGCTGTCCAGTTTTCCCAGCACCATTTTTCGAAGAGTGTGTCCTTTCCCCAATGTATGTTCTTGGAACCTTAGTTGAAAATCATTTGGCTGTAAAAATGTGAATTTATTTCTGGGTTCTCTAATCTTATAAATTGGTCTATGTGTCTGTTTTTATACCAATATCATGCTGTTTGGGTTACTGTAGTTTTGTAGTATATTTTGAAGGCAGGTGTTGTGAGGTCTCAGCTTTGTTCTTTTTGCTTAGGATTGCTTTGGCTATTTGAGATCTTTTGTGGTTTCATATGAATTTTAGAATTGTTTTTCCTATGTCTATGAAAAATGTCATTGATGTTTTGATAGGGATTGCATTGAATCTGTAGATTGCTTTGGGTGATATGGTCATTTTAACAATATTATTTCTTCCAATTTATGCGAATGGATTTGTTTGTGTTTTCTCCAGTTTCTTTCATTAGTGTTTTGTAGTTTTCCTTCAACATCTTTCACCTTCATGGTTCAATTTATTTTTAGGTTTTTTGGTGTAGTTATTGTAAATGGGATTGCTTTCTTGATATCTTTTTCAATCAGTTTGTTCTTAGTGTATAGAAACACTACTAATTTTTCTATGTTGATTTTGTATTCTACAACTTTACTGAATTCATTTATCAGTTCTAAGAATTTTTTTGTGGAGTCTAGGTTTTCATATATATAAGATCATGACATCTGCAAATGGAGACACTTTTTCTTTCTCAATTTGGATTCCTTTTATTTTTCTCTTGCCTGATTGCTTTAGCTAAGACTTCCAGTACTATGTTGAATATGAGTTGTAAAATTGGGCATCCTTTTCTCATTCCAGTTCTGAGAGAATATATTTTGCTTTTCACCGTTCAGTATGATGTTAGCTGTGGGTTTGTCATATGTGGCCTTTATTATGTTAAGGGTCATTTCTTTTTTTTTTTTTTTTTTTTGAGATGGAATCTTGCTCTATCCCCCAGGCTAGAGTGCAGTGGCACAATCTCGGCTTACTGCAAGCTCCGCCTCCTGGGTTCATGCCATTCTCCTGCCTCAGCCTCCCGAGTAGCTGGGACTACAGGTGCCCGCCAACACGGCCGGCTAATTTTTTTTTTGTATTTTTAGTAGAGACGGGGTTTCACTGTGTTAGCCAGGATGGTCTCGATCTCCTGACCTCGTGATCCGCCCACCTCAGCCTCCCAAAGTGCTGGGATTACAGGCTTGAGCCACCGCGCCCGGCCAAGGGTCATTTCTTCTATGCCTAGTTTGTTGAGAGTTTTTATCATGAAGGAATGTTGAATTTTATCAAATGCCTTTTCTGCATCTATTGAGATGATCCTATGGTTTTTGTCCTTCATTTTTTTGATGTAATGTATCACATTTATTGATTTGCATAGGTTGAATCATCCCTGCATCCCTGGGATAAATCCCACTTGATCATGGTGTATTATCTTTTCGATGTGTTGTTGGATTCTGTTAGCCTAGTATGTTATTGAGGATTTTTGCTTCCATGTTCATCAGGGATATTGGCCTGTATTTTTCTTTTTTTGTGTGTCCGTGTCTGGCTTTGGTGTCAGGGTAATACAAGCCTTGTAGAATTAGTTAGAGAGAATTCCCTCTTCTTTAATTTTTTTCTAATACTTTGAGAATTGGTGTTAGTTCTTCTTAGTAAGTTTGGTAGAATTAAGCAGTAAAGCCATCTGGTCCTGGACTTTTCTTTATTGGGAGACTTTTATTACTGATTCTATCTCACTACTTCTCATTGGTCTGTTCAGGTTTTCTATTTACTTCTGGTTCAATCTTGGTAGATTGTGTGTGTCCAGGAATTTATCCATTTCCTCTGTGTTTTCCAATTTGTTAGCATATGGTTGTTCATAATAGTCTCTGATGATCCTTTGTATTTTTGTGTTATCAGTTGTTATGTCTGCTTTCCCTTTTCTGATTTTGTTTATTTGGATCTTCTTCTTTTTTTTCTTGGCTAGTCTAGCTAGAGGTTTATCAATTTTGTTTACCATTTAAAAAAAAAACTTTTGTTTCATTGATCTTTTATATTATGTTTTTAGTCTCTATTTCATTTAGTTCTGCTCTTTATTTTGTTCTACTCATTTTGCGTTTGGTTTTTCTTGCTTTTCAGTTTCCTTGAGATGCACCATTTAGTTATTTATTTGAATTTTTTCACTTTTTTGATATAGGTATTTAATGCTGTAAACCCCTCATAGCACTTTTTGCATTATCTAATAGGTTTTGACGTGATGTGTTTCATTTTCATTTGTTTCAGGACTTTTTTTTTTTTTTCTTTTGAGATGGAGTCTCGCTCTTGTCACCCAGGCTAGAGTGCAATGGCACAATCTCGGCTCACTGCAACCTCTGCCTCCTGGGTTCAAGCGGTTCTCCTGCCTCAGCCTCCTGAGTAGCCTCCCGAGTAGGTGCCCGCCACCATGCTTGGCTAGTTTTTGAATTTTTAGTAGAGATAGGGTTTCACCATGTTGGCCAGGCTAGTCTCGAACTCCTGACTTCAGGTGATCTGCCCACCTCAGCCTCCCAAAGTGCTGGGATTACAGGCATGATCAGGACATTTTTTATGTCCTTAACTAATTCATTGACCCAGTGGTTCTTCAGGAGCCATTTTTCCAAAGAAAATTTCCAAAGTTTCTCCCGTTATTGAATTCTAGTTTTATTCTGTTGTGGTTTGAGGAAACACTTGATATGATTTTGGTTTTTAAAAATTAGTTGAGATGGCCAGGTGTGGTGGCTCATGCCTGTAATCCCAGCACTTTGGGAGGCCGAGGCGGGCAGTTCATGAGGTCAAGAGATCGAGACCATGCTGCCAACATGGTAAAACCCCGTCTCTACTAAAAATACAAAAATTAGCTGGGCATGGTGGCATGTGCCTGTAGTCCCAGCTACTCGGGAGGCTGAGGCAGGAGAATCACATGAACCCGGGAGGCAGAGGTTGCAGTGAGCTGAGATCGCACCACTGCACTCCAGCCTGGTGACAGAGTGAGACTTTGCCTCAAAAAAAAAAAAAAAAAAAATTAGTTGAGACTTGTTTTGTGCTCTAAAATATGGTCTGTTTTGGAGACTATTCCATGTGGTGATGAGAAGAATGTATATTTTGCAGCTGTTGGATAAAATGTTCTGTAAATGTCTGTTAGGTCCATTTGGTCTAAAGTGCAGTTTAAAATCAGTGTTTCTTTGTTAATTTTCTGTCTAGATGATCTGTCCAATGCTGAGAAAGGGATACTGAAATTCCTAAATATTATTGTATTAGAGTCTATCTTTCCCTTTAGATTTAGTAATATTTGCTTTATTATATATCTAGATACTCTGGTGTTGGGTTCACATACATTTGGTATTTTTTATATCTTCTTGCTGAATTGAGCCCTTTATTACATATAACAACTTTCTTTTTCTCTTTTTCTGGTTCTTAACATCTATTTTATCTAAATACAGCTACTCTCACTTGCTTTTGATTTCAATTTGCGTAGAATATCTTTTCCTATCCCTTCACTTTCAGTCTATATGTGTCTTTACGGGTAAAGATTTTTTGTTGTAAGCAGCATGTAGTTGGGTCATTTTTAAAAATCCATTCAGCCTACATCTTTCATGTGGGGAATTTAATCCATTTACATTACATTCAAGGTTATTATTGATAGGTGAAGATTTATTCCTGTCATTTTGTTAACTGTTTTTTGGTTGTTTTTTATATCCTTTGTTCTTTTCTTTCTCTCTTATTGTTCATCATTGCAGTTTGGTGGTTTTCTGCAGTGGATATATGAGTCATAGCTCTTTCTCATTTGTGTGTCTGTTCTACCAATTAGTTTTACATTTTCATGTGTTTTCATGATGGTAGATATCATCCTTTCACTTCCAGATATATGATTCCCTTAAGCATTTCTTGTAGGGCTGGCGTAGAAGGGATAAATTCCTTTAGTTTTTGCTTATCTTGGAAAGACTATTTCTCTTTCATTTTTGAAGGATAGCTTTGCTGAATATAGTATTCTTGCCTGAAGTTTTTTTTTTTTTCTTTTAGCACTTAGAATATATCAGCCCATTATCTCCTGGCCTTTAAGTTTTCTACTAAGAAATCCACTGTTAGTCTGATGGGGGTTTCCTTATATATGACTTGATGCTTTTCTCTTTCTTTTTAAAAAATCATCTCCCTGTCTTTGACTTTTGACTGTCTGACTTTTTTGGGGTTGAATATCTTTCGGGATCTCTGAGCTTTCTGTATCTGATGTCTATATCTCATGCAAGACTTGGGAAATTTTCAGCTATTATTTTGTAAAATAGATTTTCAATGTCATTGCCCATGTCTTTTCCTCATGAAACACCAAAAATTTGAGTATTTGGTCACCTTGTGGTGTCCCATATGTCATGTAGGCATTCTTCCTTCATTTAAGTTCTTCTCTCTGTCTGTCTGTCTGTATCTCTCTCTTTCTCTCTCTGTTGCTTTTATGACTGAGTTATTTCAAAAGACCTGTATACGAGTTCAGAAATTCTTTCTGGTCTGCTGATGAAGCTCTTGATTTTTTTTTATTTCAATTATTGAATTATTCAAGTACAGGACTTCTGTTTGGTTCCTTTTAATGATATCTCTTTTGTTGAATTTATCATTCAGATATGAATTGACTGGATTTCTTTGAATTGTTTATGCTCTATTGTATCTCTCTGAGTTTCTTTAATATCATTACTTTGAATTCTTTTTCAGACATTTCATAGATTTCTTTTTCATTGGAATCTGTTGCCAGAGAATTATTATGTTCCTTTGGAGGTATCACGTTTCCTTGCTTTTTCATGTTTCTTGTGTCCTTACATTGCTATCTGAGCATCTGGTGAAAGAGTTGCTGTTTGTAATTTTATGGATTTGCTTTCATAGGGAAAAATTTTTTTCCTATAGCTATATCAATAGTGTTGGTTGGGTAGAGAGAGTGCTTAGGTTTTGATTCTGGCTGGACACAGTAGCATAGTCTCTGTATGATATATTTGGCTGTAATCAGCATTAGTAGTGTCTGTGAGTTCCTTGGTGGCTTAGGCTGCTGTTAGTGGAATCTGTGGTGAGACTTTGTTAAGGATGGGGAGACCAGACAGGCTGGTTGTTGAGCCCCACTGGTGGTGGTGGCACCAGGCCTACTGTGTCAGTCCTTGGGCCCCCACATGCCCACCTGATGTATGTAAGCACCAGTGGTAGTGGGGTTGGATGGGCCAATCCTTGGGCCTCCATGTGGCTTGCTTATGTGCCAGCAGTGGCAGTGGTAGGCCAGGCAGGCAGACAGATCTTCTGGCCCTTGGGAAGCATGTGTGGTGCTGGTAATAGTATTTGTGGCAGGTCAGCCCTCAAGACCCCAGGCAGCACACATGAGTGCTGGTAGTGGCTGTGATGGGCTGTTGCAGGCCAGTTCCCAGACTACAGGTAGTGTATGCAGGTGGGTTCTGGTGGCAGTGATGATGGCAGGCTCATGCTCAGGCTTCCAGGAGGCAGGTGCAGATGCTGGTGGTGTTAGACTGGGCATGTTAATCACTAGGCTCCTGGATGATGTATGTGGGCACCAGCAGGCTGGGGCGGGGGCCTGTCCTCAGGACTCCAGAAAGTGTGAGTGGCTGCCAGAGGTGGTGGGCAAGGCAGATCAATTCCCAGGCCCCCTGCTTCATGTGTGCAGGTGCTAGTGAGGGTGGTGCTGTGTGTGGCAAGCCTGTCCTCAGGCCTTCCGATGTTGTGCGTGAATGCTAGCTGTGGTAGGTGGGGCAAGTTGATCCCCAGGGCCCTGGACAATGCACTCAGGCAGTGCTAGTGACAGTGGTTGGTGGGGTGGATTGGTCCCCAGGCCCCCTGAAAGTACATGCAGGTGGGTGGCAGCCCTGATGCTGGAGGCGGGGGGGCAGGTTAGAGTTGCTGTCAGTGACAGTGACCCCAAGTAATGGACTCTCAGGCTTTTGGGAGCACATGCTTTGGCTTCTTTTGTTCTGAGAGTAGCTTCCCCAGTGTGCTGCACCAGTTGTTCCCCAGGGTATAGACTGAGTGAGGTAGAGTGCTGGGGACACAGCCACACTGCTGGGTCCAGCCAGCATTACAACACCACAGCCCTCTGAATGGATATTGGGTGATGTCCGCAGGGCTGCAGGAATGTGGAGAGCAGGGTCTGCTGGCCCCAGCACAGGATGTAGTCTAATGGGGGTGGGCTCTCAACATGGTCCTGTGCTGATGAGAGGGAGGAGGCAGGGACCCCACATGCACTCCCCCTCTGGAGCAATGCCATCACACAGACTCCAGACAGCTCCCTGTGCTAGTCTCAGGGCTGGCAAGGGTGGAGGGGCTGTCTTGTGGCTAGGATTATAGGAGTTCACAGTAGGAATATGAACCACTGGGGATCTCTCATTTAACTTTTCCTGGCACTGGGAAGTTTCTTCTGGCTCTGAGCCAATCCCGGCTGCGTCATCTGCTTTACCTCTCTCTCCTTCTCAGGGGTTCTCTGTCACTTCCCTGCTGAATTCCCGTGGTTTCTCTTCGATGCTCTGTTCAACATGTGATTATCTACTTACTGTACTGGTCCTTTTAAGAGGAGGTGAGTGCCAGGTCCCTCTAGCCAGCCATCTTGAAGTCCCTCCCTCAGTGTATTCTATTTGAAGTTTTAAGTAGAGATTTTGGAGAAGTATGAATGACTTGTTTGCAAAAATAGAAAGCAGTGGAAAGAGGTGCTTAAAGGAATATAAACAAAACGTGTTCTTTGCAGACTTTTGCCCCTGTTTGCAATTGGGCTTACCTATAGACAGGTCTGACCACCCTAGAATAATTTGATGATGTGGTTTACCCTCTTCTTATCTTCACTGTTGTTCCCACTTATCTGTAAAATATTATTTTTAAAAACAGGGGACATAGGCAGTAATGATTATCTGGTTTACTGAATAGCTGGCTTTTGATAAAATCCAGGTGGCTGGACAGAGGCAAAAATCGGTTTCAAATTAATTGTTTCATTGTTGCCCTCTGCTGAGTCAGAGTTTGAAGGAGAAAAGTGAAATTCAGTGCTTCCCCTGACTAACACATTTGTTATTAAATTAAGAACTTATTAACCTTTTTGAGGTCATCCAGCCTTATTCTTGATGTCCTCAGATTTTTCCCGTGGTCAAAGTACCTGATGAATCACTGAAGCTCTTTGGCTCTTTACAATTCTTTTCTAAGGAAAGGAAAACCGGAAATTATTTGGAATAATGAAAAACTGACTGTCTCTTGGGAGAATATGCTAACCTAGGTTAAATTTTAATGAGGGAGATAGGGAAGAATGGAGATGCTCTCACCTCCAAGTAATTAATTGAAATTTAGCTCTCTTGAGACTATTGTATTTGGAGATAGGGAATAATGGAGATGCCCTCACCTCCAAGTAATTAATTTAAATTTAGCTCTCTTGAAACTATTGTATTTGTTCTCTTTCTAATCAGAGTTTGCTATCCATATTTAACTCTTGTTGCTCTGCTTGACCTTTCTTTACCAATCTTTGCTTGGTCTGAATGAATTGGTTGATCAGTTATCCATTGCCACAAAGCATCAGTGGGACACAGCAATAAGCATTTATTGCTCTTTCACCTGGGGTCAGCTGCTCTTATCTGGGGTTGGCTGGCTGCTGGCTGATCTAGGCTAGTCTCAGCTAGAGCAGCTGAATTGGCTCTCTCTGTTTCATGTGTTGCTCATTCTCCTGGTTCCAGTAGGTGATATGGTTTGGCTGTGGCCCCACCCAAATTTCAACTTGAATTGTATCTCCCAGAATTCCCACGTGTTGTGGGAGGGATCCAGGGGGAGGTAATTGAATCATCGGGGCTGGTCTTTCCTGTGCTATTCTCGTGATAGTAAGTCTCATGAGATCTGATGGGCTTATCAAGGGTTTCCACTTTTGCTTCTTACTCATTTTCTCTTGCCGCTGCCATGTAAGAAGTACCTTTCACCTCCTGCCTTGATTCTGAGGCCTCCCCAGCCATGTGGAACTGTAAGTCCAATTAAACCTCTTTTTCTTCCCAGTCTCAGATATGTCTTTATCAGCAGTGTGAAAACGGACTAATATAGTAGGGTAGCCCATAAATGCTCTTTTCATGTCAAAGGTAGAAACACAAAAGAGCGGGTAGAAACTGGCACACCATCCTACCTGGCACACTGTCACTTATGCCACATTTATGGACCCAAAAAGGTCTCATGGGACAGGGAAATATACTCTTCCTATTTTGGGGAGACTCTAAAGTACCATGACAAGAGGCATGGATACAGGGAAGGGAGAAGTATGGGAGCCTTTAATGCCTCATCTACCACAATTGGCTCAAAGAAACTTGCCAGGATTGAAAATTAAATAAAATTTTCCTTCTTTATAATTTATCTTTTTCAGAAAACCAGAACTGATGGCTCTATCTGCAGTCTTTCAGACAACATTCTTCTTAACATTGCTGTCCTTGACTTACCAGAGTGAAGGTAAGAAGTGGAAGGAACAGTAAAGACAAAAATCACGTCGGGAACAAATGAAGTCATTGATGCTTTGGAAAAAAGTTAAACAGTTCTTTTTTCTTTGGGAATTACTTAAAATTCATGAGCATCTCCCATGAGGAGATTTGTCAATCTCTCTAAGCAGTGGTTGCCTTAGTCTTGGCCTCTCTCATCTTGATGGCTCTCTTAATAAGCCACCCCTTGACCCTGACTTCCTGGTCAATGCACTGGTCATTAGGGCAGTTGTGAATAGACCTAATCCCATAGAATTTCATGATGGGTATATTTTATCAGACCATCATCGAAGTAGTTCTTTCTGTACCTTGCTGCAAAAAGACACTGGATATACCACACCAGTGCTGACCTCTAGGTTAGTACAAGTTTTTGTGTCCCTCAACTATGTTCATTGAGAAGCTGTTAGCTTAGTAAAATATGAGTAAAAGCAATGAAAATATGAAACAGTAGAAGCTCTTTCAAGTCTCTGCAAGACAATATGCTAAATGCTGAAATGTTTTATAGATAAATAATATTTGTCACTTAGCTTCTCCCCAAGGGAAGATATTTTGAGATAAATTAACTTTATAAATAAGGTCAATAAGAATTTAATACCTCTAAAATATTTATTGATACTATATTACTTTGAACTTGTTTAGAAGTAGATCTTAGACTTGAGAGAGTTTCTGTTGGTTCATAATTTTTTGTACCTTTCATCTGTATTTTACAAAGCTTTACATTTTCCTCTTCCTGTATTTATTCTTTGCTGTACTCCCTTTTAAAATGAGAGTACAGGTGTTTGCTCCTAGTAATTACCCATGCAGTTCCTGTCCATGGATTCATGAAAATGATCTTTGCGGGGAATATGCATAGAATTTCTCATCTTCCTTGAAACTCCATGAAAATATATTTGAAAAAAAAAGCAAGGAAACATTGTTCTGATAATTGCTCAATTCTCTGTCTGACCTTCCTTTCATCTGGATTTATTTATTTTAGGTCCAGGGCACATGGGAAGACACTACTATGCTGCTTCTTTTGGCATCTTAAAAACCATAGTTTGATGTTAGTCTCTTCTAATCTAGGGCTGAAAGGTGGGAATTAGGATTTCTCATTTGTAGTATGTATACCTCTCGCTCACTCTGTCTTACTTGCTAAAATCTAAGCACAGTGCAACCAGACTGAGAGGTCAAACCATATAATAAGAATGATTTTCAAACAGACCCACTGCTCCACCTCCAGGTGTAACCGAAATGCAGGTTCAGTTGCTTGCAGCTTGCAGAGTCCAATTAAAATGAGCAAGGTCTGGTATAAAATAAAACTGACTTTTTATTCCAAAGCTAACTTAGCGGAATAAGCACAGGCTTTCCTCCTTAAGGGGACTGCTTTGCTTTTGGAGTAGAGAGTGGGCACTTTTAAAGCAGGGGGCCTATGCAGTGGCAGAAGTGAGCAGGTAGGGGTCTGCATACTCACTTTGGTGCCTTATCTACTGGTTAGTTGAGTTGGCATCTTCATGGGCAGAAATAGGCTGTAAGGTGGCTGAAAATTCTCCAGGTGGGAGAGAGTTTCACAGTGGGCATACTTTGGGCTGTAAATCAACTGTTACCTCTCAAGGCAGTCTCTTGGTGGGTGAAAGTTCCTCTCTGGAGCTTCTAAGCATATCATTATTAATAGATGAACTTGCCCTGTAGGGAATGTCTGGTGAAGGGGAGATAAAAGGTTATAATTGCATTTCCAAATGGCTAAGTAGGAAGTGGGGAACAGAGGGAAATGGGGAAAAGAGAAAATAATAAAACAATAGTAACTCATTCTCCTTTTCTTAGAAAAATGGGGCACTCGGTTACACAGGGTCTCCAGGCAATCCCAGGCATCTAACTCTAAGCTTTCAGCCCAGCTTATTTCTCTAGTGAAGTTGCACTATTTACTATGTGCCTTCTACGTACAAGCCACTCTGTTCTCAGAGCAAGCTCTGCTGCTCATGCTTTCAGCTTCTTTTGTTTAGATCAGACATGCATTTCCCTGTTTTTCTATCAACCAAGCTTCACTTCTGCTTTTAGCTTTTTCTGTCAAGCATGCTTTCTTTGGTAATTAATCCTGTCTTTGCCCTGACCTGTACTATTTGGATTTCTTGTCTCAATTTCTGCTGCATTTAACCAAGTGCTTACTAAACTCCCACTCAAACTAGTTGGCTTACCACTTAATCACCCAGCTAGATTCAGATCTGAGGATTTATTCCAAATAACCTGGCTTAATTTCTCCAATCAACAAGGCAGAGCCAAGACTTTCTTCAGTTAACCCTGGGTACATGTTTCCATCAGCCAGAGATTATGACTGCGGCAGTATTTTCCTCTGTCTGTTGTGTATACGTACATACAGATAGAGATAGGGAGATGAATACATAGTGTGTTTTTAAATAAAAGGTATAGTATATATATATGCTCAGGATTTTTTTATTACTTAAAACAATTACTACAACATATGATGAATGTTTTTCTTTGATATTAAATGTTCTTCTAGAAACAACATTATTTTTAATTGCTGCATGATAGCCCTTCTTATGAATGGACAATTGTTTATTTCCTTGAGTAGTGTTATGGATGCTGAGAGAAACAGGGTGGGGAAAGTGGGAGGAGAGTATGTGATTAAGTCCTGGTCTGATTCCCAAACCCGGCCTTCTTGGCTATACTCCAGAGTTACAAAAAGAGAGCTGGACAGAGACCCAGGAGCCCTAGGTTCTGGTCTGATTGTGCGGCTGTGGCAAAGTTACTTCCCGTTTTTTAACCTCAATTTCCTTGTCTGAAAAATAATGGGATTGGATTTAATAATCTTTATGATTCTTTGATCCCTCTGACTTAACCTTGGCATTTTCCACTATTTCCCAAGGAAGTCCTAGATTGATTTTAACCAGATTATTTTTGAATGATGTCACTCGAGCACCTGAGTCATTCAGCACTCACTGATAGCGTATGTTAATATAAGGAGTTCTTTTGTCTGGAGCTTCCAGAAGTCAAGTTTAGACTGATAGTTGACTCATGCATTCAGCAACCAATCGCTGAATGTCTTTCCCATAACTGGTATGTTCTTAGTCTTGGTTTCTCTGAGCTGAGTAAGGCTGAGTCCCAACCTTGTTTCACTCACAGTCTACAGGGAGACGGACATAGAAACAGACTCTTACAGCACGTTGCAATCAGTGCTCCAAACAAGGGCTTAGGAAATCTAAGGAGGAATTGCACATTCTGAGGTATGATTATAGTGGAGTGAATCAGATAGCTTAAAAAAGTATTTCTTTTCTATTATAACTTATTATTTGATTTTCAAACTAATACATGTTTCTGAAGAACGTTTACAAAATACTGAAAAGTATAAAGAAGAAAATTAAAATCACTCAACCTCATCATCCAGAAATAATTACTGTTGTAATGACTGTTAACATTTTATTTTTACTTTCCTTTATTGGTTTAAAAAACATGTCCTTTAAAAATCATAAAATGGGGTACATGTTCCAACACATTTTTAAAAAGTGTATGGGAAAATCCAATAAAAATATATACGATTTAAATTTGGCAATAGAATGAAAAGAGTAGGATTATGGAAACTCAATTTCTGTGTTATGCAAGCATTTTTATCATGAGTAATTAGTGATATTGATTCATGATACTCATTTGGTGAGTAAATTAGCAATATTGGTACATTCACAATGTTATGCAGCCATCACCCAATTCAGTTCCAAAACATCTTCATCACCCCAAAAAGGAAACCACTGCTTAAGCAGTTAGTCTTGATTCCCCTCTCTCTCAGCCTCTGGCAGCTACCAGTCTACTTTCTGTCTCTATGGTACTTACTATTCTGGCAATTTCATACAAATGGAATCACAGTATAAAACCTTTTGTATCTGGCTTCTTTCACTTAGCATGATATTTGTGAGGTTAATCCAATTGTAGCATGTATCAGTATTCAGTTTCTTATGGCTGAGTAATAGTCCTTCTTGTGTGTATACCACAGTTTGTTCATCTGGTCATCCACTGATGAAAGTTTCAGTTGTTTCCACCTCTTGGCTATTGTGAATAATGCTGCTACAAATTTGTGGACAATTATTTGTTTCAATTCCTGCTTTCAATTCTTTGGGATATCTACTTACAAATGGAATTGCTGGGTTATATGGTGATTCTATTTTAACTTAGTTGTTTTGAAGACAGGGTCTCACTCTGTCACTCAGGCTGGAGTTAACTTTTTGAAGAACTGTCAAAATGTTTTCAACAACGTGGAGCCATTTTACATTCCTAGCGGCAGTGTACAGGGGCTGTAATTTCTCCACATCCTCACCAACACTTGTTATTTCCATTTTAAAAATTTTTATAGCCATCTTCATGGATGTGAAATGGTACCTCTTTGTGATTTTGACTTGAATTTCCTTAGTGACTAATGATATTGAACGTCTTTTCATGTACTTGTTAGCCATTTATATATCTTCCTTGGAGAAATGTTCATTCAAGTCTTTTGACTATGTTATGTTATGTTATGTTATGTTATGTTATGTTATGTTATGTTATGTTATGTTATGTTATTGTGATAGGGCCTCACTCTGTTGCCCAGGTGGAGTGCAGTGGTGTGATCATGGTTCACTGCAGCCTCTGTCTCCCGGGCTCAAGCCATCCTCCTATGTTAGCTTCTTGAGTAGCTGAGACTACACGTGCCATGACACCCGGCTAATTTTTGTATTTTTTTGGTAGAGACAGGGTTTTTCCATGTTGCCCAGACTCTTTTGCCCATTTTTAAATTGAGTTCTTTGTCTTTTTGTTGCTGGTTTGTAAGAGTTCTTTATACAGTATAGATACTGGAATCTTATCAGATATATGATTTGCAAATATTTTCTCACATTCTATACGTTGTCTTTTCACTTTTTTGTGACTGTTACTTCATGCACAAAATTGTTTATTTTATTGGCTATTTTTGTTGTTGTTGTTGTTGCTCATACTCTGGATTCAGATCTAAGGACCCACTGCCAAACTCACGGTCATGGAATTCACGCTGAGATTATAGTTATCACCCTAGCCCTTCCCAGCATCACATTTACAAAATATCACAAGGTGATTTTCAGGGAAGGTAGCCATTGTGGCTCCCTTTCCTTTTATGGGCACTCTTATTCATCTCACTTTCATAGAATGAGTTTTCTGAGGTGTTCCTCCAAATTCTGAGGTTATGCCTCATTTGAATCTGAAGCTTTCTACTCTGTGGACCAATCACATGAAAAACATCATGTTTGTCTTGTATCCACCAGGGATGGCTCCATACAGAGCCCCATCCTGGCACCGGTGTCCTGACCATGGTAGGACTTTGTTGTTGGTGCCATGGAAAGTACTTCTCAGACATTCCATTCCGTGCAAACTCCGATTGGGCCAATGCCAATGCTCCTGTCTTAGCAGTTGGAGGACAGTAAAGGGGGACACAGGTGTTGATATTAGAGAGATTCCTATTTAATTTCACATCACTTTGTATATGTTATTTACCCTAATTGAGCTTGAGTGTCCTTATCTAAAAAATTGCTGTCTAACAGTTTTATAGTAGGCATTGCATGAGACAACATAAGTAAAGACCCTAGCACTGTGCATGGTAAATAACATGTGCTCAATTTCATTGTTGTTATTTTTACTTGCCTATGAGAAAAACAGCATGTACAGAATGGCAATTTGGGGACATTTTTTCAGTATTGGAGACTGTTCCCATTGTTTATTATCAAAATGAGATAATCTCTTACCATTTAAACTTAATGTTTGAGGGCTTCAAATGGCAAGGGGAAATCCCCCTGAAACTAGAAAACTGAATGCTTAAAAGATGATATCTCTTACACTATGAGTCATCAGATAGCAGCTGATTTTATCGATGCAGGCTTTATCTTTTCAATACCTTTGTACCACTCCCAGTTTACTTCTGATACCCTCACAGTCGAAATAGTTGAATCAGCAATACACAATTATTTTCCAATCTATATGGTGTTTTTCTCCTCTTAAGTGGAAAGTCATGATTTGTTCTTCTTTGAGAATCAGCAGTGACTTAACTCACTCAGTCAGGACACATTCTCTCTCTAGTAGCAGATATATCTGCTTAAACCTCTGTGTGCAAGCTATTTGCAGTGGCGCCATTGGTGGTTTTTGCAGTCAGCCTAAGAGATAGGCTGCTGCTTCCCAAGGCCACTAACTTCAGCAAATCTGTTTCATGTTTGAATTCCTATTCTTTTACAGACTGTGTCATACCACTAACTAGTCTAAAATTCCAATCTCTTGATTATTTCACATGAGTTCATCACATCTCTCCAACTAGCTTCCTTCTTTGAGCTGGGAACCTTGTCACAATTATTTTGTTTCACATCAAATGCTTGGTATGTTGCTGGTCTCATCAAAAGAGTTCAGTTAATTCTTGCTAGTCTTTATCTTTTAAGTTAAACACATTGAGACACAAATGACCATGTCTACAGATAAGACATGCTCCCACATTGCAGTCTTTTACCAAACTACAAAATATTGACTTTCAAAAAGGAAACTTTCATTTCTGATTTTCAGAAATATAACATTTCCATCAAAAAGTCTTCTTTCTTTTTTTCAGTCTTGTTATAAATTTCCAAACCAGTTAGATTGTCCAATAAAGGATCCTTCTGTTTCGTTTACCTGTTTATCAATGTATGAGCTTCCTGTATATTATTAAGCAAGTCACTTCATTCATCTAGATCTTAATTTCTGTGTCTGCTAAGTGATTTCTAAATTCTCTTCCAGATTTCCAAAGTGTCTGATTCCAGGATGTACATATGAGCAATATTTTCCAGAGCTAAATAATGATGATATTCAAGTTTAATTACTTCTGACTCTTCAATCCTGCTCCCATTAAATATTATTTCATACTTCATGTTGATCTTTTCAGTCTTGGCTGAACATTTACCGTTGACTCCTGTATCACTTAAAGTTTCCACCAATTCTACACATCAGAGTTTGCATTTACAATGGACTGTCCACAATCTTCCTTATCATCAGGAATTGAAAATGGTATTTCAGATCCAGATCAGTAGGATTGAAACATCCAATGTCATCTGGGTGGTAAGTAATTTCTTTGGCTCAATATTTAAAAAATCATCTTTAAAAAAGACACTATGTTTTTCTTTTATAACATCTGAAAAATTCTCGTTTTGGAAACATATTAGCAGCCCAAAACAGTTTGTCTAAACAATTACATTTCTGCATTTTCAGTTAAGGATCCAGGACAAAGTAACATGACAACTCTGGTTTGGCAGGTAGGATGGGATGCACTAAGAAAATAGATTTTCTCAGTTTTGCTCTGTCTTCTAAGAAGACTGTTGAGTCTGTCCTCGTGAATACTGGATTCCAGAGAGCCACAAAGATTAGCCATTTCATTCTCCTACCTCTTTCTTCTTTGTCCTCCAGAGATTTTCCTAAATAAGATGTAATAATTTGGCAACATTTTTCTTTCCAGTGTAGCTTCCTGACAGTTTCTTGGCCTATACCCTGCTGAAATGCAGGGAAGAGTAAGTACTAGCGCTTAATGTTCCATCCAACAAGGAGCCACGTTGGAGAGTAACTTCCTGTGTCCTTTGTTGCCTGACATGTGGCTTTTTCCACAACAAATTAAATTAAGAAAATACTGAATTTCACACTCTTTTTGTCTTTGAATTCTTTGGGGTGGATTTTTCACTTAGTTCAACAGATTATTGGGTCAGTTTTGCCTGAGGTATCCCCATCTAGTGCACTGGGACACATTAGTGGTTGATGATTTCCGTTTCTCATCTGGGAACTCTAGTAATCTATGTGCACATAATGTTCAGTCATTTCATGGGATATTTAAGGACAGTGGAATGTTTTCTCATTGAAAGGAACTGAAAATTTTCCTACAGGTAAGAGAAGCCTTGGACTGTGCTTGGGCCCTCTGTCAGCTCAACCAGGCTCCACTCTTCATCCAGGCAGTGGGGGCTTTGGGTATACGGATACAGCATGGTTAGTTCCTTTGGTAAAGCATACAAGTCACTAATTTTAACATTTTCAGTTACTTTCCATATTCACTCTTGAAATTTGAGATCTGCACAAGTTAAATAAAATTTTGACTCCGTCTATTTAGGATTCATACCAAGTCTATAATTCTACCTCTCAAAGGGCAGTTTCCCACAATGAGACTTATGTAGTATGATGATTTTCAGCAACAGCGATACTTGTGTGTCGCTGTTTACTCCCTGCTATCAACACATCTTTCCACTATCCCACCTTATACTAGTAAGTCTGATTTTTTGTATTTTTTTTATTATACTTTAGGTTTTAGGGTACATGTGCACAATGTGCAGGTTTGTTACATATGTATCCATGTACCGTGTTGGCTTGCTGTTTAATGGGTACGCTCGTTGGTAATTTGGGCCCAGTAAAATATTGAAGCAAAGGTCATATTGAGACTAAGGATTATCTACAAAAAGAAAAATTGAGGTGGAAGTACTGGAGGAATTGCGGAAAACTAGCACTTAGCACCACTAGCAAAAATAACATTAACCATAGACTACATGGATCCCATTCTTTATTTTTCCAAAAGACAACTCATATCTATTATTATGTTAGAAAAAATAATATTAGCCATATACCAAGTGGATTTTTTTCTTTATTTTCCTAAAAAGCAATTGTTCATATCTGTTTTCCTATTTGATTCCCGTAAGAGTCCTCTTTTCGAGGGAAAGCAGCTATTGTAGACTATTTCTGTAAACTTCTAGGGCTCAAGACCCTCAGGGTAGAGTTTGGCCTTGTCTATCATGTCGTCCTCACAACACCCAACCCAGCCTGACTACAGCAATGGAGAAATCACAGCACAGAGAGGTTTGATGTGTTGCTCCAGGTGACAGAGGCAGGGTGGGATCATCCTTCACCCCTGTGCCCAGAAAGGGATGACAGTCAAATGCAGTCCCCAGGCCATCGGTGGACATATGTCCTATGGAATAGATGATGCCTTGAGAAACGCTTGTCTGAATCACTCATGCCTGAAGTTGGGGAGAACTGTAAGATCCTCCTGCAGTTAAGGAGGATGATGCTGCTTCTGTTTAGACCAAAATCTCCCTTATACAGGGAAACTCCCTGTAGTGCAAGCCTGACAGGGCACTGTCATTCGTGCTGGGGGATGGGGGGAAGCTTCTGGACTCAATGTCTCAGACACCTCTGTTCCCAAACAAGTCAAAGGAAGAGCACTTGCAGCTGGACCAGAGGCACTGAGCTGTCTCCTGGATGGTACTGGCCATTTGGAACCCTGTACTGCATGGTCCTGCCCTCCTGGGTCATGGTCCTCCCCTTCCCTTTGCTTTTTGCTTTTTGTCAATGGCATAGGAAGGCAAAGTAGAGTAAGAGCTCAAGCTTGGAAGGAGGCCAGGTGTGGGAGTCAAATGTCTCAGTAACAAATCAGTGACCTCTGTTAGACTTCTGTGTAAATGTGTGTGCCAATTTCTTGTGACTTACTGATGTCTGCAAGGATCAAATTAAACTTGCCGCTTCAATGAATGAAATGACCCAAAGACAATTCATCATATTTAAAGAAAAAAAATCACTGAATTGCTATATTTAAGGAAAAGTTTTATCTCCTACATTAACAGGGCTGTAAAGACCACAAAGCAGAAGTTGAGGTTAAACAGGTTCTACACATAAGTAGCGTCTGGGAGAAATACAACTCATTGTGTATTAATGAAATGATTAAATCATTCAATCCAGAGTTTTAGCCTGTGCGCCCAGACCAGGCATTGTGCACCGTGTGGGAATGTCAGCGCTGAGCACGCTGGAAAGAATGAGGAGGTGAACACATGAATAGGGTATTCTACACATGGGCTGTGTGTGCAGGTCACTGATGAGATGCTATGAGGTTGGGGTTAGGCCTCACCTTCTCCCACAATTTGGACAAAGGGCTGTTTGAGACCAAATATGCAAGAGGATAGAAGTTACTTTAGCAAGTAGAGTAGAAAAGAGTGCTCTGAGCAGACCCAACAGCCATGAGCAGAGGCCCTGAGAGAAGGGAATTTCCAGGCCTGAAAGTCCACTGTGGTACTGGATCCCTGAGCACATGACGACAGGGGCACAGGCCTAGATGCACAGGACCATGGGGTGCATGCTGAGGTTTTGTTTTTTTACCCCAAGGGCAATAAGAACAAAGGAAGTGGCAAGCTCTGATTTGAATAGCCGCACAGCGGAGTGTGGTGGGGAACTGGGGCAAGGGATTTGTGGCCGCTAGGAAGCAAGCTGCGGGGTCCAGCCAAAGCAGAGATTCGGGTGAGAGAAGGGGCTGCATTTAAGGGACAGAAGGGAGGTAAAATTCAGTCTGTGACTTGTTGGTATTAGAGTGAGGTTGCCATTATTGATGTACTTCCTTCTAGCAGGGATCTGGGGGAAGAGAGGAAATATTTGCCCTTTTTTTTGTTTGTTTGTTTTTGAGATGGAGTCTCACTCTGTTGCCCAGGGTGGAGTGCAGTGGCGCAATCCCAGCTCACTGCAACCTCTGCCTCCTGGGTTCAAGCGATTCTCCTGCCTCAGCATCGTGAGTTGCTGGGATTACAGGCACGCACCACCACGCCTGGCTAATTTTTATATTTTTAGTAGAGATGGGGTTTCACCATGTTGGTCAGACCAGTCTCAAACTCCTGACCTCATGATCTGCCCACCTTGGCCTCCCAAAGTCCTGGGATATTTGCTCTTAAATTTTAAAAATATTTAAGCAAAATGTACTTGACATTGCTCATGTTAAATAGTGAGAGTTTCATGGATCAGGACCTCACAACTTGTTAAAGGAACATATTTTGTGATCTAGGAGTAAAGTAATGCAATAAATGGAAATAAAATATAAACATTTAAAAAAACACAGTCTGCAGAGAGTGAGAAAGGAAGCCCACAATTAAATGCCCCTTGGGTGGACTAGGATGTTCTCAGCCCAGGGCTGGGTTTAATTCTGTCAGGGGCACTGTTTCAAGTTTGTGACCTGAATAGGGGGCAGGCATAAATAGAAGAAGGCCTTCGAGTTGCTAACGCCAAGCAGTGTGTGACATGTGACTTGTCCCATCCCATTTACTGAGGACTTATTATTCGCTCTTAGAAACGTGGATGCAGACTCGAACTCAGGTTCCCCCAGTAAGTGTCAAGTGTGTGTTGTCTCCACCTTGCAGCTGTGAGGCAGGCAACAGGAGTCTTGGAGGAGGCACATTGAGGAGAAAGCATGCCTGGAGCTATGGGGGACATGAAGAAGAGAGCATGGTTCCTGCTCCCTCGGGACCATGCTAGAGTCACAGTTGATATACCAACCGCTAGCTGCAGTATATAGGAGGGCCTCAGAAGGGGTGGAGACAAGAGGAATGCAGAGGAAAGAGCAAGAAAGGCTTCATGAAGGAGAAGGGGCATAACCTAGGCTTGAAGAACAGGACAGATCCCCATATAGCAGGGAGTGGAAGACATTGCCTGAGCAGACAGGTCTGAAAGCATAAGGCATATCCAGAAGTGTGGGGGAGGCGCTGTGTTTGGAGAGATGATACCTGCAAGGGACTGGTGGGTTGGAGCCAGATTATAGAAGGCCTTGCATGACAGGGCAAGGTGTAAAGGAACCACTGAAGCCTGTGGAATTAGAGAATGGAATTAGCATCTCAGACAGACGAAGGCTAAAGGCTGTGTCAAAAGCCCAAATTACAGTTCAACTTAGACAAGCTTCCTAGAGAACAGTGTAAGACATTTTGTGTCATTGACATCTTCAGGGCATAGGAGTCTGACAGATGGAGCCCAAGAGATGGAATGTGGCCATGTGGCCACCATATCTGAAAGGACAAGAGATAGAAAACCAAGGGAGACTCAGAGAACCATCTGTCAATTTCCGAGAGAAAATGGAACTTCTGGTGTGCCATGAAAGACTGCTTTCTTGACTGAGATTTGACCATCCTAATCCAAACCTTGCTAAAGATGAATATTTTTAAAAAACGATCAATTTTTTTTTTAAAAGGATGACTGTTAATTCTCTACTTTTCAAGAACTTTCTTAGCAGATTCTCTGGGACTGGCACAGTGCGCACCTTCCGTCTCTGATCTGTTCCCCCAAGACCTGAGTAGCTTCTGTTTTCTCTCCCGCTTATTCCACATGAGTCCCCTGGAATTAGAAGACCATAGGGATTGGAAGCTCAGTTTTCAAAAGGCAGGAGGTCATAGCTGGCTCCCATGCGAGGCATCAGAGCATGGGGAATTGACTAGCAGAAGTGGACTTCACTGGTACATATTGTGGACCTGCAATGGGGTCTTAGGTTTGTGCTTTGGAATAAGTCAAGTCAAGCTATTTTATAGGACAAGATGGCTATGTGTTTCCAATTGTTTTCTCTTTGCTTTTAGGGGAATTACGGCACCACTGTGAAGCGGAACCAGGTTCTGCATTGGAGCTGGGAATCCGAGCTCCCTTTGGAATGTGCAACACACTTTGTAAGAATAAAGAGTTTGGTGGACGATGCCAAGTTCCCTGAGCCAAATTTCTGGAGCAACTGGAGTTCCTGGGAGGAAGTCAGTGGTAAGAAGTGAGATGGTCACAAGAGTGAAAAGGTTTAATATATTTTTTAATGAGTAGCAATAGTCAAATAGTGGAAATCTCCTTTGAGGAACCCTGGGTAGACACTGACATTATTTTCCTTTGGCTCCTATGGGAACTAAAAAACACAGGTGTGAAACTTGGCACTGGAAGATATAGTCTGAAGTCTGGCTCCTGAACTTACTCATTGAGACAGTTGTGCAGATTCAGGCAATTTTGTATTTGTTTTCAAAACGTGTAAAGTTTGTGTATTATAAATGCTAAGTGAACAAAGCAAGACATAAATTGTACATATGTATTTATTTGAGCAACACAAACTGTGTATGCGTCTAGAGTAGAGGTTGGGAACATTTTTCTGTGAAGGGCCAGATAAGAGATAGCGTAAGCTTTTTCAGAGCATACAGTCGCTGTTGTGACTATTCAACTCTGCTACTGTAGTGTGAAAGCAGCCATAGATAGTGTGTAAACCAATGAGAGGGCTTTGTTGATAGAACTTTATTTACAAAACAGGGCCGGGTATGGTGGCTCATGCCTGTAATCCCAGCACTTTGGGAGGCCAAGGCGGGCGGATCACTTGAGGTCAGGAGTTCAAGACCAGCCTGGGAAACATGTTGAAATCCTGTCTCTACTAAAAATATAAAAATTAGCTGGGTATGGTGATGGGCGCCTGTAGTCCCAGCTATTCTGGAGGCTGAGGCAGGAGAATCGCTTGAACCCAGGAGGCAGAGGTTGCAGTGAGCCTAGATTACACCACTGTACTCCAGCCTGGGCCACAGGGCGAGATTCTGTCTCTCACACGCACACCAAAAAACAACAGATGGTGGACTCAAATTGTAGCACCCCCAAATCTAGACTGGGGGGGGCAGGGGGAAGGGGAGCGGAATATGGAAAAATGAAAGTGGTGTGTTATTTGAAAAATAAGATTATGGATAAATACATTTTAAATATTCTTTAATACTGATAATTTTGTTGTCATTAAAATTTAGAGTAGGTTTTGTCAGTTTCTTTTGCTCGCGTTAAACTAATAATACTAATGAGATAATAATAATTGAATTAAATCTATGACCTAGTCACATTTTAAAGTACTATACATATTTAGTTCTCATATCAGTCCTATAAAAGGACTTTTTTTTTTTTTTTTTGAGACGGAGTCTCGCTCTGTTGCCCAGGCTGGAGGGCAGTGGTGCGATCTCCGCTCACTGCTAGCTCCGCCTCCCGAGTTCACGCCATTCTCCTGCCTCAGCCTCTCCGAGTAGCTGGGACTGCAGGCGCCCGCCACCACGCCCGGCTAATTTTTTGTATTTTTTAGTAGAGATGGGGTTTCACCGTGGTCTCGATCTCCTGACCTCGTGATTCGCCCACCTCGGCCTCCCAAAGTGCTGGGATTACAAGCGTGAGCCACCGCGCCCGGCCTATAAAAGGACTTCTTATCCTCACTTCACAGATAAGGAAACTGAGGCACTGAGAGGTTAAAGAAGCCATGCAAGATCACCACGCCACTAAGTGCTGGAGCTGGAACTCCAACCCAGACAGTCTGGCTCCAGAGGTCATGTGCTTAACCATTACATCCTACTGTGGAAAGAAGGACACATACACAGGGACAGAAAAGATATTAAAAAGATAGTAAGAGGTTGGCTGTGGTGGCTCACATCTGTAATCCTAGTACTTTGGGAGGCCGAGGCGGGCGGATTGCCTGAGCTCAGGAGTTCGAGACCAGCCTGCACAACATGGCGAAGCCCCAGCTCTACTAAATACACAAAAAAATCAGCCGGGTTTGGTGGCACATGCCTGTAGTCCCAGCTACTCAGGAGGCTGAGGCACAAGAATCGCTTGAAGGTTGGATTTTTAAAAAACTTTCAAAAATGAGCGTTTCAAAGACCCCTCACACTTGAGGGACTGGCATTCCTGAGAAGGTAGGAAGAGATATGATCTCCAGTGCAATGAAGAGATTATGAGGGATTTTGGAGCTGCATAGACCTTGCCAGTCTGAATGTGGCTTTGCCACTTTCTAACTGAGCAAACTTTGGCCAAGTCCTACCTGACCTGTTGTTATAAGGTACTAAGAACAACATGAGATAATGTACATAAACAGTTAACATGGCCTTCGGCAGGGCTGGGACTTGATAGAAAGCAGTTACAATAACCTGATAGAAAGCAGTTACAATAACCCAGTGATGGCAATCATGCGATTATCAGAGTGGTAATAGTAATGTGCTGTCTGTGGCAGTAAGAGCAACAGCAGTGGTATCAGTGTAACAATAGGAGCAGCGGTGGAAAGGATTGTCTTGCATGCACCAGAGGGTAGAGGTTTGGCAGAGAAATTTAGGTTGCTGTTTTCTCCAGGAGGTAGAAAAAGCTAAAGTTATCTGCTGAAGGCAGATGGATAACTTGTTTTAAGAGGCTTGAATTTTGAGGGCGATTCTAACTTGGCTATTTTTTTTCTTGCAGTACAAGATTCTTTTGGACGGGACATATTGTTCGTTTTCCCTAAAGATAAGATGGTGGAAGAAGGCTCCAATGTTACCATTTGTTACGTTTCTAAGAACATCGAAAATAATGTATCCTGTTATTTGGAAGGGAAACAGATTCATGGAGAACAACTTGATCCACATGTAACTGCATTCAGCTTGAATAGTGTGCCTTTCATTAGGAATAAAGGGACAAATGTCTATTGTGAGGCGAGTCAAGGAAATGTCAGTAAAGGCATACGAGGCATCGTTCTTTTTGTCTCAAGTAAGTGTGCAAATTCTCTGTGGCCCTTTCTTCTCATTTCCTGAGGAATAGATTAAATCTCCTTTACTAGAAGACAAATAAACATTTCTATCCATGATCTTGATTTTCTTTTGTTTCCCAAGTTTTCCAGGAGAGGCTCTGAAGTCAATGCCCTTCAGTAATATTTCCGGGATTTCTTGTTGTTTTCTTGTCCTTACTGAGAGTTGTATTCCTAGAAATCGATAGTATTAAAGAAGAGACAGTTCAGGTCATGACCTGGACCACTGGGAAGATACCCTTTTTTGCCCAGCCATGCTGGAATTACTTCGGGATCATGGAGGGAGGGTAGGAGCTACAGATTGGACAACCACGGAATCAGCCAGGGTTGTGGCCTAGGAGACCTGGGTTTGAATCTTCTTTCCCTGGCTGGGTGTGTCACCTTGCCAAGTTCCCTAGCCTCTCTGAGCCAGTTTCCTCCTTTGTAAAATGGGGACAGTGATGGTGATTGTGAGGATTAATGAATGTGGGTAGTGCCTGGCCCCAGTAGTAGCTGCGTGCAGTCAGCAAATGGAGGCCATTACTGTTCGTAACTGTGCAGTAAATTGGTTCCATCGGATATATTAATGGAGTGGGAACATTTTGATTTTTATATAGATCTGTGTGTGCACAACTGGTGGCCTCCTGTATTTTGTTTTGAGCATCTCCTTCCCCTGCACAGTAGGGATCATCTCCCTCCCTGCCTCCCTTGCCAAAGGAAGTCTCCAGTCTCCTGGATGCCTGGTTCATCTGTGTCCCCTTAGCATGGCCACTAAGGGCAGCAGTAACTCTGGGGATTTGGAGGTGCTTTGCCATTCCCTGAACACTCAGCTCCCGCCTGTTGAATTTAGCACGTTTACGAATCTGACTGATTTTCTTGCACCCCCGAAGCATTCTGTGAGCCACAGCACCCGAAATGAAACATTGGCAGGCACTGGGGATACAACCCTTGTCAAATGGACACAGCATCAGCCACTTGCATAACATGGACCACACATGCCCATGACATCTCAGAAAATCACAAGGGTAGGAAGGAGAAGGGGCCAAGATGAGGTGGCCCCTGAAAAGTGACTTTTGGAGGCTGTTGATAGGTAGCCTTCCACCTCAGTGACCCCTTCATCGTTCAGAGTAACTCTGTGACTTCAGACTCTAAACAGAGCTTTCCATTTGGCTTATCTTCCAATAAAAAGATTTAACTAGGTCTGTTTTCCTTTGTATGGACAGAAGTACTTGAGGAGCCCAAGGACTTTTCTTGTGAAACCCAGGACTTCAAGACTTTGCACTGTACTTGGGATCCTGGGACGGACACTGCCTTGGGGTGGTCTAAACAACCTTCCCAAAGCTACACCTTATTTGAATCGTAAGTTGGCTCTGGTTACATTATTGACAAATTCTTCCTCATCTGAGGTGCTTGTGACAACATGGCAAAAATCTACACTTAGATGTTGCAGGAAATTTGAACAAACATTTCAAAACCACCTGCCAAGGTCAAGAGGAAACCTTTAAGTGGTGACAAACGTCTAATACTTTCTACCTGAGGTTTTTAAAAAAGGAACATTTAGCATAGCATGGTAAGAAAGACAGTTAATGTATACCTTGACGTGAAAATAGTCCTGTCTGATAATCTGGGTCTACCCAATTTCTGACTTTTTAGGAATATTCCAAGTAAATTAAGGGATGTTCTCGCCCCGAGTCAGTGATTCATGTTAAGACATTTCAGCACGTATGTCAAATTTGTAGAAACAATATTTTCGATATTGGTATTTGTTGGCGATGGATCAATGCCATTATGGGGAACATAGTTTGACAGTCACTGAGTACGCCCTGAGGGATAAGGGATACATTTGCTTTGACAAAAGTAAAAGCCTGGTAATGGTTGTGTTATTTTGTTTTGTTTTTAAAGATTTTCTGGGGAAAAGAAACTTTGTACACACAAAAACTGGTGTAATTGGCAAATAACTCAAGACTCACAAGAAACGTATAACTTCACACTCGTAGCTGAAAATTACTTAAGGAAGAGAAGTGTCAATATCCTTTTTAACCTGACTCATCGAGGTGAGACTAGAGTTGTCACAGCCCACCGTGGCCACTAATGTGTCTTTGTTTGACAGACTGTGTGATCGAGTAAATATGCTGTAGATCTTTGCCTTATTCACAGCAGAGGTGAGAGTTAGAATTTATACCTATTGTTCATGCCACATTTCTCCTCATGGATGCACGCGTCCCCTATTTGTTTCTTTTAATAATGTCATGAGCACCAATGAGCTTACTACCCAACTTCAAAAATTGGACTCTAACAGTAACTTCTATCATATCTCATCCTATAATGCCCCCACCTTAAATTGTGTACGTGTGTATTCTCATTTCTTATGTGATGGTAAAAATGCCTTTATTTTGTTTGGTTTTAATGCATAGAAAGGACATCAAGCTGTATGTAATAATTCAGTAATTATGTTTATATAATATTAAATTGCTAATATTTGCCCATATTGTTTAGTGTTGCTGTAGTCCATTCACTTTTACTGCTGTGTAGTATTTCATTGTGTAAATATTAAATATTTTATTCATACATCTCCTTTGATGGATTTGCAGGTTGTATCAAGGTTTTTGCTCTTGGGCACATGTTAATATGAACATTTTTATACATGTGTCCAGTACACATCTACAATTGTTTTTCTTGCATATATACTTAAGAGTTGGATCAGATGTAGAATATGTTCAACTTATACGATAAGGTCAAATTGTTTTTCAAAGGAGTAGTACCAGTTATACTCCCACCCTATAGATTCATATATTCTTACCAAGTTGGTATTGGCACTTTTTTTTATTATTGCCAATTAAATGGCTATAAAATGGTATTTCATGATAGTCTTGAGATCGAATCTCATGAGTATTTTGGCCACATCTGTTTTCTCTTTTATGAAAAGCTTATGCAATTTGCACATTTTTTGTTGGTAAGGATATTCATATATTCTTGATACTGATTTGTTGTTCATTTCTTTACTGCTAATATCTTCTCCCAATTTGTAACTCACTTTCTTTTATATGTCTATTGATTAACAAAAGTTTGTCATTTTTAAAGCAGATAATTTTATAAAAATATTTTAAAGATATCATTTCCTACCCCAAGATCAGAAGGACAGTCACCTATAAGTTTTTAGTAAGAAGTTTAAAGGTTTTTAAGAAGACAAATTCCAAATCCTTCTGGGATTGATTTTTTTATATTAAGTGAGATAGGGTTATGACACTGAATTTTTCTGTTTGGTAACCATTTTTCCATATCTGTTTATCAAATAACTCTTCCTTCCCTAATGATCTGACATGCCACCTCTTTCACTATTATGAAAGCGTAAGAGAGTTCTGGATTCTTAATTCCACTGGTTGGTCTGTTTATTCCTGCACTAGTATTACACTAACTTACTTGAAGTTTCAGATGAGTCTTGACATCGGGTAGGGTAAGTCTCTCACCCTATTCTTTTTCAGGACTATCCTTACTATTCTTGGTGCCATACTCTTTTATGTAAAATTGATAATTTACCAAATTCTATGAAAACCCCTGCTGGGCTTTTCACGGGATTTGCACTTAATCTATAAATGCAACTTGGAGAGATCAAAATCTGTATGTTACTAAATCTTCCTGTGTGCAGACATAGTATATTTTTATATTTCCTTAGGCCTCTGTTAAAATCATTTCATAAAGTTTTAAATTTTTCCCTTGTATACTTCTTGCATATTTTTTGTGCTACTGATATGGCTCCAATGACTGGAGGAACATCAGGTTCTTCGTTTCGCTCAGGTTTGGATAAAACGACACCGACACACGTGGAGTGGTTTTAAGGAGAGAGAAGTTTAATAGGCAAGAAAGAAGGAAGGAAGAAGGAAACAACTCCTCCATACAGAGACAGAGGGAGGAGGGATTTGAACAAAGAGAAAACCCCATGTGCAGCAGAATAGTGGCTGCTTATATGAGGAGGCTGGAGGAGTTGGTTTCTGATTTGCATAGGGCTGAGGGGATTGGTTTGACTAGGCATGTCATTCACATAGCCCAGGAAAAAACTGGCCCTCCCACCCTAGCCTTTTAATATGCAAATGCAGGGCACCTTGATGTTCTACACACGTGGGGATAAGTGGGGGCTGCCATGTTGCTAGGCACACGTTGGGGCAAGGAAGAAGACAGCGTGAATTGCCATGTTTGGGTGGACCCAGTTTGTTTCTAATGGCCAGCATTTGCACATTGAAGCTTGGGTAGGAGAGAGGTTCTAAAAGTCAGGGCCTTTCTGCTAGACAAGAAACATTTCTGGAGCTGCTTTAAAAGAAACAAAAACTTCCCAAGGACCCCTTTTAACTCCTATAACACTGTAGGCACTTAAAAATTTCCTGAAAACAGTTAAAATCATTGTTAGCATATATCCTTCCCTTTTTTCTTTCTGCATTTTGAAATTTTGAAATTTTAACTCCTTTGTCATTTAAAAAAAATTGTACTATATCATCGTCAGAGCACATAGATATTACCTGTTACATCATCTCCCTTTTAAATCTTGCTGCATCTTGTAAGTCCACAAGTATATATGTTTAATGTTCACCGTTAGAGCTTATGCAAATATCTCTCTGGTCATTTTGATTATCTGAAATTTATTCCCTAGTACCTTCTTCAGAAAGTGTTTATGGGAACAACAGTCACCTGAATTTTTGAATGTCAATAAAAGTTTTACTCTGGTCTTTGTATTTAATGGTCAGTTTGAATAGATATAAAATTTTTAGCTTATATTTTCTTCCTTGAGTATCATAAATTTTATTGTTGCATTTTTTTTTTTTCTGGCATACAGCAAGGCTGATGAAAAGCCTAGTAGTAATGGTAATCTATTTTTTTCCCCATTAGAAGTTACTTGTTTTTTTTGCCTAGATGCCCAGAGGATTTTTTTCTTTTTCTTTAAAACCTTTGTCTTGGTGTTGGCTATTCTAGGTTGATGTGTTGAGTAATATGGTACATTCTTTCAATATGTGGTATCAAATGTTTTTTTAATTCAGGAAGTTTTCTGAATTATAGTTTTTGGTATTTGTTTGGCCACCTTCCCTTGGTTTTCTTTTTCAGGAATTCCTGCTAACTCTATATTGAATCTTTTTTCTGATCTTTAATATTTGTCACTTTCTCTTGAATTACTTTTATCCCTTCATTTATTTTATTTAAAAAATTTTTTTCTCCCTTTACCTCCTATTTGCTTAAGAAATTATCTGTTGTGTTTTTTTGCTCTGGTAACTACTTCCAGTTTAACATCTTCGATTTTGAATTTATTTTTTGTTTTATATCTATTTCTTTCCTGAGTTCTGTTACCTCATCCATGATGTTTGCTAAATCTGATTTATATTTTTCTCTAATATCTTTTATTACTTTTACAATGTCTTTTAGTCTATTTTGAAGTAGTTGTTTTATCGTCATATTCATTTCTGCTGTATCTGTGGTTGTATCTTCTTTTCCATTCACAATATTATCTATGTGTGCCTTTGCTCTTATTATTTGGTAATCTTGCTAGAAGTTTAACTACTTTGATTTCTTTTTAAAAAGAAACCAATTTTGCTTTGAAAATCAATTCTTTTTATTGTGTTTTGTTGTTGTTGAATTTCCACTGTAATTTTTATTACCTGTTTTCTTCTACTTTCTTGGATTTTTTTCTGTTCCTTTTACTTTCATAAGTTGGATATTAGTTCACAAATAAAATATTTAAAGCTACATATTTCCATTGAAATACCAGTTTTATGTCATCCACAACAGTCCAATAAGTTTTAACTTAACATTGCAGTGCTTTCATTATAACAAACTATATATGATACCATTTCTAATCCATGAATTAATTTATGTTTCAAATTTTCTAAAATGAAATTTTTATTTTTTTGTTATTTTTAAGAAAAATTCACTGTGGTTATAGAAGGTGTCTATGTGATACGTGTTCATTGAAATTGTTGAGGTCTGTTTCATGGGCTTGTACCTTGCTGAAAGTGTGGTCTATGGACCAGAAGCATCAGTATCACCTAGGAGCTTTGTAGAAGTGCAGAATCGCAGGCCCCGCCTCAGTCCTACTGAACCTGAATCTGTATTTTAACAAGGTCGTCAGGTGATTTCCTATCTATATCAAAGTTTGAGAAGCATTGATCTAGTCTCTGATGAAGTAGGTTAAGTTTGTTCAGTGTTTTGTTCAGATCTTCTGTATCTTTCTTGGCTTTGCAGACCAGCCTATCAATAATTGAGAAAGGTGTGTTAAAATTACTCACTATTTTGGTAAAATTGTTTATTTCTCCTTGAAGTTCTATAAATTTTTACTTTACATATTTTGAGGGCATTTTATCAGGTTCATAGTTTAGAATCGCTGTATCTTCTTTATGCTAATCCATAGATTTCTTGTATGTCTTTTTTAATGTTTAGTTTGTTAATTTTAAACTCTTCATCTGTTTGTTCTAATACCACTGCTACACTGCAGTCTGTAAATCACTTTGTCGTGTTTCTCTTGTCGTAGTCATGCTGCTCAGATGTCTCACTATCCTGGTTTCTGAGCTTGAATTCCCCTGTAAGTATCTTCTATGCTGGTAGGCAGCAAATATCAGAGAAAGGCTACAGGCCAAACCCCAGCCTTGTCAGCTCAAAGTCTAAAGCAGAGCATGGCCTAGGGATGAGCTGAGGATAGAGAGATATAGGCACCCCCAAAACCATAATTAATCACTCTTCATTGTACCAAACAACCTTCAGGTCAGGGTTTCACCTTCAGCCCTGCCCCCCACTTTCATCCCTCAAGAAGCAACATTAAAAGGTTAGATTGGAATCTATCAGACCTGTGTGTCTGGAGGAGAGAGAGGAAGGAAGTCTCCCAAGCCACTTGATTTCCTCATTTTCCTCAGCTCCTTGCTTTGCAGGACTTCTGTTCTTTCCTGTTCTTACTCCTGGGAACCCCTGCTCCAGTGGTCTGAGTTTGAGTTTGATTACTTAAGCATTTTTTTTTTTTTAAGATACAGACAGCATTGCTTCATGTGCCCTACATGTTCTGGCACAGGTTGGCTGCTACCTTCTGCAATCTGCTGCCCAAGATTGGCATTTGTATTGGCCAAATGGGACCTATATTTTATATCATACCTGAAAGCTTTCCACTATAGCAGAATCATTACAGAAACTTGTATGAGTTTGGTTACTTAGGAATCATTCTTGATAATTTTCTCCCTTTTATCTTTCAGATTCACTCCATCTGCAATTACTATTTTTTTTTTTATTTCTAAACATTTTTAAAACATACTCACTTCTTTCCGTCTCCACAATTACTCTCTTAGCCCAGTTTACTTCCCTCCTGACTTGGGCCACAAATATAGCTTCCTATCAGATTTACAAGTATCTTCATATTCTCTATACTCAAAACCAAATTTGATCATATTATTGCTGCTTCAAAATTAATAAAGCATTTTTAAAGATATAGACAACACCATCTGATGTAACTCTCATGGTCCAGCACAGGTTGCCTGCCACCTTCTTCTTTGTCTGCCTGTTGTTTTTTCAGTGTGAGGCCAGGTGACTTCTCTGTCTCCTACAGGTTTGTCACAATCTCTTTATCTTTATACATGTTGTTCACTTTTACTGGGATGCCCCCCCCTTCTCCTTTTACCTGCTTAACTCTTACACATCTTTAGATTTCAGCTTAATCCTCACTTCACCCTCCAACAGAGCAGGCGCTGGGGACCTAGCAATGAACCAAATTGAGTGACTGCCTCTAGGGAACTCATATGCTAGTGTGTGTTGAGAGTGCTGGATTGGGGGCAGGATTGAGGACTGTAGATATATAGCGACGTGTTACTTGTAAAGAAGTCAATACAATAACTTCAAGTACAGGTAAATCCTACAAAGAAGGCAAAATTCAAGTAATAGGGTAGAGAATGCCTGGGATGTTGCTGCCATTAGGATGGTTATGGAAAGCCTCTAAGAGAGCTGTCTTAAAGGATGAGAAGGAGGCCTCCAGCCCCGCCCAGCTGTGTTTCCCAGCATGCACTGCAGTGGCATGTTTTCGTTGTGCTGGAAAGCAGTGTTTAGTATCCACGCTGTCCTAGTCAGATGGGAGTACTACCCTACCAGTAGTCTGTGTTGATGTCCTTTCTTCAGTTGCTGTGTGAGTTGGCTGTTCTTTAGTATCATTCAGTGGCTTCCTTGGCTTGCAAAGGACAGGGTTCATGGAAAGCCCACCATATTCTGTGAGAATGCATTCATTATTGTGTTGCTTGGGCTGTGAAGGATGTTACTTGCTCAGATTAAAGTCTCATGGGTTACTCAAAATGATGACATAACTTTCTCATAAGGGCATCTATGGTAGTCTGAGCATTCACATGAGTGACACATCTTTGACCTTTTTAGCCAGCTGTCATTCTACATAATGAACAGAGAGGGAGATTCTCTGAAAGAGAATATGCGAGACCAGACATTGCAATGGGAATACGTGTGCCATAGTAAACTGTGTATATTCAGGAATGTAAAGGAATTAAAGGAAAAATAAGGAGGATTATGTCATTGTTTTGAGATAATTATCCTTAGCTACAAGGATCACTAACAAGGGTGGTATCAGTCCAAGTTTGGACAAGCAGTTGCTGGGCAGATGTCCTTGCAGAAATTTTGTGTGTGTGTAAGACTGTGATGGCCTTTATGCAAGATTATGGTTTTTGCAGTCTTTTGTGAGAAATTTTTTATTTGGATATTCATGCATGAGAACCCTCCTTCCCTTCTTGGCCTTCCCTGGCTTCATTATTCATGGTTTTAAAACATCACGTGACTCCATTTTTATTCTGACAACTTTCACATTTCTGCCTTTTGATCAAGATCTCTCTCTGAAATCATTGCTGATCATCTTTTAACCAGGAGGGACCTGTCCTGGATTACTGGTCTGGTCCCACATTGGAGGGAGTGATTGGCAACTAGGGGTCAGTGTCAAAAGCCTTTTAGCCATATTTGAACGAGGGAGGTCTGGAGGGAGGTGCTCTCAGGATAAGCCTTCCTGGCGTCCATTGTTAAGTTCAATTTCATCTATTCTGTAGTTTTTTGGCCATCCTCTCAAAGTGCTGGGCCAGCATTGTTCTGTTAGGAGGAGTACTTCAGCAGAAATTTGACAAGGAACAAGTATAAAATTTTAAAAGGAAAATGGAAAATAAAGTTAATAGTAATACGATAACCCCAGTTTGCATAATAGTTTTGAGCTTTGAGCCTCACCTTAAGGGCAGACAATTGAATAAACCAAACGACATGGGACTTAGGTGAGACCTGTTGTAATTACGTGACCTATGTATTTAAAAAATTGTATGGATACAGGCCTCAACTTCCGCAGAGGAATTTATCCATATACAACATGTAGTATTAGCAATAGCACAGATATTTCCTTATTTCATGACCTAAAGGAGCTCTGGAGTCAGGTTCTATCAAGTTATCCACAGAAACTACCGATTGTGAATTTTCAATTACATTATTATCCTGTAAAGGAAAAGATACACCTAAGAAAGGAAAAAGCAAGAGGGGCAAGAGTGTCGTTATGATGGGGAATCTTGTCCCATCATCCTGGGAAAAGTTGTTCACTGCATAAAGCCGTCAACCTCTTGTCCTCATTTGCAGCTTGAAGGTCACTGGGTGTGGAATTAGCAGGTTCCATTACCTTTCTGTGCAGCTCGTACATCAGGCATGAGACTTGTCCCTCGAAAGTTATATTAAGTTGTCCAGCTTCAGTTTAAGGGCTTTCGGAACAGAGCAGGTTTTGGAGAGTTATAGCCAAATATTGGAGGAAATTAAGAGAATGCAGGATCTAGTCCAGCCTGCAGGGAGATAACAAGAACTCAAAATCAATGCACTGGTTTATGGAAGGAGAATTGGGTTCAAATGATATGTCTGACAAAATGGGACCTGTTCATGTGGCTACATTTTATTTGCCGTGATAGGTAATTTTATGAAGGCTGGGTACCAAATTTTGGGTAAAGCAATTTCTGCAGCAGATTTATTTTTAAAAACCTCTTCTCTTTTTGTGTTTCAAATGAGTTTAGGGGTTAAACATTCAAATATTTACATTTTAGCTAGGACTAGCTAAATTGTATCAGAAGACCAAAATCTACAAGTGGCCTTCAATTTTAGCAATAATTTATCTTTTTGTTTGCCAGTCTCATTGGCTCAATTAGTCACCCTAAGTGGGGAAATGTTTTAGAAAAATGTACTTAACAGTCCCCCACTCCCTTGGCTTTTTCTGGCTCGTGCATGGCAGACAAAGCAAAATTTTTATGCCAGGCAGAGATAACTTATATTATTGCTCTGAACTCAAGATTTTGACTTGTTTAATCTGAGAGCCTAACTTTTTATAAACATTTATCTAGTTCTTTTCTTTTTGGATTATCAGCCTTTTAATTAGCTATTATATCACCCTAAGCAACTGCTAGCAAGGCAAACCTAATTTTACATTTCTGAAAGGATGACTCTTAGGTGTACAAGGCTAGGTTGTTGGTTGCCACAGAGCTGTTGTAATTTGAAAGCCCCCTCTTTTTTTTTTTTCTTATCTTGGCTGAAATGCCTTAAGAAAAACTTCTAATTGACTTTTGAAATTAGCAACAGTAGAATATCTTAATTCAAGTGAAAAAGTCAATAGATTCAGAGTAAGCAGAGAAGAAGAAGAAAAGAAAAAAAGAGAAAAAGAAGTTGGGAGCCTCTATATACCAGCATTTTAAAAAATTCTGTAGTTGTAGTTTCTTAATTTGGTACCGAGAAAAACAAGCCTGGGGATGTTGAATGATTCTTAAGATGACCATTGACTGAAAACTGTGCACGAGGAAAAGCCATGTAGCCAGCCAGAATACTTGGCATGCCTGAATACTGGGGAATCCCATTCTATTTGCCAAATAAATCCTATAAATCCTGTCAAGGAATGCTAGGAATTTAGACCAGTATTTTCGATGGTGATTAGCCACCTTAGTGGATTTTAATTGGCCATCGTGTGGCCACCATTTACACTATTTTTGTTGTCAGAAGACATTGAAAAGCAAGCAAGAGAAACAGAGCCAAATTATTTACAGATGCACATAACCAAATCAAAATGAAACCAAGATCAGAGTAGTTGCAAAAATTTTAACTCAGATGTGCAGAGCAAACAGAATATTAAATCAGGCGTGCAGACCAAACAGTACTCTGATTTTATAGAAATCAGGAAGGATGCAAGGTCCTTTCTTAAGATGGCCTTGTTTCTAGTTCAAGAGGACTGACTAGAAGCAGCTAGTGTGTGCTGCTCTCACAGAGAGGAAACAAAGTGGTCTATAAATACTAGCTCTTTAAGTGGATTGTCTAAGACCTCACATCAGGATTTACAAAGGAGGCAGCAGGCCCCATGGAGAACAGAGATGAGCAAAGCCAGGCAGCTCCTACCGGGACTGGTGTGGGGCCAGGGGAGGCTCCCTAACGTGGGGAAAGGGTGAACAAGTGAGAGTTTTGGGGTATCCACACTTACACCATGGACCTTTGTAATCTTGGGCACATGAGAACCCACCTGCCCCTGCCCCAGGCCTCTGGACTAACAGAGAGCTGCCTGGAGTCTTTAGAGAGGTACCACTCAAGCCCACATGGAGCTCCACAGGCCTTGGATCCCTGAGCAACCTGGTGCTAGCTGCTGTAGTCCCAGTAGAGGCCATTGCCATGGTGCTGAGGAGTGGCCAGACTGCCCCACTGCTCCTCACTAAGGCTCATTGGTTTGGGCTTCTAGTGCACCAACTGCACCCCTGCCTGAACACTATGGGCAATGTGGCTCTGTGTTCCTCCAGGAAGCACCCAGACTGCAGATCACACGATCCCCCACCCCTGCCGCCCTTCTCTGGGCAAGGCTGATGGCTTAGGCAACAGCATAATAGCCACACCCTCACCTGAAGACTGTGGGCAGTCATGGCTCCGAGTTCCTCTGGGGCAACACTCGCAGAGGTAGTAAACAAGGTGTGGCACCCTTGCATGCCCCCAAAAGTGAAGTCCAGCATCAGTTGGGTGGGAGGAAGCAGGAGCGTGTCACGTACCCCACAGCTGTGTGTCTTCATTGCTTCAGCTGAGAAATCCTGCCCTCCCCAGTGAAGGGCCCATAGCCTAACCTCCCTGCCACTACCTGAACATTTTAGCTGTGGCCCAGAGTCCTTCTGAAAACCCAGCCCCCACTGGCCTGGGATATTCCCTTGGGCTCCCACCATCTAAGTGTTCTGCCTGCCCCTGCCTGAGACTTAGTTTGGCTGGAGACCTGGGGGCCAGCCTGCCCCACCCCATCATAGACAGCACCTGAACTCCAGGTTAACCCAACCCCAGTCTAGCCCCTTCAGAACTCATACATGTTGTCCTGCGGGTCATCTAGTGGCCTGGGAACTGTGGAAATACCTACCTCACTGCAACCACTTCCCCTGAGGCCTGAAATTGGGCTGACTCAACTAGCCAACACCACCGCAACCAACATCCACTCACGTGGGCCCAAAGGTGGAGCCCCCCCATACAAAAAGTAGCAATACTGCCACATCAGAGAACAGACAAGCCATAAAGCTGTCTGTATTGGGTTGAGTAATGAGATTATGCTGTGAAACCACTCCCGCAGGGTCACAAAACGGACATTTCCCATGGCTTTCAACCACATTGTGGACTGCAGATAGACTATAAGGTACACCTGAACTAGGAGTCACAAGTCCTAGAACAGGGGGGTGATAGGGAAACAACTCAAGTTCCTGCCTATCTAGGATGGGGAGCTGGTGAAGCCACCTTACTCCCTATTCCTACAGAGACCTAAGTGCACTTACAGGAGCTTCTCCTAGCCACCCTTGCCAGGGCTAGTGCCTGTGCTTGCCATTGGGGTATTTGTGGGCAAGCCAGGGGCTCCAGCTCTGCCCACATTTGTCACCCTACCTCTGCAGAACAGGAACCCCGGAGTAGTGGGCACTCTACTGTCCAGGGCTTCACCTGAAAAAACAGAGCACTTCACAGTAAACACAGACAGGATATTTACCCACCTACTTGTGTAGCAGCTGGCTCTTACCCGCAAGTGCCATCTACTGGCCTATAGGCCAAGCCATGCAGCCCAAAATGAAACCTGCTGACAGAAGTACCTAGGGCTATAGGTGCAAAGCCAAAAGACCTTACCCCCTCCAGATGAGAAGGAAAAAGCATAAGAATTCTGGCATCATGAAAATCGAAATGTTGTGACAACATCAAAGGATCACTCTAGCTCCTGAACCCAAATGGAAACTCAGAAATGACAGATAAAGAATTTAAGGCATCAATTGTAAGGAAGCTCAAAGAGATCCAAGACAAAGTTGAAAATCAACATGAAGAAACTTCTAAATCAGTCCAGGAAATGAAAAAAAGAGATAAACATCTTAAAAAGAAATTAATTAGAACTACTGGAACTGAAAAACTCACTTAAGGAATTTCAAAATACAATTTAAAGCTTTATTAATAGACTGGACGAAGCAGAAGAAAGAATTTCAGAGCTTCAAGAATGTTTTTTTCAAACTAACCTAGTCAGACAAAAATAAAGATAATTTTTAAAAATGAACAAAGCCTTTAAGAAATATGGCATTATGTAAAGCCACTAAACATATAAAGTATTGGCATTCTTGAGAGAGCAGGAGAAAAAGTAATCAATCTGGGAAACAAATTTGAGGGAATAATAGAATAAAACTTCTGTAATCTTGCTAGAGAGGTAGACACCCGGATACAAGAAATCCAGAGAACACCTGCTAGATTCTACACAAAATGAACATCACTATGGCATATAGTCACCAGATAGTTTCAGGCCAGCACTAAAGAAAAAATATTAAATGCAGCTAGAGAAAAAGGTCATATCACATACAAAGGGACCCCCATCAGGCCAACAGTGGACTTCTCAGCAGAAACCTTACAAGCCACAAGAGATTGGGGGTCTATTTTCAGCATTCTCAAAGAAAAGACATTCCAACCAAGAATTTCATATCCTGCCAAATTGAGCTTCATATGTGAAGGTAAAATAAAATATTTTTTTTCAGATAAGCAAATGCTAAGGGAATTTGTTACCGTTAGACCAACCTTACAAGAAATCTTTAAGGAAGTTCTAAATGTGGAAACAAAAGAACAATACCTGCTACCACAAAATCACACTTAAGTACCTAGCCCATAGACCCTATAAAGGAACCTCAGAATAGAAACTACAACCAGCTAACAACTTCACAATAGGATCAAAACCTCCTATATCAATATAAATCTGGAATGTAAACAGTCTTAACACCCCCACTTAAAAGGCACAGTGAATTAAATTAATTATTGAATGAAAAAGAAAAAACAAGACCCATCTGTCTGCTATCTTCAGGAGACCCATCTTACATGTAATGACATCTATAGGCTCAAAGTAAAGGGTTGGAAAAAGATCCGTCATAAAAATGGAAAACCAAAAAGAGCAAAAAGATATTCTTATATCAGGTAAAACAGACTTTAAACCAACAACTGTTAAAAAAGACAAAAGAAAAGGCACTACATAATGATAAAGGGCTCAATTCAATAAGAAGACTTATTGATTCTAAATATATATGTACCCAACACGGAAGCACCAAGGTTCATAAAACAAGTACTTCTTATTTTATGACCTACAAAGAGACTTAGATAACCACACAACCACACAAAAATAGTTGGGGACTTCAACACCACACTGACAGCATTAGATCATCGAGGGAGAAAACGAACAAAGAAATTCTGGACTTATATTCAACACTGGACAAATTGGGCTTAATAGACATCTACAGAACACCCATCAACCACAGAATATACATTCTTCTCATCTGCACACAGAACATACTGCAAGATTAACCAGATGCTTGGCCATAAATCAAGTCTCAATAAATGCAAAAAAATAAAAACTTTTAGGTAAACAACAAAATGAAGGAAGAAATGAATTCTTGGAAATAAACAAAAACAGAGACATAACATACCAAAATCTCTGTGATGCAGCAAAAGCAGTGTAAAGAATAAAGTTTATAGTGCTAAATGCCTGCATCAAGAAGTTAGAAAGATCTCAAATTAACAATCTAATATCACACCTGGAGAAACTAGAAAAACAAGAACAAACTGACCCCAAAGCTAGAAAAGAAAATAAATAACTAAATTTTGAGCAGAACTGAATGAAATTGAGACCCCAAAACCCATAAAAAGGCTCAATGAAACCAAACACTGGTTTTTTGAAAGGATAAATAGGATGGATAGACCACTAGCTAGATTGTAGTTTTGATTTGTATTTCTCTGATGATCCATGATGTTGAGCACTTTTTCATATGCCTGTTTGCAAATTGTATTTCTTCTGTTGAGAAATGTCTATTCAGATCTTTTGACCATTTTAAAATCAGATTATTAGATTATTTTTCCTACAGAGTTGTTTGAGCTTCTTGTATATTCTGGTTACTTAATCCCTTATCAGATGGATTGTTTGGAAAAAATGTATTCCCATTCTGTGGTTTGTCTCTTCACTTTGTTGATTGTTTCCTTTGTTGTGCAGAAGCTTTTTAACTTGATGAGATTCTATTTGTCCATTTTTGCTTTGGTTGCCTGTGGTTGTTGGGTATTACTCAAGAAATTTTACTTGCATAAATTATTCCAATGTCTTGGAGAGTTTCCCCGATGTTTTCTTGTAGTAGTTTCATAGTTGAAGGTCTTAGATTTAAGTCTTTAACCCATTTTGATTTGATTTTTGTATGTGGCTAGAAATCGGTGTCTAGTTTCATTTTTCTGCTTATGGATATCCAGTTTTCTCAGCACTATTTATTGAAGAGACTGTCCTTTCACCAGTGTATGTGTTCTGGCACCTTTGTAAAAAATAAGTTTACTATAGATGTATGGATTTATTTGGGGTACTCTAGTCTGTTCTACTGGTCTATGTATCTGTTTTTATGCCATTACCATGCTATTTTGGTTACTATAGCTCTATAGTATAATTTGAAGTCAGCTAATGTGATTCCTTCAGTTTAGTTCTTTTTACTTAGGATAGCTTTGGCAATTCTGGGTTTATGGTTACATATAAATTTTAGGATTGTTTTTTCTATTTTTGTAAGGAATGTCTTTGGTATTTTGATATGGATTGCAGTAACTATGTAGATTGCTTTGAGTAGAATGGACATTTTAACAGTATTGATTTTTCCAATCCATGAACATGGAATATGTTTCCTTTTTTGAGTCTTCTTCAATTTCTTTCATCTATGTTTTGTAGTTTTCATTGTAGAGATACTTCACTGCTTTGGTTAAGTTAATTCCTAGGTATTTAATTTTACTTGTTGGTATTGTAAATGGGATTACTTTCTTGATTTCTTTTTCAGATTTTTTGCTGTTGGCATACAGGAATGCTAATATTTGCATATTGATTCTGTATCCTGCAACTTTACTGAATTTGTTGATCAGTTCTAATAGTTTCTTGGTGAAGTCTTTAAGTTTTAACAAATATAAGATAATATCATCTGCAAACAAGGAAAATTTGACTTCTTCCTTTCTAATTTGGATGCCCTTCCTTTCTTTATCTTGTCTGATTGCTCTAGCAAGGACTTCCAGTACTATGTCGGATAACAGTGGTGAAAGTGGGCATCTTTGTCCTTTTCCCAATCTTAGAGGATAGGATTTCAATTTTTGCCCATTCAGTATGATACTAGCTATGGGTCTGTCATATATGACTTTTATTGTGTTGACATATGTTCCTTCTATACCTGGTTTTTTTAGTGCTTTTATCATGAAAGGATTTTGAATTTCATCTAATGCTTTTCTTTTTTTTTTTTTTTTTTTTTTTCCTTTTTTTTTTTTTTATTATACTTTAGGGTATTAGGGTACATGTGCACAATGTGCAGGTTTGTTACATATGTATCCATGTGCCATGTTGATTTCCTGCACCCATTAACTCGTCATTTAGCATTAGGTGTATCTCCTAATGCTGTCCCTCCCCCCTCCCCCCACCCCACAACAGTCCCCGGAGCGTGATGTTCCCCTTCCTGTGTCCATGAGTTCTCATTGTTCAATTCCCACCTATGAGTGAGAACATGCGGTGTTTGGTTTTTTGTCCTTGCGATAGTTTACCGAGAATGATGTTTTCCAGTTTCATCCATGTCCCTACAAAGGACACGAACTCATCATTTTTTATGGCTGCATAGTATTCCATGGTGTATATGTGCCACATTTTCTTAATCCAGTCTATCGTTGTTGGACATTTGGGTTGGTTCCAACTTTTTGCTATTGTGAATAGTGCCGCAATAAACATACATGTGCATGTGTCTTTATAGCAGCATGATTTATAGTCCTTTGGGTATATACCCAGTAATGGGATGGCTGGGTCAAATGGTATTTCTAGTTCTAGATCCCTGAGGAATCGCCACACTGACTTCCACAATGGTTGAACTAGTTTACAGTCCCACCAACAGTGTAAAAGTGTTCCTATTTCTCCACATCCTCTCCAGCACCTGTTGTTTCCTGATTTTTTAATGATGGCCATTCTAACTGGTGTGAGATGGTATCTCACTGTGGTTTTGATTTGCATTTCTCTGATGGCCAGTGATGAGGAGCATTTCTTCATGTGTTTTTTGGCTGCATAAATGTCTTCTTTTGAGAAGTGTCTGTTCATGTCCTCTGCCCACTTTTTGATGGGGTTGTTTGTTTTTTTCTTGTAAATTTGTTTGAGTTCATTGTAGATTCTGGATATTAGCCCTTTGTCAGATGAGTAGGTTGCAAAAATTTTCTCCCATTGTGTAGGTTGCCTGTTCACTCTGATGATAGTTTCTTTTGCTGTGCAGAAGCTCTTTAGTTTAATGAGATCCCATTTGTCGATTTTGGCTTTTGTTGCCATTGCTTTTGGTGTTTTAGACATGAAGTCCTTGCCCACGCCTATGTCCTGAATGGTATTGCCTAGGTTTTCTTGTAGGATTTTAATGGTTTTAGGTCTAACATATAAGTCTTTAATCCATCTTGAATTAATTTTTGTATAAGGTGTAAGGAAGGGATCCAGTTTCAGCTTTCTACATATGGCTAGCCAGTTTTCCCAGCACCATTTATTAAATAGGGAATCCTTTCCCCATTTCTTGTTTTTGTCAGGTTTGTCAAAGATCAGATAGTTGTAGCTATGCAGCATCATTTCTGAGGGCTCTGTTCTGTTCCATTGATCTATGTCTCTGTTGTGGTACCAGTACCATGCTGTTTTGGTTACTGTAGCCTTGTAGTATAGTTTAAAGTCAGGTAGCGTGATGCCTCCAGCTTTGTTCTTTTGGCTTAGGATTGACTTGGCGATGCAGGCTCTTTTTTGGTTCCATATGAACTTTAAAGTAGTTTTTTCCAGTTCTGTGAAGAAAGTCATTGGTAGCTTGATGGGGATGGCATTGAATCTATAAATTACCTTGGGCAGTATGGCCATTTTCACGATATTGATTCTTCCAACCCATGAGCATGGAATGTTCTTCCATTTGTTTGTATCCTCTTTTATTTCATTGAGCAGTGGTTTGTAGTTCTCCTTGAAGAGGTCCTTCACATCCCTTGTAAGTTGGATTCCTAGGTATTTTATTCTCTTTGAAGCAATTGTGAATGGGAGTTCACTCATGATTTGGCTCTCTGTTTGTCTGTTATTGGTGTACAAGAATGCTTGTGATTTTTGTACATTAATTTTGTATCCTGAGACTTTGCTGAAGTTGCTAATCAGCTTAAGGAGATTTTGGGCTGAGACAATGGGGTTTTCTAGATATACAATCATGTCATCTGCAAACAGGGACAATTTGACTTCCTCTTTTCCTAATTGAATACCCTTTATTTCCTTCTCCTGCCTGATTGCCCTGGCCAGAACTTCCAGCACTATGTTGAATAGGAGCGGTGAGAGAGGGCATCCCTGTCTTGTGCCAGTTTTCAGAGGGAATGCTTCCAGTTTTTGCCCATTCAGTATGATATTGGCTGTGGGTTTGTTGTAGATAGCTCTTATTATTTTGAGATACGTCCCATCAATACCTAATTTATTGAGAGTTTTTAGCATGAAGGGTTGTTGAATTTTGTCAAAGGCCTTTTCTGCATCTATTGAGATAATCATGTGGTTTTTGTCTTTGGTTCTGTTTATATGCTGGATTACATTTATTGATTTGCGTATGTTGAACCAGCCTTGCATCCCAGGGATGAAGCCCACTTGATCATGGTGGATAAGCTTTTTGATGTGCTGCTGGATTCGGTTTGCCAGTATTTTATTGAGGATTTTTGCATCAATGTTCATCAAGGATGTTGGTCTGAAATTCTCTTTTTTGGTTATGTCTCTGCCAGGTTTTGGTATCAGGACGATGCTGGCTTCATAAAATGTGTTAGGGAGGATTCCCTCTTTTTCTATCGATTGGAATAGTTTCAGAAGGAATGGTACCAGTTCCTCCTTGTACCTCTGGTAGAATTCAGCTGTGAATCCATCAGGTCCTGGACTCTTTTTGGTTGGTAAGCTATTGATTATTGCCACAATTTCAGAACCTGTTATTGGTCTATTCAGAGATTCAACTTCTTCCTGGTTTAGTCTTGGGAGGGTGTATTTGTCGAGGAATTTATCCATTTCTTCTAGATTTTCTAGTTTATTTGCATAAAGGTGTTTGTAGTATTCTCTGATGGTAGATTGTATTTCTGTGGGATCGGTGGTGATATCCCCTTTTTCGTTTTTTATTGCATCTATTTGATTCTTCTCTCTTTTCTTCTTTATTAGTCTTGCTAGCGGTCCATCAATTTTGTTGACCTTTTCAAAAAACCAGCTCCTGGATTCATTAATTTTTTGAAGGGTTTTTTGTGTCTCTATTTCCTTCAGTTCTGCTCTGATTTTAGTTATTTCTAGCCTTCTGCTAGCTTTTGAATGTGTTTGCTTTTCTAGTTCTTTTAATTGTGATGTTAGGGTGTCAGTTTTGGATCTTTCCTGCTTTCTCTTGTGGGCATTTAGTGCTATAAATTTCCCTCTACACACTGCTTTGAACGTGTCCCAGAGATTCTGGTATGTTGTGTCTTTGTTCTCGTTGGTTTCAAAGAACATCTTTATTTCTGCCTTCATTTCATTATGTACCCAATAGTCATTCAGGAGCAGGTTGTTCAGTTTCCATGTAGTTGAGCGGTTTTGACTGAGTTTCTTAATCCTGAGTTCTAGTTTGATTGCACTGTGGTCTGAGAGACAGTTTGTTATAATCTCTGTTCTTTTACATTTGCTGAGAAGAGCTTTACTTCCAACTATGTGGTCAATTTTGGAATAGGTGTGGTGTGGTGCTGAAAAAAATGTATATTCTGTTGATTTGGGGTGGAGAGTTCTGTAGATGTCTATTAGGTCCACTTTATGTAGAGCTGAGTTCAATTCCTGGATATCCTTGTTAAATTTCTGTCTCGTTGATCTGTCTAATGCTGACAGTGGGGTGTTAAAATCTCCCATTATTATTGTGTGGGAGTTTAAGTCCCTTTGTAGGTCACTGAGGACTTGCTTTATGAATCTGGGTGCTCCCGTGTTGGGTGCATATATATTTAGGATAGTTAGCTCTTCTTGTTGAATTGATCCCTTTACCATTATGTAATGGCCTTCTTTGTCTCTTTTGATCTTTGTTGGTTTAAAGTCTATTTTATCAGAGACTAGGATTGCAACCCCTGCCTTTTTTTGTTTTCCAGTTGCTTGATAGATCTTCCTCCATCCCTTTATTTTGAGTCTATGTGTGTCTCTGCACGTGAGATGGGTTTCCTGAATACAGCACACTGATGGGTCCTGACTCCTTATCCAGTTTGCCAGTCTGTGTCTTTTGATTGGAGCATTTAGCCCATTTACATTTAACGTGAATATTGTTATGTGTGAATCTGATCCTGTCATTATGATGTTAGTTGGTTATTTTGCTCGTTAGTTGCCATAGTTTCTTCCTAGCCTCGATGGTCTTTACAATTTGGCATGTTTTTGCAGGGGCTGGTACCGGTTGTTCCTTTCCATGTTTAGTGCTTCCTTCAGGAGCTCTTTTAGGGCAGGCCTGGTGGTGACAAAATCACTGAGCGTTTGTTTGTCTGTAAAGTATTTTATTTCTCCTTCACTTATGAAGCTTAGTTTGGCGGGATAGGAAATTCTGGGTTGAAAATTCTTTTCTTTAAGAATGTTGAATATCGGCCCCCACTCTCTTCTGGCTTGTAGAGTTTCTGCTGAGAGATCAGCTGTTAGTCTGATGGGCTTCCCTTTGTGGGTAACCCGACCTTTCTCTCTGGCTGCCCTTAACATTTTTTCCTTCATTTCAACTTTGGTGAATCTGACAATTATGTGTCTTGGAGTTGCCCTTCTCGAGGAGTATCTTTGTGGCGTTCTCTGTATTTCCTGAATCTGAATGCTGGCCCGCCTTGCTAGATTGGGGAAGTTCTCCTGGATAATATCTTGCAGAGTGTTTTCCAACTTGGTTCCATTCTCCCCATCATTTTCAGGTACACCAATCAGACGTAGGTTTGGTCTTTTCACATAGTCCCAAATTTCTTGGAGGCTTTGTTCATTTCTTTTTATTCTTTTTTCTCTAAACTTCCCTTCTCTCTTCATTTCATTCATTTCATCTTCTATCAGCGATACCCTTTCTTCCAGTTGATTGCATCTGCTACTGAGGCTTCTGCATTCTTCGCGTAGTTCTCGAAACTTGGCTTTCAGCTCCATCATCTCCTTTAAGCCCTTCTCTCCATTGGTTATTCTAGTTATCCATTCTTCTAATTTTTTTTCAAAGTTTTTAACTTCTTTGCTATTGTTTTGAATTTCCTCTCATAGCTCAGAGTAGTTTGATCGTCTGAAGCCTTCTTCTCTCAACTCATCAAAGTCATCCTCCATCCAGCTTTGTTCCATTGCTGGTGAGGAACTGCGTTCCTTTGGAGGAGGAGAGGTGCTCTGTTTTTTTGAGTTTCCAGTTTTTTTGGTCTGTTTTTTCCCCATCTTTGTGGTTTTGTCTACTTTTTGTCTTCGATGATGGTGATGTACAGATGGGTTTTTGGTGTGGATGTCCTTTCTGTTTGTTAATTTTCCTTCTACCAGACAAGACCCTCAGCTGCAGGTCTGTTGGAGTTTACTAGAGGTCCACTCCAGACCCTGTTTGGCTGGGTGTCAGCACCGGTGGCTGCAGAACAGCGGATTTTCGTGAGACCACAAATTCAGCTGTCTGATAGTTCCTCTGAAAGTTTTGTCTCAGAGGAGTACCCGGTTGAATGAGGTGTCAGTCTGTCCCTACTCGGGGGGTGCCTCCCAGTTAGGCTGCTCAGGGGTGAGGGACCCACTTTAGGAGGCAGTCTGTCCGTTCTCAGATCTCCAGCTGCGTGCTGGGAGAACCACTACTCTCTTCAAAGCTGTCAGTCAGACAGGGACATTTAAGGCTGTGGAGGTTCTCGCTGAGTTTTTGGTTGTCTGTGCCCTGCCCCCAGAGGTGGAGCCTACAGAGGCAGGCAGGCCTCCTTGAGCTGTGGTGGGCTCCACCCAGTTCGAGCTTCCTGGCTGCTTTGTTTACCTAAGCAAGCCTGGGCAATGGCGGGCGCCCCTCCCCCAGCCTCGTTGCCGCCTTGCAGCGTGATCTCAGACTGCTGTGCTAGCAATCAGCAAGACTCTGTGGGCATAGGACCCTCCGAGCCAGGTGCGGGACACAATCTCCTAGTGTGCCGTTTTCCAGGCCCGTTGGAAAAGCGCAGTATTAGGACGGGACTGACCTGATATTCCAGGTGCCGTCTGTTTCCCCTTTCTTTGACTAGGAAAGGGAACTCCCTGACCCCTTGCGCTTCCCGAGTGAGGCAATGCCTCGCCCTGCTTCGGCTCGTGCACAGTGCGCTTCACCGACTGTCCTGAACCCACTGTTAGGCACTCCCTAGTGAGATGAAACCGGTACCTCAAGCAGAAATGCAGAAATCACCCGTCTTCTGTGTCGCTGGGGCTGGGAGCTGGAGAGCTCATCTAATGCTGTTTTAGCATCAATTGAAATGATCATCTGGGTTTTGTCCTTCATTCTGTTGATATGATGTTACGCATTTATTGATTTGCATGTGTTGAACCATCCTTGCATCCCTGGGATAAATCCCACTTGGTCGTGATGAATGATCTTTTTGGTGTGTTGTTGAATTTGGTTTGGGAGTATTTTGTTGAGGATTTTTGTATTAATATTCATCAGTGATATTGGCCTGTAGTTTTCATTTTTTATCTGTCTCTGTCTGGTTTGGGTATCAGGGTAATACTGGCCTAGTAGAATGACTTTGGACATATTCCCTCCTCCTCTGTTTTTCAGAGTAGTTTGAGTAGAATTGGTATTAGTTCTTCTTTAAATGTTTGGTAGAGTTTAGCAGTGAAGCCACTGGGTCCCAGGCTTTTCTTTGCTGAGAGACTTTTTATTACCAAGTTCAAATTTGTTACTTGTTATTGGTCTGTTCAGGTTTTGGATTTCTTCATGGTTCAATATTGTTAGATTTATGTGTCTAGGAATTTTTCTATTTCTTCTAGATTTTCCAATTTATTGCCATATAGTTGCTCATAGTAGCCACTAATGATCCTTTGAATTTCTGCAGTTATCAGTTGTATTATCTCCCTTTTTATCTTTGATTTTATTTATTTGGGTCTTCTCTCTTTTTTTTCTTGGTCTGGCTAATGGTTTGTCAATTTTATTTATCTTTTGAAAGTACCAACTTTTGTTGGTCTTTTGTATTGCTTTCTTCATTTCAATTTCATTTATTTCATCTCCGATCTTTATTATTTATTCTACTAACTTTGGGTTTGGTTTGCTCTTGCTTTTCTAGTTCTATATTAGGTTATGTATTTGAAGTTCTTCTTCTGTTTTGATGTGGGCTATAGCTATAAACTTTATAGCTATAAACTTCCTTCTTAGTACTGCTTTTGCTGCATCCTATAGTACTGCTATTGCTGCTATAGGTTTTGGTGCATTGTGTTTCTCTTATCATTTGCTTCAAGAAATTTTTCAGTTTCCTTCTTAATTTCTTGATTTGGGAGCATATTGTTTAATTTCTGTGTAGTTTATAGTTTCCAAAATTCCTCTTGTTATTGATTTCTAGTTTTATTCCATTATGACCAGAGAAGATGCCTGATATTATTTCAATTTTTAAAACTGTTTAAGACTTGTTTTATGACCTAACATATAATCTATCCTTGAGAGTGATTGATGTGCTGAGGAGAAGAATGTATTCTGCAGTCATTGTAAAAAATATTTCTGTAAATATGTATGAGGCCGATTTGTTCTATAGTGCAAATTAAATCAGATATTTCTTTGTTGATTTTCTGTCTGGAAGATCGGTCTAATGCTGAAAATGGGGTGTTTAAGTCTTCAGCTGTTGTTGTATTAGGTTCCATCATTCTCTATAGCTCTAATATTTCTCCATATATCTGGCTGCTCCAGTGTTGGTTGTGTATATATTTATAATTGTCATATCCTTTTGCTGGATTGACCCCTTTATCATTACATAATGACCTACTTTGTGTCTCCTTATAGGTGTTGTCTTGAAATCTATTTTGTCTGGCATAAGTAAAGCTACTCCTATTTCTTTTTGGTTTCCATTGTCATGGAATATCTTTTTCCATCCCTTTGTCTTCAGTCTATATGTGCCTTTATAGGTTAAGTGCATTTCTCATAGGCAACAGATCATTGGGTTTTTTGTTTTTAAATCCATTCAGCCACTCTATGTCTTTTGAAAGTTTAGTCCATTTACATTCAATGTTATTATTGATAAGTAAGGGCTTACTCTGGCCATTTTAAAATTTGTTTTCTGGTTGTTTTATGGCCTTCTCTTTCTTCTTTCCTTTCTTCAAGTCTTTCTTTTAGTGCAGATGATTTTTCTCTGGTGGTATGATTTAATTTTCTGCTTTTCCCTTTTTGCATATTCATTATACATTTTTTTTAAAATTTGAGGTTACCATGAGGCTTGCAAATACTATCTTATAACTCATTATTTTAAGCTGGTAATAACGTAATACTGCTTACATAAACAAACAGGCAAAAAACTCTACCCTTTAACTTTGTCTCTCTACTTTTTAATTTTTTGTCGTTTCTATTTACATAATATCTTTTTTTTTTTTTTTTTTTTTTTTTGAGACGGCATCTCACTCGCTCTGTTGCCCAGGCTGGAGTGCAGTGGTGCAATTTCAGCTCACTGCAACCTCCACCTCCCAGGTTCAAGCAGTTCTCTGCCTCAGCCTCCTGAGTAGCAGGAATTGCAGGCGCCCGCCACCACGCCTGGCTAATTTTTGTATTTCTAGTAGAGACAGGGTTTCACCATGTTGGCCAGGCTGGTCTCAAATTCCCAACCTTGTGATCTACCCACCTCGGCCTCCCAAAGTGCTGGGATTACAGGTGTGAGCCACTGCGCCTGGCCTAAGGCCCAAGGATTCTTTAGTCAGCTTGTGGTGAATGCTGCCAGGCCTGGGACTCACCTTTTAGGGCAGTGGGCTCCTCTGTGTCCCAGGTCAGATCCAGAAATGCCAGCCAAGAGCCAAGGCCTGGAATCAGAGACCCCAAGAGCCCACTTGGTGCTCTACTCCCCTGTCTCCAAGTTAGTACCTAAGGTGCAAGACAAAATCCCCTTTACTTTTCTCAAGCAGAGGGTGTCTCTCACTGTAGGCACTATAGTGGGTCTCACCTGAAGCCAGCACGTCTGAGTCTCACCCAAGGCCCATGGTATACTACTTGGGTATTGCTCCTGGTTATTCTGGGCCCAAGTGCTCTTTAGTCAGCAGGTTATGGGTCCTGCTTGGACTGGGTCCTTCCCTTCGAGGCAACAGGTACTCTTCTGGCCCAGGATGTGTCTTTAGAAATGTCATCTGAGAGGTAGGGCCTGGAATGGGGGCCTCATGACTCTGACTGTTGCCCTGTCCTACTTTGGATGAGCTGGTATCCAAGATGTAAGACAAAGTCATCTTTCCTCTTCCCCCTCTTCTCCTCATGCAGAAGGAAAGGGTTTCTTTTGGTGCCATGAGCTGTGCTGCCTGGGGTTGGAGCAGGGGTGGCACAAACATTCCCTTAGCCTTCCCAGCTAGTGTTTTAGTAGGTCATCTTTCCCCAAAGTCTGCTTGCTCTAAGCCCGGCTCAGCACTGTGATTCACCTAGGAGTTGCAGTCCTTGTTGCCTAGACTGGCTTTCTAGTTTCTTTAGGGCCCCAGAGCACTTCAGCCTACAGTGGTGAGCCTTGACAGAACCACTGGGTTCTGAGTGCTGGGATGGGTGATTCCTCTCTGGCTAGGGCTCATCTGAATGCTCCCTCTGTAGGCGGACATCAGCTGAGTTCAGCCTGGTTTTGCTTGCTTTCCCAGTGACTGGGCAGCACTGAATTTCATGCAATGTCTCTCAATCACTGTGCTGTCCCTCTCCTAAGTGCACAGAGGTTCTGTCCATGACACAGGGCTGCTGCCAGGGAATGGGGGAGGGGTGGCATCAGTGATTTAAGGATATCTTTCTTCCCCTTTTCAGTGCCTCTTTCAGTGATACGATGTTAAAGCCAGGTACTGTGAGTGCCTACTTGACTTTTCAGTCTTATGAAGGTGCTTTTTTCATAGAATTGTTAAATCTGGTAATCCTGCAGGTGGGACGATCGATGGAACCTTCTCTTCAGCCATCTTAGTCTTGCTTCTGAGATACCAGTATGCCAATCTAAATAACAGACAGGGAGACTCTAAAAGAAAATGATATTTATTCAGGAATAGACATTGCAATGGGAATACATGTATTCAGGAAGGTAAACGAAGACAAAGGTTTTTAAAGAAACAATGAGAAGGATTACATAATGTTTTCAGATAATTATTTTTGACTACAAGGATCAATAACAAGGGTAGTGTCAGTGTAAGACTGGATAATCCAGTTGCTGGACAGATGTCCTTGTAGAAGTATTTTTTTGTGTAAGGTTGTGTTGACCTTTGTGCATGGTTGTGGCTTTTACAGGTTGCTTCAGGATAGTTTTGTTTTCAGGCATTGGTGTAAGAGAGCCCTTCCTGTGTGACCTTACCTGGCTCCATTTTTCAGGATTTTGTTTTTTAACATAAATGACCCCATTTTGATTCTGACAACTTTCATGCTGCAAGCTCTTGCCATAATTCTTGTCCCACACAGGGGATTCCTTAATCAGTCCAGTCACTCAGTTATTGTTCTTCTGACAACATGGCTAGGCTATTGGCAATGGCCCATGAGTCTGTGAAAATACAGCAAGATATGGTGAGAAAGGTGGCTGGCATGGTCATTGCCACTGCATGTAGTTTGGCCTATTGGATAGAGTGTCCATGTCCAGTCTCAGTCAAAAGTTGGCTATCTATTGGCCAGATAGTGGTGGCAGCCCAGTGGACCCCATCTGCTTTTAGTTTGGCAGAACTGTTAGTAAACCATGCCAGACCATTGGTAGGCATATTTTTGAACCCATAGGAGGAGCCAAAACATCTTCAACAGGTTACTTGATCACTTTTGGTTAGCTAGCCATTTGTTCATGGAACCTACTGGTCCCATGGGGCCTGGGTGGACATGATATTAAATGTGCCAGTTTCAATGTGCCAGTTTCACTTAATAATCGAGCTCTGTTGAGCCTGTCTAATTTGATTGATGGAGTTTGCATGAACCCAAGTAAGAATGGGCATTTCATGTTGTAGTGTCATGTATGGTGCTCTGGCCATAAGATGCTCAGTGTCCAGAGACTAGTGCCTAGTAGCAAGCAAGGAGTTGCTGTTTAAAAGGGGTGTATCTGGGGGCTGCTTCAAGCGACTTATATATCCAAAATGTGAGAGGCTGGTACATCCCGGTGGTGGTTTTTTCTTGCCAGAGACTCCAGTCAGCATGCATGGAGGTTTTGGACATCTGTAATTTGATTGGGCTAGCAGGCTCTAAGGGTTCTAAAAGCAGTGCCTGGACCACAACTTGCTGAATGGCTTCCAAGGCCTGTTGTCACAAAGGACCTCATTTAAAATTGGTGGGTTTGCTGGTCACTTTGACTAAGGAGAGCAAAAGGACACCCAGGTTGGGTATATGTGGTCTCCAGTACTCAAAAAGGCCTACCACCTGCTGGGCCTCATTTTTATTAGGGGAGCCACAAGGGACAACACTTTTGTTTGGCTGTATCGGGGATACTTCTTTGGTGTTCAGCTTAAGTGGCCTTGGCATTTAGCTTGTGATAGTCCATGGTTAGTCTCCATGCCCTGGGGAGCCTTTTGCGACCAGCCAAACTGGGCTGTTACATTGTGAGAGGGTGGTTTATAACATTTATATCTGTATTAAGTCCTCAATTAACAAAATACTGTCCTATTCTCCACTCAGTATGTATAAGAGTGATACTTTTGTTGAATAAGCCATTGGAACTTGGGGAGCTTAGGTGGCAGGCAGAAGTGGATATGCCCCACTGTTATGGCTTAAATCCTTAGCTGTGTTGGGGGAACATACCCCTTCAGATGGAGGTGGCCTTCTGTGCCCCAAGCAGCCAAAATGCCAATGCCTATGATGCACTGACTGGTAGGAACCATGGTCTCTGGCACCTAAAATGGCCCAACGGGCCCTGCCCACAACCAGATAAGCATCTTGGGTCACTGTGTTTGTCCGAAAACCTCCCAATGTCATCAGTTTAATTTTTCACCTAAAAGAACAAGGAAATATTGTCATGTGGGCTCCAGTATCCAAGAACTCCAGAAAAGTCTGAATTTTCTTCTTTTTCTCTTTTCTTTTAACAAGAGTATTAGGCCAGTGGCCTTCGGTAGGCACCTAGAGACTTTGGCAACAACCCTAACTGCACCGTTTGGTTCTGCAGTGTCCCTTTATCCAACAAACACACCAACAAGGTTGCTTGAGAGCTTACTGATTATGTCTATATATGTCCTTTGGATCTTGAGTCACCTTCTCTGTGAAGGCCTGCATTGTGCATGCTGGTTCCCTCTCAGATGTCTCAAGGACCATCAGAGGACCTCTTTTTAATTCCCTCTCAGATGCCTCCAGATGCATCTGAATACCCAGGAAGGAGCAATCACATATGTGCACTAAGCCCCCCTGTTTCCACACTGCTTTCCTCTGTCACAATCTATACAGCCACCTCACCCACATTCTCAGGGTGTATGTGTGGCCTGTATCTCTCGTATCACTGCTTCTTCCCCATAAAACATCTAGCTGGTCTGATGTCTCCACCATGGGCCAGGTATGAGATAGGGTATTGCCCCTTCTACTTCACCAATGAGCCACTGTTCTGTCAGATTGAATCCTGCTTGCTGTGCCAATTTTGTGAAGAAGGTGCTCTCTGTGCACTGGTTATCAACTGTCCGAGTCCAGTGAGACAGAATACACTCATACACAACAAGTTACATGAAATGGATTTGTTACCATCAGACAGGCAGCAAGGGATAACACAAGCCTGGGATTTATTGCTGCTGGTCCCCAAGGCTGCGGAGAGCTGCCCAGGGCAAACAGAATCTTATCTCTGAGTTCTTCACTTGTACCATAGCTGAGAGACCTCAGAAGCATCCATCCTGGATTTTATATCCTGACAGCACATGACTTGCTGCACTAAAGCATTAAAGGACATCCTGTTTCTAGGGAGGACTGGAACAGAGCCTGAGCTGTTCTGGCCAATCCCCCTCTCATCTAAAGTTGTTGCATTCCTAGCACAGTCTACATATTTTGGATTATATCCTTGACATTGTTAATGTTATTTTGGTTAGACTCTGAGTTCTGTTAAAATTCTCTCCTGTGGGCCATCTTCTCCAAGTTTTGACTCCCCTTTCCAATTTGCCTACTTGTGTTTAATTTTAAGAGTCCTCAGGTAGTTTCTTTTTGTATTTTGTTCAATGCATGCAGTAGAATTGTTGAGAGAGAAAGGCTGTAGTTGGCTCATTCTAGCTTGTCTGTAAGTTCTTGTTTGTCATGTTCTCAAAAGTGAACAAAAATACTTGTTGAACAAATAAATGAAGAAATAAACTGCCTATTACCAATGTCTTTTTGGATGTATGCTTGAATTTTTTTCTTTCTTTTTCTTTTTTTTGACAGTTTATTTAATGAATCCTTTTAGTGTCAACTTTGAAAATGTAAATGCCACAAACGCCATCATGACCTGGAAGGTGCACTCCATGAGGAATAATTTCACATATTTGTGTCAGATTGAACTCCATGGTGAAGGAAAAATGATGCAAGTAAGAACCCTGCTTAATTTTCTATTTTCAAAAGTTCCTTTTTGTCCTGAACAGAGACACTGATGAATAAAATCACTTTAAACTCTTATTTCTGTGTAGGTTCAAATGGTGTGGGTCATCTGTTTTAAAAGGCCCATGAAATTAATCATACACTTTCATGGTTAGGAAATGGGCCTTGAAGATTTTTTCCCCCCAGAGAAGAACTGATCTTACTCCAGGTCACGATTTGCTGTGTTCTGGTTTGTCTTTGTAATGGGATGCACTCACCAATGCTTCTGTCTTGTTCTTTTCTCTTTTTTCCTTTCTTCTCTTTTTTGATCAAGCAGTACAATGTTTCCATCAAGGTGAACGGTGAGTACTTCTTAAGTGAACTGGAACCTGCCACAGAGTATAGGGCGCGAGTACGCTGCGCTGGTGACAGCCACTTCTGGAAATGGAGTGAATGGAGTGGTCAGAACTTCACCACACTTGAAGCTGGTATGTCAGCCCCCTGGCATTTAATCCAAAGAAGTAGGTCTAAGAGTTAGACTGGTTTCCCTGAGAGATTTTGGTTGTACCAAAAACTAAGAGAAAAATATTTAAACAGAGGTGGGGTAGCATTTAAATAATTAGATTTGATGCCTCATGAGAAGTGAATGGGAAACCGTCCACCTCAGACAGTTGACAGTAGCATTTTATTTATACTGTCTGTCTTCTCTCTTATCTTTCATTTTCCCAAAATGGTTTCAAGCCATCACTTGGCGGATTCACAGTAGATCTGGAGCTATATAAATTAGTATACACCTTTAGTTCAGGACTGGGGACAAATGGAAGTATTAACGACAAGGAAAGCATTGGTCTCATCCTAAACAACTTGAGGCCATGTTTGGAAATGCAATGACATTCGGAACCTTTATAGTTATTTGTGAGTCATTTGTTCTGGTGATGCCACACTGTGTGCCCTCTCCAGCATGCTCTGTGGCAGGGTTTCCTCAGTATTGATTGCAAGCTTTTTCTGCTAAATAACTATGTCTGAGAACTCAAATGGGCTTCAGGAGATTTGATGGCCCAGTCCTGCTTCCATCTCCCTCTAACTCAATGTCATAAAGGATAACTGTTGCCCATTTTACAGATGAGGCAACTTGCACCCATAACTGAAGAGATTTGCCCCAATTGCAGAGTTACTGAATGGTACAGACATCATAATAATCATAGGAGTGTGGTGGCTCACACCTGTAATCCCAGCACTTTGGGAGGCCGAGGCAGGTGGATCATGTTGTCAGGAGTTTGAGACCAGCCTGACCAACATGGTGAAACCCAGTCTCTACTAAAAATACAAAAATTAGCCAGGCATGGTGGCACATGCCTGTAATCCCAGCCACTCAGGAGGCTGAGGCAGGAGACCGCTTGAACCTGGGAGGCAGAGGTTGCAGTGAGCTGAGATCATGCCACTGCACTCCAGCCTGGGCAACAGAGTGAGACTCCATCTAAAAAAAAAAAAAAACATAGGAGTCAACATTTACTGTGAGCCATACATAGCTCGAAGGGCCTTCTGTGCTCCTCTCTTTTCATCCTGACAATGTGCAGTAGGTGCTCTTATGATCCTCATTTTATGCCAGAGGATATCAGGGCACAGAAAGATTAAGTAATTTAACTGGCCCAGCCAGACACTGACTGAGCTGCGACTCACGTCCAGGCAGCCTGACACCAGAGCTCCACCCTTAACCAGAACTCAATTCTGTGTGCTCTCTCTCTTGGTGTTATTACAACCTCCAGATCTTGTTGATTCTAGTCCTGGCTATTTTAGTGTCAAAGGAAGGATTATACATATGTGTTTTATTATTATTCTTATTTGTGTATGGCAGCTGGCAGAACTCTTTCTGTTTCATTCTGGGAGGACCATTTTAAAGCAGTGACTGTAATTTGGGGGTGGTGGGCGCCGCTAATCAGAATCCACACATGAGGATGGTCATTAGTCAAGTTCTGCAGGCCTCCCCGCTTCCCTGTTGGTGCCTGCCCGTTCTCAAGCCCATTGAGACTCCAGTAATTTTTCCTAGGGGTACAGGTTCCTCAGTAATCTTTGTTCTGGAAGGCCCTGTTCCTGAGAGGAATGTTGCATTTTCCTCAGTGTGTTTTAGAAAAGAATTTTTATTATTTTGGTTTACGTTTTCTGTTGTTTTTTTTAATTTATTCCAACATAACTAAAATTATGTAAAAAGGGAAGATGGCAAAAGAATAGAGTTTCTTTTAGATTATAGTAATAATCTAACATCTTGAAAACACTTAACTTTGCTTTTGATGATGACAAGAAAATGAGATGAATCTACTGAAGGTGAACCTATAGGAATTTTTTATTACTTCTGATCGCACTTTGCTTAATGCTGGAAAACTCAAATGCGTATGTGTATTATAACCATGCTTAAGTATAATTATAGTGAGCAGACATTGAGTTAAATGAATTGATGGTACAAACGATGTTGTTTATAAAATATAGTGCTATCAACTGTATTGTAGCACTTTTTTGTTATAAACAGTAATTTACAAGCCAGCTGAAGATTTTGCATTGAGCTTAGATATTGTCCCTGAGTATTTCAATAAAGTTTTAAATTTAATATTGGCTTCTCCAATGACTTATTTAGCAAATTGAAATCTGCTTTAATAGATTTAAAAATATATGGCCACCTTTAACTTAAAGTATAAAGTGTTGAGTCAGCAACTAAAGTAAAAAACTTAAATGTCAGTTATTAGGCAAAAAAAGATTATATTTTTATAAGATGGAGAGATACATTTTTATGTTATGTTCCAAAGCAGTTCTTCTTTTCAAAGAAATGTTCTGAATCAGATCAAAAATTACTTGTCCTCTCACAAACCAAAAGCTAAAAAAAACAGAAAAGTTATTTTTTAATATTTGAAACACTTTAATTTTGTTAAATTTTGTTAATTTCATGACAGTCCCTATTTAACACTTTCACACTTAGCAGCCAAAAATTTTTTAAACCATTTTAGTATGCAGAAATCATATTTAAAAAATAGAAGTTGGAGGTCCTAGCCAGAGGAATCAGGCAATTGAAACACATCCCAAAAGGAAAAGAAGTCAAACTCTCTCTCTTTTGATGATGATATGATTCTATACCTAGAAAACGCTACATTAAGAGTGGACACAGGGAGAACGCAGATGCTGGGCTGAAGGGTCAGGAAGCTGCACACCCTGCACAGGGCTATGAAGGACCCACACTCGTTCTTGGCCCCCAGCAACTCCTGGGGAAGGGGTTGAACAGGTGGCCTGCCCCTGCCGTGGACCTTTGGAATCCAGGCAGCAGGAAACCCCACAACCCTCATGGACAATTGGGCTGGCAGGAAGAGCTTCTTAGAGAGGTAGTAGGAATAGAGCTTCATCCTGGGCAGGGCCCAGAGGGTTTGGTGCAGAAACCTCTGCAGTGGAGCATGGCCAGGGACACAAATCCCCCAAGCCTTGCCGTGCTCCTCTAGGAGATTTTGGCCATAGGGTGACCGTGAGACCTAGACAGAGGAGAATGGTCTTACCCATGAGATGGGGCCAGTCCAATCTGAGTGATCCCCGGTCTGCTGGCCACTCCTGAGGCTCCAGCCTCACCACACTAGCTGGAGTTGCATCTCAATTTCCTTCAGTTCAGTTCTAATTTTGGTTATTTCTTGTCTTCTGACAGCTTTGGTGTTGGTTTGCTCTTGTTTCTCTAGTTCGTCGAGGTGTGATGTTGGCTTGTTAATTTGAGATCTTTGTCACCCAGGCTGGAGTGCAGTGATGCAATCTCAGCTCACTGCTAATTCTTTTATTTTTTATTTTTTGTAGAGACAGAGTCTTGTTATGTGGCCCTAGCTTCTATCAAACTCCTAGGCTCAAGCAATCCTCCCGCCTCAGCCTCCCAAAGTGCTGGAATTACAGGCATGAGCCACCACATCTTGTCCCTGCTGACATTTTCTAAACAGATTCTTGACAAAGAGGCTTGCTGTTGCTTAACATAAAAGCTATTGGTTTTCATCTAAACAAAAGAACAGAGAGTTCTGAAGACATATAAGCAGCCAAAAAACATTAAAAAATCCTCAACATCGCCAATCATCAGAAAAAGTCATATCAAAATCACAATGAGACACCATCTCACACCAATCAGAAAGGCGATTTTTAAAAATCTTTGCATGTTGTTACTGTTTTTATTCTTTAGCTACCCCAGGTGGCTTCTGTAGCAGTCAGCACCACTGCCCTGCTAGACCTTCTGTAAGTATTAAAAGCCAACGTTCTTACAAGAAGGTTTTTACACAGAAGGAGGTGTTACACAAAAAGGGGGAAGGTTAAGCTACTGTATGCATTTGTTTGCAATGCGTCATCTCACAGAACTCATCCCTGTAACCCCATCAGGGCAGGAGCCTTCTTCACATGTCTTCATAATATTTCTTAAGGGAGGCCATTTTCCACAGTGCTTCAGCTCTCAAATGCAAGTGGAGCCTGACATAATAAAACTCTGTTTTCATTTCAACCATGATGCAGGGAATATATTCCATGTCTATTAATAGGTTGTAACAGTTTTCTAGGGCTTTAATAACACACTACCACAGACTGAAGGACTTTAACAAGAGAAATTTAGTGTCTCGTAATTATGGAGGCTAGAAATCTGACGTCAAGATGTTGGCTGAGGTTGTTTCTCAGAGGCCACTCTCTTTGGCTAGTAGATGGTCATCTTCTATGTCTGCTCACAGGGTATTCTCTTGAGCTTCTCTGTGCACCTACTGCCTTTTCTAATGAGGACACAAGTCAGAATGGCTATTATTAAAAAGTCAAAAAGCAACAGATGCTGGGGAAGCTGCAGGGAAAAGAGAACACTTATACACTGTTGGTGGGAATATAAATTAGTTCGACCTTCATAAAATGTAGTTTGGAGATTTCTCAAAACAGAGCTGCTCTTCCACCCAGCAATCCCATTACTGGGTATATATTCAAAGGAAAATAAATCATTCTACCAACACACATATGTTCATCACAGCACTATTCACCATAGCAAAGACATGGAATCTACCTAGGTGCCCATCAATGGTGGATTGGATAAAGAAAATATGGTACATATATACCATGGAATACTACACAGCCATAAAAAATAATGAAATAATGTTCCTCCCAGCAACATGGATGTAGCTGGAGGCCATTATCCTAAGTAAATTAATGCAGGAACAGAAAATCCAATACTGCATGTTCCCACTTTTAAGTGGGAACTAAACATTGTGTATTCATGAAAATAAAGATAGAAACAATAGACACTGGGGACTACTAGAAGGGGAAGGAAGGGAGAGGGCAAGTGTTGAAAAACTAACGGTTGGGTTCTATGCCCACTATTTGGGTGATGGGATCATTCATATTCCAAACCTCAGCATTGCACAATATACCCATGTAACGAACATGCACATGTACTCCCTGACTCTAAAATTATAAAAAGAGTTTCTAGGAAGTATTTTAAAAGTATTTCAAAGGAAAATAAAATGTGATAGGGAGGGATATGATTCACTAAAGTTTGATTATTAACTACTGAATGATGAAGTATTGACTATGGTTTCACATGAATGAGTTATATGGAAATATGCTAAATTACTTTCAAGAACATAATAGCATGCACAAAGAAGTCTGGAGGTTAAAGTAGCACTCAGGTGATGGACTTTGAATATATGTTTTCATAACCAAACTCTAATTTAATGAAATCACAATTTCTAAAAAATTTGACAGCACTGGGATATATATTTTGAAATATAGTAAACTCTATCAATGATAGTAGACTGGTAAACATTTAGTAAATACTGATCTGTACCTTCCAAAAAGGATGTTTTTCTCTGATTAAAATAAAGTTTGTGATTTGGCAAACTGAGAGGTGGAAGAAAAGTTGGAAGAGTTGGAAGAAAAATAATTCATATAAAGTTAAGGAAACTACTGATAAGTAATTTGGATTTTATATCATTACTCTAAAATGGAATCTGGACTATTCAACCATTAGATTATTAAACTAACAACTCTATACCACATCTTGTATTTAAATTGATTTTTGTTATCACAAAAGTTATTTAGGTTTGTAGCAATGCTACTAACTCTCTTAATTAGATACTTGAATTTAATTCAGTTATTTTTATTAGGGGCTATGCTAAAATATTCAAGCTATCTTTAAGAATTAAAGGGAAGTTTCAAAGTAAACATTAAAAATAGAAGTCATATGAGACATGCTATAGTTGTATTTTCAAATTCAGAAAGCTGAAGCAGCACATTCACAAAATGTGATTGAGTAGAGAGATGAAGATGTTTTTTAAGTCTGGATTTAAAAATGAGATATGCTGTTAGGGCTCAGTTGCAGAATGACATCAATACCTGTGAGTCCCTTTCTTGTCTCCATGGATGTGCTATAATTGGGTCGTCTATATCTTCAGCAGTTAAAGCCTGATATTTCTTGTGGCTTATGAATATTTTAAATTGTCTTTTGACTACTTTTTGTTGTACTATTCTTGTGAAGGTCATACCATGACAAAATTGTATCAGTAGAAAAATTGATTCTATGTGGAATACAGAGTATTACACAAATCCAACAAAACAATTTACAAATGAAAAGACATACTCATCTTAATAGGACTTTCATAATATTTTCATCAGTCAATGATTAAAATGTGTGCCTTTTTAAGATTTTAAAATAAATTGCATTGATTTCATTATTTTTCCATTGCTGAGATTTTTTTTAATGAGAATTTTGTTGAACTTGTCATGCAAGCTGAGCCTTCAATTGACCATCCATTTTCTAAAGATGAATAATGGAACGACTAGACCCTAAATACCTTGAGCTCAAATCTTGGCTTCACTTTTACTTTCACCTGGGTGATTTGAGAAATTAACTTACCCTCTCTGGGTCTTAGTTTCCTTATCTAGAGAATGGGGTAAATAATCATACCTGCCCCATAGAATTGTTATGAGGATTAAATGAGTTAATATATGCAAAACATTTGGAACTGGGCTGGCATCTAGTAACCCCTCTATAAATATTAGCTATTAGTATGTGTAAAAGAGATCCCCTAAATGGTTTTATGCATAGGTACCCAGAGTTGGCTTGGATTTAAAGACCTGTCCTCATGATAAGTTGATTGAGCAAATGCAGATTTAGATGCAGAATCAATCAGTCAATCCGTTTACAAAGATATCTGAGTGAGGGATGGAGACAAGAAAAGATTGGGACATTGAAGCAGGTTGTTTTCTGAGTTCCTTTGAAGTTTGGTTTTTATTCATTCAGACAGTTTATAGAGCTTTCATGAAGTGCCAGGCCCTGAGGCAGATGCTAGAGTTTCAAAACCATTGGCCCCAGGGATCCTGTGGTTTATTGACAGAGAGACAAGGAAGCACACTGTTCTAAAGCAGCATGGTGAGAGCCACGACAGAAGAAATGCTGGGTGCTGCAGGTGCCTCAAGTGTCCACAGCAAGCAGGTGACGCAGGCGCAGGCAGGGTGCTGGGAGTAGGAGTGGGATGAGGCCTTCCCAGTGGAGGGAGACTAGCACTCCAGTGAGCGGGCCAGCCGTGGGTATGATGAAACGTGAGGAAGAATGCATCCTGCCCCTAGCGGGCTCCCCATCACTGTGTCTGTATCCATCACAAATGGGGCAAGGAAGTAGCAAAGGTCTGCTGCCTAGAAAGTCAAAAAAAGGGGAAATTTACCTAACTCATCTGGAATTGGTCTAATGGACAAATTATTCCAAACTTCTTTGGTAGTTGTATGGCTTGATGTTTATAAAGGCTTTCAGAGGCAGCTGACCTTTTTATAAAGCACTGTACTGTGTGCACGTAGTGAGGAGTGAGCAGTGTCGCTGTGGACCAGTGGGTAGAAGCCATAGAGAGTGAAAAGGGGAGAGGCAAGCCTCAGGTTGCACAGGTAATTGTCATGTCCATGACCATCTTAGAAAAAGGTTGAGCATATTGCTTTACATACGTATTGCGACTCAAGAACTTTTCTTTGGTTAATTTCAGCTCCCTCAGAGGCCCCTGATGTCTGGAGAAGTGTGAACTTGGAGCCAGGAAATCATACTGTGACCTTATTCTGGAAGGTAAGATGTGCAGATTCCAAAAGCCTGATTGTTTCCAAAAGCCACATTTGCGGAAACAAATGTGTCTTCCTCTGGGGAACTGTGGATTGATTCAGTGTCCCAAATGGGAGGGATCTTCACATTCATCCAATAGAATTTCTTACCTAGTAGAGGAATCCCACTCCACTCCTTTGACAGCTCATGCAACTGACAGCCAGTTCTGATTGGTAGAACCTTCTTCTCTGCAACTTCAACTCAGGCCAGCCCTGACTTTTGCAGGGCCCAGGGCAAAGATGTAAGTAAACAACCACATATGATAGTTAAAAGTTACACATATTTAAATAGTCATACTATTTATATTTAAAAATTATAAATCAAGCTTAAAAATTGTAATATGAAATAAATTTTATCCTTCTATCTTGCCTAATACACCTTCATGACAACCTGGAAGGCCAGGTTTGTATTCTGAACTCTGTGATGCATGAGTTTCACACTGAAATGTGATCCTGGGAGAGTTGGCTCTGGTCTCAACCTACCCCACTTTTTTTTTCACCTTTGGTTTGGCACACTCTGCAAGAATCTCTGTGCACAGACACGTGGGCATGCCAGTCTGCATATCTGGGTTCTGTCCACACCCCAAGCGGATAGCCACTCCCAGCCCACTCTCAGGGCTGGCAGTACACATGCCAGGGGAGGGGAGGCCTGAGGAACAGACCCCAGAAGTGGGCTTGGGACTGTGTGGGCAAGAATTTCTCTGCAAACTGAGGCTCTTCCAGAGGAGGGCTGTGGGTATGGAGAGCAGCTAATCCCTGTACAGCTGCATGGGGCAACACAGCTGGAGGTGGAATGAGGCCAGTACCCAGGCTCCTCCTGCAGGGTCCCAGGGTGGTGCTGTTTGTACTCATTGCTTTTCTGCCCTTGACTACCCCTCACATTCTTTTTTCCACCAGGTTAAAGAGTCTATTCCTTGTGATTCTGACCTGAGCACTCTTCTGGGGACACATGATGCTCTTGAGGCTCTTATCTCCAAATGATCCTCTTCTCTGCTCACCTTCAGTTAGATTTGAATGTCTGATTTCAGACTTGGTTGAGAGAGTTATTTTCTCTATTAAGCTGTTTGAATTTTCTGGTGTGTGCGTATATAAAGGAGTTGAGGGACAGAAAAGATGAAAAAGGAGTTGTACGAATTCCTTTCAATTAAAACCCATTTAAAAGTGTTTATCAATTTTTTTTCAGCCATTATCAAAACTGCATGCCAATGGAAAGATCCTGTTCTATAATGTAATTGTAGAAAACCTAGACAAACCATCCAGGTCAGAGCTCCATTCCATTCCGGCACCGGCCAACAGCACAAAACTAATCCTCGACAGGTGTTCCTTCCAAATCTGCGTCACAGCCAACAACAGTGCGGGCGCTTCTCCTCCTTCTGTAATAGTCATCTCTGCAGACCCCGAAAACAGTGAGTCTGTTTTTCATTTTGTTTTGTTTTTATTCTCTAGGAAAATGCTGATGACGTTATTAAGTAGTGATGGATAAATCGAGAAAACAATAACGTAGGAAGACAAAATGTCTAGTCACCAAACAGTCATTTTCTTTTGGGCCAGGTGTGTCAACATGTTTCAGTGGGACAGTCCCCTCAGTGTGGGGAGAAGGAGACTTCAGCCATGGCTCAGGACATTTCTGTCCAGGGGATTCTTCAACATACATGGGAAATTATCTCAAATTTATTCAAGTAAATGCAACCCCAACAAACAGTCACCACTGAGAGTTGGAGTTACTATTTATGATCTTTGTGGCTTGTGAAATAGGAATTGCATTTACTATTGTGTAAAAAGTGTTGTCAGTCTTTGCACCTGGAAAGAGTCCACGAACATTTCCAGAGATCATCAGAACTGGCATCAACTTTCACCAGAGGCTCTGCCAACTTTGTAGAATAAAAGATAATAACTGGCTAATCTCTTGCCTATGAAAGAGCAAACAAGGTGGAATGCCCTTACATGCCAAATCAGTAGTGATATTAATTTCCTTCTTAGCCATAAAAAGAGTCAACCCTACAGTTACATGCTATGAGATGATACACACATGGGCATACATAATGTAGTTGGCAAGTGGCATCCTGGGATCATTCATGAACTTTGCAATAATATTACCCTTCAGTTCCTGCTATTAAAATTTCCAGACCCTTGTAGGTTCTATAATATGTATTTATTCAAGTTCAGCTTAAATTTGGGTTGAGTTGGATTAGAGGATGTTGTTGTTTTGTTTTATTTTTATGTTTTTAAAAGAACTATCCAGTATATATCACATGAGGAAAAGAAATTATATTGTGCCATAGAAGAAAAACCAACCTGAGTTGGTTTAGGAGTTGTTTAGTGTAACCTTTGCTTTCTGAAGAACTATATTAGAGAAAGAAGTTATATTCTGACTTCATTAGGATCTGAACAGGAAAAGGGGGCATTTCATTCAGCCTCGGGGAGCTGGTACTGGCTTCTTCTGAGGAAGGGAGAGACCAGTTCAAAGCAACACTTTTGAGAGCAATTACGTATTTTGGGGTCTCCTACCATATCCTCCATCCCCATGCCCTGCCTTCAGATGCCTAGACCTTCTGGTGAGAGGCTTCAGCTAGCTATCCTTAAGTGTTTCTTGTTTCTACATCACCAGCATGTATAAAGTCACTCATGTACTATGAGAAAACCAGTAAGGTTAAGCCAGTTCACACTAGGGTGTGAATGACTGGCAAAAAGATTCCCCTACTCTTTGATCTACCTCCATCTCTCAAAACATATTTTCAATTTAAAGAAGCAGCTTTCTAAGAGTTTCAACCCTGGGTTTGGAGTTAGATTTTACTAAGTATCAATAAGTCAAGTGAAAAATGTCGGCCTTAATATGTGAGGGGCATTTGTCTGCTTGATGGAGGAAGGCAGGGAAGCCATGTGGATGGGATCTATAAAGCCCTCATGGGCTTTTACCTTATACCTAGGGCTGCACATTCCTTTGGGTGCCCCCAGCTGGATGATATTTTGATGCCCTATAAAAATGAATCAGTGGTTTTCACACCACTATTCAGTTGTAATTAGGATTGCCAGGTAAAATACAGGATGCCCAGTTAAATGTGAATCACAGACAAACAATAAACCAGTTCTTAGTGTAAGTCTGTGGAAAGAGGAGAAATTCTCATGCCTCAAGGTTAAGGTGTATCCCTGTTGGAACTCAGTAGAAATGGTAGTCCCCTGAGGCCATGTTATCCTTTTTCCAATTGTCAGACATCAGGAAACCTACTTTATCATACAAAATATATTGACATTTAGCCATAAACTGTGTGCATATCTTTATATAACCCAACTTTTTATATACCTGAATATTTTCTTCTTTTTTGTCTTCTACTCAATTCCTACCTGTAACACATCTCAGAAGCAGTATTTAGTTCAGGAGCAACTGATGTTATTGTGGGAGAATTAGCCTGCATTAGTTATTCATTCAATAGGTATTTTTTGAAGCAGATCCAGTACCCAATACCAGATTCTAGATTAAGGATCAACAAATTTTGTGGTAAAGGGGCAGATAGCAAACATTTTTGCAGGTCATATAGTCTCCATTACATATTTTATTGTATGCCTTCTTTGTTGGTTTATTTGTATTTTTACAACCTTTAAAATGTCTTAGAACCATTCTTAGCTCAAGGATCATATGAAAACAACCCTCAGAGGCTGGAATCATCCTCCTGGTGGTAGTTTGTTGACCCCTGTCCTAGGTGCTGAAGTCTGGTGGGGCTTCAGAAGGTCAACATGATGGGCATCTGAAGGGCAGGTGTGAATATTTGCTGGGAAGTAAGAGACAAGAACTCACCCATGAAAACATCCCCCACCCAAGCACCTGTAACTATTGAAGTGGAGGTCTGTTACCTACTAGATACAGTGCATGTATGTATTTACTTTCTACCTTACACACTTAAAACAATTTACAGTTAATTAAATCTGGAGCATTGCTCTATTTGTTTATATACAGAAGAGGTTGAGGAAGAAAGAATTGCAGGCACAGAGGGTGGATTCTTTCTGTCTTGGAAACCCCAACCTGGAGATGTTATAGGCTATGTTGTGGACTGGTGTGACCATACCCAGGATGTGCTCGGTGATTTCCAATGGAAGAATCTAGGTCCCAATACCACAAGCACAGTCATTAGCACAGGTAAGAAGAACCTTCCATATCATTGCATTGCTATATTCATCTTGAAGCAAGTTCAAGTGGGATTTCTGGACTACTTCACAGACTTTGTGCTAAGCTAATAATTTTGAAACGACAAATCCAGCATGGGTGTTAGGAGTTCAGATGTTACAAGAATATGTTCTAAAACTTGACCTTTAAATCTACTTTTGCAGAGAATATCTGTACATGAGGTAGGAATTGATTTTCATGATTTTCATAAACTTGTTTCTTTAAATTAGTGCATAGTCTCGAATGGCAGAGGGACATTATTATAAAAGTTGTCCAGAGAGCTTTTACAAAAGCAGAGACTTGCATGCATTTGGAAGATGTTTAGGACATATAGTTGATGAGAATCGATCATCAACTTCAGTTTCAATAGAACACGTAGAACTTGTTCTCTTACCTCCCCCATTGGATTTGTAATGTGAAGATTGCTAGTTTAGCAGTCAGAGGAGTGCCGGTTTGTGTGGCCTGAGCTGGAGGGGTGCGTGGCGCCATCTACTGGGCTCAGGGAAAGGTGTGGGAAATGTCCCTGTTCAGAGGGTGATCAAGGTTCTGCCAATTGGCTGGGCGCGGTGGCTCAAGCCTGTAATCCTAGCACTTTGGGAGGCCGAGGTGGGCGGATCACGAGGTCAGGAGTTCGAGACCATCCTGGCCAACATAGTGAAACCCTGTCTCTACTAAAAATACAAAAAAAATTAGCCGGGCGTGGTGGCGGGCACCTGTAGTCCCAGCTACTCGGGAGGCTGAGGCAGGAGAATGGCGTGAACCCGGGAGGCGGAGCTTGCAGTGAGCCGAGATGGTGCCACTGCACTCCAGCCTGGGGGACAGAGCCAGACTCTGACTCAAAAAAAAAAAAAAAAAAAAGGGTTCTGCCAATTTCAGTGGTACGGTGGGTTCTGGAAGGAGATTGCAGAGGTACAGGTGTAATGGGGAAATGAGGAAGTGGAAGCAAAGCTTTCAAGACTATTGGCTTTAATGGGAAGAGGGAAGACAAGTAACTGGAGGGGGATTTGGAGTCAAAGAAGGGCTTGGTTTTCTATGTCTGGTCTGATTCTGCACCCAGTTGTATGCACATGGATACAGGCATGTTTGAGAACTCTTGCTTCAAAGAACACTGCAGAGGCCAGTCCCTGCAGGCTTTGCTGGAGACAAGACAGTGGGGCCAGGTGTTTGCAACATGGAGGACTCCAAGGCTTCATGGAAGGAGGGAATATGGTGGGGATGAAATACAAAATTCCTGAAAGCCAATTATTAGGGGAGCACAAATTTATTTTTCATTCTTTTTTGGGGGTGTGGTGGGGGACAGACCGTCGCTGTGTTACCCAGGCTGGAGTGCAGTGGCTTGATCTCAGCTCACTGCAACCTCTGCCTCTTGGATTCAAGTGAGTCTCCTGCCTCAGCCTCCCTGGTAGCTGGGATTACAGGCGCCCGCCATTACATCTGGCTAATTTTTCTGTTTTTAGTAGAGACAGGATTTCACCATGTTGGCCAGGCTGGTTGCAACTGCTGGCCTCAAGTGATCCGCCTGCCTCGGCCTCCCAAAGTGCTGGGATTTCAGGCGTGAGCCAACGTGCCATGCCTTTTCATTCTTTTTCTTTTGAGAATTAGGAAACGTCATTCTGTTATTAAAAATCTGTTGACTTTTTTTCCCTAGATGCTTTTAGGCCAGGAGTTCGATACGACTTCAGAATTTATGGGTTATCTACAAAAAGGATTGCTTGTTTATTAGAGAGAAAAACAGGATACTCTCAGGAACTTGGTAAGTTTAAAGCATTTAATGTGCCCCATGTGCAGACTTGTTCAGAACAATTCATGGATTCCTAGCTTTGGGTTTAGGAAGATGTCAGCACCATACCCAATTTTTGGTATCCCATTTATTCTAGCAATTGGGTTTTTAAAATTATTTTTTAATCATACAAACAAAACATTTTCATTAATTCTCATTGCTAAGTCTCTCTCTTCCTTTTTTCAGTCTCTTACACCCTATGTGAATAATCATCATTTTAGCTGAATCTTTGTCCAAATCCATAATAATGGTTTGTAAATGAAGTCTTAAAGATAGGATGCTGGAATCAAAGGGTTTCAACTTTTAAAATATTTTTTTCATTCCTTTCATAATTTTTAAGACTTTCCATACATGTTGTGAAATCACCCCCTAGAAATGTTACCACTGTCCCACCAGCAGTGGAGGGGATTTTTGATCCTCCCATGGGGTTGCTTATTCCCCTTCTTTTTGTTTTTTTTTTTTGAGACGGAGTCTTGCTCTGTTGCCCAGGCTGGAGTGCAGTGGCGCAATCTCGGCTCACTGCAAGCTCCGCCTCCCGGGTTCACGCCATTGTCCTGCCTCAGCTTCTCCGAGTAGCTGGGACTACAGGCGCCCGCCACCACGCCCGGCTAATTTTTTGTATTTTTGGTAGAGATGGGGTTTCACCGTGGTCTCGATCTCCTGACCTCGTGATCCGCCCGCCTCAGCCTCCCAAAGTGCTGGGATTACAAGCGTGAGCCACCGCGCCCGGCCTTATTCCCCTTCTTTAGCTGGGTGCTTGATTGTTCACTCAGATCAGACCAGTTCTCAGGGGTTCTCCCTTTAGCAGGAGTGGATCCACAGATTACAGTTGGCTCAGAGCAGGAGGGAGGTGTGTGACCTTGTGTGCACGGTCCAAGTGCGCATAAGCGTGTGTGGGAAAACAGCCTCAGCAAAGCCTTCAAAGTAAACATTCCTGGATTGTTTTTCAGTGACACTGGGATAACTGTGCACTGCCACAACCTGGGAACTAGAGTTCATCAAATCCCCCCACTTGCCTCTTTGAACATAATTCTTCCACTTCCTCCCTTCTTCCTCACTTTAGTAGATTCTCTGGTTGAGTCTTTTCTCAAACCCTCTTTCGAATTCAAGAACAGAATTAAGTCTCTTTTTTTTAGACTTTAGTTTGTTTCTTTTATTTTTCTTTTTTGGCTATGTGAGCTTGTGCAAGTTATTTAGTGTCTGGGTGTCCATTCTTCATCTGTAAAAGGCAAGACTTGAACAAGATTGCTCAACTCCTTCACAGCTCTCATAAACTTTGTCAAGGCACAAATCCTCTAGAGAAACAGATAAAACTCCTTAACTTGGCATAAGCTGTTACAACCTCCGGAGCTGGCTATGGTTCTTCTATTAGTTGACATGAATATTCTGAGACTGTTTCCAAATCATGACTTTTCTCTTATCCCAACTTCTTTTCCTAGCTCCTTCAGACAACCCTCACGTGCTGGTAGATACGTTGACATCCCACTCCTTCACTCTGAGTTGGAAAGATTACTCTACTGAATCTCAACCTGGTTTTATACAAGGCTACCATGTCTATCTGAAATCCCAGGCGAGGCAGTGCCACCCACGATTTGAAAAGGCAGTTCTTTCAGGTGACGTCTATTTTTAATTTGTTTATTTATTCTTTCAAGATCTCATTATTTGAAATCATTGAAAATAATGGCTGCCATCTAAGACTGTGGCCAGGCTGAATTCCCTTCTTGCATGGCTTTATACTGAAAAGGTGTTCTTAAGCAAATTAGTAGGGTGAGCAAGATGGTGGGGGCGGGGCAGCGTTTTAACTTACTTAAAAAACAATATGACTTTGTAGTTTTAGAAGCATCTGAAGCACCACCAGCTCCTTAAGAAAGCCTGGCCTTTATGAAACTTTCCTCTTGTTTTTTTCACTTTACTGAGCGTTGTTCCTATTTATTTGTAAGCCCCTTGCAAGCTCTGTTTCTTGCAGATTTGTATGCTTTGGCTGGATCACTAGTACCCCTTGTTCAGTGGATTTTTTGCTTTTTATGCCATCTCCTGAACATTTTTTTTTTTTTTTTTCTTTTTTTTTTTGAGACAGAGTCTCGCTCTGTCGCCCAGGCTGGAGTGCAGTGGCGCAATCTCGGCTCACTGCAAGCTCCGCCCCCCAGGTTCACGCCATTCTCCTGCCTCAGCCTCTCCGAGTAGCTGGGACTACAGGCGCCCGCCACCACGCCCGGCTAATTTTTTATATCTTTAGTAGAGACGGGGTTTCACCATGGTCTCGATCTCCTGACCTCGTGATCCGCCCGCCTCGGCCTCCCAAAGTGCTGGGATTACAAGCGTGAGCCACCGCGCCCGGCCTCTCCTGAACATTTTACCCGGTGTGCCCATGGTGATGAAATGCTGATTTGATTTGTGTTTGGTATAAACATGTTGGTGGTGCTGAGTTAACAACAGCGTTAGTGTCCAGCTCTCTCACAAGATGTTTACCACACTTTTAATAAAATATTTTTTTCCTTGAAAAAAAAAAAAACATTGAAAAAATCACAGATGGTTCAGAATGTTGCAAATACAAAATTGACAACCCGGGAGAAAAGGCATTGACTGTGGACAACCTAAAGCCGGAATCCTTCTATGAGTTTTTCGTCACTCCATTCACTAGTGCTGGCGAAGGCCCCAATGCTACATTCACGAAGGTCACGACTCCGGATGAACACTGTGAGTTTTCCCAAATCAAAGTTCTTCCCTTAGGAGTTTCTGGGAAACTAACAAATTGCAGAAGTGTTGACTTAGGCTTTGTTTAGATCAGGAATTTTCAAACCTTTCTTCTCCCCATCACACCTCCCTCTTTCTCTTGATGAAACGCTTTGTGTCACAAAAAAAGGGTTGCACAGACTCTCACTATATAAAACAGATATAAATAGAGGTAATCTGTCTGATTAAGGCCTAAAATCTTCCTTCTGCCTCCCTCAGTGGCCCTTGAGACAATTCTCTGGAACTCAGTCTCACAATCCTGTACGTAGTTTGAAAATCACAGATAGCATATTTTAGTGTTGACATCAGAAGAGCCACAAGGCTTCTGTCTAGAGAAGAGTGGTGCTGGTTTTCTCAGCAGAATTGTTCTCTGCAGCTAGCTTTCCTCTGGCTTGTTTCCCTCAGCAGCAAACGAATTGCTTCTTGACTCTGTTAGGGCCTCCAGGGGCAATTTGAGATGGGCGCAGTGGAATGGGAATTGAGCAGGGGAATGGAATACTTGCTCACAAACTCCCTGTTTGCATATTTGGTTGGGAAATGGTGAGGTGGAGAGATAGATCTTTTCAAAAATGCATTTGGCTTGAAAGATGGAGAAGTAAGAGGGAAGGGAGAAAAACAGTAAGAACTGGTTGATGGAAAAATTTATTCTCATGGCAAACCCTGACAACTAATAAACAGGAATGTGGTGAGAGAAAATAGATACTGATGGAAGAAAGAGGAGAAAAGAATATCTTCAATGAGGGGATCATAGAAGATCCTGGAAGGCACCCATGAAAAGCAAATAGATTCAAAAGGCTTGCCTGAAGTTACCAACTTTCCTTAAGGTAGGGTGCCCTCACTGAAGCTGCAGCTGTAGAGATGGGCACATCCTGTTGGACTGCTGACCCTGGAGTGCCCTGACTGGTGATTCAGATACATGTGGCTGCAGTGGCAGTGTATTAGTCCGTTCTCACACTATGATAAAGAACTGCCTGAGAGTAGGTAATTTATAGAGGAAAGAGGTTTAATTGACTCACAGTTCTGCATGGCTGGGGAGGCCTTAGAAAATTTACAATCATGGCAGAAGGGAAAGCAAACGCATCCTTCTTAACATGGCGGAAGGAGAGAGAAGTGCTGAGCAAAGGGGAAAAGCCACTTATAAAACCATCAGATCTTGTGAGAACTCACCCACTATCATGAGAACAGCATGGGGGTAACCGCCGCCATGATTCAATTACATCCCATGGGGTCCCTCCCAGGACACATGGGGATTATAGGAGCTGAAATATAAGATGAGATTTGGGTGGGGATACTGCCAAACCATATCATTCAACTCCTGGCCCCTTCCAAATCTCATGCCCTCATATTTCAAAACACAATTATGCCTTTCCAACAGTCCCCCAAGGTCTTAGTTCATTCCAGCATTAACCCAAAAGTCCAAGTCCAAAGTCTAATCTGAGACAAGGCAAGTCCCGTCCGCCTATGAGACTGTAAAATTAAAAGCAAGTTGTTTCCTAGATACAATGGGAGTACAGGCATTGGGTACATACACCCATTCTAAATGGGAGAAGTTGGCCAAAACAAAGGAGCTGCAGGCCCCATGCAAGTTCGAAATCCAATAGGGCAGTCATTAAACCTTAAAGTTCCAAAATGATCTCCTTTGACTCCATGTCTCACATTCAGGTCATGCTGATGCAAGAGGTAGGCTCCTGTGGTCTTGGACAGTTCCACCCCTGTGGCTTTGCAGGGTACAGACTCCTTCTGGCTGCTTTCATGGGCTGGCATTGAGTGTCTTGGCTTTTCTAGGCATATGGTGCAAGCTGTTGGTGGATCTCCCATTCTGGGGTCTGGAGGACGGTGGCCCTCTTCTGACAGCTTCACTAGGCAGTGTCCCAGTGGGTACTCTCTGTGGGGGCTCCAGCCCCATATTTCCCTTCCACACTGCCCTAGCAGAGGTTCTCCATGAGGGCTCTGCCCCTGCAGCAAACTTCTGCTTGGACATGCAGGCATTTCCATATGTCCTCTGAAATCTAGGTGGAGGTTCCCAAACCTCAATTCTTGACTTCTGTGCACCCACAGGCTCAACATCACATGGAAGCTGCCAAGGCTTGGGGCTTGCACCCTCTGAAGCAATGACCTCTTTTAGCCATAGCTGGAGCTGAAGCTGCTGGGATGTAGGGCACCATGTCCTGAGGCTGCACAGAGCAGGGGGGCCCTGGGCCCAGCCCAGGAAACCATTTTTCCCTACTAGGCGTCTGTGCCTGTGATGGGAGGGGTGGCCATGAAGACCTCTGACACAGCCTGGAGACATTTTCTCCATTGCCTTAATGATTAACATTTGGCACCTTTTTCAGATACACGTGGCTGTAAATATGCATTATTTATGCATATTTCTGCAGCTGGCTTGAATTTCTCTTCAAAAAGTGGGTTTTCTTTAGTATTGCATGATCAGGCTGCAAATTTTCTAAACTTTTTTGCTCTGTTTCCTCTTGAATGCTTTGCTGCGTAGAAATTTCTTCTGCCAGATACCCTAAATCATCTGTCTCAAGTTCAACGTTCCACAGATCTCTAGAGCAGGGGCAAAATGCCACCAGTCTCTTTGCTAAAGCATAACAAGAGTCACCTTTGCTCCAGTTCCCAACAAGTTCCTCATCTCCATCTGAGCCTGGACTTCCACCTCAACCTGGACTTCATTGTTCGTATCACTATCAGCATTTTGGTCATATCCATTCAACAGGCCTCTAGGAAGTTCCAAACTTTCCAACATCTTCCTGTTTTCTGAGCCCTCCCAGTCTCTAAGAAGTTCCAAACTTTCCCACATCTTCCTCTCTTCTTCTGAGCCCTCCAAACTGTTCCAGCCTCTGCCTGATATCCAGTTCCAAAGTCGCTTCCACATTTTTGGGTATCCTTATAAGCAGCACCCCACTCCCTCAGTACCAATTTACTGTATCAGTCCATTCTCCACTGCTGTAAAGAACTGCCCGAGACTGGGTAATTTATAAAGGAAACAGGTTTATGTGGCTCACGGTTCTGCATGGCTGAGGAGGCCTCACGAAACGTATGGCAGGAGGGGAAGCAAACACGTCCTTCTTCACATGGCGGCAGGAGAGAGAAGTGCTGAGCAAAGGGGGAAACGCCCCTTATAAAACCATCAGATCTTGTGAGAACTTACTATCACAAGAACAGCAGCATGGGGGCAGCCATCCCCATGATTCAATTACCTCCCACCAGGTCCCTCCCATGACACATGGGGATTATGGGAGCTACAATTCAAGATGAGATTTGGGTGAGGACACAGCCAAACCATATCAGACAGGTTGTGGTGCTGACTGCATGTTGACTACTACACTGAAACACGTCCCTAGGTCTCCAAGCCAAAATCCAGAACCCCTTATCTGACTAAGATGTGTCAATGATTTACATTATTTGAGCACTCTTGGCATTTTGGAGTTAATTTTAAATTTATTTTCAGGTTAGTTTTATTCGACCTTTGGAACTTACTTGGTATACACACACAGACACGCACACACACACACGCATCTTTAAATATGTATTTTCTAAGTCTCATTCATCTCCCTTATGTTAAACTTCATTAGCCCTGCCTTGGCTTGTGACTATTGATTGTATTATTATTTGAAATGAAATATCTGAAATATTTACAACTTTCCTGAGATTTTACTTTTTTTAAAAAAATAGGTAGACTATTATGTGACTAGCATCCAATTAACTGTACCTCAGATCTTGTTAGATGGGAGTAAAAAATACCTGTATCTGCTACAATGAGGCTAGGATGATTAAACAGTAAAAATAAACAAACAAAAAACAGAAATGCAAAAGATTAATGTAATATTGACATTGCAAAGTAGTGAATAAATGTTTATTCTGTTGGTATTTTTCAAAATAATCCTTTCTCTTTGTAAATTGGTTTGTTAACTTTTTCTCTGATTAGGAGACAGAGAGGGTAAGCAGTCTGTTTAAACATATGGGGTATCCAGACCAACCGTAATTTGTGTTTTTATATTTGGACATTTGGCACTACATTTCCTTCTGAATTTAATAGGCATTACTGAATCATTTTTCAATCCTGAGTACGGAAGTAGATTATGTTCCGAAAGTTTGTGTTTAAAATTAGCCTAAGAATAGCTGAAATGAAAAAGATGAAAAATACCAAGTGTTGATGAGAATGTAGAAAAACTGGAATTCCCATACCCTACTGGTGGGAATAAATTGGTACAAGCAATTTTGGAAAACTCCTTGGTAGTATCTTCTAAAATGAGCATATATATACCTTAGATGTGAGAACCTTCATTCCTAGGTACATATGCCCCCAAAATGCCTACATAAACCCTAAAGAAATGCCTAAAGACGTGTACTAGTACAGTGATTGTGAAAGGAAAATAAAATTCACTATGCAAAGGAAAAAAATGAGCTGAAAGCTGGTTCATGCAAGAAGCTGCCTTTCATTTTGCTTCTAAGCAGATAGGTACAGTAAAAGGTTAAATATCTCCGCAGGTAGCTACTCTATGTTTACCTTATCTTAGCCTCTCCTGGGAGATGAATACATAATTAACTATTCTCCTGTCTCCTCCTTTTCTCTTGTGACATGTGGATAATCATACCCTCCTTCCTCCAGCCTACTTTTCCTCCAGCCCTTTCTCCTCCAGCCCACTTTTCCCCTTTAACAACATTATCTTTGGAGAAAGGCACAGACCACATCATGTTTCTGTGATTCTGTTTATTTCTTCCAGTCATGTTCTTCACGTTGGCAAAAGAAAATTCTAAATTGATGGAGACCTGTCTCAGATACTTTTTGGTTTACATCATCAAAAGTACTGTTCTTGAGAGCAAGGTTTTCCGTAGTAAGATTCATAAAGAGTGTTTCTTTCCGCTTTTCCAGGGTCAGGGTCAATTTTAGGCCAGTTGTTCTGGCCCTCTCTTACGTTTGTGCATCCTTTTCCCTAGAACCTTGTGTTGCCTCATAGCACGGGCTTGTGCATCTACCCAGGGCCACCCTTCTTTACAAAACTCCAACATTATCTGCCACACCACTGTCCCCAAATCAAGCCCCATTTCTTCCAGGACAGCCAGGTGTGGGGTGGAGCATGGGGAGGACAGGGGAGGCAAATGGATTGAACAGAATCATACGTAGATGTGAATAACTTAACCCCCTAGACCCTCCCTGAGCAATTTACATTTGTGAAAAGGGATGTTTACCAACCCAGCTGAATTATAGAATTATTTGGTGGAAATTGCAAGCAATGGGAACAGGAAGATAGTGTCAGTCTAATAACAGAGAGACACTCTCTAAAAGAAAAGATGTTTATTTGGGACTGAGCATTGCAATGGAAATATTTATGCCAAAATAAACTATAGTAAACTACGTGCATATTCAGGGAGGTAAAGGAAGGCAAAGGTTTTTAAAGGAAAACAAATGAGGAGGATTATATAATTGTTTTGAAATAATTATTCTTGACTACAAAGATTAATAATAAGGGTGATGCCAGTTCAAGGTTTAATGGGAAGATGTCCTTGCAGAAGCATTGTGTGTGTGTGTGTGTGTATGTGTAAGGTTGTGATGGCCTTTGTGCAAGGTTGTGGTTTTCGTAGTGTTTTTTGTTATCTGCATGGCCTTCCCAGCTCTATTTGTCAGGGTTTCCTACCATTAGTGATTGCATTTTGATTCCAACAAATTTCACAATGGTCATTTGAAATAAATGAAGCACCAGTTGACATATCGGAGAAATAAACGTAATCATTTTCCCAGATTAAGACATATTTATGTAATCTGAGGCTAACTAGAAGGAGTGCACTAGTCAATTTTTGATGTGTAACAAACACCCTCAAAAGCTCCGTGACATACAAGAACAAATATATCTTTTTATGCTCATGGGTTTACAGGTCAGCCGAGACTTGGCTGATCTAGACTGGCATAAGCTGGACTCCAAGCTTCAGTCAGGTTCAGATTTGTTTCACGCATCTTCATTCTAGGGCTAAGGCTGAAGTCGCAGCAGCTACCTGGGGCACACACTTCTCATGCTGAGGAACACAAGAGGGCAAGCCAGTGTATGAGTGCACATTTAAAGCACTTACTTACATTACAATTACCAACAGCCCATTGGCCAAGCCAATGCACATGGCTGAGCCCCAAGTCAAGGGGCAGGAAAGTATTCTCAACCACCATGAAGTTTTGGCAGGGGTGGAAAAGCATAATTTTAATACAGCAAGTCATGATCCAATCTATCAGAAGAGGTAGTAACAAATTTGAGTCACACAGTGTTGATGGCAAATGGCTTCCTGTGTTGGTTGGCTAGTTGGTTGGTTGGCTTTTTCCCTGAAGTCAGGCAGAATTCATATTACAACTTGCATAAATAATTTGAGAAATAATAAACATGTAAAATTACTCTCAATCATAAACTGATTTTTATTCCTTTGAGGAAGGGAAAAGTACTTATTAAAAATGTCCCTTTCTTTTTCCTCGTTCAGCCTGGATGCTGATTCGTATCCTACCGCCCATGGTTTTCTGTGTCTTGCTCATCACGGTCATGTGCTACTTCAACAGTCAGTGGTAAGTGTGTGAGCAAGGTTTATCCAAGAAGAGAGTAAGAGCAAAGTCTGGAAAGAGATTTAGTAAGATAGAAATGACATTGAATAATATGAAACAACGTATAGAAAAGGAAAAGAACAAAGGAGCCTGGGGTGAGAGTATGTAATTTATTTCACAATTTTGTTTTCCAGGTGACTATATGAGGAAACTAATCACCATTTAAAATAGACCACAAAATTTTTTCAACAGCAATAGCTAATATTTATATCTCACTTACTGTATGTTTGGCAGTGTTCTAAGTGCTTTATCAATTAATTCATTTAATCCTCATGTGGACACTATAAGTACCATAATTATCTCCATTTAGCCAATAAGAAATTAAAGCATGGAAGAATTAAGTAACTTGCTTATTAAGTTACAAGGATTAGAAGCCAGGAATCTGACTCCAGAGTTCTTGCTCTTAACTAGTCCACTGTACTGTGAAATTCAGTCTCATTTTCACTTTGTTTCTCTAGGATCAAGGAGACCTGTTATCCTGACATCCCTGACCCTTACGAGAGCAGCATCCTGTCATTAATAAAATTCAAGGTAAATGTTGGCAAATTGTATGTATACCATGTACCTATTAAGGACTAACCCAGAGTGGGGGCTGTCAGAATCCTACTTTCCTAGAGCTCCTCAGGAGAATATAGCACAGTAAAAGCCATCTTTGCACCCACAGCCATGAAATAGGTGATTGGAGCTTTGATTTCTTCTGTTGGGGAAATCTTTTGGTTTTCAACATCACCTGCAGGTTACTTGTGACCAGGAAGAAACATGAACAACATTGAAGCTCTAAGTGTATTTCACATGCTTAATATACTTTGATGCAGGCATGCACACAAATGTCTATATTTACATATTTTTGTTTCCTTTCTAGGAGAAGCCTCACCTAACAATAATGAATGTCAGTGACTGTATCCCAGATGCTATTGAAGTTGTAAGCAAGCCAGAAGGGACAAAGATCCTAGGCACTAGGAAGTCACTCACAGAAACCGAGTTGACCAAGCCTAACTACCTTCATCTCCTTCCAACAGAAAAGAATCACTCTGGCCCTGGCCCCTGCATCTGTTTTGAGAACTTGACCTATAACCAGGCAGCTTCTGACTCTGGCTCTTGTGGCCATGTTCCAGTACCCCCAAAAGCCCCACGTATGCTGGGACTAATGACCTCACCTGAAAATGTACTAAAGGCGCTAGAAAAAAACTACATGAACTCCCTGGGAGAAATACCAGCTGGAGAAACAAGTTTGAATTATGTGTCCCAGTTGGCCTCACCCATGTCTGGAGACAAGGGCAGTCTCCCAACAAATCCAGTAGAGCCACCACACTGTTCAGAGTATAAAACGCAAATGGCAGTCCCCGTGCGTCTTGCCTTGCCTCCACCGACCAAGAATAGCAGCCTCTCCTCAATTACACTTTTAGATCCAGGTGAACACTACCGCTAACCAGCATGCCGATTTCATACCTTATGCTACGCAGACATTAAGAAGAGCAGAGCTGGCACCCTCTCATCACCAGTGGCCTTGGTCCTTAATCCCAGTACGATTTGCAGGTCTGGTTTATATAAGACCACTACAGTCTGGCTAGGTTAAAGGCCAGAAGCTATGGAACTTAACACTCCCCATTGGAGCAGGCTTGCCCTAGAGATGGCAGGATCATGGGAGTGTGCTTACCTTCTGCTGTTTGTTCCAGGCTCGCCTTTAGAACAGGAGACTTGAGCTTGACATAAGGATATGCATTAACCACTCTACAGACTCCCACTCAGTACTGTACACGGTGGCTGTGGTCCTAGAAGTTCAGTTTTTACTGAGGAAATATTTCCATTAACAGCAATTATTATATTGAAGGCTTTAATAAAGGCCACAGGAGACATTACTATAGCATAGATTGTCCATGTAAATTTACTGAGCGTGTTTTATAAAAAACTCACAGGTGTTTGAGGCCAAAACAGATTTTAGACTTACCTTGAAGGGATAAGAATCTGTAGTTCACTGACACAGTAAAATTAACTCTGTGGGTGGGGGCGGGGGGCATAGATCTAATCTAATATGTAAAATGTGTGATGAATCAACAAGATTTCCACAATTCTTCTGTCAAGCTTACTACAGTGAAAGAATGGGATTGGCAGGTAACTTCTGACTTGCTGTCAGTTGTACTTCTGCTCCATAGACATCAGTATCCTACCATCATTTTTTATGACTACCCCAGAACATAAAAAGGAAAGTATATCACATAATTCCATTCACAGTTTTTGGTTCCTCTTTTCTTTCAAGAACTATATATAAATGACCTGTTTTCACTTAGCATCCTTTGGACTCTGCAGTAGGTTGTCTGGGTCAAGATAACTCTCAGTCACATTTATATTCATATTATGCTAAAATAGTAAAATGAAAGCTCATTGTTGGACATAATTTAGATATAACTAAAAAGTTCTATGGAGTGGGAAATTCCATGTTGGCTCTGGAGCAACTTTGTCTCCTCTGAACCAATATATTCCAAACCAATATATGCAAAGCACCTGGTACGCAACTGGTATTTTAGTACATGTTGGTTCTTTTGGTGCAATCTCAGCTCACTGCAGCTTCCGCCTCCTGGATTCAAACAGTTCTCCTGCCCCAGCCTCCGGAGCACCTAGGACTCCAGGTGCATGCTACCACACCTGACTAGTTTTTATATTTTTAGTAGAGATTGGGTTTTACCATGTTGGCCAGGCTGGTCTCAAACTCCTGACCTCAGGTGATCCACCTGCCTCGGCTTCCCCAAGGGCTGGGATTACAGGTGTGAGCCACCATGCCCAGCCTATTATTTGTCACATTGTCACATTTATTTTACTTTTATTTTTTGAGACGGAATTTCGCTCTTGTTGCCCAGGCTGGAGTGCAATGGTGCAGCCTTGGCTCACTGCAACCTCCGCCTCCCAGGGTCAAGCAATTCTGCTGCCTCAGCCTCCCGAGTAGCTGGGATTACAGGCATGCACCACCACACCCAGCTAATTTTGTATCTTTAGGAGAGACAGGGGTTTCACCATGTTGGTCAGGCTGGTCTCGAACTCCTGACCTCGGGTGATCTGCCTGCCTTGGCCTCCCAAAATATTGGGATTACAGGTGTGAGCCACTGTGCCTAGCTGTCACATTTCTAAACAAGCACGAAAGGGGTTTTTTTGTCTTCTTGCCTGCCGTCAGCATGTTGGAAATGGCTCTGTCTATGCTTATGCCTCTGGTGCCCAATGCCTTGCACTGTGCCATTCAACACTATGAAGAGAAACAAGTAGCCACACCTCAAAATAATGTGGCTGTCAACTGGCCTAAATAAACCTACACAAACCAGTACTTGCTTTCTGCTGGAAACATTGATTATGTGCTCCTCACGTAGTAGAAAGCGGTATCCTGATTAGTCTAACAGTTGTGTTAGACTTTAGGGCCAGTATTGTCAGCATTTATTTATTTATGTACCATTGTTATGATGATGGGATTATATTTTTCATTTGACTCTTCACGAAAATGTCAATGACATTGATGACTGGTTTGTACATTTTTCATATAGTTTTGTTTAAAAAATAATTCACACAAAACCTTGAAGTCATTTTTGCTATTGAAATAAACCTTAAAATATTTCATCATCACATTGTGTTTTATCTCCCTCAATAAAATGAAAATCAATCTAGTAATTACTCACTTTAGATGATACATCACCTCGTGAACTTACTAAATAAAAATGTAAATTCCTGGATATGACTACAAACCTCTTAATCAGAATCTTTCTTTGGGGCATGGACCTGGAATCTATTTTTTATCAGTTCCCAGGCATTCATCTACACACTAAACTTCGAGAATCACTCGCCTAAATCAAATGAAGTCTTTCTGAAATAATATAACAACATGCCAGTAGGAAATGCTGGGCTCTGTAACATTTGCCTTCATAATATCACTATGACCTGTAGTCTTGGCTGTAAACATTTCGTCTCCAGTGGTCATAACCAAATAAATTCATGTTCAAAACCTCAGTTTTCAATACTATATGCCATCATCTTAACATGGCTTTAGGAAGTGCTATTCAGAAACTTTGAAATACATATTCATGTGTCAGAAAAATGGAGAATTTCAAATATACACAAAAGTAGAATAGTTTAATAAACCACTATGTATCATCACTAGCCCCAATGGTCACGACCCATGACTGAGCTCCATCCACAACCCTGTTCACTTTCTCCTCACGTTGTTTTGAAGCAAATCATGATATCGTGATTTCATGTAAATATCTGAGTTCTCTAAATAAGCTCTACTTTTTCTAATAGTCACAATATTGTTAAAATTGCACCTAAAATCACAGTAATAATTCCTTAAAATATATCAGGATATTCGGGTGGTGGATGGGACTGGCATAAATGGCCTTTACATCCTGCATCAGCCTGTGCACAGTCCTCACCTGTGTGTGGGGGACCTCAACAATTCAAGATGGGAGTTGGGACCTCTTCACACAACAGTACGACTGCTGAAACGCTTCCTATATCCAAACACCTAACCCATACTAATTAGGGTCAACCTTGTTACCTACTAGAATGTGTATTGATTAAGAATGTCAAGACTTAATATCTTATTAACACTTCTAAGAGTTCTGTTGAAAGATAAGCCTTCATCTCAAATAATTTACAAAGCATGTTAAAGCACTGCATAAAGCAGAACTTTTAAAACTCTGGAAGAGAGAAACAGTAGAAGACAGTTTTCAGAACTTTCAGTTAAAATGTTTACAACACAATAGGTATATTCAATTTGAAGCATAGTTGTTTTATTCCTCTAGGCATTAAGGAAAGTTTTAGTATATTCTAGTTTCTTAAAATCAATACCGAAGGAGTACTGTATTTTTGAGTATTTTATATGCTAAAGTTTTAAAAATGAAACAATATTTTCCAAGTTCAGCTACATTAGGACTTTTTTAAAAGATCAGCAGCATGATGAATTTCTAAGTATGCTTTTTAGTTTATTTTGGGGCCAACTACCTTTTTTTTTTTGAGACGGACTCTGGCTCTGTCGCCCAGGCTGGAGTGCAGTGGCGCGATCTTGGCTCACTGCAAGCTCCGCCTCCCAGGTTCACGCCATTCTCCTGCCTCGGCCTCCTGAGTAGCTAGGACTACAGGCGCCCACCACCACGCCCGGCTGATTTTTTTGTATTTTTAGTAGAGACGGGGTTTCACTGTGTTAGCCAGGATGGTCTTCATCTCCTGACCTCGTGATCCTCCTGCCTTGGCCTCCCAAAGTGCTGGGATTACAGGTGTGAGCCACTGAGCCTGGCCAAGGGGCCAACTATATTTTCAATGACATATACAGTGGAAGACATTGGGAAAAACGATATACAGAAATTTGCCAAACTATCCAAAACAAAATTTCTTGAAGTGAGACATACATTTTACCATATCTTATTAACAGACCCCAACTTTGACACTCAACTTTATCCTCCAGAATTGGTAATTTCTGTGGTATTCTCTTTTGCCAGTAGGTAGCTGTAGGTAAGCTTATCCAATCAGGGCAGTTTATGCATGAGAAATCAAACACCTTCCACAGAGAAGTCACCACTGTCATATCATCATCACTCATATTGTACATTATTTCCTCAAAAAATTCAGAGCTGTTCTATCTAAAGACTGACCCATTTTCCAAATCCCTTTAGATATTTAAAAAACTACAAAGATGTTTAATTATGAACTGTTTAAGAAGAGTATTACTTTAAAATATTTGTAACAGCCACTCTACATGTCTGTGGTACCTAAAAGTCACTTTTGCTTTGAGTCACGTGTGTCAGCATCAGCATTACAGGACTCAAATCAAGGCCATATGACCACTGATTATCTTAAGATTTCAAATAAAACAATGACAAAGTTTAAGAATTTTAAGTACATTTTATTAACAATGTATCCCTTTGATAAGATTATGCTTCAGGAGGCTTTTAATGCCCTTGACATAAACTATACACATTATACAAAAACAAGAAAATCACAACAAAAAAAATCAAAGTGAGCAAAACCATTTGGGGACAAATCTTATTTAAATTATACACAACTCAAATATTCTTACAGAAAAAATATAAATACTTTTTCTTTCTATGTTACAGTTATACAATATAAATCAGATTTCAATGTCTGTTCAGTGACCTACAAACACCAGAACCTCCAAATATGTAGCAGCGTATTACTAAATAAAAAAGAAAATCATGTGGTTAGAGAGCATTAAGTCTGAGATTTTTTCACAATTCCTTACCACTTTTCAAAAGTCATTTACATCATTTGTTTTACAATGCAGCTTTAGGGTTTCTGACAGGCATTTTTGTAACAATTACCTATAAAATTTTTCTCACTCCCCCTCTCTGCCCCAAGACTTTGCATTTTGTGCTAAATCAACCAAGTAGCAAAATTGAAAGGTATGCTTTTTTGGCATAAATTATATTTTTGAAATTAAATATTCTATAAAGTAAAACAAAATGTGCAATTTATGCATGCTGTGGTGTAGCTATCCGATACTTACATTACAAAAATACTCCAAACAGGAAAAAAGTCCACATTCTGTGAGTCATATAAACCTACTAGGAATGAAAAATACCCTGGAACTTGGAACTAAAAGAAGAAAAGAACGCTCCTAGAAAGATTCTCACAGATTTCAGTGTTCTTTGATAAGCACTGCTATTAATTTCACTGGTATGCTTTTAAATGAGATTCTCACTGTAATGACACTCTTGAGATTAAGATAGTAACAGTGTATTTTGTTAATGCAGAGACAATGGAGACTTTTCCTAACTTACATTTTGGAAAATCTGAAATGTTGGTTCATTCCAAATAGCTCCTCTAACAAAAGTCTCTCAATTTTACCTTTTCTTTTTTCCCCATGTTTTAATGTATTGTGAATCTGAGACAAAAGTGGAAGCATTAGACTAAAGGGGAAAAAACCTTACTTCCAAAGAACATTTCCCAAAGTAGTTTACAAAGTTCATCTCACACAAAATTAGCACCTCACTCTTACCATGCAAAAATAACTGTAGTTATAATTTGAATGACAGACAATTTGGTTTTTATTGCTTAATGATCTGTGCTTTAATGTGGGGATAAAAGGCATCCTCTGAATGGAATGAAATAACATTTTATATAAATAGCAGTAGGAAAATCTAAATAAGCATTGATATCCCACTGTTGAACACTTTGCTGTTGTGATATGCCCTGAAAAACTCAGCTTTAATTATCTCGAGCTCTAGATAAAAGAGCTGAAACCCATTAAAGTTGTCATTTCAAAACGACTTGTACACATTATAATAATGTATATACTTCCAAAGAGCCTCTTTTAATGTCACTGTCATATAGAATGTCCTTATTCTACTAATCGTTATTAGAAGAATTTTAATTAGGAAGAACAGACTGTTTCCCCCTTCCAATCTACCTAAGAATAAACAGGAAATAAAAGTATAAGAAATTTTAGAGCATATTTAATTATGAATACTAAATTTCTAATTTCCTTATTTATCAGTATTTACTTAGGCTGAAATCTGTTCTTGAAAAAAGTTCAATTAGAAATAACAATTCACTTTATGATTAGAAATTCACAGTTTACAACCAGCACAACTGCCCAGATTCCTCCCAATTATTCAATAATTACCAATAGTACAAATTTATATGGACTAAGATTAATCCTAAAATCTTTAAAAACTACAGTATTGACATTATTTTGGTATTCTATAGTCTGCAATATCTATTATTTATAGATGATTTTCTCAATTATTTCTATTACTGCTGATATCATTCCTAACCTCTTCTGCTATAATTTAATATTTTTAAACACCTAAGTTAATCACTTGGCACTGCATGTATTTTTCACCATAAAGTCTACTTTTTACAAACAAGTACTCAAAGAAAATGTATTAGACCTGTCAGTGAAATCATGGAGAAACCAAATAGCACTATAAATTTAAGCATAGACTTTTTTTTTTTTTTTTAGTATACTGATAACCACAAAGCTCTGAGTATCTCCCCAAAGTAAGTGATACAGGCAGATATGATAAGGTATACATACATATTTTTCAAAGTAACAGTAAAAAAACACAAAACATTCAGGCCAATACTAACTAAGCCTTATTTCAGGATAGATGACCAAGGTGGGGGTACAGGGATAGTGATGGTGGGGGAGGGTGGGTGTGTGTGTGTGTGTGTGTAAGAGGAAAAAAAAAATTACTGTTAACTTTTGAGGGATTAAACCACAGATTTTATACTCTATATTAACTGAGGTAGTGTTTAAAATGAATGTCTAAAATATGTTAATCCCATTATGAGTAAGATTACTACATTACTTCCTTTGGAGGTTTTAACCACTATTTGGTCTAGTAACTCTGACATTTGGTTCTCTGGAAAGGCAGTTTAGTTATCCAAGACCAAAGACCACGATGACAGGCAACGTTCTTAGAAGTACTGTTGACATTTAAATAAACACTTGGGTTCAGTGATAAAGTATAAAAAAATTATCTTCAATTGGATTTTATGAGAGAAAATCTGAAGAACCACTTTTCAACATAAGCAGCAGCTTACAGCCCTTATCTGCTTTGTTATAATGTAAGTTGCTACACAGTGCACATAAGAACAATTCACTGAAGTGCAGTCAAAGAGGTGTTATGAAGTGAGATGAAATGCTTCATCCCAACTGGAACTTTCAGTGCCAGTAAATAAATTTTTAAAAAAGTATCTCTGTGAGTTATGTTTTCTAGTTCACAGGGTTCTTTACAGAGATCTCAAAGAACAAGCCCATTTACAAAAAGGATCTGCATCATGGGAAAATATTAATGTTGCTATGACTGTGTCAAAACTGATGTGTAATTGTAATAAAAATGTTATACACAAATGAATTAAAAAAGAATCCTAATCAGTCCAGCTGGATTTTCTATTTCTATTTATATATAGATCTCAAAAAAGATAATCCTTTCATTTACAAGCATTCAAATGATGGCCATGCTATTTTTATATACAAATTTGCATATATGTTTAATTCCTGTAAAAAGTTCCAAATACCTTTAGACATATACAAATTAAACAAACAAAAACCTTGCCCTCATCAACTTCACAAATGGATAAAGGCAATTAATACACTCATAAACCCACCTACCACTGCATTTAGTTTGTGCAAAACAAAAACACTGATATAAAAATTAAGTTACTGCTGCTTTAAAATTTGGTACTTAAGGCTTTTCACTACAATTTTTCTTAATAACAAGCTTTATTAATGACTTTTTTAAGGAAATATGGCTCTTCTTTCCCCATGGAATGTGTAAATTGCAAGCAAACTTATCTTTTCCTCAGGTGATCCAAAGTATTATTTAATGCTTTCCTATCCTTTAGGTCTAAACTAACAGTGCTTGTTCAAGTTCCTGTTTAAAGCGATGAGATGGAAAATTGATGAAAGTGGAAGTCCATTGCAAATATATGCATTCTATAAATGGGAAATATTTTTAATTAAAATAAAAAATGATTTTTAAATTTTATTCCAGAACTGTAGTGAAAAACCTTAATTGGTTCATATATCCTGTAATAACACATTGCAACAAAATGAAGAGTTGGAAAACAAGAATCTTTATGCAAGTCTAGTAACATAAAAATAACTTATAAGTCCCGGGTTGCTGAGGCTCTTCTTTTGCTTTGAGGTTGTAAACCTCTGAAGTAGTGTTACAAACATTAAGAAAAACGTGAAAGGGCCAAAGTTCCCTCTCTAATACCAGCAGTTATAGCACACCCCATTGTGGTAACAGGATGCAGCCTTAGAGACACTGATTCCTGCTTTCCACAAATTAGTTAACAAACAAGGCATCTGTATATTTACCCTAAAAATAATTCAGAAATAACTTGTGAAGGGTGCTTCTGCATATCCCATTATTGTTCCACTGTCATTATGCTTTTAAAATGAAAAAAATAGAAAACTTATGTAGGTATTCAGTGCTTGGCTCTTGCATACAATGGTAACTAAAACTCTTAAAACTGTGGTAATGAATTATGAACCCCTCAAACGGCTCAACAAAAGAGAGCAGGAAGTTGTTTTGGTTAGGAAAGTCAGCAGTTCCAACTGTTCATGTACCAGTAACTGCGGAACAGTGTACAGAAGATACTCCTGTCTTTGCTGCCTAGTCAGTCATATTTTCTGAGGCTTTCAGGAAATCCACAAATATGAATATATATAGTATTTATCTATATCCATCATAAATATGAGGTCAGGATTCAGCAGATGTATCAACTATAGGTTGCTTTGGTGGTGTTGCCAACACAGCCTCTGCTTCTTCATGCATCTAGGGGAAAAATGGTGTATCATTAATGACTTTTATAAAAATAGATGATATAACACATTTATATAAATATCTAATTTTTTTTTTTTTTTGAGATAGGGTCTTGCTCAGTCTTCTCAGGATGCAGCGCAATGTTGCCATCTTTGTTCATTGCAACCTCTGACTCCTGGGCTCTTATGATCCTCCCACCTCAGCCTCCCAAGTAGCTGGGAATACAGGCACATGCCACCAACCTCGGCTAATTTAAAAAAAAAAAAAAACAAAATTTGTAGTGACACAGTCTCACTGTGTTGCCCAGGCTGGTCTTGAATTCCTGGGCTCAAGCAATTCTCCCGCGTTGACCCCACAAAATGCTGGGATTGTAGGCATGAATCACCGCACCCAGCTATAATCTGTATTTTAATTCAATTCAAACACAGAATTATTCTTGGAAGATCAATTTGAGAAGTACTAATCATACTTACTTGTAGAAACTGTACATCTTGAAATAATTCTTGTATGAACCTCCGACACGGAAGTCTGAATGTGCAGTGTGACAGCAAATGGGAAACCTCAGAGTAAAGGCATATGTCATCAAATGTTTGAGGATACTTCTCCTTAATTCTAAAATAAAAGATTATGGTGTGATGAAAACTGTAATCATGATGTATCTATTTTTCCTCCAAGGTATCACTTACTTTAAAAATAGATTTCCCTACAGATATGGATTAGATGGCATACTTGGGGTGATGACTTGAGAATATAAAATATTAAATATTCCTGTCACACACTGAGACATTCTGAGTTTGGGTTTTTTAAAAAATGATTATCAAAACCTGAATACTTCTTGTAAAGTTGAAGCATTTTTTTCATTGGCATGAGAAATTGCAAAATATATTTATCAGCCTAGGATGATTAAAATATGTTCAAAATTAAGTTTTAAAATAGAAATACATCTTTAAAGTTAAGTTATTAACATCCCTGACTGGGCTGTTTCTTTGGATACTTCAAATAGCAGCTTTTAGCTAGGAGAGCACCTCAGAATCAGCTGGGAGTTGGGTGGGTGACCAGTTAAGGGCCCGCTCCCAGAGCTCCCGGCCCAGAGGTCTGCTGTGGGACCCTGATACCTATGTAGGACCCCAATACCTGTATCACCCTTTAAAAAAGCCCTACAGCTGGCCGGGCACGGTGGCTCATGCCTGTAATCCCAGCACTTTGGGAGGCCGAGACTCCTGAGGTCAGGAGTTTGAGACCAACCTGGCTAACCTGGCGAAACTCTGTTTCTACTAAAAATACAAAAATAAGCTAGGTGTGGTGGTACACACCTGTAATCCCAGCTACTCGGGAGGCTGAGGCAGGAGGATCGCTTGAACCCGGGAGGCAGAAGTTGCAGTGAGCTGAGATCGCGCCACTGTACTCTAGCCTGGGTGACAGCGCAAGACTCCATCTCAAAAAAAAAAAAAGCCCTACAGGAGACCCTGAGGTGCATTTCTTTTGAGAAACACTGCTTTAAATAAAAAGAAAAAAATTAAACCAAGAAAATATGACTTGTTACATGTAAGCCCACTTTCCTCAAACTTTTTGGTCTCAGGAGTTACTTTCTTAAAAATTACTGAGGACCCAAAAAAGCTTATTTTTGTGTGGGTTATAGCCACCATTAACTACTATATTAGAAATTAAACTGAGAGAATTTCCTAACATGCATTAATTTATTTTAAAAATAAATCCATTACATGTTAACATATATTTTAATAAAAATAACTATTTTCCAAAAGTAAAAAAGTGAGAAGAGTGACATTATTTTACATTTTTTGCAGATCTCTTCAAAAGTCTGGCTTAATAGAAGATAGCTGGATTCTCATACTTGCTTCTATATTCAATCTGTTGCCATATGTTGTTCTGGCTGAAGTATTAAAGAAAATCTAGCCTCACACAGGTATGCAATGCAGTTTAGAGCTACTGATGTAAGTTAACTAGCCTAACTTTTGAAGTATTTCAAGTATCTTTTCTCAACTTAAAAAACAGAATAAACAAATAATACTTATGCACATAGTTTACTCACGTTAAAAGCCCAGTCTCATGACATTTAGTTGAAACTGAACTACTCAAATTAATGACTAATCTTAGAACTTCTTTTCGAAGGAGTATACGGCACATTGGTGTATCATCTGGAATTGTTTTAACACCTGAAAAGATTTCAGGGAGGGAGAAGTTAAATATTAGCTATATCACAACAAAAATGAATAAAACTCATGAAATTTATTTTTAACCTTCACCTAAAGACCTAGAGATCAATTATATATGATCTGCCAATCATTTTGGGAGCAAAACTCTAATAAAAGCAGATAGCTAAGAGGCTCTATGTCAGTGGGTGATACAGGTGCAATATTTAACAGTGTTAAATTGCTTCACTAAAATGGACGTTATTATTGTTTTGAGACAACTTTAATTTACAGTATTTATGAAAAACAAAACAACCAACTAGTAAGAACAGTTTTACTAACAGTGATTGGATTTGAATCTGAAGACTCACCTAGTAACAATTCTGTGCTTTTGGTGCTGCTAGCTGAGCCTTCTTGAGACACCCCATCACTGCATCCAGAAATCCCCGAAAACTTAGAGGGAACCACTTCTAAGGGATTATGGATAGTCTGCTCACACCAATCAGAATATGGAATATCTTGAAAGTCTGAAGAAAAAAATAATTATTTCAATTAAAGCACCATAACGGCTTAATTCCTGTGCTTACATTGCATACTAAAAAGAAATAATATAAAATAACATCTTCTCTAATATATACCAATATACCAATATGCAATATACCAAACACTTCCAAAACTTTTTTCCTCATAGAAAATGAAAATAACTATAGCATGCAAAGGGCCTGGACAGGCCTGTTCACAGTGGAAAAGACCTAGTCCAGGGATCTGTCAGACTCAGGCCCCACTGTGACGTGGAACCGCGAGAGGATCAGCATCTCAGCATAACATAATTTGGCATATCATTGTGCTGCAACTCACCAGCTGGGAAACTCTGAATTAGAATACCAAAAAGAAATTTGGAAAAGTAAACCAGAGAACTTTTAGTCATCACTAGGTTTTTCTGAATGTGGGACATGATCACTTACCTGAATGACTACATATTGCACTCAGTTGGTTGCTGGGCTGGAAACCCAGAATTTCAATACAGACACAATAAAGGCAGTTATCATCTGTATGTTCCTGTAGTCCAGTGTCTTCTGTACTTTCTAAAAACAGAGAGGCATCTGAATGGATTGAATTCATTATTTCCGTAAGACTCATCTGCTGTCGTAGCAAGTGAAAAGAATTTTTTACAAGACCTCCAGTTCCAGATGGAAGACCTGTGCATAAGTAAATATAAAACATAATCCAATAAAGATAATACTTTTCAAGGTACCTTAAATTACATGAAATTTTAAAGAAAGCTAAAGCACATTTTATGACTCAAAATCTAACTGGAAAGAAAAAAAGAATAATTTGCTTTAAATTATAAAAATAAGGAAAGCCAGCAGATGTTTGTTATTTTAATATAGTGTTTTAAATACAAAATGGAAAATTGAGATTATATAATACATCATTTCAATTATCATCAATATTTGCCTAAAGATATGTAATAATTCTAAGTATAAAGAGGCATTTGTTTAAAAAGTCACTAAGAATATAAAGCTATAAAACCTGTGGCTTATATTTACATATTAAAATATAATAGTTCGAAACAAAGAAAGACCGTGTATTTTGTAAGTACATTTCTCTCTCCTTACTCTAAACAAACAGCTATTTCCTGGATCTATGAGGATTAGTGTTATACATTGTTCATGTGCTACTTTTAAAAAACATAAACAACTAATTTGGTTTTTATTTCCTTGAAAGGTTGAGTACTTCATTGAAAACACTAAGTCCCTCACATATACACAAAAATGTGGTTTAATTTTAAGCTGACTTTAACAATTGTTTTGGTATAATTTTAAAGTTGATCCAAAAGGGAGTCTTCCTAAATTTTTAGTGTTATCCTATTAGAAAGAACTAAGAGTTTTCTTTTTAATATAAAGAGGCATCTCACAAGTACAAAGCACAATGCATTACCTCCTGCATCATGGGCAAATGCTCTTGCACCTCGATCATCATGTGGTGGTATGTTTTTTGTCTGAAAATAGGGAATATCCTTTACCTAAAAAAGATATAAACCATGGTAAGTCCTGCTATAAAAATAAGCCCACTTTATGAAAACTGGCAAAATTAAACAAAATAAAATTAAAATAGAATTACCATAGTATATGAACCTATAATCGAGTTTACTGAAGGTTCAACTACCAAAACTTAACAAAATAACCCAAAAAGTCCTTATTATATTCTTAGTGACTAAATGGACGTTATTTTAGTGTTTATCTAAAATGTCTTTAAACTTCTAAGAAAATGTGTTCTTTAGTACTATATACCATCTAGAGATCTGTGGGTATCTCCTGGGATTAGGATCACCTTAGATTACTGGGTACCACATGTGGCTACCTTTTATGGGATAAATAGGAATGAGGATTTAAAAATGAGGTATAAGTTAAATGTGACTAAAAAACAAGTTAGGAATTTCATAAATTTCTACAGAGAATATATGGATAAAGAAATCAAATGAGATACTGATTTAATATGGGAAGAGAGGGAAGGATAATGTTCTAAGGACTAAATAAAAGAGTACAGAGTAGTTGAAAAGGGCAAAATAATTTTAATCGTAAAGTTTCTTTAAACAAAATGGTCTTAAAAATCATGCTGCCCCAAACTGGTGCCCACTCTAAATTATGATTTCTAGTAAGCAGTTACAGAATACGAAAAAAATAGGAAACCAACTCATAGGAAAACAATAAAATGTATGATAATACCTGGAATATATCATTTATATCCACTGGGAGAGCAAGACCAATGTAATCATCTGAACCCCCATATGTGGCACTGGACACCATGGACCTCACTGAGGAGGATCGTTGCAGGGTATTTTGATTAATAGGACTCAATAAATCTTCTTTATCTAATGATGCATAACTTAAGGCTTTCATGAACCTATAAAACCATAAAAAAAACCACCTGCATTAGTTTCTTGATCTGTAATTTTAATCATATGAAGAAATAACATATATTCCTACCTTCATAAAAGACAAGTAGCTAGTCATGTATTAAGCAGTGTCATCTTGTTTACTGGGAACACATAAACACTTTAAAATATTAGCTGTTATAGACTGCTATGTAAAAAGGTCACCAGTAATGTTGATAGTTACCAAAAACAACTGTTACGGTCTCTCAGGTAAAGGTGAAAAGGTGGGCAATTAGAATAACTTTCAACATCTAGAAGTAAAAAAAGAAACTGACCTCAACAGTCAGAGCATGGTCCAAGGACTATCTTCATAATCACTTGAGACTACCAGATTTGGCATTTATGTAAGTAAGGATATGGGTATTAACTCTATTTAATATTATATTTATAAAAAATGAGATCAATTACATATCATTATTTGTGTGATAATTACCTTAATGACTTCGTTATCAACATAAGATTTATGTAGCACACAAGACAGACACGAGCAAAATGGTCATTTATGACAAGAGATATCCTTGTAAAAAGCACTGATATTTCCACAATGTACTCCTTACTACTACAGATTCCATAACAAATATGATACACTGACATTTCCATAAGATACATGTTTCTTACTTATGCAACAGACATGCTAAAATATTTACTTGGTATCTGCTGTAAATATACAAGGCACTATGCAAGGTTCCACATTTATATACATTTATATGAAGATATTTTTGTTTGGAAAACCAAGTCTTTAAAATGTACAAATGTAGCCTAATATTAAATCAAAATTATTTCATAAAACACACAAAATAAATGCTTTCTAAATAGTAGCTATTAAGATTATCATAGCAAAAACCATGCTCCTTATTTCCACCCAAAAAACGCTCTTTCAAACTGTAATCTGTTACATTTATTTGATTCCATAATAAAACTCTTCAAGGATTACTGGAGTGGGAGGAAAACAATTATTGGATTATTTCCCTTCCCAATTCCTATTTCAACTAGTATAGCTCCCTTTCTATCTACCTATTGGGTTTCCACAGAAATCTTTATGTGAAAAAATAATTTCTCTGCTTAAAAAACAACAATACAAAAGTTTACAACCACTGATCTAGTGCAATCTCCACCAGATGAGGTAACTGAGGCTTAGGAATTTTCAAAATTCATGAACTTTAATGCATAGATTTGTAACAGTGAGCTGTTGAGAAGTTTCCCTGGCTTTGTCCTGGACAAAGTTGCCAAAGCTAGTGAGTTCCAGATAGATGAGACATTGCTGCACAAATTCTTAAATCCTGTAAGGGTACATAATTCATCGTCTGCTACCAGGAAACCCTCTATTAAATGTGTTAAGCATTATTGAAACAAAACTGCTTAATGTTATTAAGAATAATGTAAGGGCTAGATGGATTACATTAAATAACTACCAATGATGATGATAAAAATAATAGCTAACTTTTATTGAGTGCTTAATATGTGCTACAGTATTCTAACATATATTGTTGACATATAAGTACTTAACATATATTAATCCACTTAAATAAATGTAAATGAATAATTTAAAACTAAGGAAAGTTGTTTAGAAGCATTTGGTCCAACCACAAAAATTATAGGTACAAAATTTTTTTGCAGCAAATACTGTATATCTTTTACAAGTAAAATCTAAACTGTTCACTTTAACTAGCTTGATATAATCTAAATATGGTATAGAAATCCCTACTGAGTCATGAGGACCAAGTAATTCATTTAGTGTTTATTAGGTTCCTATTTAATAATCACAGCTACTTAAAGTGAAAATAATTTCACTGTAATTTTCAGTTATCTTTTTAAAAAAATAATAAAGAGGTCAACTTTTGGAGCCTTAAATTGACCTACCTGAAAAGGTTGTTTGTTATTGTAGGTCTTAAGCTCCTGATTCCCCCGACATGCTTCTTTTTAAAATCGATCCTTGCAGAAGCGAGAAATAAATAAAAAAAAGCTTGTGACTTGTATGTCCTTTGCAAAGCATGTATGTTTATTTTCAGGGCCTATAGGATTTTCTTCCCCCCTCGCAGCTGCAAGAATCCATTTCAAGTCATATCGGGTAACAAGGAGCTTATAGCCTACCATAGTAAACAATTATAATAGGTCAGTTATGAGGCTCACATAGTGTAAAATCTGGCTAACATTTTGTATTTAAATCTATTAAAATGCAACCATTATTGGTCACTTCTAAACATATATTTGCTCACCTGCTTGGTGTTAATCTGGACTCAAAACTGTTGGCCTTCATGGTGATGGTATCAGTAAATAGCACATCTTTTGCTGGAGATGCCAAAGCTTCGGAGTGAGATAAGGATGGATGCATTCTTTGTTGCTGTAGTCTTTTCAGTGTAGCATAGCCAAAAGCATCTCTAGAACTTGTGTAACTAAAGTTACAATCTGCTAGACTTTTAATTGTAGCAATAGAGGGTGCTTTAAGGGACTGTGCTCTTCTAGGAAGCGTATGGGAAGAACCTGGTGGCACCAGGGACACCGAATTTGATTTGGAGAGAGACAGATGGTTAGACTGTGGCGTCAAATAGTGGCTTGTCTTAATAGTTTTAGTACTTACCACAGTACTCATGCTTCCACAGTCTGTGTCCATAGTTGTAGCATCTACACCTACTGTCTCTCGTGAAGGACTTGAGCTCATTGAACTTATGCCACTTGTTGTAGTGTCTGTATTAAAACTTTGGCTACGTATCTTCATATGTGAGCTCGTTGAACTTTCTACTACTAACCTCTCTCGGCTTGTATTTTCTCTGTGATTCTCTGTACCAAAATTCTTGGTGAATTTTAAGTCATTTTCTCCAATGCTTGGTGTACTACCAGTGTCTTCAATGTGTTTATTCCCCATAAATGAAGTCTCTAATTGTAATGTTTTCTGTACAGTGGATATGGGTGTAAAATCATCACTATGATTAAAATCAACACTGGGCTCCGTAAGTGTTCTGATGCGCCTGTTGCTTGTCTTACTTTCAGATGATAATTTCCCTCCTTTTGGATCACTGCTACTACGATGTTTTTTGTTAGGCAAAGTAAGTGAATTTAAGATACGATTCTTCACAAGTTTGCTAGAAGCAAAGAAAGGGAATGAATTTTTATCCTTTATGGGTCCAGATCGGTCATAAAATGCTGGCTCTGTATCTTCGTTGATATCAAGGAAAAATGTACTAGTAGAGCTGCTGCCAAACCGGTCATCCTCCAATATGAACATACCTATGATTGAAGGATCAATTAATAAAAGCACATATAAAATGACAAATTCATGATAACTATTAGTGACATCACATTTCAGGAAATTTTTTTTTTAGTCATCTAGAGGAAAAAATTTAAAAATAAATGGTTAAACCATTCAGCTACATGAAAATATCTTTCTTGAAACCCAGAGTTGGGACTTGAATAAAATGTAAAATTACGTAACTTATGAGAATCTCCCGTTATTTCCAAAGAAAACTTATTATAAGACCCACTATGGCACAGGTTACATGAAGTTTCTTTTGATTCTGCAAATATTCAGGATGAAATTAAAGGGAAAAAGGAGACTTGACCATGGATGCTTACTCAATTACTACAGATTCCTAGTGGTTCATCTTTAAATTACTATAGGCAGGAGAAATTCATCTTGTAAGAAATGAATTCCCAATCTTAAAATATACTTACAGAGAACCAAGTGGTAACATTTTAAATTCATGTTTAAATTATGTTTATTTCTCATTTTACCTTAGATACTAAGAAACTCATTAAATTTAGTGCCCAATTCTACTAGAAGATGCAACCCAGGTGAGTGCCTAATGACATCTATAGGATTTTTCTTTTATTAACTTTTCTGTTGAATAATTACAAATACTTCAAATATATTTTGAAAGAAGGTAAAAGAAAATCCTAAGTGAACTTGCATACTGCATTACCATTTCTATATTTTGTCAATTCTAAGATGTACACTTTTCACATTTAATCCCTTCTATTTTCACACAGAATCTGATTCTAGAATCAATATGCATCTTGTAATAGTAGTATGTCCTAGTTTAGTAAGCAGCACTTTTTCTTTCTTCTTCTTTTGTGGTACATAAAATATTGGCATATTTCATAATCCATAGCATCTCAGATTTGGTGAAATACACAGTCTGATAAGGCTGACACTATCTTCTTAAAAAGAAGAATCATGCCTTAAATTTTGTACACCTAACACCACTTAGCACAGGACTTAAAACCACAAGTCATTTTATATATAACTATTTTTGTTACTCTTAACAATTTCACATTTTAAAATTTAGTGCTTCTCTCAAAAATGAAGATGTGAATATATTATCTGTTAAAAATATATTCTGGCTCAACAATCTTGATATCTGAAAAATGAGTAAAAAGATTAAATAAAGAAGGTAGACAAATAAATACTTATTATATTTGTTTCTTTTCTGTCAAAAAAAGGAGGACTGGTTCTTCTGGCACATGGCTTATTACATAACTGTAGGAATTCCCAAAAGCTACTTTAGAATATAAGGAGAGAGAACAATGTAAGCTGGTGATTATACTCTGTGTTATGAAAATATACACATTCTCCAAGAGGCTATTATTGCCAAATAATTATCTTAGACAAAAGCAAATTACAAATGTAACAAATACATTTAAATTTTAAAATTTAAATATAAATGTTAACATTGGCTAACTTTATATGAACCTGTCAGGATACTCACTCGATGGCACAGATTCACTTTCACTATTATGTCTAGAGCTGGTTGACTCTGAGTTCAAACTTAGAGTGCTTGGGATAGATGAAAGCTCATTACAGAGTTGTTCCACATCATCTGGAACCACTGGCCACAGATGTTTGCGACTATGCCTCACAGCATCCCAGTTGTGACATTTTAGAATATCACAGCCTTGTTTGGTTTTAGCTATGAGCCCAAGTACATATACACAGGTCCTGTATATAAAAGATGCAGTAAAAACAGTTATAATTCCAAGCTGAGATTTCTTAAAGCAACCACAGATTAATTTGCTCTATGTACTTTGAACTTTCTCTAAAACCTACCAAAATGGTTTTGTTTGTGGAAAAAAAAAGCTTATTAAGACTAGTTAGGAATAAATTAGCTGCAATAAAAAACAAGCAAACCTTCCCAATAAAAATAGTAATTACAACAAAATAAAAAGAACACAATGCAATATGAGCGAAAAAGATATATTAGCTTTTCTAGTATAAATCTAGAACAGCTGGGCTATTGGAATACTGGAATATCTGTACAACACTATGCCTTACCTGTTACCTACTAGATAAACTTCAATATCATAATAAAAATCAAATTATAGTAGTAAACAAGGAGTTCATTTAACAGTTAATAATCTCGTATCATTAGAATTTTCAGTGGATTAACAGTTATGCATTGCACTTAATCATAAAATACTTTCCCCTAACATCCATTTGTGAATAACAATGTCTACATTAGAAAAATTTCTGAGTTAAATGACCTACCCTCTGATGGAAAGAACTTCACACTGTTTTGCAAGTTTTAGTATATCTGGAATCACGTTTTCTTCCTGTAGCAAATTGAGACCCCAATTTGATGAGCCGATATTTCCCTGAAAGAAACGAAATCACTTACATCAAATATATTTATAAGAGTAACTATTTCAAAAGATTTGGAAAGCTACCAAGAAACAAATTTAACCTCATCTCTGAGAGAGAAAAAATGTAAAAGCCTCCTCACGTAAAAAACATTAGGCATGAATTAATTCTAGTTGTCTTAGCAACAAAACGAAAGTCACGAAACTAATAGTTCAACCATCTATTCTTCAATATAGAGATAATACACTTAAATTGGCAGGAACAATCCAGTCTTAAATATTAATCTAAGAAGTAGTTCCAAAGAAAACAATATTTATCTATTTAGTATAAATGAAAAAAAAAACTGAAAAATCTAAAAATTGCGAAGATCTTACAGAAGTGTTTATTACAAACCAAGGCCCAAAGAGATGCTTTCAGTTTTTTAATTTCTTCCCACTTATCCAAATCTGGTGTACGAACATTACGACAGAGTTCTGTAATAATATTCTGGAGAAAGAAAAAAAAATACCATGAGTAATAATATATTTATGTATTTAATATATTCTTATTGCATCATAAAACCAATATAATGTTCGTTGTCATTTTTGCATACTTAAAATTCTAAATAATTTTATGTAAAATTTCTTGAGAAGCAGCATTAGGGCAGGGGTTCTGAATTCACGTTCTAGAATTATCACTTATCAACTGCATGGCCTTGGGCAAGTTACTTCATCTCCCCATCCTTTGATTTCCTAATATCGAGAAGAGTGATAATAACATTTGCATCATAAGGTTTCAGGATTTAATAAATTATTGCACATACAGTGCTTATCAAAGTATTTGGCACTTAGTATTACTAAATAATCATTCTTTAAAATAGAAAGTAAATTAGTGCTTAGGTTTTATCATACTATGTAAGTAGTAACACTGAGAAAATCATTTAAATTTTTAGTGAAATTTTCAAATGTTAATATGAAAATATTTGTCCCAACAGTTTTCACAGATGTAATATAAAAACACATGAAACTATAGAGTACCTTTATGCAAAACTTTGTGCTCTTGAGATGAATACTGATACAAACGGGAACTAAATTGTTAAATAACTATCGTTCTGTCACATAAACAAATATTCCTATAACTATTTATTTCTAAAATAAGAGAAAGGTTACATTTATTGAAAACAGTTGCATGACGTATTCAGAACCATAAATGCGGTGTATGTATTATAACTCAGAGAACAACTGCTTGCCTATGCTTGCTACATTCCATGAAGTACACGAAAATAAAATGTGCTCACAATCGGCAACTTTGAATTTATTGCTCGGCAAGGATAACTTAATCTGTATCAGGTTCAGTTTAATTTCCCAATGAGTGGAAGAAAAACTCAGTTTTTCAGTACGTTTTTGGAGATCTGAATTTCTCCAATAAGCTCTAAGAAAAGAACTCAGATCTTCATGGGATTGCTTATTCTACATAACAAGTTAGTTATTTGAAAGGTCATACACAAGTCAGTTAATGCATTGCAAGGCCATTAATATTTCTCAGGTTAATAAATATAGAATGCCTAAGTCAATTACAAAATAGATGAATTTAAAAGCAATTACACCACTGATATTAAAGCTTTTGAGAAGTTTTTGCAAAGGTAATATTTTAGCAATGTTAAGATTTTGTTTTTTTTTTTACTATTGTAACTACTTAAAATAAGTGAATTATGTTTTTACCTGTACTTCCAACAAATGGCAGCCTGTTTTATGGTGTACTAGTTGTCCATAAAGGTGTACAGGCAGGTAGACATGAGGACGCTGTAATCTAGTATAATAAAGATGATTACTATATCTCTTGGCTAATTTAAATATGCTAATTAGAAAAGAATTTTAATAAATATTTGATAAATAAAATTAGATACAACTCTCCAGCATAAATAAAAATATGAAAGTAACAAGGAATGAGGATTTCTTAGGTAAAATATAGGCTGGGCATCCCTAATCCAAAATGATCCAAAATCCAAAACTTTTTGAGCACTGACATGACACTGTAAATGGAAAATTCCACACATTAGAATTTAATGCAAACTATTTCATACACAAAATTACTTATAACACTGCATAAAAATAAGTTTAGGCTACGTGTATAAGGTGTATATGAAACAGATTAATTTCATGTTTAGACTTGGGTACCATTTCCAAGATATCTTGTGATATATATGCAAATATTCCAAAATCTGAAAAAATCTGAAATGCGAAACATTTCCGGACTCAAGCATTTTGGATAAGTGATGTTCAACCTGTAACAGTTTATCAGATCTCAAAGCACTGGTAAGAGAATCTAGGGCTAGAAATACAGACTGGGGTGCCAGCATGGAGTATATGTGAATGCGTTATCAGTAAGGATATTCAACATGCTATGAATGCCACTGAATTTTTGAGCAATTAATGCTGCGCATTAAGATTCTTCCTATATCATGTAAGAAGCAGAATGTACAAAACTCAGAAATGTTAAAAATAATTTATGATGAACTAGTTTTAAATCTGTAATTGAGAACTAGCACTGGGTACACACCTTTGGTTACTCCGACGAACATAGTTATCACCATCAACAGGCTTCCGATAAGTAGTAAGTGCTTCATTGAGTTGTTCCTCAATCAAGTCAACATATTTGGAGTTATATTCCTAGAGGATGATATTGTTTTAATTGCACATAGTATCACAATGAGTCACTAAATTTAGAATATGTCAGATACTTAGCAAAGGGTAGACAGAGGTATTATGAATGCAAATGTTCTATCATATCCATAAGCTTTTGGCTCAGGTTTCAACTAGTACTATATACTAATGACCCCCATATCCGCCATCTTCCTCACAAATCTGAGCTCCACATCCACATTTTCAAGCCATCACTTGGTTATTGCACAGACAATGCCAGTTCAACATACTGAAGAATCATTATCCTAATCTTAACAAACCACTTTTTATAAATGTGATCTCTTAATAGTGATCCATTATATATTCAGTCATTAAATTAGAAACCTTATGAGCCAAGTTGGACCTCTTATTTACTGTATCCAATCAGCCCACAAATTCTGTCCATCTTATTTTGAAAATGCCCAGAAAATGTGTCCTTATCTATTCAACCTAACTACCAGTGAAGTTCAGGCAGTCATCAATTCTTGTTTCTAAACTTGTGTCAATATTCCCAGACTTTCCCTTCAATGATCAAAATTCCACCTCTCCACTGCAACCTGTCAGATTACTAAAGTACAACTCTGATCACTCTTTAAAAGCTGTTAAGAATTCCCCACTATATATACAATTGAAATCCCTTAGGATGATATAATATGGCTTACTAGGCCTTTTACAATCTACCTTTAATTTACCATTCCAGCCTCATCTTGCCACTCCACGCTTATCTTAGTTCCAACTACCTTGGAATATGACTTTCTTTATAAGTCTATAATGTTCCAATGATCTACACAGCTTTATTCTGCTCCTTCTTCCGTGGATAGCCTTCTTCTAATTTATTTGCCTACTTACTCCTCAAGACCATTTCAAGTATCACATCTACTGCGCCTATCCAACATTTCTTCTGATAATCCCTAAGGCAGAATCATTAATCTCTCCTCTGTGTTCCCTTATACCTTGCATATAACTTTGTTATAGCTCTTATATTTTATGCTATTTTCAAGCACTGCACCAATATTCTAAGCAATTTTCTAATACTATGATTTGTATAATAAATTTTATTATGACGATTTAAATATCTTCTAGGAAACAAACCTATCACATCTTGTCTCGGTTCTACAATTCATCAAATACTAAAAGACTTCATGCCTTAAGTTGTATGCTTCAAAGTTTTAGTCCATTTAAGGAGTATCTCTTATGAAATATGGTTCAATACAGACACTATAAAAGAATCTGTAACTGTTAACAAAAAAGAGAAAACAGGATAACTGATCTGAAATGATGAAAAATCTAAAAATCATTTATATTGGTAAAGATCATTTTGACCACGGGTTTCCAAGATGCTTTGATGACTTATAATACTTCAAACAAAATAATGAAGCCACAGCAATCACCAGCTAAAGAAAAGCTAGAAAAGTTGTTTCATATCTTCAAACTACTCCCTTCTTAGCAGGTTTCCCTATGACAGCAAGTTCATTCTCAGATTTAGGTAAAGTAGTATCCTAAAGTAAAGTTTAACTAAATGATTATATCTCCTTGGGATTTCAATCTCCCTTCATTTAAAAAAATTATTTTAGTTTTAGCTTAAAAGGGCTCATGCAAAGTTGTAGGCCATATTAAGGGACCCAAGAATGAAAGAAATGATAAAAAGGCCAAAAATTAGATTATAAAATCAAATGAGTTGAAAGTCAAATTTCAACAGAATGAATACAGTCAACAGTTCAGAACAAAAGAAATAACTGTAGTTTAAAAAAATGTATAACTATAAATATTAGCAATTATGCAGAATTTAGGACTCAACTTGATATTGATGTTTAAATATTTAACCTTATTAATTTCAAAACACTGATATAAAAAACCATCCTCTAAATTCACAAATCAATTTCAGAAGATAAAAACACACAAATTCAATCTTATTCAAATAAGAAGTTACCTTGTGCCACTTTTCCAACTGTTTTGCTATATAACCTCTTTCATTCAGATAGGAAAATCCTTTTGGAATGGAGAGAAATCTGCAAATTAAAACAAGCAATAATTTAACATTGAGTCTGGCAAAAAAGTATCTTAAGAAGCCAAAATAACTAAAATTTAAAAAAGTATAAGGAGCTAAAAGACTTTAGGAATAGTTCGTTCCTAAAACTAAAAGGTCAACTATAATTTATTATAACTTCAATTACAAATAAATTTTCACAATCTTTGCAACAACACGCGAACCCAATCACAATAAAGAAAATGTCAGCCAGGGACGGTGGCTCATGCCTGTAATTCCAGCACTGTGGGAGGCCAAGGTGGGTGGATCACCTGAGGTCAAGAATTCAAGACCAGCCTGGCCAACATGGTGAAACTCCAACTCTACTAAAAATACAAAAAATTAGCTGGGTGTGGTGGCGTGTGCCTTTAGTTTCAGCTACTTGGGAGGCTGAGGCAGGAGAATCACTTGAACTTGGGAGACAGTGGTTGCATTGAGCCAAGATTGGACCATTGCACTCTGGCCTGGATGACAAAGTGAGGCTCTGTCCCAATAAAAAAAAAAAAAAAAAAAAAAGGAAAATGTCATGAAAAGTATGAATAGACCAAAAAAAAAATTAAAAAAAAGAAAAACCCAAAACAATGAAAAGACAATGTTTCAATATTAAAAGGTAAACTCTTTAGCGTATTTCCCATTTGGATTTGAATCTATCTTTAAAATACACTGCCAAAGAACACAACAAAAAAACATAACTGAAAATTTACCTCAGGAGGAGAAGCAAACCCTTGTCTCCGAGGTGGGATAACGCTGGTTTCATCTGAATGAGAGCATGAAGATTGGCCTAAAAGAGATTATCATTATTTTTTACAATTGTATAAAAACAGGAAAATTTTTAGTTCCAAAATGCCTATTATATCCTTTTACAAAACTGTCAAATGAGTATTTCAAAAAAATTTAAGTATTAAATTATAAAAAATGAACCTTTACCTTGTCTTCACATGCTTCATCGAGGATATCAAGAGCTTCAGAAGAAATCGTTTTGTTTTTATCATGTAGCTGGGTCACTAACAACTCAATTCCCCAATTATTAAAGAATTCAACATTAGCTCTCAATAATACCCTTAAATGTTTTGTTGCATAGAGTCTGCAGGCCTATAAAGATAAATGAATACATTAAAAAAAAAAAAAAAAACTTCACCATAAATAGCCTATTTGATTTTATTTTGGGATAGTCCTGCTACTTGAAAAGGGAAGAATGCCTGGAACTGGTGGTCTAGCTCTTGATATGAATACTTTTTTGGTTCTTGTAAAATAAAATACTACCCTTTCTATCTAGCAGCTTCTTCCCCGTGATATAAAAACATGAGTACTATATGCAGTTCCTTGGAGAAACTAAAATTTTAAAGTAAACTCAATTTCCATATCATATTCTTAGCACTTAAAATTAATTTTACTTAGCCCAAAATTCATAAAGTAGTGAATTAATTGGTTATAAAAATAATTTTACTGGCTATGTTATACTCACATCAGTAGCTGCAGTTAAAATTTTGGAAAGGATGACTCTAGCCAATCCATCTCTGCTATAGTCCAAGCTAGAAACAGTAAGTTTTAGCAAGTGATCTTGGTTTTTCAAGGAGCAAAGATTAAGAAGACTTAAAAGAAAAAAAAATAAGAAAGGTTAAAAGAAATTACTATATTGATATATTAATTAAACAAATATTTTTTCCAGCTTTACTGAAGTATAAATGACAAATAAAAATTGTATTATTCAAGGTGTATAACTTGATTTGATATACACATACATTGTGAAGATTACCACAATCAATGAACACATCAATCATCACACACAGTTACTATTTTGAATGCTGGAGTGGGAAGAGCATGAAGTCAATTCAATGTATATTTTTAAAATTCCTAATATAAACAAGCTTTTCGGAAAGGAAGCATTTAATAACAACAATTTTAAAAAGAATATTAAAGCAAAGATAATGCTAATTTAAAATAAAACTTAACCAAACACATGTATACAGACTAAAAAGCATACCATATCTAACTACATTAAAAATAAAGTTCATGTATCTATTGCAACAAAATCTAGGAATGCTCACCACTGAAATACACTGCATTTTTCCAGCATTTTAACTCCATGAGGGTGGCAAGAAAGTGTTCCAATAAATAAAAAGTAGTGTTGACTAAGGGTGGTCAATAAACCATTGTTTTGAAGACTTCTTTCGGGTTTCATTCCAGATGAAGCATTGAGCCACTGAACAATATCCTTTACTAGATCTTCTAAGTATCCTTGCCCATCCTAAAAGTAAATACATTGTGATATTGTGAGAAAAGCATTCAAAATCTGTAATTGGAAAATCAGCTTCAATCAAGTACAAAAACTTAATAATAATGATGAAGTTACCAATAATAGCTATCAATCAGTGAGCACCTATTGTTTTTTAATCCACTTCAACACAATGCTGCATGGAGATGATATTATTCTCCATTTTACAGAAGAGTAAACCAGGTCTTCTAGAGGGCAGATAACTTGCCCAGTCTCATAACTAGTGACTAAGTCGGGATTCAACTCTAGGTCTGGGATCATTTCCTATGTTTCCAAATACAGCTTATGCATATTCAGAAATAAAAGCAAAACAGAAGGTGGAAACAGAGGGAGGGTAAGGGAAGCAAATTCAATAAAAAACATTTGCTCTGGAAAATATTCAGAATGCCCACCTCTTCAGATTCAAGAAGAAATTCTGTAAACTGGCAACCTACAACCGTGAGCTGTTTGGCCTTGGCAAAATCCAGATCCAAGTTGGCATATAATTTACTGCTGGGCTTGTAAAAATAAAGTAGTCTCCGTACAAACCTAAAATCAAAACACAAGTAGCAACAAGGTAAGAAATGAAGCAATTATTTTAGAATATTAACCATTACTTAGGACATAATAAGACTTTCAGAATATGTTTTGGGTCTGAACCATTGGGATAAATGGCAAGAAATGTATTAAAAGTGGTTGGTACATGATATGGTCTGCCTGTGCCCCCACCCAAATCTCATCTTGAATTGTAGTTCCCATAATCCCCATAATGTTGTGAAAGGGACCTCATGAGAGGAGATAAGATTATGGGGGCAGTTACCCTTATGCTGTTCTCGTGATAGTGAGTGAGTTCTCACATCTGATGTTTTTATCACCAGCTTTTCCCCCTGTGCTCTGTACTTCCCTCTCCTGCTGCCATATGAAGAAGGATACGTTTGCTTCCCTTTCTGCCACAATTATGTTTCCTGAGGCCTCCCTAGCCATGTGGAATTGTGAGTCAATTAAACCTCTTTCCTTTATAGATAATTTCCATATTATCTGTAGAGGCAGTTATAAATAACTGCCAGTCTCAGGCAGTGATTTATAGCAGCATGAGAATGGACTAATACAGTACATTTCATACCAAAAAAAAACCCAAAAACCAAACAAACAAAAAACCTTCATTTAAAAAAATATCTCTGTGGAGTAAGAATTTTATGGTGAGATGGTTAGAAGAAAGATGCTAGCCGGATGAATGCATATTTAACATAGCTAGAATATAAAAATTGGATAAATGAGGATGTCACCTGAACTTAAATTTTCTTCTACTGTATTCATGAAGAACCTTGTCCCATGGCTCAATAATGTTCTATTGTTAAGATAATTGTAAGATACTACACTATGATTTTGTTGGTTTTTCACAATTAGGCAAAAGGTCAAGCATAAAAGTTGCAATTTAGGCCAATGAATTTATAGACATAATTTATGATCTTTCAACATTATATCTTTCAACATTATGTTCTAAGCTTCTACTGAATTTAGTTCAGTTCAATTTCATGCACTACAATTCAATCCAATAGAGGTGTCCAATCTAGGAGCTGGGAAAACAAAGTTGAGTAAGACATCATCTGTGTTCTCAAGGAGTATAAAAAGTCAGTACTATGCTTTTATATTTCAGTGCAATTTATAAGTTATCTTCATTTCTTAAAATTTTTATAGATATTAGGTTACATATCATGAATAGAGAATGCAATCAAATAATAATGTTAATGACATCAATTTCTCAAACATACTAAGGACCTCTTTCTGAGATCAGCAGTAATAGCTGGTTAGTCTAAACTCAGGAGTAAAAACATATGGGTGTAATGAAGAACAGCATCGTAGCTTAAAGTGTTCTTCACGCTACAAACATTTGCACGGGTTACGGAAGGTGTGGTTAAAGAGAATGTAAACAGCAGTTATAATGGATAACTCCAAAGTCAAACAGGAATAAAAGTTGTATATTAAAAATATAAGTCTTTATTATGTCATCCTCATATGTTAGGGCTAAGACCCACTATACAATTGATATTACCCCAATTTGAAAAACTTTTATCTCAACTACTTCATCTATTCCACAACTAAAAGCAGAATGTAAATAACTAGAAAAATGCACTCCAGCCTGGGCGACAGCGAGACTCTGTCTCAAAAAAAAAAAAAAAAAAAAAAAAAAATAACTAGAAAAAGAATTTGCTAATATGTTTTGGTTATAAAATAAGACTATATTAAAAAACATATGAGTACCTATTGAAGAGAAATTGTTAAAATGTATGTATATGTCTTTAAAATTATTACATATTTTAACAGGCATTAGGCCTAATATCCATATTTAAGTTCTTTAAATTTAAATGCAAAATAGTTCTTACATACCTGTGTAACTGTTCATCTTTATAGTTTCTTAGATTTACATTTGGCCACTAGAAAAACATAATATGTTATATTACATATGCACTTATCAATTCTCAAACATATAAGATAATTACGTTATAATTAATAATAAAATTAAAGACAAGCCATTACCATGAAGTATCTTTTCATACCTTAAGAATGGTCCCTATAAGATTCCAATTCCATTCAAGATTCTCTTTATGTTGAAGGACTTGGCTATCTCTAAGGTTAATTAAAAGAGCTTCCTCTGTATCCTAAAATCATCAGAAAGTAATAAGAAAAATTAAGGCAAACTGTCCTCATATCAGAAAACTAAGTTCGAATTTGAAAACCTGAAAGGCAGCTTTTCCATTTAAGGATAGATCAAGGTTTTTTAAAGTTATAAAAACCCATCTCCAAATTATAAAACTCAGAAGCCATCTGAAAATTCATATGCATGAAGAAAAGTGTAAACTCAAACACATGCATACTAAAATCCAGTGGTTAAGGAATTAACATGTTGTTTTTAAGTTGAAAATCATGATTTCATGTCAGCACCTTAAGAACAAATATATCTTTCTGAACTCGGAGATACTGATCCCGTTTCTGGTGTGTTGCAATTGCTTTCTGAATAATGTGGTCTAAATGAAGACTATAAGGCTTAGGTCCTCGTTTCTTCATTTCATGGAAGCGTTTTAAACAGTTCAAGGCTGCACTGGCTCGCCTAATGAGAAAAACAATTCAATTAATACAACATAATTTAAGAGATTACCTTGGTAAATTATTAAAGCTTATGTAAGTTCAAGGCTAGAAATTATTATTGATAAAGTAAATTATTTCATCAAATTTGGAGAGATAAATACAAAAAATAAACAACACTACTGATTTATATAAAGACACACTGATTATTTAGATGCAATTGAACATGTACTTACTAAACTTTTCTTCTATGGTGGTAGGTATTTTTTGTATATTGGTTTTAAGAACGCCTACAAGGTCAGAAACCTAGTTTTCTATATTTTCTTATCAAAGTTTTAAAGCTTTGCTTTTCACATATAAATCCTTAATCGGCCTGAAATTTATTTTTGTTTACGATATGAGGTTTAAATAATTTCACTGTACTCCCATATGGATAATCAATGATCCCAGTATCAACTGAACAGCCTCTATTTTCCACATTGGTCTGTAACTGCAAATGGTATATTTTTATAAATTATATTTAATTCTTTGTGGTAAATAAAAGCGCCATTTTCAAGAATTTGGTGGCAAGTCTCACCTTCAGAATTTCTAGTAAGTAGAATTTTTAAATATTGGGATGTGCTGACTGAAAAGTATTTATCAATAAAGAAAGCTTACTGAGCTAAACATAAAACTATTTTAAGAGGACTATTCTTACTGGAATTCTGAAGATAAATTTGAATTCCTGATGAACCCTGGAATTTGTGGCCATAATCTAACCCAGAGTTTAGGTCTATCAGGTATTGGGAAAGTATATTCTTCCATCATGAAACTACTAATACAAAAGCTAAAAGCTACTATTACTGATGTAAGCCTAGAGACAGAACTGAGATAACTCCTAATGCCCTCAGTTTATAAGACAACTTTGGTCTGTTAAATAGTATTTCCAATGGCAGAATGAAAATTAAGATTATTAAGTGTACTTTATTATAAAAGCTAAGTAAACTTTTCAAAAATGTACTATAACTCTTAACAAAAATACATAGTTTTGAATAGCTAAAAAATTCCATTTCACTAACATCAAGCAAAAAAATAAAATGGTCCATATACGTTTCTGATCATAATAACAAAATAAAAAAACAACCACAAAAAGACATTCCTAGCCTAGATATAAACTTTGCCAAGTCAAACTAAGTTCCTTCTAGCACTTCCCAATTGAGCCCTTCCATCATTACCTTTTATATATATTTTATTATTAGCACTGGAATTCCAGCAGAGCTACAGTTGTATTATCATAATTTTGTTTGTAAATTCTATGTTTGCAGTATCTCCTTTAGTATCAAGAGTTCAGCTTATTGCTATGTGGCCCAGTAGTACTTGTTACTAAATTCCAACATTTTTAACCATGCAAGTAAAATAATATATTAATACTGTAAAGCTTTATTTGAAATAGTTCATAGACATAAAAAAAAAGAGCCAGAATTGCTGCTCATGACATAAAGGAGTCCAAAAATCTCTCAGCTAACATTTTCAGTAATATGATAACCATTCTATATCCTTGTCTACAAACATGCTAGAAAAAAGTGATTTTATTATACTATTAGTATTTTGTAGCCTAAAAAACACATTATTAAATATTTTTAGAACTATTAATTTTTCCTTTAGCAAATTCCTTAAAAGAATTTCCCACTATAACCTATCCATACTATTTTTTTTAAAAGAAGAGACAATAATCTAATTCGATATTAAATACATCAAACAAAAGCTTTGCTAAAGCTCTGATACTTACAGTCTCTTTTCCTTGGGGATATCAAAGGATGCAGCCATATTCATTAGGGTTGGCAAGCAGTGCAAATGATGGCTATGTGAATGAGGAAGAATTGTGTTTGCCTAAAATGAAGCATAACATTTTACATGAGTTTTCAGAAGTAGAAATAGTTTATGTTGTAGATTACCTGCATATATAATGCTGTATTCAAGACTATTACAAATTCTGAGGTTTTACTCATAAAATTAACTTATTTTCTCAATACATGCTTATTTATATTTTTATCATATCTATAATACTTTCAACAAGGATGAAATATACAGATACACACATATTAACATAACCATTAAGTTTCATAGATTCTTTATTATAATATTATGGTTTTAAGTGGTACCCAGTTAAACTCAATTCTTAAATGACCAGAAGGGATTATATGTCAAAACACTACAGGAATCAACCTATGTTTAAAATAACATTTAAAATGCTAGATGCCATATCCAAATTTATGAGTTGACTTCTTAAGTTTTAAAAACTACTTTCTCAAAATAGATTTGTCCCATATGCCATAATCTTTAAAACAAGAAATATTAATTTCTACTTTCCAAACAAAAACCTCACTACCCAACCAGCTATCAATGAAGACAAGTGCACTGATCAAATGTGGAAGATAGAAAACATAAGAATAATAAGCAAAATAACTAGCTCTTTTATTTCAAGAGAATTACAGACTTCTGGGTATGGGACAAGGGAAAAAGATAAAATGTATAGAGATTCCTTCATATAAAAGCAAATAACTCTGAATGTTGGTATTCTTGAATAGGAAATGACATCTTAAGAATTAAAAGACAAATAATCAGACCTGAAAGCCTCTGACTCTACATAATTCTTTCACAGAGGGGCCAAAAAAGAACAGAGCAAGCAGCTAAATAATTCACTGATTTAAAAAAAGAAAGTTAAATTAAATTCTGCTTAATGCTCTTTACCTCACTCACACAGGCCAGTCGCTATGAAGGGGAAACAAGGGTAGGAAGGAGGGGAAGAGATCAAGAAAGAAAAACCTAAACAAAAAACATCTGCTAAAAATAGCAAACTATGACATAATTTCAAAAGATTTGCCATAGAATCAATTCTTCCTTAATGAGTTTTAAATGGCTCTTTTTATTTTGTATTTACTAACTAGTAAGTAATCTAAAAATATAAATTCCTACCTTGCAAACTATCAGGGATCCCTCACTGATCGATTTGCTGAGAGTAAAGAATTGTCAAATCACTTTCCTAGCTCCTACTTTCCAAAAGTTACTGTAATCACAAAATCATGGTGAAAAGAAAAACAAAAACCAAAAAAACAAAAAAAGCCCATCTTCTGAACCTCAAACTACAAGTTTATAGAAAAGACTATAATGTTCAACCAAGACTGTATTTAAAGCTTCTGCACAAAGCTTTCTAAAATTCAGGCACTGACTACCATGTATCAAGTACATTCTTAGCAGACTGAAGTAGTATCCATAGTTTTGCAATTTTTTGCTTCTTAGGAAGTCTTTCTGAGATCAATTAAGATTTACAGGACGAAAATGTCAACTTTGAAAGTGAGTGTAAAAATCAACATTTCAGTACTTTGCATGTTGTATATTTATTCCATTTACAAAACCAATCGAAATATGCGTGTGCATGCGTATGCGCGCACGTACGTATCTATCTCAGGATACAGTACCAAGGGCTTTTTGTAATGCTAAGATAAACATTTATAAGAAATGCAAATTTATTTTGAGATAATACAAAGCAACACCATTAAAATAACTTGTTTTATAAATTCAAACATTAAAGGTATGAAACATATAATCAGAAGTTGCTAAACTTACCATATGTAAAAGCTCTCCTAAAAGGATGGTAGCTCTAACTGAGATATGATCATCACTGTTTGTTATCACTTCAACTAGGCCCTTTGAAAATAAAAAGATAACACCACTGTTGCAAAATAATACATATGAAAACATGTATGTGTCAGATTTATTTTTCACTCTGAATTTTTTTTTTTCTTTTTTTGAGACAAGAGTCTCGGCTCTGTTGCCCAGGCTGGAATGCAATGGCAAGATCTCGGCTCAGTATTAACCTCTGCCTCCCAGGTTCAAGCAATTCTCGTGTGTCAGCCTCCCGAGTAGCTGGGACTACAGGGGTGTGCCACCATGCGTGGCTAATTTTTGTACATTTAGTCGAGACACAGTTTCACCATGTTGGTCAGGCTGGTCTCGAACTCTTGGCCTAAAGTGATCCACCTGCCTTGGCTTCTCAAAGTGTTGGGATTACAGGTATGAGCCACCACGCCTGGCCTGAAAGAATCTGTTAGAGAAAATAAACAAAACGGAATAAAATAAGGTTTGTAAGTCTTACCTCTAAAAGTCCATTACGAATAAATGCAGAGAGTATCAATGCCAAATAATTATCCATGAGGTCTGGCCTGGAAAAAACAGCACAGAAACAATTTAAATAAAGTTTCATAGATTACACAGTCTAACATAAAAACCCTAATTCTAATAAATTGAAACCCTTTCTGTATTTAAATTCTACCTGGATCTGGCACGATGAGGAAGAATAGTTTTTGCCTCAGCTGCCACAAAGCCATCTGAAAGCCTCCAACTGTCTTGGAACCTCCCTGGATCTAAAATAGTTAAAATATGGTAGGGAAAAGATTAGATATCACTGAAGCATTTCAGATAAGTATAAAACCATCAGCTAGCCAGGCTATAAAGAACTTTAAAATGTGCTGGTTAAATACCATATATTCAAAAAGATATAGACAAAAATTAGTTATGTAAATATACGCAGATCTAATTTCCTTCATTTTGGGACTTCGGTACTTTAAGTCATTTGGCTCAAATAATATGAGAATTAGATAATCTGAGGATTACACAGGTTTCTTACTGTTTCCTCTTTTCCTTTTTTGGCCCATTCCTATTAATTTAATTGCTGTAAGAGCCAAGGTGATAAAGAAGAAATTAAAATTTCTGTCTTAGGAACTTGAGGTTTTATTTTTATGTTAATTTTCTGTCACAATTACACAGCAAGAAAAGAAAATGGTGTTCAATATTTAGTATTTCTCCTTTTAGGAGCTTTGTCTCCATTAAATAAAAATTACAATATATGAAAAGACACAAACGTACTTCAATACTTACCTACACTGAGTAGTGCTTCTATGAACTCCTCAGTCACAACAGGTAGAGGAAGACGAAAGATATCATAAAGCACTTCAAGTAGACCTCGCTAAATTAGCAAACAAATACACCTCATTTATTTTTATGAAACACTTCTAAGATTTTTAAATGTTCTATTCACATAATTTTTAAAATGATAAAAACAGAACTATTAATACAATGACATGCCACATAACAACATTTTAGTCAATGATGGATCACATATACGATGGTCGTTCCCTAAGATTACGATGAAGCTGAAAAATTCCTATCGCCTAGTGAAACTATAGCAGCAGTCATATTGTCTGTCACAGGGCAATATTTACTCAACTGTTTGTGGTGATGCTGCAGTAAACAAACCCACTGCACTGCCAGTTGTTTAAAAGTATTATATATAGAATTATGTACAATTACATAATACCTGATAATGATAATAAATGACTATGTTACTGGTTTACCTATTTACTATACTACATCTTTTATCATTATCTTAGAGTGTACTCCTATACTTAAAAAAAAAAGCACTTTGGGAAGCCAAGGTGGGAGGATTGCTTGAGGCCAGAATTTTGAGACTAGGAACATAGTGAAATCCCATCTCTACAAAAAATTTAAAAATTTACTGGGTGTGGTGGCACATTCCTGTAGTCCTAGCTACTCGGGAGGCTGGGGGAAGATGATCACTTGAGTCGAGGAGTTCGAGGATGCAGTGAGCTATGATCATTCCACTGCACTCTAGCCTGGGTGACAGAGCAAGACCTTGCCTCTTAAAAAAAAAAAAAGTTAACTGTAATACAGCCTCAGGCAGGTATTCCATAACAAGACATGGTTATCACATGACAGCTTCATTCATGTATACTGCCCTGGAGGCATTCCAGACATACAAGGTATGGAGGTGGAAGACAGTGATACTGATGATCCTAACTCTGTGTAGGCCTAGGCTAGTCTGTGTGTGTGTGTGTGTGTGTGTGTGTGTGTGTGTGGCGGGGGGGGGGGGGGCGGTTTTTTGAGGCAAAGTCTCGCTCGTCTCCCAGGCTGGAGTGCAGTGGCACGGGCTCACTGCAACCTCCACCTCCCGGGTTCAAGCAATTCTCCTGCCGCAGCCTCCTGAGTAGTTGGGATTACAGGCACCTGCCACCACGCCTGGCTGATTTTTGTATTTTTAGTAGCGATGGGGTTTCACCATGTTGGCCAGGCTGGTCTCGAACTCCTGACCTCAGGTGATCTGCCCGCCTTGGCCTCCCAAAGTGCTGGGATTACAGGTGTGAGCCACCGCACTGGCCTGTGTTTTTGTTTTTAACAAAAAAGTTTAAAAAGTAAAAAAATTTAAAAACAGAAAAATCTTACAGAATAAGGATATAAAACCAAAAAAATTTTGAATGCCCATACAATGTGTTTGTGTTTTAAGATAAATATTATTGCAAAAGAGTCAGAAGTTTAAAAAATTTGAAAGTTATAAAGTAAAAAGTTTACAGTAAGCTAATTATTTTTGAAGAAAAGAATTTTAGTAAATTAAACGTAGCCTAAGTGTACAAGTCTGTAAAGTCTACAGTAGTGTATGGTCACGTCCTAGGTCTTAACATTCACTCACTTCTCACACATTGACTCATCCAGAGCTACTATTAGTCCCATAAGCTCCATGCACTGTAAGTACCCTATATAGGTGCTGTATTTATAATTTTTTTTTTTTTTTTGAGATGGAGTCTCGCTCTGTGGCCCTGGCTGAAGTGCAGTGGCATGATCTCAGCTCACTGCAACCTCCACCTCCCGGGTTCACGCCATTCTTCTGCCTCAGCCTCCCGAGTAGCTGGGACTACGGGTGCCTGCCACCACGCCTGGCTAAGTTTTTTCTAATTTTAGTAGAGACAGGTTTCACCGTGTTAGCCAGGATGGTCTCGATCTCCTGATCTCATGATCTGCCCGCCTCGGCCTCCCAAAGTGCTGGGATTACAGGTTGAGCCACCGTGCCCGGCCAGTATTTTTAATCTTTTATACTGTATTTTTATTGTACCTTTTCTATGTTTAGATGTTTAGATACACGAATTCCATTGTGTTACAACTGCCTACAGTACTCAGTACAGTAACAGGCTATACAGGTTTGTAGCTTAGAAGCAATAGGCTATACCACATAACCTAGGTGTGTAGTAGGCTATACCATCTAGGTCTGTGTAAGTACTCTAGGATGTTCACAGGGTGAAATCATCTAACAGTGAGTTTCTTAGAACACATTCCTATCATTAACCAAAGCATGATTATACCGTATTTTGAAACTGTATAAGGCCTATATTAGAGAAGGGATAACTAAATGCTTACTACTACATACATCACTTAATCTAGTCATTAAATTTTTCATTAACCTAATTATGCAAAAAAGCAATTTTCCCAAGGTCATGGAGCTAACAAAAAAGTAAATAAAACCAGAGGTTAAACCCCAGTTGGTCAGACTCTCCAAAGATCATGTTCTTTTTCCACCTATTGAGTAAGAAGTGAATTATCTCAACAGTTTGTTACCTGCTTACAGATCTTTCCATTTATAATCATATCCTTCCATTTCCATTATCTAAATAATTTTTATTTCACATTTAAACAAGGCACAATTTGTTTAAATTTCTGTAAATATTTCTGGCTAACATTTTCTAATAACATTTTTCAGCTCCAAGTTTGGTTCATATAAGGAAGGGCAAAGGAAAGAAACAAAATTAAAACAAATAAAAACATTTAAGGAGAAAGGAAAAAAATCACTTTAAGAATTCTCTTTTCCTTCAAATTCAATTTAACTGTATAATACAAATTCTTACAAATAATTTAGAAATATACCTAATATAGAAATATAAATAACTCCATTTTAATCAAAACCACCATCGTTAAAATAAAATCTCACCACATATTACAAAACTTAAGTTAGAAGGCATAAATACATTTACCTTTTGTTAAATGTAGTCTGTAGTGCTTGAACCTTTTATAGTGAGAATGCCCTTGTGTGTTGTTTATATTGTTTTAATGAATAAAGCATAATTAAGTTCATATTTTCAACTCAACTTTTTTTTGTTTTTTTGAGATGGAGTTTCGCTCTTGTTGCCCAGGCTGGAGTGTAATGGTGTGATCTTGGCTCACTGCAACCTCCAACTCCCAGGTTTAAGTGATTCTCCTGCCTCAGCCTCCTGAGTACTTGGGATCACAGGTACCCACCACCTAAGTAGCTGGGATTACAGGTGCCTGGCTAATTTTTTGTATTTTTAGTAGAGACGGGGTTTCACCATATTGAGGAGGCTGGTCTTGAACTCCTGACCTCAGGTGATCCACCTGCCTTGGCCTCCCAAAGTGCTGGGATTACAGGCGTGAGCCACCATGTCTGGCCTCAACTCAATTTTTAATACAGCCATTATTCCTAACAGCAGCAATTTTTTTTTTTTTTTTGAGATGGAGTCTCGCTCTGCCACCCAGGCTGGAGTGCAATGGCGCTATCTCAGCTCACCGCAACCTCCGCCTCCTGGGTTCAAACGATTCTCCTGCCTTAGCCTCCTAAGTAGCTGGGATTACAGGCATGTGCCACCATGCCCAGCTAATTTTTATGTTTTTTTTTTTTCAGTAGAGATGGGGTTTCACCATGTTGGTCAGGCTAGTCTTGAACTCCTGACCTCATGATCCACCCACCTCGGCCTCCCAAAATCACAGGCATGAGCCACCGCGCCCAGGCAACAGCAATATTTTAAAGGATTCCTATTATATTTAGGGTTTAACTAAGTAGTAAATATTTACTTGTGTATTTTAAAAATATGATCTAGATTAACAACTAATGAGGAAAAAGCATCACCTGAAATAATTTTTTTTTATAATTAATTCCCACTGTTAAAGGTCCAGGAATGAAACAATCCTAATAACTTTTACCTACCCTTATTTCCATATTTGGTATGCAAAGTACTCCTATTAGAGACTGGATCCCAGAATTTCCAGGTTTACATAAATTAATAATACCTAAAGAGGACAGAAAGAAAAAAAAAATCACTGACATGAATTTCAAAAAAATTTCTATAGCAATGTATAATATAAAATTTGTTGTATTTTTCTAGGCAAAATTATATGATTATCTATGATACTATTTGGTCATCATAAGAACTATTATATAACTGAAATATATTTGAAGCATACTCCATATTTCTCTATTGATTAGAGATTACCAATAATTTCATCACTTAAATTCCATCTTCAGTATCTGTTTAATATCCAGAAAGTTCATGAGTCTGACTGCCCGACGAACGCTTCTCTGGGAGTAAGAACACGGGAGAAAATCAGACAATGGTCTGTCTCCCCTCTTTTATGCTCCTCACTTTAAAGTGAAAAACTCTACTTGGCATTTATTATTTAAAAGTTCAATTCTAAAATACGCTGAATGCACAGATGAGTATAAGCAACAGACTTCAAATAAATTATATGATTCAAAATTTTTAAGTTACAGAACTAAGTTGAACAATTTTAAACATATTAAAATCATGTCACAAAAGATGTATGAATAGCCAATAAACACACACAAAATGCTCCATATCATTAATCATCAGGGGAAATGCAAAATATACCTACTAGAATAGCTAAAATGAAAGACTTACAACACCAAATACTGACAAGGATGCAGAACAACTGGGAGTCACATACACTGATGATGGGAGTATAAAATAGTATAAGTATTTTGGGAAAAAGTCTGGCAGTTTCTCATGGACACAAACATACATCCAATCTCAGACCCAGCAATTCCATTTAGGCATTTATGCAAGAGAAATGAAAACTCATGTCCACAAAAATAGCTTGTATGAAATTGCTCAAAGAAGCTTTATCTTTGATAAAGGAGCTTTGAATAGTCAAATCTAGTAACAGAAGGGCAAAAAAAAAAAAAAAAAAAAAAAAAACCAACCAAAATGAAATGTTCATTGCATGAAATATTACTTAGCAAAAAAGAGAACATATTACTGATATATACAATAACATAAATGAGTATCAAAATCATTATGTCAAGTGAAAGAAGCCTTACAAAAAAAAAGCCTTTATATCAGTATGATTCCACTAATATTAAGTTTCAGAATAGGCAAAACTAAGCCACGAAAATAATGGTGGTTCCTTCTTGGCAGTACGGAGTCAAAAACTGACTAGGAAAGAGTATAAGAGAACTTTCTGGGGCAATGATAATGTTCTATATATTGAAAAGGGTTTGAATTACAAAGGTGTAAGCATTTGTCAAAACGCATCAAACAGTAGACTAATGATGTGTGCATTTCACTGTATGTAAATTTTACCTCAAATCTCTCCCCCCGAAAACAAATCAGGACCATAAACAAACACCTAATTCTAGTTAATAATGTGCATGCTGCAGTGTTCAGGAGTGAAGAGGACTATGTCTGCAACTTCCTTTGAGATGTATTAGAATAACATAGATGTACTGATGAACGCCCAGTGGGATGGACAGATGGACAGATATATAATACAGCAAATATAGTAAAATCTAGGTGGAAGTATATGGGTGTTCACTGTACAGTTTTTTCAATTTTTCTGTATGTTTCAAATTTTTCATGACACGTTAGGGAAAACATTCTTTAAAATGTCTTATAGGACTCCAATGTTCCCTGTACCTCTAGCTAAGCGTACAGATATTTATGAACAGTCTCTATGGTCTTTTTAGATTCAGGATCAAAATTCAAATTAAAACATACTAGGTAAACTTATTTGCTTAAAGTATCAAAATAGTATTTCACAAATTTTGATGTCTGATAGTAGTTTGAGAAATTACAGATAAGATAGAGTCTCAAAAGATTGTACTCTGTGCTAATACGGAAAACAGGCTGCTGCATCTCATTTAAAAAATGTGTTCTAAAAGGTCATTTTTCAATCAGTTATTTGGAACTGGAAATACATCACAGAAATAATGTTACAAGTACACAAAAGTTTATTTAACATATAAATAGTACTACACAATATAAATATTATTTAGGAAGTTATTTCCATGAGACAAATGCTTTCAAGGTTTTAACTTATAATGCTGATATTTCTCTTCTTACTTCAGTAGAAAGGTAGAAGACTCCTACCCCTCTAAGTTTCTTTCTTTTTTTTTTTTTTTGAGACAGAGTCTCGCTCTGTTGCCCAGGCTGGAGTATAGTGGTGTGATCTCGGCTCACTGCAACCTCCGCCTCCTGGGTTCATGCAATTCTCCTGCTGCAGCCTCCTGAGTAGCTGGGATTACAGGTGCCCGCCACCACACCTGTCTAATTTTTGTATTTTTAGTAGAGACAGGGTTTCACCATGTTGGCCAGGCTGGTCTCGAACCCCTGACCTCAGGTGATCCACCCACCTTGGCCTCTCAAAGTGCTGGGATTACAGGCATGAGCAACCACACCCAGCCCCACCCCTCTAAGTTTCTAATGATGAATCAGTATAAAAGGGCTCCAGAGGAAATTGAAACACAGTAAAAATAAAAAAAAAAATGTTTAAGAGCAATAAGGAAAGACTGGCAGAAACAGACATCATTACAGGAAGTGTAGAGTCTGGACGTAGGAAGAATAAGGAGATAGTAGCTAGGATGCAGGATAGAATTAATTTTTTTGGTAAGATACAAACAGCTCTAATGACAAGGAAGCTGAGGAGTGGTAAAGGAAGATGACTGTAACTACAGAAAACAAAGTATTGGGGAGCTGATGAAGTATTTTTAAAAAAGTATGTATGACTGTTGAGTCATCATAGAATCCTATGGTTGTCCATCAGTGTTAGGAAAATAGGCATTTATGAGGTATCGCAAGGCAGAGCTTTTTACCAAGCTGCTAAGAGATCAGAGAAAATCCCTGGAAACATACTGGTTAGGGGCCAAGTGGCCTTTCTATACAAATGGCTGGAGTAAACATTTGTATGGAAAAGGTATTTGTAAGTTAGGGTTACCTAGGTACACAAAAATGTTTAGGTGAATTTCCTTTTTTTGCTTATTGCTACTTCTTTTCCATGCTACCCCTTCACAATAATACTAAATCAAGAAGGAAGAAGATAATCATTAATACATCGGGTACAAAAGTAATTGCGGTTTTTGCTATTACTCTCAATTACTCTTAATGGCAAAAACTCAATGTTATTAACAACACATTTAATGGTGGTATTATTTTAAAAACAATACTTACTTTTTATTCCATGGAAAGATAAAACATGCACAATCCCTATTCTCAAGAAATTTGGAACTATTAATGACCTATCTTGCTTATTTTGTATTTATGACACTACACTGTACTTACAAACGTCAGTTACATACACAGCTAACACTCAAGTTTTGTAGGTGTTTTTGGTAAAGATCATGCTTAAATTTTTTTAACTGCCCAGGTAATCATTAGCACAGTGACTGTCAAGTAATTAATAAATATGTGTACACTGATCATAATATTAGCTAATTCCTATTGACTATTACAAATTTCCTTCACCATATTTTAATAATTTTGTACGAATTCCTTTGGTTCTAATAATAACATACAAAGTAAGACTAGATTAGCATCTGAATTAGATGATACAATAATAATTTAACATTTGAAAAAGTAGTCTAGTTTTTCTTCTTGGATATTATAAAGCAATGTAGAGTAACCTACCTGCCCATGATCGGAATGTTGCTATGATTCCCATTTTACTGGCTAGAAATCGTGCTTCTCTGTCTTCTCTGTTGGGGGTGGGGGGGCGGGGGGAGAATCAATGAAATAAAATGTTAAAATGAGTTTTTTCCTGCTACTAAATCACAATAAGAGCTATCACTGATGTTTAAACATTTACACATAAAATTAAAACAAGACATTAAAAAACACAAAGATCAGATCTACACTAAAGCAAATTAGCCAATTATAAACTGACTTCGAACTTAAATTCACAACATCGTTTGTCATAAATTCTGCTTTTCTACTCAGTTCTATATTCCTGCTCTTTCTGAAAACTATTCTTAGATAAGATTTAATTAAGCATTAAGTCTGCTTAATAAGCATCTGTGGTACTAGGTTGCCCCTTAGCAAAGAAAATTATCACATAAACCTCTTAATTTTAATCACACACACTCTTTACTTCATAATCTTTGCTCTAAACTTATTTGAACATTTCCAACAAGCAAGTTCAACAACCTATACAGTCACTGAAATGTTATGAAATAACTACATATTAACATCACCAGCTACTTTCTTCCTTCACAATTATGTAGCCAACTGTTTCCATTATTCCTTCCTCGACAATAGTTATGACAAGCAACTGAATTTTTTATATCTGTTAAACATTTTTCATGGTTGGCTTATGGCCAGTTTCAATACTTAAGAGCAATTTTGTGTCTCTTTATGTCACTCCAACCGCCATGTCTACCCTGTCGATTGTCCCTTTTTTCCTGTGCCACCTTTTTTTTTAATCTTTCCTACTTAAATTCTTAATGGTTGTGAGCATACAAAAAATCACAGAACTGGGAAAAACAGCAACAAAAAGTAGAAGGAATAAAGAGCAATGACAGAAAGTCAAATTAGGTATTAGTAAGCAACTAGTCTACAAAAGTGGACTGAAAAGCTCAAAGAATAAGACTAAGCTATGCAGCACCAGCTAAAATGAGAAAATAACAGAAATGAAAATGGGGGCGGGGGTGGCTTGGAAGAAGGGAGAATCAGACACCTGTGTGATTAAGCTTTCAGCACTTTCTCTTAAAAAAGTTGGTGACATACACTGACTGTCTGGTAATCCATCTCTAACATATTAAACTTGTAATATTTTAAAAATCAGTCATTTCCCTGTTCCCTGGTCATAATATACCCTTATTTACAGGCCTGATATCTACCTGCTTATACTCCAGAAACTTAGAAGAAAGTACAGAACCAAATAGGAAAGGAAGGATTCTGATGGAATAGCCCCACCCTCCCAACTCTAAAAAATATCTAGGTTCACCTATTGTCCATCATCATATGCAGAATTCTATAAATGGCCCTATCCCAAGATTCCATGACCTGATCTCTGGGTCATGTGAACATGATGAGATATCACCGCTATGATGGTGACTATGTTTATGTTATATTGTCTAGTAGAGCATAAGAAAGGGTATATACCATATAGCAGGCTTGATCTAATTAGAGAGCTTTCTCTAGCTGGTAGCCAAAGAAAAAGTCAGAGAGGCTGAAAGCACTAGAAAGATTCCAGCATTGTTCCCTTTGCAGAGGGAGAATACCACGTGCTGAGGAATGTGGGAGGCCTCTAGAAGGTGAAAGTAGGCCCCAGCTGACAGCCAGTAAGGAAAAAGGCATAGCAGTTGTACAGTAGCAAGAAACTAAATTTTCTCAACAATCTGAATGACCTTGGAAATGGATTCTTCACCAGAGCCTCCAGGCAAGACCTGAGCCAGACTTCTGACCTATCAAACTGTGATCTAATAAACTGGTATTGTTTTAAGCCATCATGCTTATTGTTATTTGGTGTGCAGCAACAGAAAACTCATATATTCTCCGTCAATAAGAGAATGTCTATATTTCAAAAGAAGCCAAGAAAGGGCCTTACAAATTCCAATTCATAACTAAAGTTTGCAGGAATAAGTTTGAGAAGTCTTAGAGGACATCTACTTTGATCTCTTAGCTCAAAGTAGATCATGGTATGTTAGGGTGTGATAATGAGTTCACAATGATGGATGTGACTGAAGGTATGAAACCACTTTTTTTTTTTTTGAGACAGAATGTTGCTCTGTCGCCCAGGATCGTGCAGTGGCGTGATCTCAGCTCAATGCAACCTCCGCCTCCCAGGTTCAAGCAATTCTCCTGCCTCAGCCTCCAGAGTAGCTGGGACTACAGGTGTACGCCACCATGCCCAGCTAATTTTTTTTTGTATTTTTAGTAGAGACGCGGTTTCACCAGATTGGTCAGGCTGGTCTCAAACTCCTGACCTCAGGCGGTCCACCCGCCTCGGCCTCCCAAAGTGCTAGGATTACAGAAATCACTATTTTTAATTCAGGGGAAAAATGAAAAACAATAAAAACATTTCCCTGGCAATGTATACTACATATCACAGTAAGTTTATGTCTACAATAAACTCATGGCAGTGCAATAAAGTCTACCAGAAAAACACTAGGTAGCATATTTAATGGAATTGTGTCATTTGCAAAATCTTTACAAAGTGCTTTATTTGATCCCTAAATTATGTTAAAGTTATCTCCAAATACCTAGTGAACATGTGCCTTTCTCTCCAAAAACACCCGAAAATTATACTGTCTCATTTCTAGATAATAATATTTATTCTCATTTATTTCTGTATTAAACTTACTCTCAGAATTCTACATATTACATCATTCTGCTGACTCAGTAAGTTAAGGTGGCTCTTCATTCTACTATCTACTATTATTTCATTCTTTTAGTTTTTTTAATGTAATTACGCTAAAATATATACGATACAAAAACAATGACCTTGGTTTCTGTCACAGTCTACCATATATTTTTTGAAATAAGAAATTAACCTTTAAATTTCTCAAAGCTTTAAATTTTTTAAACAACAGTAAATTATGAGAGAAATGCAACATAATTCTATAAAATAGAAAATTTATTTAAACTCACATTTCTCTGGCTGTACATGGAATCACGCAAACCTAAAAGCTTTAGTATTAACATATACATTATCTTAAAAATTATTAGGAACCAATGTTACTTACTTGAGCTGTCCTTCAGCTGTATCTGGACTATGTCTGTAGTGAAAATCAGTATAGGGTGCTAAAATTCTCTATTTAAAAAAAAAAAGGAAGAAGAAAAGAGTCTTTATTTTAAAATGCATCCTTCCTGCATTTTATGGAATGTAACATTCCACCATTTCTCCCTATCTTTAATGGGTTTACTGCTTGAGGGACTTATTTCTTCTAACTCATCATCAGGGAATATATTTGGTGATTTTTTTTAATGTACAAATTGAAGTTCTGAACTTTTAAATTGAGGTTTAACATGTATCTAAAACAGTGATTTTTCTCAAACTAAGCACACTCATGTAACTAGCACAAGATAAAACATTATAGGCATCCTCAAAGCTCTATCTTTGTAGTCACAATCAGCATCTATCCCAAGATAACCATCTTGACTTCTGACACTATGATTAGTTTTGCCTGTGTTTGAAAATTTAAATAGTTCTATTAATGAACTGCATGTTCCTTTTGTTGGTGGTATAAAGAAAATCCAAGTTATTTTTGTGTGGTGTTGTTTGTATTCAGCAACCTTGCTAAAATAACTCATTACTTTAGAACTTAAGAGACAGGATCTTACTCTACTGTGCAGACTAAGGTGTAGTGAGTAGTGTGATCATAGCTTACTGCAACCTTGAACTCCTGGGCTCAAGCAACCCTCCCGCCTTAGCCTCCAGAGTAGCTGGGATTACCGGCTACTTTAGAACTACTATATTTTATTAACAACCTTCCCATCTTGTCTACGGCATTACTGTGGACATGAACTTTAGGTCTAAATATAATTTAAAATATAAGAGATTAATAATTACTTTTAACAGTCATGATGCTTTTAAATCTAGTCACATATTTACTTTTTCTGGTGCTCTTCATTCCTTCCTGCATTTCTTTGTCTTAGGTCATTTTCCTTGTAACTGAAGATTCCCTTTAGCCTTTCTTTATGTCTCCTTTTAACAACAAATAATATTTATTAATTTATACAGTTTCAGTGACTTAAGAATCTAGGAGAGGCTTGGCTACATGGTTACGGCTCAAGGTCTCATAAGATTTCAGTCCAAGTGTTAGCCAGGCCTGTAGTCATCTGAAGGCCTGACTGGAGCTAGAGGATCTGCGTCAAGAAGTGTCATTCACAAGGTGCTGATTATTTGCAACAGGGCTCAGTTCCTCTCTATGTATTATCTCATTTGTTTTCTGAGCTTTATAACATGAAGCTTTATCAGTTTTAGAAACAATGTTTTGGCCACTTTCTCTTTGGATCTTTGCTTCTGCCAATTTTTTCTCTCCAAAGACTGCAATTACGTTTTATCCCTTTTGTGCTGTTCAATTTCTTTCTTTTTTCTCTGTGCTTTACTGTATTAACATTATTTTTCTTTTACCCTTGGGTATTTTTATTGACTTCTCTTTCGGTTTACTAATAACATCTTCCTGTTCAAACTGAATGTTAATTTCATTGTGCTCTGCATTCCAGATATCATATTTTCAGTACTAGAATTTCCATTTGATTCTTTTCACATATCCAATTATATGGTAAAATTCTCCATTATTTCATCTATTTTATTTCTCTTCTTGAACAAATTAATTGGGGTTGTTTTAATGTTTTTCCTCTATCTGAATTACCTGCAAGCATGTTTCTACGGATTATTATTTTTTTCTTTTGGGTTTTCAGTCATACAGTCATGTCTTTTTACGTGACTAATTTCCGACTGAATGTCAGGCATTGTGCACTTTATAAAAGGATCCAAGTGATGTTATCCTCCCACTAGAGATGGTTTATTCTTTCCTCTGCTAGACAGGTAGATTAAGGGGACCAATCACCTTATTCTAATGTCTAACTAAGTTAAATTGAGGCTACAATGCAATTTTGATAAGACTAAGTAGACCTCTGGTTTTCCTGTGTTTGAGGTTTGTTTCATTTATATAAAGGCTTTGCTAATCCACTGTGTGATATATAGGAATAAAAACACAGCTGGCTGGGCATAGTGGCTCATACCTGCAAGCCCAGCAGTTTGGGAGTCTGAAGTGGGTGGACTGCATGAGCTCAGGAGTTCAAGACCAGCCTGAGCAACATGGCAAAGCCCCGTCTCTACAAAAAATACAAAAATTAGCCAGGTGTGGTGGCACATAACTATAGTCCCAGCTACTCACGAGGTTAACATGGAAGGATAGCTTGAGTCCAGGCTGCAGTGAGATGTGATTGCGCCACTACACTTAAGCCTGGGCAACAGAGTGAGACCCCATCTCAAAACAAAACAAAAAACAAATCACAGAGCCTATACATATTATCTTTTATTCATCTCTCCAATTTTAAAATTAGTTTTCTTACTTGGTAAGAAAAAAAATTAAAGCTAAACATATTATAAAATATCAACAGTGCCAGTTTATTCCCAGAGGATTCCAATGAATAATGTACTCGAAATCACTTATTAAGAATATTATACTAACATTGTTAGTTAATAATATAGGCTAATGTCAATTTTATAATGTGAAGCATTTTTAAAAATAGTCCTGATAAAAACAGAACACTTAAGTTTCAAAAAATGATTTGGAAAAACAAATTAGGGGACAATCAATCTTTTATATCACATATGATTTCATACCTAAATACAAACAAATCCTTGATTTAAACTGACTCCAAATACTATATTCAAAGGACAACAATGCAATACATGCACACGAAGAAACTATAATACAGTGCATACATACTTTCTTATAAAGTATACAGTAGCCTTATTACTTTTGACTAACTGTAATAAACCCTACTTGAATCAGTAAAAAATTTAAAAGGTATTTATAAAATACACATGTATGATTTCTTTCAAGTAGATATAATTAGTTGCTAACAAAGTGCTTCCAACTTCAGATAATTTTAGGTTTCATAAATATTGTATAATTAGCAGGAGCTATTCACACACAACGTACTAAAGGCCTTAAAAACAAATGGTAATCTTAAATAGGTAAATTTGTTATGTAACTTTATTTGTACTCTAATTTGGTTCACAAACTTTTCATAGATAATACAAAAATAAAATTTACACATTGATGAAATATTCTTAAGAGTAATGTTTTCAATTCAGTCCAAACTGAATGATCTGTAAAACAGAGCTGGGAATAAATCGGTGTTGGCTAATTTAGGCTTGATAATTAATGTGGTGCTGCATCTATAGAATTTAGTGTTTCAAAGTAAAAGTATACATTTATAATCATATTTTAAAACTAGAAAAGAATATTAAAGTTCCTACCTCTAACTCTACATCGGCTCGCACATACTGTCGAGTCTTTGGATGATTAAGAAGGTGCAAAATTGTAGTAATCAGGGCCTCATTTATTCGACTTAATTGGCAATCGATCACATTTTTCAAGATGGTGTTTAGTCCACCACGAAGGGCCACCACCTCTGGATTCTGAAGTGCTAAAAGAGAAAAACTTAACATATTATATTTGGGGTAATTATTCAAAGTAATAAAAAATCTAGGCTTTAAAACTTAATTGCCTTTCTGACTTGAAAAACTTTCTAATACCAACATTTATAAGAACAGGTAGATAAAAGGACAAGTGGATAAAGTAAGAGTCACTGAATATACTTCCCCACAACCTGATTTTTAAAATATCTTTGGATTGTCTTTTCATACCCTTTGTCCATATGATAACGGAATGGCTTTTTTTTCCTATCAATTACAGGGAGTTCTTTATAAAGTAGGGATATTAGCCATTTATCTGTCTCAAATCTTTCATTTGTGATTTAACTTCAGATTTTGATTAAAATGGTGTATTTCATTTCTCTATATTTTTATTAAACACAGACATAGAACACATAGTTTAATAATTTTAAGCTCAGAAATTTCTTGCTCCAAAGATCAGGCATTTCTTTGTATATGTGCGCGTGTACGTATGTGTTTTAAAAGAGTTCATGAATTGGTTACACTTTGGTTTTCAATCTGTTAGGAAGCTGAGTTTTGTGAAGATGATAAACTCAATTTTCCCCCTCCCAAATGTTCAATCAATTATCCTGGGATGCTTCCCAAACTAGTTTTTGTACTTTATGATACATTAAAGTTTTCTGTTTATCAGGGTCAGCAACTCTTGATTCTCTTTCATTTTTCTCTCCCTTAACAGCCTACGTTAACAGTTTAAAATTATACATACATACATATATATATACACACACACACACACATACATATACATATATATAAACAGTTAACAGTTTAAAATTATACATACATATACATATATATATTCTTTTTCAAAAATGTTTATTTTTACTCCTTTTCAAAAATGTTTTCATGGTTGGTTCTTTACTGTTTATTCTTCCAGAAAATTTTAGAATCAAGTTTCTTTTCTTCTATTTTCTAAAATGAGGCATAATTACATTTAGTAAAATCACAGATCTTAATGGTATAGTTCAATAAACTATGAACAATGTCCCACTCAACATACAGAACTCTCATTATCCTAGAAAGATCTCTCACATTACTTTCCAATGAGTCCTCCTCCACTGCACAGGCAGCCACTGTTCTCATTTCTACCCTTATAGATTAGTTGTGTCTTCTTAAGAATCAATTTGATAAATTCAAAAGTACTTCCCAAACACACATACAAGTCAAACACAGTTCTTATAAAATTTGTCTTATGTATTTTCTTTTCTACTTTAAAATAGTATTGCTTTTTCTAATTACTGACTATTGTTGAAACACAAAAATCTGTCAAATCTGTGTTTTCACATAGTCCTACTACCTAAAATTAAGTTGGTTTTTGCTTCAGAGTTTTTCTATATATAAGATACCATCTACAAATTAACACTGTCTCTTTCCAATATAGAAACATATTTTATTATTTTGGCTAATAACCTGGCTAAAAGTTTTAAAATAATGCTAATTAATAGTTACAAGGATGTGGTATTTGTAGAAATTCACCATTAGGAATAGCATTGATTGTTGATTTGAGATAAATATTCTTGAATGTTAACAAAGTAGCCTTCTAATTATCTATGTATCTAGGCATATGTCTATCTGTGTACATGTACATAAAATGCTAGTTACATAATAAGAAATTTGTAGGTTTGGCCAGGCACGGTGGCTCAGGCCTGTAATCCCAGCACTTTGGGAGGCTGAGGCGGGTGGATCACGAGGTCAAGAGATTGAGACATCCTGGCCAACATGGTGAAACCCCGTCTCTACTGAAAATACAAAAAAAAATTAGCTGGGTGTGGTGGTGCGTGCCTGTAGTCCCAGCTACTTGGGAGGCTGAGGCAGGAGAATCGCCTGAACCTGGGAGGCAGAGGTTGCAGTGAGCCTGAGATTGTGCCACTACACTCCAGCTTGGTGGCAGAGTGAGACTCCTTCTCAAAAACAAAACAAAACAAAACAAAACAAAACAAACAAAAAAAAACAAGAAAGAAATTTGTATCTTTATAATGCTCTAAATCAGATAACACTATGTAAGAATTACCTGTTGTTTTTTTAAAACAAAAGTACCTGGATGAGTTTTTTTGGAGCAATTATTTTATCAATGTTTTCAAATACTTCTATAGCTTTTGAACTATTTGTAGTTTACAATTTGTGAGTAACTGGAAATTAAAATTTATCCTGAAAATCCATTCATATTATTAAGTTTCCAAATACACATAAAAACTATTCTCTTCATTTATTTATTAATCTTTTGTATTTCAAATCTTTGAGTTTTCCAAACATTTGTGGATTTTACTTTCTTCTTCCAATTAACAATTTAGATTACATAATCTATCTTGTTCACTAATTAAGACTTTTACTTTTATTGGTTTTTCTCCATCTGCTTAACATGAAATGGATTTTTTTTCTTTTGGTATTTCTTGAGTTATACTGGTTCACTCATTTATTTTTTGCTTAATTATAATGAGCTTTCTAATGAAAAATTAACTTTTGAGTATAGCTTTCCAGGCATCCAGGCAGTCCTACAGATTGGTGCACAGTCAAGTTTTACTATATATTTTTTTAATTTCCCTAATCACAGTTCTGACTCTGTCTTTAAATCAACAACTATTGTGGTCTTTTAAAAAATCCTCAATGGTAGGTTTTGGTTCTCTTTTTTTTTTTAGCTTAAACTTTTGTTATCATTTATCACCTCAATTGGGAATGTAACCAACATCATTCCTACTTTAGGCGGTGAAAAAAATATCTTTTCTTGTGACTTAAAATTTATTTCTTTGATAATAAGTGAGGTTGAACTTTTAAAATATGTTGTTGTTGGTGATGGTGTTTTGATACAGACTCTCGCTATCACCCCAGCTGGAGTGCAGTGGCGAGATCTCGGCTCACTGCAACCACCACCTCCCGGGTTCAAGCGATTTTCCTGCGTCAGCCTCCCAAGTAGCTGGGACTATACGCGTACCTTTTTTTTGTTTGTTTTTTAGTAGAGACGGGGTTTCTCCATGTTGGTTGGCCAGGATGGTCTCGATCTCTTGACCTCGTGATCCACCCGCCTCGGCCTCCCAAAGTGCTGGGATTACAGGCGTGAGCCACCATGCCCAGCCTAAAATATGTTGTTTAGCCATGCATTTCTTTGAGAATTACAGCCATCACTCTGTATCCACAGGGAAATGGTTCCAGGACCCTGATGATACCAAAATTCTCAGATGCTCAAGTCCTTTATATAAAATGGCATAGTATTTACATATAACCTATGCACATCCTCTCATATACTTTAAATCACCTCTAGATTACTTACAATACCCTACAATGTAAACCCTATGTAAATGGTTATACCGTATTTTAAAATCTGTTTTTTTTCTCTGAATGTTTTAGAACTGCAGATGGTTCAATCCACAGATGTGGAAGCTGTGGATATGAAAGGCCAACTGTATTTGTTTTCCTATTGGTTTGTATATAAATAAATTACTTATTTTACTTGTTACATTTACTTTTTTATTGGATTGTTCCGGCACTGCTTGTTTTCGTGACTCCTTATAGTAATATCTATAGCTGCCAAAATCCCTGTGTGATTTCTTTTGATAACTCAAAACTCCTTTTCCTTCCAATGATCAGATAAATATTCATCCCTGTTCCCCACTGGCCCCAGTTTTTTCCCTGTTTAGCCCTTTCATGCCTTTGCACCTAGAATTCTTTTTTTTTTTTTTTTTTTGAGACGGAGTCTCGCACTGTCACCCAGGCTGGAATGCAGTGGTGCAATCTCAGCTTACTGCAACCTCCACCTACTGGGTCCAGGCGATTCTCTTGCCTCAGCCTCCCGAGTAGCTGGGATTACAGGCGCATGCCACCATGCCTGGCTAATTTTTGTATTTTCAGTAGAGACAGGGTTTCACTATATTCATCAGGCTAGTCTCGAACTCCTGACCTCAGGTGATCTGCCTGCCCCGGCCTCCCAAAGTGCTGGGATTACAGATGTGAGCCACCACGCCTGGCCTAGAGTTTATTATTTTTAGGCATAATGGATTGTTTACTGTTTTTAACCCACATCAAGAATGATTTGGTTTGGCTCTGTGTCCCCACCCAAATCTCATCTCAAATTGGACCCACGTGTCGAGGAAGGGACCTGGTGGGAGGTGACTGGATTATGGGGCGGTTTTCTCCATGCTGTTCTCGTGATAGTGAATCTCACAAAATCTGAAGGTTTAAAAGTGACACTTCCCCTTTGCTGTTTCTCCTGCTGCTATGTAAGACATGCCTCACTTCCATTGCCTTCTGCCACAATTGTAAGTTTCCTGAGGCCTCTCAAGTCATGCAGAACTGTGAGTCAAATAAACCTTTTTTCTTCATAAATTACCCAGTCTCAAGTAGTTCATAATAGTGTGAAAATGCACTAATACAAACATATAGAATAACTAATGTTAGAGAGCCAGACTTTAGTAGATTCTATTATATATTATTACTGGAATTTAGACAATTCCTATACTAAATTTAATGATGAAGAAAAGTTCAAAATTTATAGAATTTTAATGTTGCACTGAAATTATTTGTTAAATAACAAGTTCTCTACTTCCCTACCAGAAATGTACTCCTTTTGCATATTTTTGTAACAATAAAGAATTCATGTATTAAAGGCCTTAAAAATGTTATATATCCAATCACATCATCTGCAAACAGAGACAATTTGACTTCTTCTCTTCCTATTTTGATACCTTTATTTCTTTCTCTTGCCTGATTGCCCTGGCCAGAACTTCTAATACTATGTTGAATAGGAGTGGTGACAGAGGGCATCTTTGTCTTGTGCCGGTTTTCAAAGGCAATGCTTCCAGCTTTTGCTCATTCAGTATATTGGCTGTGGGTTTGTCATAAATAGCTCTTATTATTTTGAAATACGTTCCATCAATACATAGCTTACTGAGAGTTTTCAGCATGAAGGGGTGTTGAATATTTTACTGAAGGCCTTTTCTGCATCTATTGAGGTAATCATGTGGATTTTGTCATTGGTTCTGTTTATGTGATGGATTATGTGTACTGATTTGCATATGCTGAACTAGCCTTGCATCCCAGGGATGTGGCCAACTTGATAGTGGTGGATAAGCTTTTTGATGTGCTGCTGGATTTGGTTTGCCAGTATTTTACTGAAGATTTTCACATCGATTTTCATCAGGGATATTAGCCTGAATTTTCTTTTTTTGTTGTGTCTCTGCCAGGTTTTGGTATCAGGATGGTAGTGGCCTCAAAAATTGATTAGGAAGGAGTTCCACTTTTTCTATTGTTTGGAACAGTTTCAGAAGGCATGGTACCAGCTCCTCTTTGCACCTCTCGCAGAATTCGGCTGTGAATCCATCTGGTCCTGGGCTTTTTTTGGTTGGTAGACTATTAATTACTGCCTCAATTTCAGAACTTGTTATTGGTCTATTCTTCTTCCTGGTTTAGTCTTGGGAGGGCATATGTGTCCAGGAATTTATCCATTTATTCTAGATTCTCTAGTTTATTTGCATAGAGGTGTTTATAGTATTCTCTTATAATAGTCTGTATTTCTGTGGGATCAGTGGTGATATCTCCTTTATCATTTTTTATTCCATCTATTTGATTTTTCTCTCTTTTCTTCTTTATTAGTCTGGCTAGTGGTCTATTTTGCTAATCTTTTCGAAAAACCAGCTCCTGGATTCACTAGTTTTTTTGAAGGGTTTTTCATGTATCTCCTTCAGTTCTCGTTTAATCTCAGTTATTTCTTGCCTTCTGCTAGCTTTTGAACTTGTTTGCTCTTGCTTCTCTAGTTCTTTTAATTGTAATGTTAGGGTGTCAACTTTAGATCTTTCCCACTTTCTCCTGTGGGCATTTAGTGCTATAAATTTCCCTCTAAACACTGCTTTAGCTGTGTCCCAGAGATTCTGGTATGTTGTGTTTTTGTTCCCATTGGTTTCAAAGAACTTATTAATTTCTGCCTTAATTTCATTATTTACCCAGTAGTCATTAAGGAGCAGGTTGTCCAGTTTCCATGTAGTTGTGCAGTTTTGAGTGAGTTTCTTAATCTGAGTCCTAATTTGATTGAACTGTAGCCTGAGAGACTGTCATGATTTCCGTTCTTTTGCATTTGCTGAGGAATGTTTTATTTCCAATTATGTGGTCAATTTTACAGTAAGTGTGATGTAGTGCTGAGAAGAATGTACATTCTGTTGATTTGGGGTGGAGAGTTCTGTAGATGTCTATTAGGTCTGCTTGGTCCAGAGCTAAGTCCTGAATATCCTAGTTAATTTTCTGTCTCGTTGATGTAATATTGACAGTGGAGTGTTAAAGTCTCCCACTATTATTGTGTGGGAGTCTAAGTCTCTTTGTAGGTCTCAAAGAACTTGCTTTACGAATCTGGGTGCTCCTATATTGGGTGCATATATATTTAGGATAGTTAGCTCTTCTTGTTGCATTGATCCCTTTACCATTATGTAATGCCCTTCTTTGTCTTTTTTGATCTTTGCTGGTTTAAAGTCTGTTTTATCAGAGACAAGGATTGCAACCCATGCTTCTTTTGCTTTCCATTTGCTTGGTAAATAGTCCCCCATCCCTTTATTTTGAGCTTATGTGTGTCTTTGCACGTGAGATGGGTCTCCTTAGAACACCCCATCGTCTCAGGGCAAAATCTCCTTAAGCTGATAAGCAACTTCACCAAAGTCTCAGGATACAAAATCAATGTGCAAAAATCACAAGCATTCCTGTACACCAATAATAGACAAACAGAGAGCCAAATCATGAGTGAACTCCCATTAACAATTGCTACAAAGAGAATAAAACACCTAGGAATACAACTTACAAGGGATGTGAAGGACCTCTTCAAGGAGAACTACAAACCACTGCTCAAGGAAATAAGAGAGAACACAAACAAATGGAAGAACATTCCATGCTCACAGACAGGAAGAATCAATATCATGAAAATGGCCATACTGCCCAAAGCAATTTATAGATTCAAAGCTATCCCCATCGAGCTACCATTGACTTTCTTCACAGAATTGGAAAAAACTACTTTAAAGTTCATATGGAACCAAAAAAGACCCCATATAGCCAAGACAATCCTAAGCAAAAAGAACAAAGCTGGAGGCATCACGTTACCTGACTTCAAACTACACTACAAGGCTACAGTAACCAAAATAGCATGGTACACTGGTACCAAAACAGACATATAGACCAATAGAACAGAACAGAGGCCTCAGAAATAACGTCATACATCTACAACCATCTGATCTTTGACAAACCTGACAAAAATAAGCAACGGGGAAAGGATTCCCTATTTAATAAATGGTGTTAGGAAAACTGGCTAGCCATATGCAGAAAACTGAAACTGGACCCCTTTCTTACACCTTACACAAGAATTAACTTGAGATGGATTAAAGACCTACAACCATAAAAATCCTAGAAGAAAACCTAGGCAATATCACTCAGGACATAGGCATGGGCAAAGACTTCATGACTAAAACACCAAAACTAATGGCAACAAAAGCCAAAATTGACAAATGGGATCTAACTAAACTAAAGAGCTTCTGTACAGTAAAAGAAACTATCATCAGAGTCAACAGGCAACCTACAGAATGGGAAAAAAATTTCGCAATCTATCCATCTGACAAAAGCCTAATATCCAGAATCTACAAGGAACTTAAACAAATTTACAAGTAAAAAACAACCCCATCAAAAGTGGGCAAAGGATATGAACAGACACTTCTCAAAAGAAGACATTTATGTGGCCAACAAACATATGAAAAAAAGCTCATTACCATTGGTCATTAAAGAAATGCAAATCAAAACCACAATGAAATACCACCTCATCCCAGTTAGAATGGCGATCATTAAAAAGTCAGGAACCAACAAATGCTAGAGAGGATGTGAAGAAATAGGAACGCTTTCACACTGTTGGTGGGAATGTAAATTAGTTCAACCATTGTGGAAGAAGAGTGTGGTGATTCTTCAAGTATCTAGAACCAGAAATACCATTTGACCCAGCAATCTCATTACTGGGTATATTTACAACTCATTGTACTATAAAGGCACATGCACACATATGTTTATTGCAGCACTGTTCACAATACAAAAGGCTTGGAACCACCCCAAATGCCCATCAGTGATAGACTGGATAAAGAAAATGTGGCACATATACACCATGGAATACTACGCAGCCATTAAAAAAGGATGAGTTCATGTCCTTTGCAGGGACATGGATGAAGCTGGAAACTATCATTCTCAGCAAAATAACACAGGGGCAGAAAACTAAACACTGCATGTTCTCACTCATAAGCGAGAGTTGAATAATGAGAACACATGGACACAGGGAGAGGAACATCACACACCGGGGCCTATCAGGGGGTCAGGGGAGGGACAGCATTAGGAGAAATAGCTAACATAGATGACAAGTTGATGAGTACAGCAAACCACCATGGCACGTGTATACCTGTGTAACAAACCTACACATTCTGCACGTGTATCCCAGAACTTAAAGTACAATAAAAAAAAACATATATATATATATATACATATATATATATATATATATATATCTCAAATGTTATATATCCTTTCTAAAATATTACATTTTTATTACTTGAAGAAAATTCTGACCTAGTTCACAGATAATGGCAATGCATGCTCGGACCATTCTGTCTCTTTCTTGAAGTCCATCATTTCCAACTGCAATTAATGAGTTGGTCACAGAACTAGGAAACAAGGAAGCATTCACAGTAATCATCTGTAACAGAAGGAATCAGAAAAAGAAGTTACTTTAGTAACACATTTCTTAAACCTATTTTGTCCAGACTGCAGTAGTTAATAACAGAATAAGATCCAGAATAAGATCTAGGTATCAATTTTAATCTTCTACTTCTTATGGATATTTCAAAAGATTAATATAACTAATAATTGATGTAACAAATGTTAATAGCCAGTACTATGGAATATGTGTTAGATTTTTTTCTAACAGTACAGACTATAAATTCATTGACCAAATGTTTCTGAGATTTTAAATTACTCTAGAATAGGGCCTAAATCTTAAACAGTTTTTCAGTACCTAGACAAGGTAAACCAGAGGGGACAATAGTAGTCAATATACCACTGTACTTTTACGATCCTGACCAACTCTCCATATACCATCATCACCAAGTCCTACCAATTTACTTCCATAACATCTTCATCTCTACTCCCCTCTCCTCATGAAATTAATTGATTAACTTGGGCCCTCACTCTCACTCTGACTACTGCAACAGATATCTAATGATCTCCTTACTCTCTACTCACCTTCCCCATCAATCACTTGTTGCTATACCAGAAAGCAGAGTTCATAATCCAAATCTATTTTTAATATTTCAAAAATCCTGATGGAAATATCTTGTAATAAAATTTTGTATGAATCTCACATTAAATGAAAGATCTAACTGGCAGTAACATTTGGAATACTGAAAACAGGTAACATATGTCTTTGATTTGGAAAATTATGTAGCTAATTATTGTTTAATAAATAAAAACTATTTTGCAAATAAATTCAAAATAGCAGCTTACTGGAGTGGAAATAAAATATTTTGTTTGTATAGTAATAAAATATTAGAGAAAATTAATTTGACCCAGATGTTACTAGATTTATTGTCCTGTTGATAAAATAAAACTTGTGAGATGAAACAATTAGAGGATGTAATATAACTAACGAAAGATACACAATTAAGTCTTACAGGAGATCAAAAGAAAGATCTGTTTGATTAGTAGTTGCAAGTGGTTTGTCATTTAAGCAGCATTTTAAAGACATATTACAAAGTTCACCTGAAATTACAGAATACAGTTCTACAACCATAAATCAAATACGTCTCCAATAACCGTAGAATCTACAAAAGCTTTCATATTCATTTCTAAGTCAGCTTTTTCAATTAACTGAAAAAGGAGAGAGAAAGGGAGAAGGAAGGAGGTATAGGAAGTATAGGAAATCAATCTTCCTGTGTGAAAGAATTCTAACATCTTATGTCGTTAAGTTCTTTTTTAATACTTTCTGATCTATTATTATTCTTATAAGGAGCTGATGAGAAAATTTCTCCAAACAAGAAAATGCATGTAATATATTCTGTAAAGAGCTGGCTGAAAAAACCGGCAAAATGGTTTTTAGAGTTAAGTCTGCTATAATAAACTATGTTACCTTGGCTAAACCAATCCTCTCTTGTGCCTCAGTTTCCTCATTTGTAAAATGAAGATATGTATGAACAGATGATTTCTAAAGTTTCAAGTATAAAATTCTATATAAATCTTGTGTCTACTAAACATATACTTAATTCACCAGATTGTGCTATGAAATAGATACATAAAATTTTTACAAATAAAATCACTCTTCTTATTTTCCAGGGAAACATATGCAAAGAAACTCTTAAATTGTGTGTAAATCAGAGAATGCTTTCCTCATAAATCAATGAATGCTCAGTAAGGGAGAAGCCATAAAATGCAGTCACTGTTAAAACTGTAAAAGTTTAATAATCTCTTCTGGCATGACAGGACAGACATATAAAACAAATGAAAGATCATGACTAGGTAATAAATTTGTGGAACTGACACAAAGGAATTAGAGAAGCACTGAGTTACCTAAGGGGAATATCTAATATTTGAGCTGAGACTAGTAGATCGATGTAAGGTGAGAAGGGCTGGAAATGAAAAGAGTAGGAAGGAAGTAACAATTGTGGTAGTAGTGGTGGGTAGTTTGCCTACACATGGTGGCAAAAGACATGTCAGATAGAAATGGTTGGCTGGACCAAAATTGGGCTCTGAAGGCCAAATTAGGCAGGCCGAACTTCAAACTCATGGGCCAATGTAGGTTTGGAAATTATGGAGAAGAGGGTTCTTGCTCTGGCTTTGCCACTATCTTGGTATGTATCAAGGGCATGAGATACCAGCCAATGAATCTCTTTCAAATGTAAAAGCTTTGTGGAATTCCTTATTACATGAATAAAGAAATTATATATGAAAAAAATGACAGCTCAAATTAGGTGGGCAGTGAGTAGAATTTAAATAAGATTAAGAAAAGAATAGTAACAACTGACTAGTGGAAAAATTACATTAAAAATGAGGGAGATAAAGCCAGAAAAGAGCTACCTGCATTGGAAGGGGGAGAGAGACGGGGGAAATTAGAGACATGGAAAAGAAAAAAAGCAGACAGAACATTTCCAAATGAATGAGATGGGTAAAATAAGAGAAAAAGTAACATAAGAATTCCTTAATTATTCACAGCGTAAGTTATCCTAAAGCAAAAAATGTTTTTCCTTATCAAGACTAATACTTTTATTAGAAATTTTAAGACTTTTGGGAATTCATACAAAAAAACTCAGTGATATAGTAATTATAATATTAAATATTAATTTCTACTGCAGGTTGAGCATCCCTAATCCAAAAATCCAAAATGCTCCAAAATCAAAAACTTTTTGAGCACTGACATGAGCCAGAAGTAGAAAATTCAGCATCTGACAACTTTGCTTTCTGATGGTTCAATATACATAAACTTTGTTTCATGCACAAAATTCTTAAAAATATTATACAAAATTGGCCGGGCGCGGTGGCTCACGCCTGTAATCCCAGCACTTTGGGAGGCTGAGGCGGGCGGATCATGAAGTCAGGAGATCAAGACCATCCTGGATAACACAGTGAAACTCCATCTCTACTAAAAATAAAATAAAATAAAAAATTAGCCGGGCATGGTGGCAGGTGCCTGTAGTGCCAGCTACTGGGGAGGCTGAGGCAGGAAAATGGCTTGAACTCGGGTGGTGGAGCTTGCAGTGAGCCGAGATTGCGCCACTGCACTCCAGCCTGGGTGACAGAGAGAGACTCCGTCTCAAAAAAATATATATACATATTATACAAAATTAACTTCAGGATATGTGTACAAGGTGTATATGAAATGTAAATAAATTCTGTGTTTAGATTTAGGTTTCATTCACAAGATAACTTACTGTGTATACACAAATATTCCAAAACCCAAAAAAATACAAAATGGGAAATAACTTCAGGTCCCAAGCATTTTGGGTAAGGAATACTCAACCTGTAGTACAGCTGCCAAAGTTTTACTAAAGAAAAAAAAAGTGTGCTTCAGATGCCAAAAGTACTAATGAAATTATAGTTTCTCTGGCCGATAGAGGCCACTGTTTGTTCAGCAAATGTGCTCTCACTCTAATCCTTTTAGCATAAACCAAGGAAAAGCCCTGTGCCACAATTCTTCCGCTGATTCTATATCCCACCACCAAATATCAGCAATTTTCCTGTTCTAGGATTCACAAATGGTATGTGAGTCAACTACTCTGCATCTCAGAAGACAATCACATGAAATGATTTTTGTTATGCTATTATTTTTGAGCAATTAAAAACTGAGCTACTTTAAATTAAATTTTAACTTACGCAAAAATACAAAATTGAAGTAAAACATTTACTAAAATATCCAAAATTGAATTTAATTGTCTGAATTCATTTGAAATTGTCTTTTCTTCTGACAGCAGTCTCTAAAGCGGTTACGCTCAAAGTGTAGACCAGGAAATTCTGAGGGTCCTTAAGATATTTTCAGAGATTCTGCATAGCAATACAAAGACATTATTTGTCCTTTTTACTCTTATTTTCTCACAAGTGTGTACTAAAGTTTTCTGGGGGCTCCACCACATGTATTATCAAAACAGACTGCAGAGCAAATATGATAATCCAATTGACTTATCAAGACAAAATTAAAGAGAGTTGCAAAACTCTAAAACAATAGCCCTCTTCTCATTAATTTTATTTTTTGGAAAATATAGTCATTCCTAAGTGCCCATCAACCAATGAGTGGATAAAGAAAATGTGGTATTATACACTACGGAATATTACTCAGCCATAAAAGCAATTGAAATAATGTCTTTTGAAGCAACTTGGATGGAGCTGGAGGCCATTATTCTAAGTCAAATTAACTTAGGAATGGAAAGCCAAATATTGTATGCTCCCTGCTTATAAGTGGAGCTAAACTATGAGGACGCAAAGGCATATGAATGATATAATTAACTTGGGGACTGGAGGTGGGGGGAGTTTGGGAGGAGGTGAGGGATAAAAAGATTATATACGGGGTACACTGTACACTGCTTGGGTGACAGGGGCACAAAAATCTCAATCGCCACTAAATAACTTATCCATGTAACCAAAAACCACCTATACCCCAAAAATTATTGAAAAAAATAAAATAAAATACGGTTTTCATAAAAATGTTGTTTGTATTTAATGTCTTTATTATTTTAAACATATTAATATATATTTTAGTTCCTAACATTATAAATACTGACATATATAACCCAAATAACCAAAAAATTGTTCTAGGTTCTTCAGAAACAAATTTTGTTTTATCTTGAATTCTCAGTCATGGAAGAAGGAAGAATTGTATAAATAAAAACCATACATTTGTAAAATCTGAATTTGAAAAGTCAAATTACAATCCTAGTGTAATAGTTCGCCTATAACAAGAGTCTCCTAATCTATCTTCGGTATCATTCTTAGTCGAATTTCAAACTTCTTTTAAGGCTTAACTCATCCATTTACTTGTTCACCTGTGAGTACTATTACTATTACTAACCAAAAGGTAGACAATTGTAAGAAAAGGGAAAAAGAGGGAACTCTAGCTAACACAGAAATTGAACAGTACACCACTTTGGAACCTGTGTACTGAGTTGAAAGATAGGAAGAGAAAAAAAGAACTAAAAAATTCAACTGGAAAATATTTTTAGATTTTTTTATGCAAACAAACATATACTTCATGATTCTCATGAACATTAAGATGAAATATGACTGACACTTGTCTCACTCAGGCTGTGTCCCAACCAAATTTACTCAGCTCACTCTCTTCTTCCACCATCAGGGTATCAAGTAAAAACAACAAAGCATTCCCTGAAGGCCTCTCATGAGAAGCATTATTGATTGTCCTTAACACCCTCTCTTGTGGAGTTTAGGCTGTGACCTTCTATCCTGTACAAGGGCCTGAATTGTTTATTGCAACTGCTCACAGATTGTATCCAAATTCACCTTTAAAACAATGAACTTCTAACTATTTGTGACCTCCATTTAATACTATTAACTCTAAGTATGCAATTAAGAGAAAATCAGGATGGGGAGCAAGTAATCCACTTTCTCTAGTAACTTATCAAAGCAGTAACTACATTTACATGTCTACTGAAGGAAGAAATATTCTTCACATAAACATTTTATAAGAAATATCGTCCTAGCTATACCCAATCACATAGAATTCCACAAAATATTTGTTTACCTCAAAGTTTAATGAATTTATTTAATATATAACTTTAATAAAAATGTTTAATAAAAGTTTAGTCTTTAATCTTAATAAAGATTTCACAAAACAGTCTAATCTAAAAATGTAAATATTAACATAAAAACCATAAATTTGCCTTTTACTCTCACACATAGAGCATACCTTTCTGACTAATCGAAGTGCTTGTGTCCTCTCTACCTCGTTGCTCTGTTGTATGTCAATGCACCTAAACAATACACAAAATATTAATCATTGATAAAATTCTATTAAACAACTTTTTGTATCATAATACTGCTAGATGAAACCCATTTTCACAATGTCAATATGGTATATTAAAGTTTTGGTATATGATTTCTCAGTACTAGCATATATTTATTTAATTAACCCATACATCTCTAGGGATAAATATCTGTCATTTAAAAGACCAATTTTTTCTTTTAAAACCTCAGGAAAGAACAGTATAGTAATTTATAAGACTACATCTATTCATAAATAAAGAATAATAAACATAAAGTGTATAAAGTCTACTAAAAAAATTCACTTATCTCTGATAAAATTCAGACATTTTATAAAAATTGTAAAGGAAAAATAGTTCAAGGCTGTTTTCATTTAATTGCAATTTTGACCAGGGCTTAAACTAAATTAGGCACTAACCATAAAAATTCTATCTTACCAAAATATAATTTGAATTCTGAATTCACTTCAAATATTGATGTCCAAATATCACCAAACTGACATTTCTTTGTAAAATTTATTAAATTATCCAGTTTTGAAAGTCTTTTGTTTATGTAGCAGCATAATTTTTATTTAGACAGTTCATTATTCTAATCAATGCTTTATATATAGATAGTCTGTGATTCAAAAAGCATTTATTCTATCTGAATACAATTAATCTAACGCAATTCTATTAAAATTCAAATGGACTTAGAATTCCATTCCTGGCCATGTCAGAGATGCAAGGTTCTGACTGTCTTCCCAAAAACAACCATAAAGGTTTTAAAAAAAATACTTTACAGTATAAAGCAACTGTTAAAAGGACAATGAAGAATAATCCCTGAAAAAAGAAGCACAAGGAGCTCCAGATTCAACCACATTTGTTCCCTGGGTGCATCTGTCAATGTCAATCCCTGGTCTTATGGGCAGAGTGCTAATAGAAAGCAGAAATCTGGCCGTACTGAAAAGACAAGAGGTTTAACTTTAGGGCAGCCAAAGTAGCTGGGACTTGAGGGGTAAAATCCCTGAGAGAAGAAAACAGAAGAAAGTGAGCTAAAATCTGCATGCAGTGTTCTCGCCAAGACACTTGTCAACATCTACGTTGTGCAAAAGCAGAATTACACTCTAAGAAACAAAGAAACAGAGTATAGATTTCAGCAGAAACACAATACTCTAAGAAATAGGTAAAGGTTCAAGACCGGTTAAGGTGAAAAGATTCTGCTCAATATCTACACTCTGAGATCCTAAATAGCCACTTCTAGGAGCAAAGGCAAATCTAAAACCAAACTTTAACAGAATCAGTGTAATAAACGAACATTCTAGAATAAAACTTAACTCTCTTACAAGGCAAATAACATGATCCTGAGACAACAATTATGTTTGTTTGTTTGGATTTTTTGTTTGTTTTTGAGACAGCTGGTGCCTTGGCCTCCTGAGTAGCTGAGATTACAGGCACGTGCCATCATGCCTGGCTAATTTTTGTTTTCTTAATAGAGACGGGGTTTCACCACGTTGGCCAGGCTAGTCTCGAACTCCTGGCCTCAAGCGAACTGCCCGCCTCGGCCTCCCAAAATGCTGGGATTACAGGCATGAGCCACCAAGCCCAGCCCCAACAATTTTGAATACCAATGTTCACATTCTATCAGACAATATGAGGCACGGTTTAAAACAAACAAAGGACCAAGAACCAAAAACTAAGAAAAGAAAATGGCACTACAAACAGAACACAGGTGATTCACATATTGGAGTTGTCAGAGGGGACTTCAAAGTAACTATGGTTAATATGCTAAAGAAAATAGAAGAAAAGATGAAGAAATGAAGCAGAGACCTGAAATCTTTAAATAAAACTAAAGCCAGGTGCGGTGGCTCACGCCTGTAATTCTAGTATTTTGGGAGGCAGAGGCGGGCGGATTGCTGGAGCTCAGGAGTTCGAGACCAGCCAGGGCAACACGGTGCAACCCTGTCTCTAATAAAATAGAAAAAAATTAGCCAGGCACGGTGGTGCGCACCCGCAGTCCCAGCTACTCGGGAGGCTGAGGCAGGAGAATCACTTGAACCCAGAAGTGGGAGGTTGCAGTGAGCCGAGATTGTGCCACTGCACTCCAGCCTGGGCGACAGAGCGAGACTCTGTCTCAAACAAACAGGAAAAAACAAACAAAAATCTAAAATAAATAATAAAATCATAACTGAAATTAAGAACTCACGAGAGTCACTTACTAGCAGGATGAAAGGTTTTTAATAAACAGGTAAGTAGAAACTAAGCACACTGAAATACAAAGATTAAGCACAACAAAACTTTGAAAAATACAATAATGGCATCAGAAGTGTGGGACAGTGAAAAGATCCAACATGTGTATAGATGGAGTACCAGTCAATAGGCCAGAATATACAACAGAGAAAAAAAAACCTTTAAAGCAGCCAGAGGTAAAAAGATATATCCCAAAGAAGCAACAAGAGAAGCTACTATTGTTCAACTGTAAAAAAAAAAAAAAAAAAAAAAAAGAAAGAAAAAAGAAAAATCTAGAAGACAATAACCGAAGCACTGAAAAATAAGTAAGTGGTAGTGAAAACAGCCTTTGAACATGAAGGCAAAATAGAGGGATTTACAGACAAAAGATGACTAGCAGAACTTAATATATCAAGGATATATGTTACAATCTCTAGGACAACTACTAAAAAGAAGGAAAGACTTCATAGCCAAGACACTAAAAGAGGAAAAAAATTGTTATTTCAAAAGAAGCAAAAAAAGGAGAAATACAAGAACAAAGAACATATGTGACAAATAGAATACAAATACCAAGATGGCAAACAAATTCAAGTAGTAGGAAGCTAGTAATGAGACAACAAATTCATAAATACAAACAAATAATTACATTAGACAAAGTCCATAAATCATGCACATAATAAACCACTAGACATAAATAGTCTAAATACTCCAATAAGAAGACAAAGTTGGTCAAACCAGATATAAAAAAAGAAAACACTATATGATATTTACAGGGGAGACACTTGAATGTAAAGAAAAAAAAGAAAGTAAAAGGATGGTAAAAGGTATACCATGCAAACACTAGGCAAAAGAAAGGTGGTAATGTATTATTAGATGACATGGACACTCATAAAAGAAGTATTACTAGGAATAAAGAGGGTTATTTTATAATTATAAAAGGATTAAGCCCAGTATGAAGATTTAGCAATTCTAAACATGAAGTAACAACAAAGCTTCAAAATCTGAAACAAGAAAAAGTCAGAAAGTATTACATGGGTGAAAAATAATTGAGTCTATAATTTAAAACAGGCTGAAAAACAAAACCCAGACAGAGAGATCCATTAATGAATTATAATCATGTAGGACAAAAAAAAAATACGTATCTTACACATATTTTACAGGTAATATGAAAACATGGCCATATTTCCCTAGTTGTTTTATAAAACAAACATACATACTCCCAATACTAAAACCAGACAAAGACTTTAGATGAATGGAAAAATAATGATCAACAACTCTCATGAACATAGGTGCAAAAATCTATAAAATATTAGCAAAGGAAATTAAGTTATATATAAAAAGGACAATATATCACAAATAGTGGTGTTTATTTAAAGAATGCAAACTAGGAATATAAAGAAAATCTAGTAAAAGCTTATACAAAGTATAAATAATGGTGAAATACTTAATGCTTTCCACCTGAGTTCAAGATAGAAACAAACTTGTCCATTATTATTATTCCTATTCAGTGCAATATTCTACCTCATGTAGTAAGGTAAGAAAAAGATAAAGATTGGAAAAGAAGATATAAAATGGACATCATCTGTAATTAATGCTTATACACATAGAAAATCCAAAGTAATCTACAAACAACCAGAACTGAAAAGTGAATTTGGCAAGACTGCTAAATAAGAGGTCAATATCTCCAACAGGTCAATATCTCCCCCCAATTTTTTTATATATTAGTAGCAAAAACAGAAAAGTATAAGTTTTAAATTACATTAATACTATCATAAAAATACCTTAGAATAAACTGGATAAATATGTTCAGGACTTCTGCAAAAAACAAACACTACTAAATACTGTTGGCAGAAATCAAAGTTTCCAATAAATAAATGTTTAGAAAATTCAGTATTAAGATGTAAATTCACCCCAAATTAATCTAGAGCATCAATGCAATCCCTGATAAAATCCCAGCAAGTTATGTGGATATGGACTATCTTATTCTAAAACTTATATGAAAATGCAGAATCCAGATTAGTCAAAATAGTCTTGAAGAAGCAAAATTAGACTCAAATTAACAGATATCAAGACATATTACAGAACTGCAGTAGTTAAAACAGTTGAGAAACTGATGCAAGGACAAATATACCAACTAAAGAGGATAGAGAACCCAACAATAGATTGCTACTGAACTACCTGATTTAAAACAAAGGTGACACAAATCTAGACATGAAATGAAAATATTTTCAATAAAAGGTGCTAATTTTATTGGACATTAAGATAAAAATGAATCATGACTTGCCATCTATCTCATACCTTACACAACCATCAAATGAGATCAAATCAAGTAAGATGGTTCAAAGACTTAAACACGTATAAAGGAATAAAACCTTTAAAAGAAAACACAGATCTCTTCCAAACAGACAAAAAGCATTCTGGATTTCACTAATTATGAACTTTTTTTCATCAAAGACCCATTAAAAGAATGAAGAGGCAAGGCAAAGGCAAGGCAAACTGAAACAAGACATTTTCAATACATGTATCTGTAAAGACTCATATCCAGAAGACATCAAGAATTCCTACATAACAAGAAAGATAATCCAATTTACAAATGAGCAGAAGATAGGATATCCAAACTTTAAACCAGCAAATGAAAAGTGCTTAACATCATCATTCATCGGGGAACACAAGTTAAAACCACAATGAGACCCCACACAAGAAAGGATATAACTAAAAACTGAAAAAAGCAAGTGTTGATGAGGATACGGGGAAACTGAAACTCCTATACATAATAGTAGAAGTATAATCAGTGCAATCATTTAGCAAACTGTTTAGCAATATCTACTAAAGCTAAACATACATGTACCTTATAACCCAGAAATTCTAGTTCTACATATACCTAAGAGAAATGAGTGCATTTCTTCTTCTAAGAATATTCTTGCAGCCTTCTACAAGAATATTCAGGGCAGCTTTATTCCAAATAGTCAAACACTGAAAACAACCCAGAAAAGCTTCAACAGAATGGAATAAATTGTGGTCTGTTTATAAAATGAAATATTACATGGCAAAAAAAAAAAAACCACCATGGATGAATCTGAAAGATAATAATGAGAAAAAGAAAGAGTACTGTATACGTTCAACACACAATGCTCAAGAACAGGAAAAACTAGTCTGCAATGGGAAAAGTCAGAATAATGTTTACAACTGATTGGAGGTGTAACAGAGCTTTACTGGGATGCTGAAAATGTTCTAAATCTTGTTACTTGGTTGTGTGTGTGTGTGTGTGTGTGTATACATACACAAAATTCATCAAAGTTACACTAGAGTAAAAATCTATACACTTTATGGTAGGCATGCTAAAAACTCAACACAAAATTTCAAAAATATATAACAAGTCTAGGAAATTTACCTAGCTATTAAATAGTCCACTTTCAATTTTAGCACCTTCTGGAGAATACTGGAGTCTTGGATGAGATATCGAAGCGCTCGTAGCCCTGCTGCTCGCACTTCTTTTGCTTCGTTTAATAAAGCTAACCGCAAACTGTATGAAAACAAACAAAATAGAAGTTTTGCTGCACGGGTTTCAAATACACACAAAATTATATTACCAAATTATTCCTCAGCCAAAATATGCAAAAATTCTAGTCATGCACGGAATTCTAAGAGCATTCTACATATATAAAAATTATTCACTCCAAGCCATACAATTTCACTTAAGTGTTGCTTTTTTAAATCTGTGCCTCTTTAGTACATTGTTACCAATAAAGAAAATGTTATTGCTTTCTTACCTTCTGTACGTTATTTTATATAAACAATGGAAAATTAAATATGCCTTTTTCAAGCTATACCATTTGTGTCTCTACAATCGAATATCCTCTCTCTGTCTACCTGATTCCATACCTCCCAAAAATCATTGGTTTAAATCAATGATAAAAATAATTTATGCCAATAGCAGGCACAGACCTTTTATATCAATTTTAATTCCTAAGAGCACCTAAAAGATAGTTAAAAAACCATATAACATGCCTCTATTAGTGTGCATGGGCAAATCAAGTCTCTTGTAAGCACAAACTTTCTCTTAGGTAAGACCTACAGTTATAGTTGTTTCTGGGAATAATATGAGAAATTTAGCCTGCAAATTTCAGATTTAATTTAAACATTTAAATTATAGAAGTCCAGGTATTTTTGAAGATTCACTTTGGTTCTTCATATTTGGTAATTAGAAAATATCACAAAGACTCACAAAAACAAAACTACTGTAGCTCTTAGATTTTTTCTAATGTTCAAGCAACTATTTCTATAAAATCAAATATGAGGTGCTGTATTATTCTATTTCTAGTTTAAAATTACTAAAATTAAAATTACTAAAATCTGAAAGGGATGGGAGGGGGGAATGAACCACACTTACCAAATTATGATATCCTCATAGTTAAAGCCCAGTTTTTCTTCACTGTGGCCAATATCACAAAGAAGCTGTCAGAAAAACAAAACAAGTGTGTATTTATGTGTTGTATATTTTTACATATTTATATACATTATATATTTACACTGGAAAATAAGGTATTTTTATGGAATAATATTTTGAAAAATATTATTTTACTGTTCAAATAAGCAGCTTTATTTATATCATCTTACTATTTCTCATTTGATCTGCCAGTTTTGTTTCTTTAATCTTTTATCTTTCCTGCCTTTTAAAAAATCATGTTTTCTATTATTCCATTTTCCTTCTCAATAATTTACTGTTTTAAAAATGGTTCTTTTAGTGGCTACTATTAAGATTACACCATGCATTGTTGACTTATCTAACAAAAAGTATCACTTCACAATGTCCTCAATAATGCCAGAATCTCACACTTTAATTTCATTTTCTCCCCTCACATTTCACTTTACAATTGTTTTTTCTATCTTTTAAAAACTATACCGTATTACTGTTATTGGGTTTTAACAGTACTTAGTCAGTATCAGTTTATATTTATTCACATATTTACCCTTTTTATTATTCATCATTTTGATGGTTCCTTAAGGGGTATCTTCCTTTTACCTGAAGAACTCTGTTGTTGCTGTTGACTTGTTTTGTTAGCGTTTTAATTTTAGACCAGGTTGCTGGTAATGATTTTCTTGGTGTTTATTTCTCTGGAAATAATTTTTTTTTTTTACATTGAAGTTTGAAGAATATTTTGCTGGATATTTAGAAGTTTAGGTTAGCTGCTATTTTCCTCCAACAGTTTCAAGATGGCAGTTTCAAGATGGCTTCCATTGTTTCGGTTGTGAAGTCTGCCATCAGTGTTATTGTTGACTCTTTTGAAAGTCATGTCATTTATTTCTCAAACTCTTTTTTTTTTTGGGACAGAGTCTCACTCTGTCACCCAGGTTGGAGTGCAGTGGTGTGATCTGAGATCACTGCAACCTCTGTCTCCCGGGTTCAAGCGATTCTCCTGCCTCAGCCTTCCGAGTAGCTGGGATTACAGGTGCCTGCCACCACGCCCGGCTAATTTTTGTATTTTTAGTACAGACGGCGTTTCACCATGTTGGCCAGCTGGTCTCTAACTCCTGACCTTAGGTGATCCGCCTGCCTAAGCCTCCCAAAGTGCTGGGATTACAGGCGTGAGCCACCGCACTGGGCCTCTCAGACTTTTTTTTTTTTTCGAGACGGAGTTTCACTCTTGTTGCCCAGACTGGAGTGCAATGGTGCAATCTCGGCTCACCGCAACCTCTGCCTCCCACGTTCAAGCAATTCCTCTGCTTCATTCAGCCTCCCTAGTAGCTGGGATTACAGGCATGTGCCACCACGCCCAGCTAATTTTGTATTTTTAGTAGAGACAGGGTTTCTCCATGTTGGGTCAGGCTGGTCTCAAACTCCTGACCTCAGGTGATCTGCCTGCCTTGGCTTCCCAAAGTGCTGGGATTATGGGCATGAGCCACAGCACCCAGCCTCTCAGACTCTTTTAAAGACATCTTTCCTTATCTTTGGTTTCCAGCAATCTTATTACAATGTTTCTAGGTGTGGTTTCCTTTGTAGCTATCCTGCTTAGGGTAAACAAAACTTCTTCAATCTCTGGGTTGATCTATTTCTGCAGTTTTGAAAAATTCTATACAATATATTTTCAAAACTACTTCTGTCCAAACTCTCCTTCTGGTAATTCAATTAAATGTATGCCAGATCTTCTCATGTGTGTCACCAATCTGTAAATCCTCTTTTTTTTTCCATTTTATCTCAATGCTTCAGTTGAATATTTATTTCTATAACCTGTCTTCTGATGTGTCTAATCTTCTATTACATGTATCTAATGAGTTTTTAAATTTAGATACTGTATTATTCCCTTCTTTAATTTCCATTTAACCTTTTAGCCATTCCAACGTGCTAATGAAATTCTTCATTTCACATCAATTTTCTCCATACATCCTCTACGTTCATAACACAGTTGTTACTGAAAGTAGGTTTCATCTAATAAACCTGAATGATGTGGATCATCTCTGGATCTGTTATTAACTGTTTTCCTTTTTGTTCTAGTCATGTAATCCTGTCCTTTGGTAGCTCCTTAGTCTTTGATTGTATATAAAAACTTGCAAAGATTTGATGGTGTTATCTGTCTCCACAGAAGGTTCAGCCTTCTTTCTGTTAAGCCACTAGATGGTGTTGAGTCCACGTTAGGTGGCTGCCCTGGTAAGACCAGGCCTACCTCTGCTTTTTCTTTGCCACTTGAAGTTTCAACTGAAAGCTTATTGTTAAGAAACCTACTCCAAGGCGGATGAAAAATTTAATTTTTGTCCTGCAAACTCCATTCCTGATTTTCAAAGGTTTTCTACTTAGGTTTTAAGTTTCTCATCCCAGGTAGCCCCAGGATTAAACAACTGAACTGAGGGGAGAATCTCCTCATGCTTGATGCACCTAGGACTCCACCAAAACCTCTGTGCTGTTTTTTGTCTTTCGGCAACAGTATTTCTGGGCCTAATGCTTGAATCCTGTTTCCTGCCCACACTTAACATCAGCAAGTGTACCCTGGGAAAAAGTTGTTGAAGCAGCTTACTTGTACAAGATTCTCCCTTTTCTGAAAGGTTGGCGTCTGCACATATTGTTGCCCGAGCAGCTGCCTGCTGCCTTCAAACAGGTTTTCCTAGTTTTCATTGAGAGCGGCGGTCTAATACTAGCTTTATGGATCCCACCTGGATGAATATATGCCAGTTCAATCTAGGCATGAGTCTGGAGAATTGACTTTTACCTAAAAGTTATGTATAATGTCCTTAATTGATTTATTGGGGCGAACTGAAATGGATTAAAGAGAAGATAAATCATTTATTTAACACTGAAGACCAAGAAGGGTCTCCAACGTGCTAATACTCTTTCTCAGTGTGAAGTTATAAACATTGTAACCATAGAGTATAAAGCAACCAAAGTGATCAACATATCACATCACATCTATGAGAAGAATGGACCCTAAGAAAAAGTTGATAAAAGTTCACTACCCTATTGGTAGGATAACTGTAAAAATTTCCTGTCCATTTTTTTCTTTAGAGGAAAAAAGGGGAGGGAAGGGGAAGGGAGAGGAGAGTAGGGGAGGGGAGGGGGTCCCAAACAGAATAGGGTGGGAGACAGGACTAGAATAGCTGCTATCAGATATTGCAACACTGCTGATATTACAATACTGGTATTCCTTAAAATTCTGATATGACGAACAAAGAGACCTCAGACTTTCAAAGAGTATAATGTTTTTCTTTTGTTTTTACTGTCTTGTACAGTGTTGCAAGTAGTTACAAATTTAAGAGAATGCGTTTTTATACATACATATTTAAAATAACATAAAATTTTCTAAGTTTTGAGATAAAACTTCCATACCTCTAAAAAACCAACCATATATCTAAAATTAAAAGTGACATAATATGTTAGTAAAAAATATTTGCAACAAATATGGTAAGAAAAAGGTTAAGGCACTGTATGTAGTTTGCTAGGACTACTATAACATATATCACAGACTGGGTGGCTTAAACAACAGAAATTTACTTTTTCGAGGCCAGAAATCTAAGATCAAGGTGTTGGCAGGGTTGTTTTTTTAAAGTCTCTCTCCTTGCCTTACATATGGCTATTTTCTATATCTTCCTATGTGTGTGTCTGTCTCCTAATCTACACTTTTTATAAGAGATTATATTAGATCAGGCCCACCCACCCATATGACCACATTTTTCCTTAATTATCTTTTTCAAGGGCCCTATCTCCAAATACAGTCACATTCTGAGGTATTGGAAGTTAGAAATTCAACATACGAATTTTGACGAGACACAATTCAGCTCACAGCATTCCATCCTCACCTAGCAAACTAATACAGATCCTTATAATGTAAAAGGTTGAAACAAATTGAGGAAAAACTTCTCAGGACCCCAAAGAAGAACAGGCAAAGAAAATGTACAAGGAATTTACTGAATAAATATAATTGACAAATAAATATGACATATATTCATTTTTCCTAAAACTGAAATCAAATGAATTGCAAAGTTCTACTTACAACTCACAAAAATGGCAAAATATTGTTTTAAATATTATTGTATATTATTTTATTATTGTAAATATTTCAAAAGTTTTAAATATTGTATATTACTATAATAGTTTTTAAATATACTGTAACATATTATTTTAAATATTATATACTGTTAATGGAATTGAAAACTGAAAATATTTTATAATATAAATTGGAAAAATGCACTAGGATCAAGGTCCACTTTTGGAGATTTATGTATTTTAAATTATTTTACTAATATAAAGTAGGTTCAAGTACAAGATGCTTATGACATTATTTACAACATTAAAGAAATGGGAATAAAATGTTTATAAAGGAGGAACTTTATGAGGCCATTAAAATAATGGAATATACAATCATAAGAAAAAATGTGCAGAATCCATTGCTAAATAGGGGAAAAGATTCTGTAAGATATATTTCTTAAAAACACACTTTAAAAAAAAGGGTATACATCAAAATTCTAACACCAAAATTTTTTAACAATTCCTCTGCATTTTTGTGTATTTTATAAATGTTCACAATTAAACATGTATCACACCATCTAGGAATAGTTTTATATATAGTATTGATGAATATACACAGAAGTAACAATTTCCAGGATTGTATCCCGAGCAGTGATTAAAATTTCTGTGTAAATAAATTCACATATATACTGGGAATAAGAAAGAAGATAGTAATACAATTCTAAATTTTGGATTATCAAAGAAATATTATACTTTCACTGTTAATCACTAAGAGTTCACATATAAATCTCAAAATATTATGAATAACTTTGATACAAATTTCTTGTGATGACTACCTTACTAGTTATCTCCTAATTTAAATAACCAAACCCTTAATCTTCTCAACCCTAGTAGTATTTCTGTAAATGAAAACAACTGAGGCTTAGAGAGGTTAATATGACTTCCTAAGGCCACAAAGGTAATTAAGGGTAAAGCTGGAAATCAGATCAAACCAGTTTGAGGCCAGAGTCCACTATGAAAAAATATTACTATAATTTTGTATTGAAATTATTTACACAGGGTTGGGGGTTAGGGAAAGTAAGAAACAATTGAATATTACCATCTTATTTCATTTCTCCAGCCTCGAATATGGCATCAAGAATCTGGAGAACTGCACCCTGGCTAAATATATACATAAAACAAATAAGAAAATTTAACTATTGTTTTCTCCAGAACTGCTAACTAAAAATATGCCATAAAAAACTGCCCATTTCAAAGAATTAAAACATAAAAAACTGCACTTTCACTCCTTAAAACAATTTATTATTTTAAAGATTTCTCATGTATTTCAGAATACTAGCATTATCACTATGTGGTACCATACATGAATAAGAAAGAAAAATATGGTCAAGCTTACAGTGTTATGATTACTTCATCCTTGGGAATATTCAAATATATATAATACAGAAAAATTAAGGTTAGAATTTGTTTATATCAACATACAAGATATTATGCTTTTAAACTGGGAAGAATGTTACTTTCTTAAATTATAATTTACACATATCAACTCAACTGCTTAAAAAGGCAGTATTTCCATTCTTCTGCTACAGTAATAATGAATGCTAATAAAATGAAAGGTTGTAAAATTCTACAAATATACAAAGTCTTGTCCTTTAAAGGGTTGGTTTTTCCCCTAAGTGTGTACTTGACTCTCATTTCCTGCATTATATTTTTCATACTTGCCAGTCAACCTTGTAGAAAACTATAGATTCAGAGAACACAATTTTCAAATTATCTACCTTCTCAGACCAGAAAAATATATGACCATTTACCACTTAACATATCCCAGAGTTAGCAGTTTTAGTGAAAAAGTTAAACAAAATTCAAAGGTATTATAATCTTAAAAAACAAGCATGCACAATTTAAAAAGTGTTTAGAGGTGTATCATTTTCTGATTATTAATGTCAATACATTTCAAATGCAAGAGAAGTTTTTGAGAAAGATGCTACATCAGCTGGAAACTGGAAAATCATAAATAACTAAAAAAAAAAATTATGGCAGAAACACAGTATATTTGTTATTAATTAGTGCCTATTTTCCAGAGATAGTAAATGGAATTCAATAATGGTTAAATTTAACCATTTAACCATTCAATAATGGTTAAATGCTTTCAGGTTGTTTCCAGGATTGTAGAAGAGGGCTTTAATCAGTCTTAAATTAAAAACTTTTTGAATTAGAATTATCCAGAGCAGTGATTAAAATTTCTGTGTAAATAAATTCACATATATACTGGGAATAAGAAAGAAGATAGTAATACAATTCTAAATTTTGGATTATCAAAGAAATACTTTCACTGTTAATCACTAAGAGTTCACATATAAATCTCAAAATAATATGAATAACTTTGATACAAATTTCTTGTGATGACTACCTTACTAGTTATCTCCTAATTTAAATAACCAAACCCTAAAGTATACATTAAACTCTTTAGCTCTTTCTCTGTGATATGGTTTGGCTCTGTGTCCCCATCAAAATCTCACCTTGAATTCTAATAATCCCCACGTGTCAAGGGCAGGACCAAGTGGAGATAACTGAATCATGGGGGCAGTTTCCACCATGCTGTTCACATGAAAGTGAGTTCCGTCTATGACCATATCACCCTGAACATGCCCAATCTCGTCTGACAGTGAGTTCTCATGAGATCTGATGGTTTTATGAGAGGCTTCCCCCTTTGCTCGGCACTCGTTTCTCCCTCCTGCTGCCATGTGAAGAAGGATGTGTTTGATTCCCCTTCCGCCATGATTTTAAGTTCCCTGAGGTCTCCCCAGCCATGCAGAACTGTAAGTCAATTAAATCTCTTTCTTTTATAAATTATCCAATCTCGGGCAGTTCTTTACAGCACTGTGAGAACAGACTAACACAGTAAACTGGTACCACAGAGAGTGGGGCACTGCTGTAAAGATACACGACATGTGGAACTGACTTTGGAACTGGGTAACAGGCAGAGGCCGGAACAGTTTAGAGGGCTCAGAAGACAGAGGAAAATGTGGGAAAGCTTGGAACGTCCTACAGACCTGTTGAATGGCTTTGACCACATTGCTGTTAGTGATATGGACAATGAAGTCCAGGCTAAGATGGTCTGAGATGGAGATGAGGAACTTGTTGGGAACTGGAATAAAGGTGATTCTTGCTATGCTTTAACAAAGAGACTGACAGCATTTTGCCACTGCACTAGAGATCTGTGGAACTTTGAACTTGAGAGAAATGATTTAGGGTATCTGGTGGAAAAAATTTCTAAGCAGCAAAGCATTCAAGAGGTGACTTGGGTGCTCTTTAAAACATTGTTTTATGCATTCACAAAGATACAATCCGGAATTGGAACTTATGTTTAAAAGTGAAGCAGAGCATAAAAGTTTGGAAAATTTGCAGCCTGATGATGCAACAGAAAAGAAAAACCCATTTTCTGAGGAGAAATTCAAGCTGGCCACAGAAATTTGCATAAGTAACAAGGATCTGAATGTTAATCACCAAGACAATAGGGAAAAATGTCTCCAAGGCATGTCAGAGATCTTCATGGCAGGCCCTCCCATCACAGGCCCAGAGGCCTAGGAGGAAAAAGTGGTTTCCTGGTCAGGGCCCAGGGACTTGCTGCTTTGTGTAGTCTTCAGTGCCCTGTATCCCAGTCATGGCTAAAAGAGGCCAACACCGAGCTCAGGCCGTTGCTTCAGATGGTGCAAGCCCCAAGCCTTGGCGATTTACACATGGTGTTGGGCCTGTGGGTGCACAGAAGTCAAGAATTGAGGTTTGGGAACCTCCATCTAGATTTCAGACGGTGTATGAAAATGCTTGCCTGTCCAGGCAGAAGTTTGCTGCAGGGGTGTAGCTCTCATGGAGAACTTCTGCTAGGACACTGTGGAAGGGAAACGTGGGGTTGGAGCCCCCACACAGAGTCCCCACGTGGGTACTGCCTAGTGGAGCTGTGAGAAGAGGACCACTATCCTCCAGACCCCAGAATGGGAGATCCACCAACAGCTTGCACTGTGTGCCTGGAAAAGCCACAAGCACTCAATTCCAGCCCATAAAAGCAGTCGGGAGGGGGTGCTGTATCCTGCAAAGCCACAGAGGTGGAGCTGCCCAAGGCTGTGGGAGCTCACTTCTTGCATCAGCGTGACCTGGATGTGAGACATGGAGTCAAAGAAGACCATTTTGGAACTTGAAGGTTTAATGACTGCCCTATTGGGTTTTGGACTTGCATGGGGCCTGTAGCTCTTTTGTTTTGGCCAATTTCTCCCCTTTGGAATGGGGGTATTTACCGAATGCCTGTACCCTCATTGTATCTAGGAAGTAACTAACTTGCTTTTGATTTTACAGGCTCATAGGCGGAAGGGACTTGCCTTGTCTCCAATGAAACTTTGGACTTGGACTTTTGGGTTAATGCTGGAAAGAGTTAAAGACTTTGGGGGACTGTTGAAAGGGCATGTATGTGTTTTGAAACGTGAGGACATGAGATTTGGGAGGGGCCAGGGCAGAATTATAAGGTTTGGCTCTGTGTCCCCACCCATATCTCACCTTGAATTGTAATAATCCCCATGTGTCAAGGGTGGGACCACATGAAAATACGTGAATCATGGGGGTGATTTCCTCCATGCTGTTCTCGTGATAGTAAGTTCTCATGAGATCTGAGAGAACTCACTATCACCGCTTTTATAAGGGACTTCCTTCCCCCTTACAAAGTCCTCTGAGAGAACTATCAGTGGTTTTATAAGGAGCTTCCTTCCCCCTTCACTCAGCACTCATTTATCTCTCCTGCCACCACGTGAAGAAGGACATGTTTGCTTCCCTTTCCACCATGATTCTAAGTTTCCTTGGGTGTCCCCCGCCGCAGCCCTGCGGAACTGTGAGTCAATTAAACATCTTTCCTTTATAAATTACCCAGTCTCGGGCAGTTCTTTGCAGCAGTATGAGAATGGACTAATATACTATGAAAGACAAAAGAAGAAACAGAAGAACACAGAGTGAGTTAAAACATGGACATCCTGCAAAGCCTCTACTAATAATCAAGTTGCTAATTAATCTTCAACCATTAGGTAGCAGTTTCGTCACTACTATTTTTGCCGTTACTGGTGACATCCTATCTCCTGTATTAATGTAAGTCATTAAAATGTAATTGTCTACCCTATTATATAGGCTTGTTATTATGTATTAAGAACAAATCATTGACTATGTTTAGAAATTGTTAAAGACTTTACAAAATGTAAGAATTAGCGTTAACAGTCACATAAAATGCTAAATTATTAGACATCACACTTTTCATTGGGTTTGGCACTCCCCATGCCATCCATGCATTTTTTTTAATTGGCTATCGGTCACAACGCTTAGCTAAACCTGACCAAATGACATCAGAGTTCATATACAAAGATGCTAACAGAGGGTTACTCTCTGCTTTTCAAGACCAGAAGTATTAAGGATGATGTATTTTATCTTAGTCCCATGGAAAGTGTTTACCTGAGAATGAAGACAACCTGAAAGAAAACAGGAATGAAAAATAGAGTGGCAGCATGTAATTGACAGTGTCTCAACCCCTGGGTTGTTTTGTCTGAAATTAGGATCCAACATTTGATATTCCTAATTATGTACACAAATAACTTCTTTATATTTCAGCTAAGATGAATTAAGTTTGTTGAATTTATTACTTATAAACAAGTTAAACATTCAGTATCTTAAGTCCACAATTATTTTATGAGTATAACATGTTAAACTTAACATTTTTATATAAGCAAAACAAATACTATTCTACAAATCTTATTTTAAGACGGGTTAAAGATTTTGATAATGTCACTGGTTTGCCTATTAAAATCCAGGTCCATCATCAGTGAATCAGTTATTTGTTATAATAAATCTACATGACTTTCTTATACAAATACTAAAATATTCAAAAAGGGCTATAAACAATTATATTCTGTCAAAGTTAGAACTGTAAATTATCTCCAAGTATTAAAAATTTGTCTGTTTATTAAAATGATCAAGTTTTAAAAAATGTAATGACTAGTTAAAACTAGGTAGTTCTAAATGCTACTCCCATTTTACTTGTATTACTCTGAAGGTTAAATAGTTCTTCTAAATAAGCAAAAGAAATAACCTTAATTTTAAAAAATGTTATCTCACATACTAGAATTCCATGGCACAGTCTTTTACATGGCAATTTAGACACAAACACACACACACAGAGCTACAAAAAAAGTAGATTGATATGTATAGAAAAGGAAAGCATGCTATGATATATTGGGATGTGGAAAGCAGCAAACTGCAAGTCAATATACATATACATACAAAGATATATATACACACATACACATTTATATACACATATATATCACGCTCTCATTTAAAAAATACCTTTTTGCATATACATCTATAGTCATGCACTGCATAACCACTTTTCAGTCAATGATGGATCACATGTAGAATTGTAGTCCCATAAGATTATAATACTATATTTTTACTGTATCTTTTCTATGTTTAGACACTTACCATTGTGTTAAAACTGCCTACAGTATTTAGTACAGTAATATGCTGTACATGTTCATAGCCTAAGAGCAACAGACTATACCACATAGCCTGGATATGTAGTACACTACACCATCAAGGATTGCCTAAGTATACTCTATGATGTTCACAAAATGATGAAATCACCTAACGATGCATTCCTTGAACACATCCTGTGTAATAATGGTAAGTAAATGACGTATAACTGTATAATGGCAAATAAACTGAGCACGATAGTAAACACTTCATTTTGTTTTGCTCATTTAAATCTCACAATTCCCAAGAAAATACACACACACACATTTATATTTATAATTATACCAGAAAAGGATACTTTCTAGTGGTTACCTCTGGAGAGTGGTATTTCTGTCAGAACAGGGAGGTGGGTGGGAAGGGTATGAAAGGGAAGAATTTTACTTTTTATCATATATTCTTCTGTACCATTTAAATTTTTTTATACTTAGCTTATACCTTAAAGTTTTTAAAAAGCAGAACAAAATAAATATTCTTTTAAAGCTTCTTTTAATATAAATATATGAGATTAAATATAGGAAAAGAGAACTTTTAAGATATAAAAGAGCTGAAATATTTTCATCTTTAAAAAGCAGGTCTTTAGATTATGAGCATGTTGTCAGTTATAAAAATAGAATATTAAGATTATATTCATCAGCAGTCTGTTATACACATTACTTTATCCAGTGAGATGATGTCAGAAGGCAAGAATGGGTGTGTGACATTCACATGGTTAAAGGATCACATCACTAGCTCCCTTTCTTTATACCTTAAAAGGAAGTTTAGTTTTGAAGCTGAAGTTCACCCTATACAACATTTTAATGTCACTGTTCTAGTAAGACAACTTAATCCTAACAGGCTTATACTTAATAACAAAACAAGTGCCAGTAAAAACAAAAACTCATATTTAAAATGCATCATCTTCCCAAACTAATATAATACCATTAATTAAACACATATTATGGGACACGCTTTTGAGTAGAGAGGGATATGAAGGTGGAAAAATAAATACTACGTATTTTTTTGTGTTTGAGAAACTCAGTTTAATAACAGAGCAACCCACAATAAATAATAAAATAGATAAAATTTAGTAGGCATATCTATCAACTAATGGAAACACAGAAGAGGGTGGCAAACAAACTCCACTGGTCCTGACATCATAATTATTTTTCTTATTTTCTTATTCTATAGAGCTATTCCTAGAAATTTCTGAGAATTCCTAAATTTTACTCAATAAACAAATGAATGAATTTACAGGTTTTATAGGAATACTAGTTACCTAAATATTTATAAACCCAGGTCTCTAACAAATGGAATTCAAGACACAGTACAATTAAATTCAGTGTTTGTTTTGTGCTGCATATTTGAATAAATTTTATAATAAAATCTACACACACATTTACAGAAATGGTCCTTAATGGGGGGCAATTTTGTCTCCCAGGGAACATTTGGCAATATCTGGAGAGATTTCTGCTCGTCACAACTGGTTTGGGGCGGGGGTGCTACTGGCATCTAGTGGGTAGAGGCCAGGGGCAGTGCTGAACTCCCTAAAATACACACAGCAGCTTCTCAAAACAAATAATCATTTGGTTCAATTCGTTCGTAATGCCAGCGTTGAAGAACCCTGATTTACAGTAATAGTTTACCAACTGACAACTCAAACTATTAAGCAGACTCACCATCTTACAGTCAGCTAAAAAACTAAAGAAGTGACAAAAAAGAACAAAAAAACACAAAAACAAAACATGAGGTTGAATCAAGGCACTACCTATTATAGAGCACATATTATGTGTCAGGCACTAGACTGAGACCTTGCCTCTACAGAGAAAGCAAGATTACCTCTGAGTAAAGAAATCTGCCTAAGATTGCCCTGACAGTTAATCACAGTTGGGCTGCAAGTCTCCATCTGTTTGATCTAAAGCTCATGCTTTTCCCAGCACATCACTAAGCAGCCAAAATAGATTTTATCAAGTCCAAAGTTCATGGAGTTTATTCATGGGACAGCCCCTAAGATCCTGACTCAGGATGTACTCACTCTTAGAATAGACAAATTCTAATAAGTTTGATAAGTTTGGCTATCAGGATTTTAAAACCATAGCAACACAGCAAAGAAAGGGGCTGCTACAAAGCTTGCACCAAGGCCAGAGGGATATAGGAAAATCATTTTAAAAAGGACATGGTAAAACAAAAAACAAATAAGATAAAAAGCACAAAAGTTTAGAGCCTTCATTACAGAGATATATCACTGCATACTCTACAGTGGTACAATGGAGAAAAGGAAGGAGGGGGAAACAGAGAAGGGAGGAAAGGGAACTGAGAAAAGAGGGAGGAAGAGAAAGGTGACAAGGAAGGGTGAAGAAAGAAGAGTGAGAAGATGAAGGGGGGAAAGAAAGAAGTAGAGAAGGGATGAGAAGGAGAAAGGGCAGAAGAGAGTGGGGGAGCACAAATCAAGAGAGAGAGAGGAGGTGGAGTGAATAACTTAGTTAAATACTGTGGGAGAAATTTAGACCAACAGAAAACAAGGAAACTGAAGAGAGAAGAAGAAAGAAAAAAAGGGAAACTAATCCTAATGCAAGAAAACCTGGGAACTAGGCAGAAATAAATGAAGAATGAGAAGGGAGAATAAGAGGTGTTCAACAGATTCCTAGAAATGAAGGCTTTTAAGCCACTCTTGTCCCAAAAAGCTGTGTATCTTCACTGTCCAATGTGGTTAGTAGCTACTAGTTGCAAGTGACTATGAGCACTGGAAATGTGGCTAATCTTAATTGAAACTTGTAAGTATAAACTATAAACTTGCTTTCAAAACTTAAGTATGAAAAAATAGTAAAATAACATTTAATAACGTTTTATACCAATTACATCGAATGATGATGTTTTAGATATACTGGCTTAATAAAAATTAAAGTTAATGTCCTGTTTCTTTTTTTTTAGTATGGCTACTAGGAAATTTAAAATTACATATGTGGCTCACGTTATATTTCTATTATGCAACACTATTCTAGATTTTTAAGATTGCTGTAGGACCCATGCCGGTAACAAAGTAAAATAACAGGAATTACTGCCATTCTTAACCTCCATCCCCCACTTTCAGAATCATGTTGGCAAGAGATGTGGAACTATATTATCTAGCTGTGCAAACTTGGTTATAACAGTAATTACAATTGCAAACAGGACACAGACCTCTATTATAATTGTTTTTAACAGTTAAAACCAAGCAAGTGAGGCTTATTTGAATTGAGTGAAGATTGGTGAAATAAAACTATAAAATTTAATAAAAGACAATGAAACTAGAAGATGCATTTTGCAACCTTGGAACAATGTTGGGGTCTTAAAGATTTGACATTATCTCACCACCATGTTGAAGAAAAATGTTTGAAGATTTTCATTACATTCACTCACACTACAAAATACATGCCCATACTTTTGAAAGCCCATTCTCCAGTACCTATTCAATGTTTTTAAAAGCTGTTTTTTTAAAAATTAACTTTCTCATCTCTCATATAAAATCATTTTCTCATCTCTTATATATTAAAAAACAACCAGAATATTTTAAAACTTCACTAAGGAAAAATAAATGCCTATGTACTCGCTTCTCTAGCTATAGAAAAAAACTCAACCTATATTTATTGCACGATACTACATAAAAAATTGTATTACAGTGACTATATTCTCATCCCTTTCTATTTCTATGAAATAAAAATCAAATCCAAGTCACAGTTCAATTACTTAACAAAGAATATTTGGAAGGATTAAAACAGTGCTGCTCAAACTTGAATGTATACATACATTTACTTGAGACTCTTTTATTGAACTGTAGATCCTGATTTAGTAGGCCTGGGGTGGGGCTAAAATAGGGCATTTTCAAACAAGCTTCAAGGCAATACCAATACTGATGAACTGTGGATCATATTTTGAGTAGCAAGGGGTTAAAACATAAAACAATTCTTTCATTAAAAACAATTTATATTTAATATACTAAAAGGTGGGGGGAACGTTATCCCAAAGACCCATTCTGTTTTCTATTTTAGGGTATCTCCTAAAATAGCAAGCATTTTAGTGTTTGCATGAATTGGCTGTCCAGCATTACAAGGCTGAGAAACATACCAATCCACTCATCAAACTCAAGAATTCTGGGCTGCTATTAGAGATCAAGTCAGTATTTGTTTGGGAACAGGGCCCCCACAATTTGGGCTCTAATTTAGATCCAAATAATGGGGATACAACATCAGGAAAAGAGAAAGTTATAATATAGTTCTTTGGGCTTATGGCTATATTTATGAAATATGGCACACATATATAGTTACATACGAATACTTACAAGCATACTTCACTTTATTGAGCTTCACTGCTTTTTACACATTGAAGGTTTGTGGCAAACCTGCTTCAAGCAAGTTCATTGGTACCATTTTTCCAAAAGCATGTGCTCACTTTGCGTGTCTGTCACATTTTGGCAATTCTTACAATACTAAACATGTTTTCATTATTATTATCCGTTAGGGTGATCTGTGATCAGTGATCCTCAATGTAACTATTATCATTGTTATGGGGCACCATGAACTGGACCCATATAGGACGATGAACTTAATAAATGTGTGTTCCAATTCCTCCACCAACTAGCTGTTCCTGTCTCTCCCTCTCTCCTTGGGCCTCCCTATTTCCTGAGACACAATACTTAGTAAAATTGGGCAAATTAATAACACTACAATGGCCTCTAAGTGTTCAAGTGAAAGGGAGAGTCAACCATCTCTCACTTTAAGTCACAAGTTAGAGACTGAGCTTAGTGAAGAAAGTCCAGAAAGGCCTCTTGAGACAAACAGGTAGCCAAGTTGTGAATGCAAAGGCAAAGTTCTTGAAGAAAATTAAAAGTACTACTCCAATGAACACACAAATAATATGAAGGCAAAACAGCCTTACTGCTGATAGGAAGTTTTAGTGGTCCAGAGAGAAGATTAAACTCGCTATCAACATTCCTTTAAACTAAAGCCTAATAGGGCCCCAACTCTCTTAAATGTTATGAAGGCTGAGAGAGGTGAGGAAGCTGCAGAAGAAAAGTGTGAATGGTTCATGAGGTTAAAGAAAAGAACCCATCTCCATAACATAAAATGGCCAGGCAAAGCATAAGTGCAGATACAGAAGCTGCAACAAGTTATCCAGCAGATACTGCTAAGATCACTGACCAAGGTAGCTACACTAAACAACAGATTTTCAATGCAGATGAAACAATCTTCAACTGGAAGAAGATGCCATCGAGAACTTTCATAACTAGAGAGAAGTCAATGTCTGGCTTCAAAGCTTCAAAAGACAGGCTGACTCATGTCTGGGGCTAATTCAGCTCGTGACTTTAGATTGAACCCAATGATCATTTACTATTCTGAAAATCCTAGAGATCTTAAGAATTATGCTAAAACTGCTTTGTCTGTGCTTTACAAATGGAACAAGGCCTGGATGACAGCACATCTGTTTACAGCATGGTTTACTAAATACTTTAAACATACTGTTGAGAAAACAGTATTTGCTATTGCTCAGAAAAAAAAGATTTCTTTCAAATTGTTACTGCTCATTGACAATGCACCTAGTCACCCAAGAGTTGATGGTTACAAGGAGATTAATGTTGTTTTCATGTTTGTTATCACAACATCCATTCTGCAGCCCATGAATCGGGGAATTGGGGAATAATTTTGATTTTCAAGTCTTATTTTAATGAAATACATTTTACGACACTACAGCCACCGTAGATAGTGATTCCTCTGATGGGTCTGGGCAAAGCAAACTGAAAACCTTCTGGAAAGGATTCATCGTTCCAGATGCCATTAAGAACTTTCCTGATTCATGGAAGGAAATCAAAATCTCAACACTAACAGGAATTTGGAAGAAGTTTATTCCAATACTCATGGATGACTTTGAGGCGTTCAAGGTGTCAGTGGAGGGAGTCACTGCAGATGTGGAAGAAATAGCAAGAGAACTAGAATTAGAGGGGGAGCCTGAAGATGCAACTGAATTGCTGCAATCTCATGAAAAAGCTTTAATGGATAAGGAGTTCCCTCTTATGGATGAGCAAAAACAGGGTTTCATGAAATCTATTCCTGGTGAAGATGCTGTGAACACTGTTGAAATGACAACAAATAATTCAGAATATTACAGAAACTTTGTTGATATAGCAGTGGCAGGGTTTGAGAGGACTAACTCCAATTTTGAAAGAAAAAATGCTATCAAACAGCACCGCATGCTACGGAGAAATCTTTCATGACAGGAAGAGTCAACGCAGTAAACTTCATTGATGTCTTACTTAAAGAAATGGCTACAGTCACCTCAACCTTCAGCAACCACTACTCTGATAAGGCAGCAGCCACTGACATTGAGGCAAGTTCCTCCACCAACAAAAAAACCCCACAATTTGCTGAAGGCTCAGATGACTGTATTTTTTAATCAATATTTTTAAATTAAGGTACACACATTTTTTTAAACATAATACTATTGCACACTTAATGAACTACATTATAGTATAAACACAACTTTTTATATTCACTGGGAAACCAAAAAACTCATGACTTGCTTTATTACATTCACTTTATTGAGACACTTTATTGCAGTGGTTTAGAATCAAACCCACAATATCTCCAATGTATGCCTGTACCATATATTATCAAGTAAAATGAGTAGAAGGGAAAAGAAATACATCCTTATGTGAATAAAAGGTTGAATTGTAAATTTCTCGTGATTTTATTCTTTTCTGAACCTACCAAATTTTCTATAACAAAGATATAATTCTTCTATTACACAAATACATTTTTAAGATACACCGGACAAAATCCATGAGAAGCAGGAAAGAAAAGCATTAATGCTGAGTGAATACACAAGAATTTGTATTTAATGATGGTCAAGAAACATTTAGTAAGTGTGGTAAGGAACAAAGAATTTTAGATAATGATAAAAATTCAAGTTACTTACCTTAGTAAAGTTATTCAGATGGCCTAGCTTTCTCATATTTGATACTCCTTGCAATCTGGCCACATTTTGGAGAATCTCTCTTAAGTTATCAGAAGGCTCTAGAAGGAAAGACAAGACAATTTAACATAATTTTATGGGTATTTTCCTGCTCAAACACATAAAACATGCAGTATTAAAACTTCACAACTTTGGCTCTTGGTTTAAAGTCTTATCCTCCACCCCAAATCTATTAAATGACTTCAAAGTCTGTGAGGAATCCAATTAACTTCACATCTCTACTCCCCTGTACCCATGGTCCAGCTCTGTATCATTGCCTGGAATTACTCAACCACAAAATCTTAAATCTTGCCATTATTTGAATATGTTCCCTCAAAGTTGTGTTGGAAACTTAACCACTAATGCAAAAGTGCTGAGAAGTGGGACCTTTAAGAGGTGATTAGGTTATGAAGGCTCTGCCCCCATGAATGGATTGTTAAGGAGGAAGTGGGTTAGCATGAGAGTGAGTTTGTTATAAAAGCTTTTGGCCCTCTCTTGCATGCACCACCCCCACCTTGCTTGTGCTCATGCTCTCACAAGCATCTCTCCCCTCACCCCACCTCCAGTGCTCTCTTGACCTTCCAGCATGGGATGACATGGCAAGAAGGCACTTACTAGATGAAGGCCCCTTGACCTCAGACTTCCCTGCCTCCAGAACTGTGAGAAATAAATCTCTGTATTTTATAAATCTCCCAGTCTCAGATACTCTGTTACAGCAGCATAAAACAGACTAAGAAAAATCTCAACATCACAACTTTCACTTGATAGCTGTTTGATAGCATGGCTACAATGTAGTAAAAGGGACCAAATATACTGTCCCTGTTCGAGTAAACCAAAAAAATTAGATAAAATATATAGATGGTCTGTGACTTACAACGGTTAGACCTAATTTTTCAACTTTACATGGTGCCAAAGCAATACACATTTAGTAGCAACTATACTTCAAGAACCCATAAAACCATTGTTTTTCAGTATAGTACTCAATATATTACATGAAATAACAATATCTTAGTACAATATAGGCTTTGTGTTAGATAGTTTTGCCCAACTATAGGCTAATGTAAGTGTTCTGAGTATGTTTAAGGTAAGCTAGGCTAAACTAAGATGTTTGGTAGATTAGGTACATTAAATGCATTTTTGACTTAAGACATTTGCAACTTACAATGCATGTACTGGGACATAACCCCATCAGTGAGCTGTGGAACTTTAAGCTGCTTAATATATGTGTAACTGGAAACCCCAAAGGAAAGAAAGAATTGAGGGAACAGAGCAATTACTTGAAGAAATGATGGATAAAGGCCACCCAGCCTGCCCAGGCCCATTGCAAACATGGCTCTTGTCCCCTGCCAGGTGCTGCCAGTGGTGTTTCTATCATACTGCTCTATCTTGTGCAACTAGAAGGTCATCAAAATGCCCTTGCATCAGACCCATGGGGGGAGTTGGAAATTGCTGCTGTTCATTGTTCTGTGTTGCAGCTAAAGGCCTGGCTGCCCCAGAGCAGCACCTTCTGAACCATTCACTATTACCTGGTAGCTGGGGGACAGATGGAGGTGGGGTGCAGCCAAGTGGTGGACTATTTGGAGGGAGACACAAAACTGCTTCCAAGAAATGACATAGGAACATCTTAACTAACAAAAGCATCAGACAAACTTAACCATGAATGGCCTGAAACCCATTCACCCTCAAGATGCTTTCCTGAGCACCCACTGTGGGATAAACTTGCTGCAACTGAAGGAAACAGTGTATTGTCTAGTAATTTGGAGCTTCATCTGGAAGGACCCAAATCCTCCTAAGAGAGAGAAAGTACCTAATAAAGTCTTACTTGCAAAAAAAGAAAAAAGTGATGGATGAAAAATTTCCAAATTTGATGAAAACAATAAACCAATAAAATGCTCAACAAGCCCCAATTACAAGAAACATGAAGAAAACTAGACCTAGGCAGATTATAATCAAATTGCTCAAAACCACTGATAGAGATAATCTTACAAGTAGCCAGATTAAAAAAAAGAAGTTACACAGAGAAAAACAAAAACAAACAAACAAAAAGGATAACGGCGGATTTCTTATCCAAAACAGGACAAAACAGAAGACAGTAAAGCAACATCTTTAAAATAATGAAAGAAAAAATGCTTTAAAAAATACTTGCTTTACAAAAACAAGCCAAGAAAACTAGACCTAGGCAGATTATAATCAAATTGCTCAAAACCACTGACAGAGAAAATCTTAAAAACCAGATTGAAAAAAAAAGGTTACATAAAGCAAAGCAAAAAAAAAAAAAGATAACGGATTTCTTGTCCAAAACAGAAGACAATGAAGCAACATCTTTAGAGTAATGAAACAAATGCTTTAAAAACATACTTCACAAAAACAAGCCATGGGCCAGATATGGCCTTATAGGCAGTAGTTTGCCACCTCTGGAATAGACTGTCAACTTCTCCAGATGGCTATAAACTATTAAAATCTTCACCATCCTATTTGTTTTAAATAAAAACAAAAGCACAATTTTAAGAATACATTACCAAGTTTTTGATATTTTAGTTTAAGAGCCATTATGACTTCCTTTGAGATTTTTATCTGTTAACACCAACTCAAGGAACTGTTTTGAATTAGTGTTTTCCTCACCAAATGAAACTGTTTGCATTGTCCTGTTTTAAATTTAGCTTGCGTCTGCCTACCTTACTCCATTCTGTTATACTGGGTGTTGCCTATGACAACAAATGTGGTGTCAAGGCACAAAGTACACTACTTAGCTATTTCCAATTGCTTTGAAGTTGCTACATGCTGAGATCAATCATTTGATTTTCATGACAGATGAAATATTTTTAATGTAAATAAAATTCAATCTTAAGTGATTTAGCGTGGCAGTCCCCACCTTTTGGACACCAGGGACAGGTTCCGTGGAAAACAATTTTTCCACGGACCTGGGGTGGGGATGGTTTTGGGATGAAACTGTTTCACCTCAAATCATCAGGCATTAGATTCTCATAAGGAGGGCACAACCTAGATCCCTCACATGTGCAGTTCACAATAGGGTTTGTGCTCCTATTAATAATCTAACGCTGCTGCTGATCTAACAGGAGGTGGAGCTCCGGCAGTAATGCTCACTCCCCTGCTGCTCACCGCCTGCTGTGCAGCCCGGTCCCTAGCAAACCACAGACCTGTACCAGTACAGGATCAGGGGCTGGAGACTTCTGGTTTAGCATGTCTTTACACTTAGCGATTTTGGGGAGTTATTTTGAAAGTCGAATGATCCATCACCGAGTGAGACTGGATCTATTAAAAAGAATTACAAGGGGCCATGAACAGGTCACTATATTTAGTAATATCTTTTCACTACTATAAATTGTATCTGTTTGAAAAGACTGTAGGAGAATAATTATAAGCAAGTCAATGGCATTAAGATGATTTAACTATATCTGAGAAGTTCATAAAAATTTTATAACAACCCTTTAGATAATTTAGGACCTATGGTAGTTTGCAAAGTCAGGGTTGAGGTTCATAGAAGCTAGTGTGAAACTCATCTAATGGAAATGTATAATCTAAACATTTTACTTCAGTTTATCATTAGCTTGTCAGGCACCAAACAGATTAACTCGTGACAATATAGTTACTGTTATCTAATGATCTAACAGGACTAATAGTTACGATGATTAGTCTGAAAAGATAGATTCCTTACAAAGGTTTGCAAATTTTTAAATACTGCCTATTTTCTGGGTACAAACTGATTGCAGACATTTTTTTTAAACCACAATCTTGTTACAAAGCAAAATCTCATATCTAAGTGTATTCATTCAACAAGTATTAACTGAATGGCTATTCTGATCAGGTACTGTTTTAAGTGTATTCATTCAGTAAGTATTAACTGAATGGCTATTATGATCAGGTACTGTTTTAGGTACTGGAAATATAGCAATAAACAAGACAACTCCCTCTCTAATGTATCTAACATAGAAGTGGAAGAAAACTGATGACAACAACAACAAACTGCATGCACATAATTTAAAAACTGACAGGTGGTAATAACAATGAGTCAAATGTTTGCCTAATGAAGATGTTAACCTTCTTAACCCAAACCAAGATGAATCAGCCTTTCTCCTTTCTCCTTCCTTCTCCTCCTCAAAGCTTTCTCCTTTATATAATTACCAAGAACCTCCACCTCCCAGACAGTATTTGACTTCCAGATCAATTAAAATAGTATTAGGGCCATTTTAGACACTGAACTACTATCTAACACTCATGTGGTACAATGCTGCTCTGAGGAACTTTTTAACTTGAAATAACAGGTTAAAGTTTCCCTGGTAATAAAATGAGAAATCTCTGCTTTCTTCTTTACCTGCTAGACCAGGGACTGAAAAACATTTTCTGTAAGTATTTTGACTTTGTAGGCCATAAGTTTCCGTTGCAGCTATGCAACTCTAATGTTTTAGATCAGAAAGCAAGTGTAGAAAATGGACTTTTCACGTGTATTATTCAGTTCAGTATACTATAAAACTAAGTAATTGAGACCGAATGGCTTCTTAAACAACGGAAGTTTATGTCTCATAGTTCTAGGGGCTGCAAGTCCAAGATCAGGGTGAAAGCATGGTCAAGTCCTGGTTCCTCTTCCAGGTTGCAGACTGCCAATTTCTCACTGTCTCCTCACATGGTGGGGAAAAGGGGCTAGAGAGCTCCCTGGGGTCCCTTTTATAAGGGCACTAATTCCACTTGTGAGGGCTTCACCCTTATGACCTAATTACCTCCCAGAGGCCCCATCTCCTAATACCAATACCTTACGGGTTAGGATTTTGAATACGAATTTTTGAATGAGACAAACATTCAGTTCATTGCACTGTTACAATAAAACAAACTTGGCTCTCGAGCTGCAGTCTGTCAACCCTTAGAGTGTCACCACTTAAAGTAGTGAGCAAGCTGAGATTGACATGGTTTTTATATGGGGGATAGGGTGAACAGATATGGAAATGGCAAAAAGAAATTTAAAGAGAGGTTTACCTGTCTCTATTTCTTCCTACTCTCAGTGTTTCCAATCTTCCCTCTCTAAAACTGTCTACGGATAATAGCACTATGTGAAAAGTATAAGGTCAGAAATGAGATAATCTAACTAAGATGATATTCTCTGAAGGCTTAAAGTTTAGAAAACCATGGCTGTATGAGAGAAAAAAGGAAAAAATAACCAGACACAGTTGCTCACACCTGTAGTCCCATCTACTCGGGAGGCTGAGGTGGGAGGACTGCTTGAGCCCAGGAGGTCAAGGCTGCAGTGGGCAGTGATAATGTCACTTGTACTCCAGCCTGGGCAACAAACCGTGCAAGACCCTGTCTCAAAAACAAAACAAAACAAAAAAAAAGGAAAAAATAAATGTGGGTAGCTTGCTATGATAGGCAACTACTCAAATGGAAGGAAGCAAAATACAAAAGAACTACTAGAATTACAGTGGCTCTTTTCCTCACCCTGTGTAGACTGGAAATACTACATGTATTCCTGATGAATCTCTCTGGAGGTAATGCAGTAACTGCAGCAATTCCAAATATCCAGTGATTTAATATCTTCAATTGTAGAGCTGAATACAATTGATTTCAACCATCTTTAATTTGATCTGTCTTCTCCTGTCCTTCCATTGAGGAGTTGCCTATTCTGCTTGTGACACTGTAGATACTCTGTGGTATTGTTTTTAATAGATGAGTTAAAAATATAATGGATGGCCGGGTGCAGTGGCTCACATCTGTAATCCTAGTACTTTGGGAGGCCGAGGCGGGTGGATCACCTGAGGTCACGAGTTTGAGACCAGCCTGACCAATATGGAGAAACCCCATCTCTCCTAACAATACAAAATAAGCTGGGTGTGGTTGTGCATGCCTGTTAATCCCAGCTACTCAGGAGGCTGAGGCAAGAGAATTGCTTGAACCCAGGAAGCAGAGGTTGTGGTGAGCCGAGATCGCACCATTGCACTCCAGCCTGGGTAACAAGAGCAAAACCCCATCTCAAAAAAATAAAAAATAATGTATTACTCTCACATACTAGTTACTGCGTATTATTAAGAAAAACAAAATGCAGATTTAGAAGAGAAACCAAAATGTCAAGAGATTTATTTTCTTGACTTTACACTGCCTTATATATTTTTGGAAGTGAGGACTGTATAAAACTTTAAGTATAGCTGAAAATGGATGCGGTTAACACTTAATTACCTCTAAGGAGATAATACATGGCAATTCAAGGATTCTTGCAATTAGGAAAGTATATACATCAAAAATATTTTCAGAGAAGTTAATTTTAGGTGGTAAAAATTACTGATGATTTATTTTTATGTCTTGGACTATATTTTACTTCTCTAAATGAGTACAAAAAAACATGCACAAAATGAGAGGAACTGAAAAAAAAAGAAGACTTCCTGGCTGTGACTAGATTAAAATAATTAATCTCTCTACATTGCTTTTATAAGTAAAAATGGAAAAAGCAGTTTCAAATAAATACAATAAATGTAAGTGTAATGTGTTTTATATGTGCTTCATCATCATGTATTGCATGGCACGTATATAGTATTCACTGGAGCATTATATATTAATGTCACAATAAGTTACACATATTTATGTTAAAGTTTATTTTTTAGAGTACTTCTGATGTTACATTATTTTGTAGACATTTTGAAAAATAAAAAAGTCAAAGAAAATTTTAAAAAATTACTAACACTTTCCATCCTGCAGAAGCATTTTTACATATCAGTGTTAAATATTTTTCTAAGTATACAGAATAGAAAGCAGTCTTAATTAGTATAAAGTTAATTATCTGACAGAGGTATCTAATCCTCTGCTCATGAAAAGACTATTAAGAAAATGAAAAGACAATCCACAAAATGGGTAAAAAACATTCACAGCACAAGCATCAGACAAGATTTTAATAACCAATATATGACTATCATCTACAAATCAACAATAAAATAACCCATGTAAAAACAGGTAAAAGATTTAAATAGATGTGAAAGCAAAAGAGGATAAGAGGCCAAAAAGTATGAGAAAAGGTGCCCAACATCATTAATTAACAGGAAAATGAAAATTAAAACCACAGAAGTACCATTACATATCTATTAAGAATAGCTAAAATCAAGAAGAATGACAACATCAAATGTTGGAGAGGCTATGGAGCAACTGGAATTCTTACACACTGTTGGAGGAGCATGAAATGTTACAATCACTTTAAAGAACTGTTGGCAACATACACCTGTCAATATTATGATTCTGTAATTTCACTCTCAGTTAGAAATATATGCCCACAAATATACTTGTACAAGAATATTTATAGCAGCCTTATTCATAACAGCCCCAAATTGGAAACAACCCAAATGTCCATCAACAGATGGATAAACAAATTGTGGTATATCTACATATTGGAATATTAATCAAAAATCAGAAAAACAGAGCTGTGTGCAGTGGCTCATGCCTGTAATCCCAGCAGCTAGGGAGGCTGAGGCAGGAGATCCCTTGAGCCCAGGTGTTTGAGGCTGCAGTGAGCTATGAATGTGCCACTGCACTCCAGCTCGGGTGCCAGAGCAAGACCCAGTCTCTTAAAACCAAAACAATATTAATAAGAAAAAAACAAACGACTTATACATACAACATAGATGAATTTCAAAAACGTTAAGAAATAGAAGCCAGACACAAGAGTATATATTGTATCATTCTATTTGTATGCAATGCAAATATAAGCGGAAATAATCTATAATAGAAATCAGATAGTGATTGCTGGAAGATAAAGTAACCAATTGGAAACAGGCAAGGGGGTTTAGGGAAGGGGATAAAAATATGTTATATCTTGTTTGGAAGTAGTGGATAATTATCGAATGACACTTAAATGCATACTTAAAATATGTACATTTTGTGTTAATTACAGCTCAACAAAGATTAGCATATCATAAAACTCTTTACATATTTAAACACACACATATACAAAGATACATAATACATACACCACCAAGAGAAAACTAACATATAAACCATTATTCACTAATTATTCATTTATTTATTTCTTGGCTCAATTCTCTGTATGTGCACATGTACACACACACATATGTACATGTTTATATGTGTGTAAACATTAATATAAAATTGGCTTCAAAATATGCTGCTTTATAACTTGCTGCAATAAACTATATTGTTATCTTTACCTGTCAATAAATACACAACACAAAATTGATTTTTAAACAAATCTGAATCCAAGTACCTATAGTAAATTAATGACCAAAAACTGCTGGCATGCACATGCTACTTGGGAGTAATGGAAAGGAAAAAAACCTTTGGAATAAAAAAGAACTGAATTCAAATCTAGCTTATTCACCCCCAAACCATGTAGCCTTGGCTAAATCACTTAACTTTATGAGCATCCATTTTCTCTATGTAAAGTGGAAATATTTACCTACTTTAAAAATGCTTTTGCAAAATGTGAGATATAACTTCCTTAGCACAGTGCCTAGCCCATAACAGCTACTCAATAAATAATGACTATAATTAAAAGTTATTTGTTTAGCATAACCAATTTCCATGGAGTAATCATGTGAAATTTATACAGGTGGCCCAGGCAAGTGTTTAACACATTAGTCTGTTTAAATTAACTTTTATTATATGAGGGTTTTAGTAGTACATTACTTTCATGATCCAAGATTAATTCGTTTCTAAAGTAGAAACAATAATGACCTTCCAGAGCTATATTAATGATTACATTAGATATTCCATACAGAAATATTCAAACCATAAAGTGCTATACAAATACTAGAAATTATGACCCTCTTTCTTAGTCTAGTGTGAATTACCTGAAATCATTTAATATGCAGGTAGAATTTGTTTTGCTTATATAACATATGACGTACTTTTTGATACAGAATTCTATCTAAAAGTGTTATTAATGAAACCTCAAACAAATCCTTAAAGAAACTATTTTTTCAGTCATGCAAGAGGAGTAAATTATAATTAAAGGAGTCAGTACAAATTTAATAAAGCCAAATATGCTGATAACTCAACAGGCCACTATGTTGTCATAAGTATATTCTCAGAATATATTCCCCGACATCTTACGGTCACTTCAAGGATCCCTCAATTCTTATCCACTATCCCATCACTTACCTAGCCTTTAATTTTCCAGCACTCTTACCTAAACTCTCAGTAGTTTGGATGAGATGTCATTTACTCTAGAGCATTATCTGTGTAGCTCTGTAATTTCTAATATTTTGACTCTAAAACAGGACAGTAAAAAAAATAGGTGAACAATTATATAACATGAACCAAGATTCTATGAAGGGTTTTAAGCTTTATGAGGACAAGGACATCTTGCTTACAATTATCTTCAAATGCCTACCACAGTCTCTGCCACACAGTAGGCTTTCAAGAATTATTTTTCTATATTAAATAATAAATATGTGAGTAAACATTTTTTAAGACCAGGTTGTGGCTGCTAACAGTACTCAACAGGAGGAGGGTCCAACCAACATTTACTAAGCATGAAGTATATGTCTGGTCATGTACTAATTCCAGTAAGTATTGCTAATTATCCCTTCCAATAGCCTTGTGAAGCAAAACACCAAGAGGACAGAGAAGGAAAAAGAAACAACTATAAAAGGAGTATGTGAAAGGAGGGTGATATGCATATTATGGCTATCAGGCAGCACGAACCTAACAAAGCTTTAGTTCCTGTCATTATCTCTTCTTCTAGGCTTCATACAAGGTTTCTCACACTCATGAGCTCCTTCTAATTAAAATTACTTATAAAATGTTTTCTTGAAGGGCTGGGGGCTGAATAGAATCTTGAAGCAAATGTCTACATATATTTCCATTTATCACCTATAACTGTTCAGAAAAAACGATTATTACAGTTAATGACTGACCAGGCTTGTTGATAACCACCTTAAAGAGGCACTGAAAAGAAAAGGCAGTTAAGCAAACTCTGAGTAATTACTGGTCCTTTAAATTCTTTTCCACCTTAAGGGAAAATTTCTCCTTAAAAGTTATCGTTGACATTTTCCTCTCCCTGATCTCTCACCTTCAACTGGCCAGCAAAGTGCTATTTACTCCTCTCTAAAGTTTCTGACATCTTTTCCCTTTTTTTAATTCTATCAACCATAGCCACATTTCAAATGCTCTTCTAACTCATACCTAAATTATGGCAAAAGCTGCACAATGAATTAATTCCCTGTGCTTATATTGCCTCTCTTTCTTCTAATCCAATCTCCAAGCCACTGCGAGATTAACTGTACAAATCTAACTTTTATCATTTTATCTACCTTCCTGAAAATTTCAAAGAGAATCTGGGACTGGGAGTAGAGCTGAACAATGTATTCTATGATGTATTTGTGAATACACATAAACAAATACTACAACATATCCAACTAGAAAAGTTGGATACATACGCAACTTCAACAGTAGAACAAAATAAAACAATCACACAAATCTGATATGTAATTATGTCTTTAATATCTATGATTGTGAGCAGATATGACTAAAAGTATATGAAGATTACTGTAGTTAGCATTACTTTTGCAAAAGCCAGAAGCAAAACTGTCTCCACTAGCAAAGACACTGGGAGTCCATATTCTCACCCTTACCCACAGGTACAAAAGATGAGAAAAGCATTGCTTCAAACAATCTAACATTTCCTGAAATTCTAACAATTATTAATTTCAAAAAGTTACATAATTTAGTAGAGAAAGGCTGTATCCCAAGGATAGCATCTTCTGAGGGCCTCTAGTTTATGATAAAATAACTATGCAGAGGAAGTCAAAATTTACCAAGAAAACCTATTCCATCTTTGGATAGAAAAATAGAACATTTTTTCTTTACTGATGCCAAAATCTGCCCCTTTGTAATTTTTGTCTATTTGTTCTGGTGTAACCATCTGGAATGCAGAGAACAAGTATTATCCTCCGTTTACATACTTGAAATAACCATGTTTTCTCTCAAGCAACTGAAGCACATAATAATCCTTTGATCATTGGTATATTTTAAATATAAATACAATGGCAAAAATAGTAAAGAAAAACTTGTCAATCAATTACAATGGCAAGTCAATCAGTTTACTTGGGTTATAATGTTCCTAAAATGTTAAGTTTATCATACCAAAAACTGAACATGGACTTCATTTCTGGTTCCACACAACAGGAGCCTGGAAGTCATCACATCATTCTAACAACAAGTAAAAATCTGAACAAACTGAAAAATCAACAACTCTTCTTGAATTTGTAAGAGAAGTGAGGACACAGGGCAAGCCACTACCCCCAAGATCATAAAGATAGACACGAGAATACAGGGAGTCACACATTAGAAAAGAGGTTCATGAGCAGAAACTGCCAGAAGAACCAATGCCTAGGTAGGAAAACTGAAGTGCAATTAACCAACTGAATGCTTCATAGCTGTTTCAGAAAAACGACAAACCACGAAGCACTTCTTGAGAGGCAATGATACGGATAGAGACAGAGCAACATGGACAGCAAGATGGCACTAGGTCCCTTTAACCTGGCATGCCGTTTGTTTCTCAACCCAACTTGGGGAACAACTTTCTCATTCTTTAGAAGTCTAGCTCAGACTAGATTAGTAAAGGTTTTTCCTAACCTACAAGCCCCCTTCTCTATACTCTTATGATACATTCTTCATACTAATATTATAGCACATATAACACATATATCTGATTTGTCAGGGTTCCAATTTACAGTTAGTATACCCCTGTAATTATTAATATCATCTATTTTCACTTCCCAAAGTATCCCAGGTTGTATTATAAATAACAACTATAAATAATATGATCGCCTTAAGTGTAAACTTCAACTGCAGTGTCTGTTTTTCTTAGGACTACATCTGCTCCATTATCTCCTTCTCCCAGAGACTAGAATTGTGTTGTTGGCTTCTTGTACCAGGGTCCTACTCTTTTTTTTTTTGGAACAGACTCTTGCTCTGTTGCCCAGGCTGGAGTGCTGGAGTACAATGGTGGGATCTCAGCTCACTGCAACCTCTGCCTCCCGGGTTCAAGCGATTCTCCTGCTTCAGCCTCCTGAGTAGTTGAGATTACAGGTATGTGCCACCATGCCTGGCTAATTTTTGTATTTTTAGTAGAGACAGGGTTTCACCATGTTGGTCAGGCTAGTCTCGAACTTCTGACCTCCTGATCCACCCGTCTTGACCTCCCAAAGTGCTGGGATTACAGGCATGAACCACTGCCCCTGGCTCACCAGTGTCCTACTTTTATAATAATGATGGCAGAAAGAGTTATGGCAATTTCTGCTGATTTGTAACATATTAAAATTCTCTTCCCTAAAGATGGGAAAAAGAGACACTGGGGACTAGTAGTCAGGGAAGGAGGAAAGAGGAGTGAGCGCTGAAAAACAACTTACTGGGTACCATGCACACTACCTGGGTAATGGGATCATTTGTACACTGAACCTCAGCAACATGCAACTTAACCATGTAACAAACCTGCACATGTACCCCCGAAACTAAAGGCTGAAAAACAAATAACTACATGTTTTTAACAATAATTAAATTTTTCTTCTCAAGGACTCCGGGATTCAGATCTATTTTCCTCCCCCTTCAATTTTGAATTATAAACTTACTTCGTTTTATACTTTCCTCTTTCTGTGTACACAAAAACATCTTCCTTTCTTTAATTCCAAAGAATTGCTCACTTTGAATGATTTCAAGGAGAAAAGGTTATAATTAATGGAAGAAAAAAAAGTCCTTGCTGGCAGTTTATCATTCTGTACCTGTGGATAAATTAAACAAGTGACATCTACCAGGCCACTCCTGTGACTGTCTTAAAATTCTATTAACAAAAACCATGTCTTTAATTGGTTTATTATCAGCAAATTATTATATACTGTAACTATCAAATATAGATGAGGATCTAGGTATAGAACACTAACAGAAAGTGAGCTAGATATAGTTAATAATTCATTTGAACAGAGCATCTATTAAAAGTTGTATAATTTTGGGGGTGGAGCCAAGACAGCCAAATAGGAACAGCTCCAGTCTACAGCTCCCAGCGTAAGCGACGCAGAAGACGGGTGATTTCTGAATTTCCAACTGAGGTACTGGGTTAATCTCACTGGGGAGTGCCAGACAGTGGGTGCAGAACAGTGGGTGCAGTGCACCGTGCGTGAGCTGAAGCAGGGTAAGGCATCGCCTCACCCAGGAAGCACAAGGGGTCAGGGAATTCACTTTCCTAGTCAAAGAAAGGGGTGACAGACGGCACCGGGAAAATCAGGTCACTCCCACCCTAATACTGAGCTTTTCCAATGGGCTTAACAAACAGCACACCAGGAGATTATATCCCACACCTGACTCGGAGGGTCCTACGCCCACGGAGCCTCACTCATTACAAGCACAGCAGTCTGAGATCAAACTGCAAGGCAGCAGCGAGGCTGGAGGAGGGGTGCCTCCCATTGCTGAGGCTTGAGTAGGTAAACAAAGTGGCCAGGAAGCTCGAACTGGGTGGCGCCCACCACAGCTCACGGAGGCCTGCCTGCCTGCCTCTGTAGGCTCCACCTCTGGGGGGCAAGGCACAGACAAATAAAAGGCAGCAGTAACCTCTGCAGACTTAAATGTCCCTGTCTGACAGCTTTGAAGAGAGTAGTGGTCCTCCCAGCATGCAGCTTGATATCTGAGAACGGCAGAATGCCTCCTCAAGTGGGTCCCTGATCCCCAAGTAGCCTAACTGGGAGGCACCCCCCAGGAGGGGCAGACTGACACCTCACACAGCCAGGTACTCCTCTGAGACAAAACTTCCAGAGGAACGATCAGGCAGCAGCATTTGCAGTTCACCAATATCTGCTGTTCTGCAGCCACCACTGCTGATACCCAGGCAAACAGGGTCTGGAATGGACCTCCAGCGAACTCCAACAGATCTGCAACTGAGGGTCCTGACTGTTAGAAGGAAAACTAACAAACAGAAAGGACATCCACACCAAAAACCCATCTGTACGTCACCGTCATCAAAGACCTAAGGTAGATAAAACCACAAAGATAGGAAAAAAACAGAGCAGAAAAACCGAAAACTCTAAAAATCAGAGCACCTCTCCTCCTCCAAACGAATGCAACTCCTCACCAGCAATGGAACAAAGCTGGACGGAGAATGACTTTGACGAGTTGAGAGAAGAAGGCTTCAGACGATCAAACTACTCCGAGCTAAAGGAGGAAGTTCGAACCCATGGCAAAGAAGTTAAAAACTTTGAAAAAAGATTAGACGAATGCCTAACTAGAATAATCGATGCAGAGAAGTCCTTAAAGGACCTGATGGAGCTGAAAACCATGGCACGAGAACTACATGATGAATGCACAAGCATCAGTAGCCGATTCGATCAACTGGAAGAAAGGGTATCAGTGACGGAAGATCAAATGAATGAAATGAAGCAAGAAGAGAAGTTTAGAGAAAAAAGAATAAGAAGAAATGAACAAAGCCTCCAAGAAATATGGGAATATATGAAAAGACCAAATCTACGTCTGATTGGTGTGCCTGAAAGTGATGGGGAGAATGGAACCAAGTTGGAAAACACTCTGCAGGATATTATCTAGGAGAACTTCCCCAATCTAGCAAGGCAGGCCAACATTCACATTCAGGAAATACAGAGAATGCCACAAAGATACTCCTTGAGAAGGGCAACTCCAAGACAGGTAATTGTCAGATTCACCAAAGTTGAAATGAAGGAAAAAATGTTAAGGGCAGCCAGAGAGAAAGGTCACGTTGCCCACAAAGGGAAGCCCATCAGACTAACAGCTGATCTCTCGGCAGAAACTCTACAAGCCAGAAGAGAGTGGGGACCAATATTCAACATTCTTAAGGAAAAGAATTTTCAACCCAGAATTTCATATCCAGCCAAACTAAGCTTCATAAGTGAAGGAGAAATAAAATACTTTACAGACAAGCAAAGGCTGAGAGATTTTGTCACCACCAGGCCTGCCCTAAAAGAGCTCCTGAAGGAAGCACTAAACACGGAAAGGAACAACCGGTACCAGCCACTGCAAAAACATGGCAAATTGTAAAGACCATCAAGGCTAGGAAGAAGCCACATCAACTAACGAGCAAAACAACCAGCTAATATCATAATGACAGGATCACATTCACACATAACAATATTAACTTTAAATGTAAATGGGCTAAATGCTCCAATTAAGACACAGACTGGCAAATTGGATAAAGAGTCAAGACCCATCAGTGTGCTGTATTCAGGAGACCCATCTCACATGCAGAGACAACACATAAGCTCAAAATAAAGGGATGGAGGAAGATCTACCAAGCAAATGGAAAACAAAAAAAAAGCAGGGGTTGCAATCCTAGTCTCTGATAAAACAGACTTTAAACCAACAAAGATCAAAAGAGACAAAGAAGGCCATTACATAATGGTAAAGGGATCAATTCAACAAGAAGAGCTAACTATCCTAAATATACATGCACCCAATACAGGAGCAGCCAGATTCATAAAGCAAGTCCTGAGTGATCTACAAAGAGACTTAGACTCCCACACAATAATAATGGGAGACTTTAACACCCCACTGTCAACATTAGACAGATCAACGAGACAGAAAGTTAACAAGGATATCCAGGAAATGAACTCAGCTCTGCACCAAGTGGACCTAATAGACATCTACAGAACTCTCCACCCCAAATCAACAGAATATACATTCTTTTCAGCACCACACCACACCTATTCCAAAACTGACCACATAGTTGGAAGTAAAGCACTCCTTAGCAAATGTAAAAGAACAGAAATTATAACCAAGTGTTTCTCAGACCACAGTGCAATCAAACTAGAACTCAGGATTAAGAAACTCACTCAAAACCGCTCAACTACATGGAAACTGAACAACCTGCTCCTGGTACATAACGAAATGAAGGCAGAAATAAAGACGTTCCTTGAAACCAAAGAAAACGAAGACACAACATACCAGAATCTCTGGGACACATTCAAAGCAGTGTGTAGAGGGAAATTTATAGCACTAAGTGAGCACAAGAGAAAGCAAGAAAGATCTAAAATTGACAGCCTAACATCACAATTAAAAGAACTAGAGAAGCAAGAGCAAACACATTCAAAAGTTAGCAGAAGGCAAGAAATAACTAAGATCAGAGCAGAACTGAAGGAAATAGAGACACAAAAAACCCTTCAAAAAATCAATGAATCCAGGAGATGGTTTTTTGAAAAGATCAACAAAATTGACAGACCACTAGCAAGACTAATAAAGAAGAAAAGAGAAAAGAATCAAATAGACACAATAAAAAATGACAAAGGGGGTATCACCACTGATCCCACAGAAATACAAACTACCATCAGATAATACTGTAAACACCTCTATGCAAATAAACTAGAAAATCTAGAAGAAATGGATAAATTCCTCAACACATACACCCTCCCAAGACTAAACCAGGAAGAAGTTGATTCTCTGAACAGACCAATAACAGGCTCTGAAATTGAGGCAGTAATTAATAGCTTACCAACCAAAAAAAGTCCAGGACCAGGTGGATTCACAGCCGAATTCTACCAGAGGTACAAGGCGGAGGTGGTACCATTCCTTCTGAAACTATTCCAATCAACAGAAAAAGAGGGAATTCTCCCTAACTCATTTTATGAAGCCAGCATCATCCTGATACCAAAGCCTGGCAGAGACACAACCAAAAAAGAGAATTTTAGACCAATATCCTTGATGAACATTGATGCAAAAATCCTCAATAAAATACTGGCAAACCGAATCCAGCAGCACATCAAAAAGCTTATCCACCATGATCAAGTGGGCTTCATCCCTGGGATGCAAGGCTGGTTCAACATACACAACTCAATAAATGTAATCCAGCATATAAACAGAATCAAAGACAAAAACCACATGATTATCTCAATAGATGCAGAAAAGGCCTTTGACAAAATTCAACAATCCTTCATGCTAAAAACTCTCAATAAATTAGGTATTGATGGGACGTATCTCAAAATAAGAGCTATGATAAACCCATAGCCAACATCATACTGAATGGACAAAAACTGGAAGCATTCCCTCCGAAAACTGGCCCAAGACAGGAATGCCCTCTCTCACCATTCCTATTCAACATAGTTTTGGAAGTTCTGGCCAGGGCAATTAGGCAGGAGAAGGAAATAAAGGGTATTCAATTAGGAAAAGAGGAAGTCAATTGTCCCTGTTTGCAGATGACATGATTGTATATCTAGAAAACCCCATCATCTCTGCCCCAAATCTCCTTAAGCTGATAAGCAACTTCACCAAAGTCTCAGGATGCAAAATCAGTGTGCAAAAATCACAAGCATTCTTATACACCAATAATAGACAAACAGAGAGCCAAATCATGAGTGAACTACCATTTACAATTGCTTCAAAGAGAATAAAATACCTAGGAATCCAACTTACAAAGGATGTGAAGGACCTCTTCAAGGAGAACTACAAACCACTGCTCAATGAAATAAAAGAAGTTACAAACAAATGGAAGAACATTCTATGCTCACGGGTAGGAAGAATCAATATCATGAAAATGGCCATACCGCCAAGGTAATTTATAGATTCAATGCCATCCCCATCAAGCTACCAATGACTTTCTTCACAGAATTGGAAAAAACTAAAGTTCATATGGAACCAAAAAAGAGCCCGCATTGCCAAGTCAATCCTAAGCCAAAAGAACAAAGCTGGAGGCATCACGCTACCTGACTTCAAACTATACTACAAGGCTACAGTAACCAAAACAGCATGGTACTGGTACCAAAACAGAGATATAGACCAATGGAACAGAACAGAGCCCTCAGAAATAATACCACACATCTACAACCATCTGATCTTTGACAAACCTGACAAAAACAAGAAATGGGGAAATGATTCCCTATTTAATAAATGGTGCTGGGAAAACTGGCTAGCCATATGTAGAAAGCTGAAACTGGATCCCTTCCTTACACCTTACACAAAAATTAATTCAAGATGGATTAAAGACTTACATGTTAGACCTAAAACGATAAAAACCTTAGAAGAAAACCTAGGTGATACCATACAGGACATAGGCACGGGCAAGGACTTCAGGCCTAAAACACCAAAAGTAATGGCAACAAAAGCCAAAATTGACAAATGGGATCTCATTAAACTAAAGAGCTTCTGCACAGCAAAAGAAACTACCATCAGAGTGAACAGGCAACCTACAGAATGGGAGAAAAGTTTTGCAATCTACTCATCTGACAAAGGGCTAATATCCAGAATCCATAATGAACTCAAACAAATTTACAAGAAAAAAACAAACAACCCCATCAACAAGTGGGCAAAGGATATGAACAGACCCTTCTCAAAAGAAGACATTTATGCAGCCAAAAAACACATGAAAAAATGCTCATCATCACTGGCCATCAGAGAAATGCAAATCAAAACCACAATGAGATACCATCTCACACCAGTTAGAATGGCGATCATTATAAAGTCAGGAAACAACAGGTGCTGGAGAGGATGTGGAGAAATAGGAACACTTTTACACTGTTGGTGGGACTGTAAACTAGTTCACCATTGTGGAAGTCAGTGTGGCGATTCCTCAGGATCTAGAACTAGAAATACCATTTGACCCAGCCATCCCATTACTGGGTATATACCCAAAGGACTATAAATCATGCTGCTATAAAGACACATGCACACGTATGTTTATTGCAGCACTATTCACAATAGCAAAGACTTGGAAGCAACCCAAATGTCCAACAATGATAGACTGGATTAAGAAAATGTGGCACATATATGCCATGGAATACTATGCAGCCATAAAAAATGATAAGTTCATGTCCTTTGTAGGGACATGGATGAAACTGGAAACCATCATTCTCAGCAAACTATTGCAAGGACAAAAAACCAAACACCACATGTTCTCACTCACAGGTGGGAACTGAACAATAAGAACACGTGGTCACAGGAAGGGGAACATCACACACTGGGGACTGTTGAGGGGTAGGGGGAGGGGGGAGGGATAGCATTAGGAGATACACCTAATGCTAAATGACGAGTTAATGAGTTCAGCACACCAACATGGCACATGTATACATATGTAACAAACCTGCACGTTGTGCACATGTACCCTAAAACTTAAAAGTATAGTAATAAAATTTTAAAAAGTTGTATAATTTTAATAATTAGAAGCTATAATTACTATTTTTATTCATTTACTTAGAATATAAGTTTTATAATATAAACAACTTAAAATATTTTAAAATTAAATTTTAAACAATGGTCCTTCCAAGGTTCTTTTTCAAAAAAGTTGTTAACACTACCAATAGAGTGGAAAACAGGTTTTCCCATAGATTGTATTTAATAATTTTATTACTTAATTTTTAAAAATAAATCTATACTATAAAAGACAGTTATGATCTGACCTAGGAATAGCTCTGTATATCTTCGCAGGTATTTCAATTTCTATGTTTTATTCAGTTATAAATTTCAATGCTCCTCATCTGCCATATACTGTGATAACTGCTAGGAGAGGAACATTAATAAATATATGATGTCATTACTGGAGATCAAAATTAAATGGGAAAAAAGAGGGACATAAATATCTAATAGTAATATAACAGACAGGTAGGTAGTAAATACCATGCAAATAAAATAAAAGGAGAGTGATTGACAGAGATTTCACTAGAGTATAAGACAAGTGAGAATAGGAAACCTGTCTGTTTACAGATGCATCCTGGCCTCTGGCACAATGCCAGGCACATGGTGGGTTGTTAATAAACAGTGGTTAAAAGAAATACTGAGCAAGACAGTAAGTGACACAAATGTTACTTGGAGATGCTTAACACGAGTTTATTCTTGACAATAAGCAATACATCTTGTAGGCATATAAAATGTGAAGAGCAATATGCACATTAACATGGAAATGTGAAAAAACAAGGTACTTTTCTCAATGAACTCAAGGAATAGCAAGAAATTCTATATCTTCAGAAAACAGGCTGATGAGAATAAATGAAAATGGAGCTAGATTCCAACAGCTTTCTAAGATATGTTAACTTAGAAAGATAAAAGTTAACATATCTTATATCTTTGGGCAGTGGATAATTATTAAGGAAGGCATTTGTGCAAGTGAATGGCATGATCAGTTTTTTGTGCTTTAGGAATACAACTTTGGAGAGTGAACTGCAGAGGAGGAGAAAGGCAAGTTTAAGTAGAAGTTAAAAAAATTTTCTAAGCAGAAAACTTACTCAATAATGGCTTAGAGATGGAAAAAAGATAGAGGGCAGAATCCAGATTTCTGGATTGCGTAAACTGATGTATGATTCTATTCACTAACAGGGAATCCTAGAGCAAGTACAGATTTGGGGGAAATTTTCTGCCAGCTGTAGTAAGCTTATGCACCAAAAGTAAATAACAACAAATCTTACAATGTTATAAGTTAATTGGCTATTTGTTCCTACATCAAAAACACTTATATTAGTCAGGCATGGCTACTCCAGAGGCAGATCCCTACAGCCTGGGAGTTCAAGGCTGCAGTGAGCTATGATCATGCCACTGGACTCCAGTTTGGGTGACAGAGCAAGACCCTGTTTCAAAAATAAAAAAATATTTTTTAAAAATTTTAATATGTTTAATCAAAAATGATTTTAAACCACATTTACAGGCTATCAGTTTTCAAGCCTATGTTCTTAAAAAATAAGTAGATTACCATAGAAATACCAATTCCAGGGTCAAGTGTGCCTAGAAAGTTGCCCACAGTAATCTGCATTTATAGGAAGTACCCCAGTGATTCTTATGCACACTAAAATATGAAACATGCTATAAAGGCTGCCAGAATGTCATGCAACTAGATTCTGATATCTCTTTGGGTTATTTAATCTGAAATCTAAGACTAGAACCTACTCTATGAAATATTCTTATCATCTTCAAATGTTACAATATAAAACAACACCACTGACACAAAAATAATAATTACTAACACTATACACACAGAGAACCTATACTATTGTGCTAATATTTTTGCATGAATAATCTCTTTTAATCTCCACATCAACCATATAAGGTAGGTACTACTATTATTGTCCCCATGTTAATAAATGAGGCTTAGAGACATAGTTCACTTGCCTAAAAGTCACACTAGTACCAGATGTGGCAATGAGATCTGAACTTAAGAAGTATGACTCCAAAGTCTACCTTTTATTCCTGAATATATAATACAATACAGACTACGTAGTTGTACTGCCTTGCATAGGACAGTGTACCTTCAGTGTTCATACCGGTTTACAATTATACACTTAATTGTATAATTATTTGATGTTTATCTCCCTATACCACAATTCTGCTTTATTTCACCAATGTGATGTCATCCAAATACCTAAAACAATGGTTGGCAAACAGTAACCATACTCAAAAAGTATTTGTTGAATAAATGAACTTACTATTCAGTAATAAATACACAGAAACTTTAAAATATACCAAATTCTGTTTCTTGATCTGGGTTCTGGTTTCATCTCACCTAAATTAGGCTATTATCAAAAAGACAAAAAAATGCAGGGAGCCATGAATACACCACCGTACTCTAGTCTGGGTGACAGAGCAAGACCCTGTCTCTAAAGAAAAAGACAAAAAGTAACAAATGTGGAAAAAGGGGAATTCATATACTGTTGGTGAGAATGTATATTAGTAAGTACAGCCATTATAGAAAATAGTATAGAGGTGCCTCAAAAAACTAAAAATAGAATTGCCAAATGGATGATCCAGCAATTCCACTACTAGGTATATAAATATAGCCAAAGGAAACGAAATCAGCATATCAAAGAGAATCAGTAAACCAAAGAGATACCATATTTATTGCAGCACTATTCATAATAGCCAAGATATAGAAGCAACCTAATTGTCCTTCAACAGATAAATGAATTTTTAAAGTGTGGTACATATGCACAATGGAATATTACCCAGCCATTAAAACATAAAATCATTTGTAGCAACATGGACAAACCGGGAGGACATGATCTTAAGTGAAATAAACCAGGCACAGAAAGACAAACACCACACAACCTCTCATATGTGGAATCTAAAGAAGCTGATCTCAGAAGTACAGAGTAGAAGAGTGGAGGGCAGATCAGAAATAAAGAAAGACTGGTCAATGGATACAAAGTTACAGTTAGGAGGAATAAGTTCTGGTGTTCTCTTGTGCAGTAGGGTGACTATGATTAACAGTATTGTATTGTATATTTCAAAATAACTAGGAGCAAGGATTTTGAACATTCTCACCACAAAGAAATGATAAACATATGAGGTGATTGCTATGGTCTGAATGTCCCCTCCAAAGCTCATGTTGAAATTTCATCCCCAGTATGGCTGTATTGAGAGGTGGGGCCTTGAAGAGGTGACTGGATCATGAAGGCTCTGTCCTCATGAATGAGTTATCACAGGAGAGGAACTGGTGGCTTTATAAGAAGAGAAGCGACTTAGGCTAGCACATTAGCACACTCAGCCCCCTTGCCATGTGATAACCTGTGCCACCCTGGGACTCTTCAACGACAGCAAGAAGGTGTCATCAGATAGCCCCTCAATCTTGGACTTCTCAGCCTTCATAACGGTAAGAACTGAATTCCTTTTCTTACAAATTACCCAATTTCAGGTATTTTTTTATAAGCGACAGAAAACTGATTAATCCATTAATGGATATACTAAATACCCTGATTTGACTTTTACACAATGTATACACATATCAAAATATCATACTGTACCCTATAAATATGTAAGTATTATGTGTCAATTAAAGCCAAAATATTTAAAAATGTTTAAAATATACCAAGCTCTGTTTTGATCTGGGTGCTGGTTTCACAGGAGTCAATCTGTCAAAGATTCATTGAGCTAAACATGTATAATAAATTCATGTCTCTCTATTCAATAAACAGTTAAAAAGCAAGAATGAAAAAAAATTTTGTTATTTTGCCAGATATCAAAGATGATGTTTATTGTCCTTTTATAGTAAACAAGACTATGCTTCTTAAATTGACTTTTAACAATCTGGCATTTATAACAGAAGAAGTCTCTAGGTCATACCTGTGAATTCTAAAATATAAGAATGGACAAGGGACTTACTATCTTATGATTAGTTATAATATGGACATACGTAAAAGAATAAAAAGAGACTATGCTGCTTCAAAATGTATCTACTTCCCAAACTCTGAGCAACAAGATATGAAATAATATAATTTTCCAAAAACCCTAACCAAACTTATTTCTATTGCTTTGAAAAGGAATCTCACTTTCTAAGGTAAGAACAAACCTATTTAAATATAATTAACAATGCAACAGCATTTACCCAAATTTGTCAAATACAAAATTTTTTAAATGGCAATGCATAGGAAAACAAAAAGAAAAAGGCAAACAAAAATTTAAGCCTGCTGTCTACCTTCAGAAAACCACATTCTGATCCTTTTCTATTCCACCCTCTCAAGCATTATATCCATGCAGTGCTAAAAATCACATTGCCAGGTTGCACTTGCTAGATAAAGAACTAAAGCCTAACCATTCCCCTTAACTAATCTTTTAATCATTTCATCCTTGTCTATTTTTACATGGTAGATAATTAGTGAATTTATAAAGATTTTCTGGCACAGATGTTTGAAGGAGAAAATGGATAAGACCTGCTCAATGGAAAAAACGTATCAAGTGCTTTCTTAGACTTCATCTCTTTCCCTTTTCCACAGTAAAATTAGAATTGAGTACTTGGGCTCATAACACCTGTTAAAAGATAATTTGTGGTAGACAACTGAACCAAATTCACAAAGCACTTTTACTTTGTACGCAAACACAAAGTACATATGAGTATATACAAAGAATTCAAAAGGTCATCACCAGCCTACAGAAATGACTATCATTCAAATAAATGTTTTTCATAACATTTTAATGTTATTTTCCTGCAGAAAAGCAGGAAAACTCTGAGCAACAAGATATGAAATAATTTTATTATAGACTGAAAAATACAGTCTGCAACTTGAACAACCTTTTCTAAGACAGTAAAAATAACTAAAAGCAATTATTACTTAAACATTACAATTACTGCCTGTTCTGCTACAATTTCTATGTCTTAGTCTGTTATATTTTACAAAGATACTTGTAAAATCATTAGGCTTCCACAGTCCTCTAATTAGGAATCCTTTTTATAAGAGAAAAAAAAAAGATCAGTTTGTCTTTGAAACAATTCACTATGTAAATGAACTCTGTGAAAGAATGGAACAGCTGTGCCTAAAGGCTGGGACATTAATTTTTATATATATCCAGTCTATTAGAATTATTTAGAAGTCAGTTGTATATTTTCATGTACAGCTACTTTCATGCTTCTGCTTTTCTCTATGAAACATGCCTATAGTTAGATCATTTGTCAGACACGTGGCTTCTATGAAGGTAGTAGTTAAAAGGGCTTACCTTCTTAGAAACTAACAAGGGAGAGCAAAGGTATAAATACACCTTGGCTGTAGGACACTAGATTTGAGTATGGATTAGCAACCTGAAAAATATGTTGTTACCGTATTATTTTCTAATCTTTACATTTGTATTGATTCCACATCTTATCTTATTCCAGTATTTTCATCATTAGTTATTCACTATTCTCCATGGATCTTCAGTCTCTTTCACTAGCTCTGTCTTTAAAAATAAATAAATAAACAAATAAATAAATGCTGGCCAGGTGCAGAGGCTCATGCACGTAATCCCAAAACTCTGGGAGGACAAGATGGGAGGATTTCTTGAGGCCAGGAGTTCAAGACCAGCATAAGAGCACTGTAAGACTCCTGTCTCTACAAAAATTAAGGGAAAAAAAACAAAAACAGCTGGGCATGGTGGCATGCGCCTGTCATCCCAGCTACTCAGGAGGCTGAGGTGGGAAGATCACTTGAGCCCAGGTGGTTGAAGCTACAGTGAACTATGCACTCCAGTCTGGGTAACAGAACAAGACCCTGTCTCTAAAAACAAAATTAAAAAAAAAAAAAAGAAGAAGAAGAATAAATGCTTTGTCCATTGTTTCCTATCTTTGAAATATTACTTCTTTTTTTTTTGCCAAGTCTGAGATGCAACTGAATTTATTCTTACCTCATCATCTCCTAAACTTCATCAACCTGGTGTTTAAGGCCATCATTCAAATTAAGCTGTCCTCCTCAAGCTTACCATTTGCCTAATTCAAAGTTTTTCTCTCAGTTTTTCAAACTTTTTGACTTTTCCATCACACTAATGACCCATGCTAACCAAATCCACCATATTTCCCGTGGTTTCTGCAACTACACTGTCTCAGTCCTTTTCATACCTATCCTTCACTGCTCCTTATGTCTTGGTTTAAAGATTTGTATTCCCTCCTCCTGTTCCATATCGTTTAACATTACCTAAAGCTTTGAGTTAAATGAAGGTTGCCAGGAAAAAAAAAATGTTTTAAATGTAAACAACAACAAAGACAAGAAAAATTACCTAAAGTACTATATCCTTTTCCTCAGGTTTCTCTTTTCACTGTCTCCATAAACTCTTACAAATTCAATTTTACCCTTTAAGTCAATAATGCCTCAGAAGTTCAGTTCTAAAATTTATCTATGATTAAAAGCAACACACCTCAGTCTGTATGTTTTGTGGTGTGTCCACCTCAAATTTAGCATGTCCTGTAATCAAATTAATTCATCTTAAAAAAAACTTAAAAAAATTTCCATCTTCAAATAATATTACTATTGGAAATTCTGGACTCCATGGAATCTACTCATATCCAGGTAATCATCAAGTATCACTGAGACACTTTAGAACAGTAGTCCCCAACCTTTTTGGCCCAGGGACCGGTTCTGTGGAAGACAGTTTTTCAATGGACAGGGTCAAGTGGGGGGGGATGGTTTCAGATGAAATTGTTCCACCTCAGATCATCAGGCATTAGATTCTCATAAGGAGGGCACAACCTAGATCCCTCGCATGTGCAGTTCACAATAGAGTTCATGCTCCTATGAGAATCTAATGCAGCCACTGATCTGACAGAAGGCAGAGCAGGGGGTAATGTATGCTTGACCGCTGCTCACCTCCTGCTGTGTGGCCTCGTTCCTAACAGGCCATGGACTGGTACCGGTGCACAGCCAGGGGTTTGGGAACCCCTGCTTTAGTTCATGTATTTTACTAACCTCTTACATAGACATTATAATGGTATCCTGTTTTTATACAGAATCAGTGTTTTGTATAACATTACCTATTCAAAAACTATTATTTCTTTTAGGAAAAACATATGACTAGACACACTGAGACAAATATTAAGAAGTCAAATTCCAGTCAGGCTTTGCTATATGAAATGAGTTTAGGTCAGGCCAGTTTTAACAGGTCAGGTTATTTATGGAAAAAGCTTTCATTCTCAGAGTTTTTAGGTTTTCAAAGTTGTGGAGAAGAGACTATGGACCTGTACAATTAATACTACCAAAGTGAAAAAGTTACACTCTTTTCTACAACTAAGTTATTGAAACTGTTACTTTTTCCATTCTTCCAAGACACAAAATATGTAGTGAAGTATAAATTTAGATCTTAAGTTGGAAAAAGTTTAACAAAAAGTAAACCATATTGCCCCAGAAATAGTTTGTCAACACAAAGAATTTAACCACAACGAAGAATTTTCCCACTAATTCAGAATAAAAGACTTTGGTCATTTAGGATAAAAACATTAATGAAAAGAAGGTCTTCTGGCCCTAAGAACAACCACCTGGCTACCAAAGTGTAGCTGTGGACAATCAACATGGGTACCACCTGTGAGCATGTCGTAAGTGCAAAATCTTGAGCCCTTCCAGGCCTACTGAACCGGACTCTTCATTATGACAAAACCCCCAGGTGGTCCAACTGTATATTTGTGCAGAAAAAAAGTTAACCTAGCAGGCCTAACTGCTTATCTTTAAAAAGGTCTGCTTACAAGGTTGACCCTCAGCTGGCATACAGGAACTTAAATTTTGGGAGATTCTCCAAACTGGTAAGGTGGCTCACTGGACCTAAATTGTTTATACAAACAATATGTTTTATATGAAATACTTGCTTTTCTTCTGTAAGTCTGGAATTTTGTTATCTGCCAGGTAGAGGCTACCTACTTGGCAATCCCTCAAATAAAAACCCTGGGCACTGAGTCTCTAATGAGATTCCCTGGTTTTTCATGGGTTGTCACAATTCCTAACTGGAGGGAACTAGCATGTCCTGTGTGACTCTGCTGGGAAGATTCTAGATGCTTGTGCTGGTTTCTCCCAGACTTTGCCCCATGTATCTTTTCCCTTTGCTGATTTTGTGTCATATCTTTTTTGCCATAATGAGTTCTAGTGAATCACTGAATCTAAGGATGGTGTCTGGGATCTCCAACAAAGCATTAAATTTCAGAAGCTCTGCTTTAGAGAACTCACATGAAATCCTATTCCCAAAGCTTAAGAGCAGGCCATGAGGACTGTAGGCTAATCTTTGAGTCAATGCAAGACAAGGAATCCATTACGCATAAAGTTAGACCTTAGAAAAGTCTACATCCTAAGAAAAAAGGTGAATTAAAAGAGCATCCAACAGAGGTAAACAGCAAAGAAAAGCAGCTCTGGGTAACACTGTAAACAAAACAAACAAAAGAGACTCTGCTGAGACTCTGAAGCCACCACATGTGACTTTGGAATATAAATGTACTCTTGCATGGTTAAGGGAAAAAAACACCAAGGTGAGAATCTGAATTTAAAGTAGCCCTTGGTCTACAATGCTCCCAGGCAGCAGGCAGAAGCAAACCCAACCATCAATCACTCCCCACTAACTCATCCATCCAACCAGATAACCATCCTTAGCCTGGGTAACCTAACAAATACAGGGCACAACCAAAAACCATGAACACACAAGTAAACAGCAAAATAAGCCATTATAAACAGAAACAAGAAAAAAAGATATAAAAGACTAAAAATCAGAATTAGTCAATGAAATAATAATTATGTTTTATGTATCTAAAACAGGGGAGCTGGCAAACTTGTCCACAGAGTCACACAGTAAACACTTTAGGCTTTAAAGGTCATACAGTCTCTGTTTCAACTACTTAACTCCACAACTATGGCACCAAAGCAGCCACAGATAAAAGTTAAAACAAATAAGCATAGCCATGTGCCAATAAAATGTTACTTACATATGCAGTAGCAAGCCAGATTTGCAAGCCATAATTTGCAAACCTCTGGCTTAAGGGAAAAAAAGAAGTAAAAAGAACACTCAAGAGAACATTAAAAAAAAAGTTATCAAAAAGATCCATGACAGAATAGGAAAGGCAGGAGGGAGGGACGGAAGGCAGTCCAGGTAGAACTTCTTGAAATAAAAATATCATAACTGAAATAACTCAATGGAAGGGATGAACAGCATAAACACTGCTAGCAGAAGAATTAATGAACAAAAGACCTAGCTGAAGATACTATACAGAACTTGGCTTCTCAAAAAAAGGAGATGAAACACATAAAAAAGTTTAACAACCAAGAAAGATAATGAGAAAGTCTAACATACATTTAATGAGAGTTCATAAAGGAGGTAACAAGACAAAATGGGGGAAATGCAATACTCAAAAACACAAGGACTGACACTTTTCTGGAATTACTCAAAGACTTGAAATACTTAGAATCAGGATGCCCAATGAATCCAAAGGCAGAATAAATAACCACCTAAACACATTTTATTCAAAATGTTTGAAAGAAATTGTTAATATAGACAGAAAAACAGATTACTCAAAAGGAAGGTGATCTAGATGAACAACTTGCTTTTTTACATATATAAATAAATATATATACAAAGTATGTTGACCTTCTATGAATTATTGCTCAAAGTACTCCAAGTATCTGCAAAACAATCAGGAAAATTTGAGCACTGACTGAATATTAGATAATACAAAGAACTTACTGCTTTTTCTTTGGTTTTTTCCTTTTTTTTTTTTTGAGACGAAGTGTCTGTCTCCCAGGCTGGAGTGCAGTGGCGCAATCTCGGCTCACTGTAACCTCCACCTCCAGGGTTCAAGCAATTCTCCTGCCTCAACCTCCCAAGTTGCTGGGACTACAGGTGCACACTGCCACGCCCAGCTAATTTTTTGTATTTTTGTAGGGACAAGGTTTCACCGCGTTGCCAAGGCTGGTCTTAAACTCCTGAGCTCAGGCAATCCACCCACCTCGGCCTCCCAAAGTGCTGGATTACAGGAGTGAGCCACCGCGCCTGACCTACAAAGAACTTACTGTTAATTTACTCAGTTGTGTTAATACCATTGTGGTTATATATTTTAAAATTCCTTATCCCTTAGAAATACATACTGATGATCTGCAATGAAATAATATGATACCTTGGATTTCCTTCAAAATGATCCACGAGGGAAGTGGGAGAATATACAAATGAAATAAGATTGTCCCATATGTTTATAATGGTTGAAGGTAAAGAATACATGAGGGTTCATTCTACTTTTTTCTCGAATTATGTGTATGTTTGAAATTTTTCATAATGAAATATTTTTAATAAGTCTGTAATCCCAAGTGTTGACAAAAGTATGAATCAACAGCAATTCCTATATATTATCACTGTGAGAATAAAGACATATAGATGGATAATCTTTCTCTCTCCCCATACATATATATATATACACACACACACACGCAGCATATAACCAGTAATTCCACACTAAATTATATAATGCAGAGAAACTTACATATAAGCAGCAGGATTCATATACAAGACTATACATAAAATCACTGTATATAATAGCAAGAAACTACAAATAACACAAATGTCCATGTCTTAGAGTTTTCACTTAAGCATTTGCCAGACACTATGCTGGGGTCTGTAAACAAATAATTTTCTCACTTAATACTCATAATGACCTTGTAAGATACACAAAATTTTATCCCTTTTCACAAATAAAAAAGTTAGGCTCAGAAAACTGAACAGCACATCTGGTATTTGCTTGCAAACTATGGAGCAAGAACGTGAATTTCGGCTGGGCACGGTGGCTCACGCCTGTAATCCCAGCACGTTGGGAGGCAAGGTATGTGGATCACCTGAGGTCAGGAGTTGGAGACCAGGCTGGCCAACATGGCAAAACCCCATCTCTACTAAAAATAAAAATAAAAAAATTAGCTGGGCGTAGCGGTGGGCGCCTGTAATCCCAGCTACTTGGAGGCTGAGGCAGGAGAATCGCTTGAACCCAGGAGGCGGAGGTTGCAGTGAGCCGAAATCACGCCATTGCACTCCAGACTGGGCAACGGAGCAAGAGACTGTCTCAAAAAAAAAAAAAAGAATGTGACTTTCAATTTTCCCTTCTACAAACTCACTTTTCATTTCACAGTAATAATTAGGAATGTGTATTTTCAAAAAAGGAGTGATATGCTAATTTTCTAAAATAGCTTAAAATTAATACATAGACAGTCACCTACTTATGATGGTTCAACTTAAAATTTTCTTAGTTTAAGATGTTGCAAGAGCAACATGCATTCAATAGAAACCATACTTTGAATTCTGAATTTTGATCTTTTCCTGAGCATCAGTATGTGGTAGGATACTCCTTCATAATGCTGGGCAGAAGTAGTCAAAATCTCAGTCAGCAACATGATCGCAAGGGTAAATAGGCCAGGCGTGGTGGCTCACACCTGTAATCCCAGCATTTTGGGATGCGGATGTGGGTGGACTGCTTGAGAACAAGAACTCAAGACCAGCCTGGCTAACAGCAAGACATCCATCTCTACAAAAAAATTTTAAAAATTAGCTGGGCGTGGTGGTGTGTGTGTATAGTCCTAGCTACTTAGAAGGCTGAGACAGGAGGATCCCTTGAGCCCAGGAGTTTGAGGTTACAGTGAGCTATGATCCTGCCACTGCAATCCAGCCTGGGCAACAGAACGAACCAACACTCTACAGTGTACCCAGTCATTGGCATTTTTTGGACATTGTTTTTGCAACCTATCGTGTCTACAAATACTTATTTTTCACTTAACAATGAGTTAGGGAGTTTAAAAGGATGTAATCCCATCATAAGTCTAGGGTTACCTACATAAAAAAAGAACTTTTTACAGTATCACAAAGGTAAACTGTAGTTGATCCAGACCTGTACAAATTACCAGTAAGATCTAAAATAACAAGGTTTCCCATAATTTGCAGTTTATATTTTATATATGTACACAGAAAATAAAACCAGTGGGGATCCTGGGAAAGATTACTGACTAGTTTAACTCAAGTAGTCCTCTTAATACTGTCAGTCTCCTCAAAGTACATTGACAAGGAATCTACCTTTCGGACCTAGAGAGCCGCCTTCTTTTGTTAAAAGTCTTTCGAAATTAAGTGATCTCTATCAGTTTCTTCTAGCTCTAAACCCTGCTTACTTGGCTTCTACTTTACGATTCCACACCAATGATCTTCACCTACACTATTTCTGAACCCAAACAGCCATTCTCTAGTGCAAAGTTTGGCTTACTAAGAATGTCCTGCTCAGACCAAGGGATAAATATCAAATAAATAACAGTATCAGTTAAGAATCACATCCATGCTACTTTTAGCAATGAAATTTGTAAGAGTATCCAATTGATTAGATTACATCTAAACACTTTCATGAACTAACTTTTTAAGACAAATCACTAGCTAAATTTTTTTCAGAGTTTTTCTCCAATTTATTTTAGGCTATTTCAATGCCCCTGATGCACCTAACCAATAAAACTTTCTCTGGAAAATGCTAACAGTAAAAAATAATACTATTTAATAAGTAGCTAAATCCTCCTCTATTTGCTAAAAGTGCAAAATATCCCTCAGTCAACAAACAAAACACAGACATTACTCAATTGTACTTGTCATGGCAAATGAGGTTTCAACTCCAGTGTTGGTCCTAGTGCTTCCAGGAATACTACTCTGAGGATTATGAACCCTCCACTCAGAGGAAAGAGTCTGGTGATTGCTGAGCAATTTCTACCACAACGGCTCATGTATCTGCCAACCCCAAACCATGATTTTACTTTACCAAAGGCACAGATGCTCATGCTATAGCCTCTTTAAAAAATACTTAGGATCTAGCACAGTGCCTAGCACAAAAATAAATATTTATTAAATGTTTATTAAATCCGCAGAATTAGAAAGCAAGAAAAAGAGGTGGGCGCGGTGGCTCACGCCTGTAATCCCAGCACTTTGGGAGGCTGAGATGGATCACTAGGTCAGGAGTTCAAGACCAGCCTGGCCAACATGGCGAAACCCTGTCTCTACTAAAAATACAAAAAGTTAGCTGGGCGTGGTGGCGGGCACCTGTAATCCCAGCTACTCGGAAGGCTGAGGCAGAAGAATCGCTTGAACCCGGGAGGCGGAGGTTGCAGTGAGTGGAGATCGCGCCACTGCACTCCAGCCTGGGCTACAGTGTGAGACTCCGTCTCAAAACAAAAAAGAATAGGTTAAAAAAGGGTTTTAATTTTAACAACGGGCTGAAAATCTAGATGCTAAAGAACAGATTGCCAGGATCACATTCACTTAAAAAAAAAAAAATACAACGAACATATGAATAAAAGCTGTGAAATGAAAGACAAGAATTTCCCCCAAATCTGCCTATAAGCCATCCTGATTCAGCTCCAAGAAAAAAAGATTGTTTCCACAGCACTCACAGCCCACATGTCTTGGTGCTGGATAGGTGGGACGACAGTGGCAGTTAAAGTTGAATAACGGGAAAGATTGACATAAATGAGAGGAAGGGGAGAGCTCATATCCAGAATAAAAATTTATTTAATATTAAAGAGAATAAAGTTAACACTAACTTGACTCATTCTATTTCCAGTACTTCTCCATATTCCCAAGGATACATTCAACATCTAAATGAAAGCATCTAGCTGCAGCAGCAGCATGAAAGTAGATCAAACAAATAGAATAATTTTTGACAAAGATTATATAAGGCTAAGAAGTCCCTTCTGGGCCTCTTGATTTGTCAGTCTAGCTTAACCATCCATTCAGTCTACATTTTTTGAGTAACATGCAACTAACTGGAGGTTCTTGAAGAGCAAGGTCTGATTTATCTTGTAACCGTTCAACCTTCAGAAAAACTGGCAGAATACTCTATGTTATATACTCATTAAATACAGCATTTCCACCCACAGTGAAAAGAACTGTTGTTAAAATCAGTAATCAGGCATTACTTGATAACTCAAAAATATTAAAGTAATTAGGGTAATACACACATCGCTTATAAGGAAATCTATTAATACAACTATCATTTCTACAGTGTTTGGTTTTGCTATCTCGTCTTGAAAAACAATACACTACTTCAGTTTCAAGTGATTCAAGTGGAATAATCTTGCCCGTCTTGTAACATGAATGAAAGAATTCATTCATTCACTTATTAATTCAGTTAATATTAATTTAATGGCATGTGCTATGGAGTGCCTGCTCCAAGGGCTACAGTCTATTGTCCAAGGGGCAGAGTGATTTTTCTAAATTATCTCACCATATCACACTCCTGCCTAAAACCCTCTAATGACTTCCCTTTGCAGTTGTACCACCTTCTCCAAGTTATTACTTGTCTCCCTCTCTCCTAATCTCATATTCCCATACTCTCTCTCTCATTCATCAAGCACTAGCCATACTGGTTCTTTCCTGTCTCTTTGATAGTCACATTTTTTTGGCTAGTTTTTCCTTCTACTTGAAGACTTTCCTCCTTTACATGGTGCCTCCTCGGTATCAACTAAACACTACTACTTAAGAGAAGCTTTCTCTGACAATTCCCCCCACCCTTTTTCACATATCTGATTTTACACTATTAAGAGCATTTATCAGTACCTAAAATTCTGCACTCATGTGTTTACTGTCTGTGTTCTCCCCGCTAGACTATAGGTCCCTCAAAGGTAGGGACTCAATATATTTTTTTCACCACTGAATCAGCAGCAAAAGATCTGTACCCAGTACACAGTAAAGGTCAACAAACATTTGTCTACTGTGACAGAGAGGCATACATGTGAATAAAATTATGCCAATTATAAGAAAGGTAAAATACAATATATTATAAAAGCCCAAATGAAGAAGATGTTCAACCCTGCGAGGGAAGACTGACTTTTTGGGAAACTTTTTGTTGGTTACAGAGAAGAAAACAGATTAGAAAAGAACAGAACTAGAATAGGGAGAGTAGTTACGAAGTCAGTAAAATCATCAGGAAAGATAATAAGGGCCTGAATAAAGGCATGGCAACAGAAATGGAAAAAACAGATTTGCAAGTATTTCAGAGATAAAATCATTACCATCTGGTCTCAGATTGGATATGTGGAATAAGGACAAGGAACGAGGTTAAGATGTCTCCTGGGTGTCTTATTTGGCCCAATTAAAGTACTTCTCTTAACCCAGAATGATTTTTAGAATAATGAGATAATTAGCCAGTTTGAAACATATTAAGTTTGATGTACCTGACTACATGGTTACGATGTTGAGTAAGCAGCAAAATTGGCTGGGAGCCCTCAAGCTTAAACACAAATTTGATAGTCAATTATTCAGTCAACAAATATTTACCCAGCACTTACTTTGTCCCAGGGCTGTTCTAAGCACCAAGGATGCAATGGTGAACAAAACAAAGTACTTGTCTCCTCACAAAACTTACATTCCAGGGAGAAAGGAAATATATACCGTAATGTCAGTAGTGAAAAGGGCTATGAAAGAAAAAGCAATAAGGCCAGGCACAGTGGCTCACACCTGCAATCCCAGCACTTTGTGGGGCCAAGAGAGATGGATCGCTTGAGCCCAAGATTCAAGACAAGCCTGGGTAACGTGGCAGAACCCTGTCTCTACAAAAAATACCAAAAAATTAGCCAGGCTTGGTGCTGTGTGCCTGTACTCCCAACTACATGGGGTTGCTGAAGATCACTTGAGTCCAGGAGGTCGAGGCTGCAGCGAAACATAATCATGCCACTGTCCTCCAGCCTGGGTGACAAAGCGAGACCCTGTCTCAAAAAAGAAAAGGCAACATGATAAAAAAAAAAAAAAAAAAAAAGACAAGTGACAGAGAGAGGAGCTACTTCAGACAGAGTGATCAGAGAAGGCCTCAGTGATGATAAGGTGACATTTGAACAGAGTTAAACAGGGAGGGATTAAGTAATAGAAATATTGGAGGAAAAACAATCCAGAAAGAATATGATAAAAGTACAAATTTGGGTCAAAGAAAATATGATTAGGAACGACCAGCAAAGAAATCATTTCACTAAACACAGTGAATCAGGAGACAGTTAGGAAATGAGAATGGTAGTAGAGGTAGCTCAGGGACTAGATTACAATGACAGTATTGCATACAGTGGCAATTTATTTAAAAGTAATTATCTACCTTGCAAATACCACCTTCCAGTATGTAATAGTGCTGAGAAAAGAGCAGGTGCTCAATGTATTATTTTCAAATACATGAGTGAATAAATTAACAAATTAATAACTTCCCAAATTTGAGCCCGATTGTATCTGACCACTTCCCAAACTCCAATTCATCCTTGAAGGACAAACCAAACAGCAATTTGAAGGACTAATAATATAAAGGATAAATTTAAAGGCCTTACAAGCTTTAGCAATCTTCACAAGCAGAATTTTAAAATGTTTTGAACAATAGCAACATCAATGGTTCCATGATGTTGGTTCCATTGATCCTGTCCCTTGCAAGAAGAATGCTTAAAAGAAAACGACATCTACTTAATAAGTATATAATTTCTGGGATGTCTGTGAAATTAATCCATCACTCCATAAACTACATTTAGTAATATTTTAATAATCAAAATATCACTTTAGCCAAAGTTCAGATCATGTGGAACAGTCATTAGTTTACTGCACTACTTCAGCTTTATTCTAAGGAAAGTCATTTAAAATGGTTGGAAAAAGGAAAATGATGTGCCGGTATATATAAGAGCAATAAATAATATAATCCTGGTTAAAAATATACATTTATTGCATTATATCACTCTTAATAGAATCAAGCAATCACTTAAAATTCACCATTAAAAACAAGTATTCTTTTGGTAGCTAATAATATACACTCAGTTTAAATCTGCTCAGTGAACTTTTTAAATAGTCTAGACTCAGAGTCAGCAAGGATCTGTCAAGGTTATATTAAGTGTTCCCATCTTCAGGAAATTCCCAACTCATTGTTTCCCACAATTCCAAAGAGTGTACGTATAAAAATTTAATACACTTCAAGTATTTAAAATAAATTAATACTAATAGTTAATTATCAGCATTTAGAAAATGTACTTCATCAGAAACTTCACCTTCATACACTTCAGTATTTTTGTTTCACTTTCATATTTACAGCAGTGCTTTTGCATACTGAAATAAGTAGAAATTTTCTTTATTTTAAAAGTGTATGCTAAAACAACACATGTTGCCAAGTTGCTGTCAGGTATTTAATCAATTTCCTACAAAATACCTGGTTTAAATTTCTCAGAGACAAGCACCAAAAGAAAGGCAGTGGAATCTTTTTCTATTCCAACTCTCACATCACTATTTCTTAGGGGGCAAATAATCACTGAAAACAACAAAAAATCTAAATATTAAAACTTATTTTAAATCAGGGAGCATAAAAAGGTAGCAAGTACAACAAAAGAAGAATGTAATTCATCTATATAGCATACTGTATTTAAAGGGTCATCTGAAGAAAGGCTAGAAATAGCAAAATAGAAACAGAAAGCAATGAGAGAAACAGAAAAACAAGGCAGAAAGAGAAACAATCACACAGAGATAGGTTATAAGTATCAATGAGATGTCAGATACTATCAGTCTAATAAAGTTCTAATATATCTATTAGAAAATCCATGACATTACTTTATGACTTCCCTCATATGTGAAACCTGGAGTGGTATAAAACAGTTCTAATGGTTCATTTTGAGCTCTTAAAATAGAGAATCAGAAAAGATATTTACATATGTATGCTCTTTCAAGGAGAAGCATCTCTGTTTTGTATTCTAACAACTTTTCAACTTTGATGCACAATTACAACTGCATGTTGTAAATCTAACATATTAACAAATATTGATATTTCCACATGAGCATACTGTTGAACTGAGGATGTTTATCATCTTCCCTTTTTCTCTGTAGAAATACTAAATTGATTTTGGTAATCATCCCAGAAACATAATTAGGTCAACACAAAACTTCTACTAGATTGCAATTCTAATTTTTTCAACTTTCTAATCTGTAGTTTTGAAGTCTTTATAAGTAATTTGATTATTTTTCGTTAAACAGTCATTCAAAAAAAGTTCACCTATCTAGACACATTATTAACTGGCCAAAACCTGTTCAATGAAAAGGTCAGGCTGAAGACACAGAAGAGAAATGGAGAAGATGATTTAAAATTTTTAAATTAAGGTGGAATTACTGTAATTACTTCAAACTTTATCCACTCATATAAACCCACTGACAATCCTAAAGAATCCATCCACATCATAACATACCTGATACACATGAGCAGACTTAGATTAAAATAATTTTCATATATACAACATGGTGATAAGACATAACATCAGGCATAAGAAGGCAGATACAAAAGAGTATACACTCTTACTTATCACCATAGATTAGTTTGGCCTGTTTTTGAACTTTATAAAAAGAGTACATCTACTGCATGAGTACATTTTATAAAGTTCAAAAACAGGCTAAACTAATCTATGGTGATAAATAAGAGTATATACTCTGAGCACTCAAAGATGTATTCATTTTATAAAGTTCAAAAACAGGCGGCTAAACTAATCTATGGCATTAGAGGTCAGGATAGTGCCTTCCTTGGCTGGGAAAGTAGTGCCTGGAAGGAAACAGAACGGGAGCTTCCTGGGTATTGCAATATTGTGTTTCTTGATCTGGGTTCTGATTCCCCATATGTTCAATTTGTCAAAATTCTCAGAATTGTACATTTATAACAAAGACTTTTTGGATCTGTGCTATCTTTCAATAAAGGAAAATTTTTATGTAACATTTACTGTTTTATCTGCAGCTCTGAAGGTCCTCAACAACTTACCCTTATCCTACAAATCTAATACTAAAATTCTATACTCTTATGGTTCCTTTCAGTAAAATGTGTCATGCCTTTATTTATGCCTTATTTCCTCTAGATTTAACCACATTCTACCCATCCAAGGTTGAAACAATCCTCCACTTCCTATGATTTTTTTTTCCAGCTCACATCAATCTCTCCATTCTCATCTCTTTTGCTTTTACCGACCATACAAATAAGAATATGCAATATTTATTTTTTATATCTATGTGCTAAAACTGTAATAAATATTTTACAAACATTTCCTTCAATCCTCAATTAAGTGTTATCTCAAAAGGAGATGAAGAAAAATGCTCAGAAAAGGCAACCTGTCCAGCAGAGCCCTAAACTTCTCAAAAGGCAGGATCAAGATTCAAATCTAGATCTGTCTGGGTCCGACACCGTGCTTTTAGTCAATACTAGACTGTCTTCATATCATGCAATCAGTACCTTATTAGATGTTATTTTGTCCATATTAGTCATATTTTGCAACTTATTAGCTATCTTCATATAATCCTACTATCCATATTACATACGTATAAGCCAACTCCATATCAAGTCATACTTCACCTACTTTGAACTATGCTATGAGGCAATTACCTATTTGGAAAACCAGTACTCAAATGTAAGCACTCCAAAAAATGACAATAAAATTTCAAAGTATGTATCATCACCAAGTTTATTCACATATATTATGCATAGTAGAGCCTCTTAATTCTTCATAATCACAACCTATTTATCCTATTTTACATATATTAGCATAAGTCCACACTTACAGTTGCCATTCTACAGCACAATAAAAGTAAAAAACAAAGAATTAAAGGACCACTAAAAATAGGGATAATAACTGCACTGTAAATTGACAGCTGAAAGAAACGCAGAGGCATACAGGAATCAAAAGAGAGGTGAGGTATTACAGAGGGTAGTAATAAATTGTCTTCACCCCACCCCACCCCAACACAAAAATCAATATTCATAATGATGACCCTAGCCAAGGAGAAAAAGTTAACATATTTTAACTTTTCCTCAAGTTAATAATTGGTATTTTCTCAAGTTAGAAAAAAACAGGAACCAGCTCTAGAAACAACTGTATCGAAACGGCTAAAATATACCTTTCGGATCTCAGTTAATAACCTGGTTCCTGGTGGTTCCAAATCAATACTCTACAATACACAGAATACTCATTTAGTCTTATCATATGATTTATCTTATACGTGATGCTGTCTTTGGGAAGACTGCAACAAAGGGTTAAGTGCATGGGTTTTAGAATCAGAAACAAAGAAAGGGTTCTGAACCCCACCTCTCTCTCTCATAATACCTATATGATCTTGGGCTAGTTAGGCATCGCCCCATTTTCCTCATCAGTTACACAGGTGTATTAATGCATATTCTCCTACGTATGTAGGAAGACAATGAGAATTTAAGTAATGTTTTTAACACACTCCCCAACATACATTATTCAAATATGGCAGCTGCTGCTACTATTTCTTGTGTTCAAAGACGATTAAACATTTACCAGTTAGAACAAGGCTGGACACATAAACAGTACTCAATAAATACTTGGTGAGTGGCCTGTGTATAAGAAGAGAAGGGTAACCAAATCTCTAATAGCATACAGCAGTGTCCAGCCTGATTACATCTACTACTTTTTATTTGCAAACACTTACCAAATAAAAGAACTAGGACTAACTGCAGAAAGTTATTCTTTCATTAGATTTTTTGCTAATTCAATGTAAGAGTTTTATTAACAAACATAGCTGCGGAACAAACCACTGTGAATAACCTACCCATGAGTGGAAGGTTTGAGTGATGGTGGATGACAGCTGTCTGATATTGCAGAGAAAATTCCTGCTTTAAGTGGGAGGTCTACTAATTTCTAAAGTCGCTTCCAAATATTCTTAGAAACAAACATTAGATTTATATATGCACATACCTTTCCGAAATTCATACATATTTAAGCACTCCAGGTGAACACTTAGCAGCAATACATTTGTTTTAAAGGTAATTACACTTTTTCTCTGTGGTACTTTTCCAATATAGAAACAATTATTGATGTATGCAAAGAATTCCTCCAGGCATCAAGAATCAAGTAGAGTTTTTTTAGTAAAACAAAATATTAGAAGAAACAATGCATAGCAAAAGGCAACCGCTACAGTTTACCCAAATCTTAATCATCTCCTTTTAATTTTGATATGAAGAACAATGAGAATCTTTTCAAATATATAACTTTTTTCATTCTGCTAGGTAAAACAATAACATATACTTGTGTATTCAAAACAATGTTGAACTATGACCATGAAACAACAAACCGTCCCACGAGAAAAAAGAAAGACGATGTTAAGGTTCTTATTAAAATAAGGTGGTTTAAGCATTTTTAAAACTATTCCAATCTAAAATTTAACTCACTACAAATTGTTATGTCACGTAAGAATTATTCTTATATAACATATGAAACCTTACATGACATAAGAATTAATCTGACCTGCTTTGTACTGTTATGCCATTTAAAAACACCACTGAAAGTTATAGCCTACAGTAATATGTCACTCTAAATAAACAAGGTAGGAAATAGCTTAGTATTCAAACATCCATTATTATAATTTTATACTAATACCACATGTGACAGATATGATTAAAAACTTATAACACATACACTGAACAAACAGTTTCACGATATTCCACTTGCTACCTGATTACATATCCAGAAACTACCACATGGCTAAATGTTAAGAGTTCACAGCTCACCTACCTCAAAATGTGTTTCCAACCACTGGAGTCTCTCCCTGCAACTCCATTCCCCTCAGGGTTTTTCATTTTTCCTTTTTTTTCCTTCTTGAGGGAGGGGAGTGGTGGTGATGGTAGTGTGGTAAACATTAGAAAGTGCGTTATAGAATTATGAGTGAAAAAAGTGCAATTAAAAATTTTATTATATGAGGGTCAAACACTAAGCATGGAAATAATTAGTAATACTATTTTAAGATGTGATTTCTTGAAGTATGAAACTACTGATAAAAATATGTATGTGCACACATCTAAAACAGCTAAATACACTTTTATCTGACAAGCTGTTCCTTCTTAGTAACTAAATTACTTGGCAACCTTCTTTGTTTACAGCTTCTATGTCTCTTCATTCTCTATTCATTATAGGAAACACACGAAATTTCACTGGATTAAATGCAAGATGACTAAAATCCCTGAAGTCTTGTTTTGCTGCTATAATAGAGCAATAATTTCCTCAAACACTATTTATCCTGTACCTAAATCACTAGAGGGCTGGGTAGGGTGTCTGAATTTGGCAATGAAACATTCTGTGGTTTTCAGGATAATCTTCATTTCAAATATTCCATCTGACTGTCAGGTTACATGTTTAAATTTTGAGATCAGAAAATCTGGTGATTTTAGTGTAGAACAAAACAAAAACACCACCCATCCCATTTATATTCTCTATTTCCAGACTGCATACATCTAGAAATAAGTTTGATAAATTTACAAAGGACTTTGAACATGCATACTCCCTCCATTAAACAGTATTACTGAAGGTGCAAGACATATGCACTACAAAACAATGGAAGAAAAAAATTACTAATTACTTATGCTTGGGTCTGGAATGCAGACATTTATAGACTCATAGTCACAAGTACACACAAACAATTAGTATTTCACAGTGTGCTCCAAATCTTTCAGTCCAGCAGTACCTTCTAAGGCCAGAAGAGCCTGTCTGTAATATAATCATCCTTCAATAGTTAAGGGATTTATACACAGGAAAACAAAACTTACCCCTAACTTTTTCTCAACATTATCTTGAAATACTAAATAATGTACCAGGAAAACGTTCGTTCAAAAAATTAAAAGTTTTAAAACCCTAGTGAAGAGCTCTACCTATTTGAATGCTACTCTTTTATGCAAAGGTCTTACAATTGCCATTATATCCTCACTTCTAAGAGATCTTCCTTCTAGGTCATTCCTTACCTATCTCCCATTTTTTCTGAATTCCTCTAGCTTTTAGAGTCCCTTACAAAGATAATTGGCATGTGCTTCAAATACTACTGTCTTTTACTGTACACTGATAGAGCTATATCCCAACAGAAACTCCCTGAAGATGTATGCCTTCCTCAATCACAACAGTATTAACTAACCCATGTGATCAAAAATATACTGATTGACATTAATAAAACCATTACAAATCCAAATTAACACAATGGGGTTAAAAAAAAAAAAAGGAAAAGTAATTGAAGGAGCCAGATTCTTGAAAATCCAGGTAATTAAGGTTAAAAAAAATGTTTTCTGTATTTCTTACTGACATCTTTAACAGGATATGTTTAAAGCATTAGAATATTCTCAATTTTATATTTTATATAAATTTGATCATTCCAGGTACATTGCTCAGTTTACGCAATCTGGCTGGAAGCCTCTAAAAGAGGAATATGAAGAATATATTTAGGTTCTCTTTCAACCCTATTACTTTGGGTATATGAATGTTATACGTATTAACTAGTTTTACACAATTATTTTCAATTTACTTTTATGTCTGTAATTTTATAACTACATTTGTTGTATGGATACAATTTTTAAGGAGCCATTCAACTTTAACCTGGCCACTGTAACAAAAAAACACAAATAACAGTATGTGTAGATGACCCAAAAAGCATTAACAGTCAACTTCAATTATTCATACAGATTATCTAACAAATATTTTAACCTGTTTATGTTCTTCCACTATTTGCTTAGGAAATAAAAATCTGTGCTAATAATTCAAATAAAATGCATCAATCTATAGTGGGAGAGAAAAGAACATAAAATATTTTCTCACCAATATAAAGTATTTAGATTATATATTTAGCATTCTTCTACCATTATTCATCTTTTTAAGGCAGGTAATTGAGAATGGACTGTATTTAATAGCTTGGTGACAGAGGCACAGATACACAGGCAAGCAAATCATTCGCTCACCCCACTGCGCTTTTCGCAGTCTTATTCTTGGTAGCCTGAGACCTGGGAGCAGGAGGAGGCAAGTCACTGCAGGTGGATCACTTAAAAGGAAATTGAGAGTTGACTAATTTAAATTTAAAGTGCTATGAAATACCACCACTCCTACATGTATTCATTATTGTTTGTGGCACTACTACTCACAGTGATTTAACAAGGCTACAAATGCTTTCTTTTTAACCTTTTCAATATTCCAGGTCTGTAGCGATATGTGAGAATTACAAAGGTAGAAGGCTAAGTGCTACAAGTATAAAGTAGTATGCATTTTAGAGGTGAGGAAATTGAAGCCAGAGAGGTTAAACAGCGTGCCACATCTTCCTCAGATTAAAGTAGAACCTCGTTCTCTGGATTTCAACTTCAATGCAACAGTCTAGCAGCCCCTTCAATTCGAAACTCTTCTCTTGGCTTACATATCAGGCCATTCTTGCACTGTTACAAAGAAACACCTAAGACTGGGTAATTTATAAGAAAAGAGGTTTAACTGGCTATCATTTCTGCAGCCTATACAGGAAGCAGGGCACCAGCACTTGCTTCTGGGGTGGCCTCAGGGAGCTTTTAATCATAGCAAAGACAAAGTGTGCGCAGGCATCTCACATGGCAGAGCGGGAGCAAGAGGGAGCTGGGGGGAGGAGCCACAAGCTTTTAAATAACCAGATGTTGTGAAAACTTAATATCACGAAGACAGCACCAAGCCATGAGGGATCCGCTCCCATGACCAAAACACCTCCCACCATGCCCCATCTCCAGCATTGGAGATTACAATTCAACATGAGATTTGGGTGGGGACAAATATCCAAACTATATCATTCTGCCCATGGCCCCTCCCAAATCTCATGTCCTCCTCACACTGCAAAATAAACTCATGCCTTCCCAACAGTCTCCCAAAGTCTTAACTCATTCCAGCATTAACTCTGAAGTCCAAAGTCTCATCTGAAACAAGGCAAATCCCTTCCACTTATGAGGCTGTAAAGTCACAAACAAGTTATTTACTCCCAAGATACAATGAGGATATAGGCATTGGATAAACACTGCCATTTCAAAAAGGAGAAATCAACCAAAAGAAAGGGGCTACAGGCCCCATGCAAGTTCAAAACCCAGCAGGGCAGTCATTAAATCTTAAAGCTCCAAAATAATCTCCTTTAACTCTATGTTCCACATTCAAGGCACACTGCTGCAAAGGGTGGGCAGCTCTGCCCTGTGGCTTTGCAGGGTTTAGCCCCCAGGAATGCTCTCACAGGTTTTAGCTGAATGCCTGTGGCTTCTCGAGGTATAGGATGCAAACTGCCAGTGGATCTACCATTCTGTGGTCTGGAGGATGGTACCCCTTCTCACAGCTCCACTAGGCAGTGCCCCACTGGGGACTCCGGGGGGCTCCAACCCCACATTTCCCCTTGGCTCCACCCTAATAGAGATCCTCAGTGAGGGATCCACCCCTGCAGCAGGCTTCTGCCTAGACACCCAGGCTTTCTCATGCATCCTTTGAAATCTAGGCAGAGACTCCCAGGCCTCAGTTCTTGCATTCTGTGCACCTGCAGGCTTAATAACACGTGGAAGCCATCAATTCTTATGGCTTGCACCCTTTGAAGCAGCAGCTCAAACTGTACCCGGGCCCCTCTGAGCAAGGCTGGAAGCCTGAGTGGCTGGGATGCAAGGAGCAGTGTCCTGAGGCTGTGCAAGGCAGCAAGGCCCGGCTAGCCCAGGCCCACAAAACCATTCTTTCTTCCTGGGCCTCTGGGCCTATAATGAGAGGGGCTGCTGTGAAGGTCTCTAAAATGCCTTGAAGGCCTTTTCTCCAACTTCATGGATATCAGCACTTTGGCATCTGTTTAATTATGCAAATATCTCTAGCAAGTGGTTGCTCTATAGCCTGCTTGAATTCCTCCCCCAAAAAAGCTTTTTCTTTCTTTGCCACATGGCTAGGCTGCAAAGTTTCCAAACCTTTACGCACTGCTTCCTGTTTAAAAACAAGTTCCAACTTTAAGTCATTTCTTTGCTCCTACATCTTAGCATGGGCTGTTAGCAGCATCCAGGACACAACTTTAACACTTCGCTGCTTAGACATTTCTTCTGCCAGATACCAGAGGTCATCACTCTCAAGTTCAAACTTCGACAGGTCCCTACAGAATGAACAGAATGCAGCCAAGTGCTTTGCTAAAGCATAATGAGGGTGAACTTTGCTCCAGTTCCTACTAAGTTCTTCATTTCCACCTGAGACCTCATCATCATGTACTTCATTGTCCGTATCACTGCCAGCATTTTGGTCACAACCATTCAACCAGTCTCTAAGAAGTTCCAAACTTTCCCTCATTTTCCTGTCTTCTTCTGAGTCCTCCAAACTCTTCCAACCTGTGCCTGTTACCCAGTTTCAAAGCTGCCTCCATATTTTCAGGTACCTTTGGAGCAATGCTCCACTCCCACTTACCAATTTTCTGTAATAGGCTGTTCTTGCACTGCTATAAAGAAGTATCTGAGACTGGGTAATTTAAAAGAAAAGAGGTTTAATTGGCTATTGGTTCGGTAGGCTGTACAGGAAGCATGGTGCCAGCATCTGCTTCTCGGGAGGCCCAGGATGCTTCTGCTCAAGATGGAAGGTGAAGCAGAAGTAGGCATCTCACACAGCAAAGTGGGAGTGAGAAAGAGTAAGAGGGTAGGTGCACACTTTTAAACAACCAGATCTTGCTAGAACTCACTATTGCAAAAGCAACACCAAGCCATCAGGGATCCATTCCCATGGCCCAAACACCTCCTACCAAACCCCACCTCCAGCATTGGGGATTACAATTCAACATGAGATTTGGGTGGGGACAAATATCCAAACTGTTTTAGCTTAAGAGATCACAATTTTCTCTCTTCTCTTCTGTTGACTCCTTTCTCCTTATTGATTCCTACCCTATGATACACACCCTCATCATCTTATCTATCCTCAAACATTCAAATCTTAAGCTCTTTTTCCATTTACATCCCTTTTCTCAACATCTTAACCACAGAACAATCAGACCAGAAATTCAGAGCAACTAAAACCTCCATTACAGTATTTGCTGCCACCTTTTACACATTTATATAATCACCTGAAATTCAAGGTGCAAAGCTGAACTCATTATCATCCTTCCCAAAATGACTTCTCCATTTTATGGCACCATCAATTTCATTGTCCCTCAGGACAGTAAACTTAAAGCACTCTTTTCCTCCTAATCTCCTTAATACTGTACTATTCTTTTTCCCATGTCTCTCACTCCCTTCTTCCAGTCAATTAATGCTTCAGTGATTATCTGATGGATGCTGGGGGAAGCGGATGTTAAAAATGGTAAAACAGGCCTCCTGCCCTCAAGAGGCTAAAGATCTAGTGAAGGGGGAAGAAACTGGACAAAGAACTAAAGTAAGACAATGGTAACTGCAATTTAGAAAAGAATAAATAAAGATGTAAAAAAGTAGAGAAGGAAGCAATAAATTCCCACTGGGATAAGGAAGGATCTCCAGAAATGGCATGTGACCTCAACCTTAAAGAATTAGGACTTCTATAGATAAACTGTGCTGGAAATGCAATTCAAGGCAAAGGAAATACCTACGCAAGGTCAAGCAAATATTAAACTGCATGCCATGTTCAAGGAATAGCAAACATTCTTCTTTGACTGAAAGATTCTCAAGTAGGGGCATACAGTCTCCACGGGGAAAGAGGTGGAATGGGGGTTGATGCTTTAGACTGGCAAACTCTCCCCAATCCTCTCTGAGAAGGACTGTGTGTAATGAAGTGAACTATGCAGAGAGGCAGATATATTGAGATGTGTATGGTTAAAATAGTACAGAAGAAAACCATATGGGAGTAAATCAAAAAAGGCCTTGAATGCCAAGCTAAAGAAATGTGGACTGTATTCTGTGAGCAAAAATTAGCCTAGAAAATGTGAGTATGTGTTTTGTTTTGTTTTTTTATTTAAGAGAATAACAAGATCAGATCTAGATTTCTGGGAAATAATCCTGGCAGCCATACAGTAGACCGAGTGAAAAAAGGTGAGAAGATGTTACTGCCACACGATGACATAATGAGGATATGAACTGACAAGGGGAACAGAAGGAGAGACTGAATTCAACAGCTATTTCAGAAGCAAATCAGAGGAGTTTAGCAACACAACAAAGAGGATAAGCAGTGGATCTCCAGCTTGAATAATAGAAGACGGTGGAAATACCTAGAATGTGAAAAGCGGGTACACTTTGGGGTGCAAAGGTTTACACATCCCAACTCTGAGATGATTATCAGACACATACCAGTCACTCACTAAGCTCTGTGATGCTGGTTAAGTTACTTGTTTGAGTTTTAGTCCTTTAAAATTTCAAAGCCTATATTCTCAACTGTAAAACAGAGACAGTAAGTGTAGCTAAAACAGTTGAATATTAAGTAAAATAATGAAATCAGTGCCTGGCACAAAACTAGTATTATAGTAACAGTATTTATAATAGTAGAATGTGGAACTTAAAAATGCCCATAAATTTTGCAAGAAGTTACTAGCATCTTTTAAGAAATTATTTTCAGTACAGAGGGAGAGTTTTGCTTACAAGACTTTAGTGGTTAAGCAATAAAGTTGTGAAGACAAACTATTCTGTCTGTAGAGCCTTCAAAAAAGAGTTTTGTAATACTGTCGTTATCATTCCATATCTCCCACTTTCAGCCCATGCCTAGCATAGTACCTGGTCCACGCGAAGAACATAAAAATTGCTTGCTGAACACGAGAAAACTGAGCCAACTGGAAGGGAGAAATGAAGAGAAGATCTTAGTTCTACAAAGAATCTTGAGGAAACAGTATTAGAAGCATAAAAGTTTTTCCAAGTTACCCTTGGAAAAGAATAGCAATGCTTTATTCTTTGAATCAGGGTAAAGACAGTAAATCTGGGCAGACAATTGAGGCATTCACACTGGATGGGCAACCTCTACCTTTTTAATAAAGAAATAAAATTCACTGCATAGAGTGGGGGGACTACAAAATCAGTCTGAAATCTAAAGAAAGCAAATTAGATAATTCTTCCATTTTAATATGTATTTGACTTCATTTCTGTAGCCAACGCCATGGTCCAGTCTTCTATCATCTGTCAGATTATATCAGCAGCACCCTAGGCAGCTCCTCTGCTTCCTAACTTTCCCCTTCCCAGGGTATGGTATATTCCCAAGAGAGCACGTATTTCCTTCCACTATGTCCACCATTATTCTTTTAAGAAGTCAACCCTGCTGTGAGACTTGCCTGATCCTTTTACCCACCAGACAGTTAATCATTCTCTCCTCTGGCTACTATTGGATTACCTCTGTTTCCTATATAGTTTGATTACTTAATTTATTTTTCCACCTGCAATCATTTCCTTATGTCTATTCCAATGAAATCCTTAAAAGGGGGAAAGAGTTTCCTCATTTTTATTCTTCCAGCAGTTAATTCAGCATCTGGTATATAAATGTTCAGTCAATGTCCATTTTGTCTAACTGAATGATTAAACAAATGAGTAAACTCCTAACTAGAAGAAACTGGAAAATAAAAAGTTAGAGTTCAAATCTACATCATTTTGGAACCTTTCTACTTTTCTAGGTATTAAACAGCAACCAAGACAGTCAGTTTTTTAGTTCTTAGTGGAAACGTAAAGGGGTTAATCAAGAATTATAAAATTCAACTGTACTTTTAAATAAATTATATTCTAATAATTATATTTGAACTAGTGTGTCCATATTCTGGGAATTCACTTTAAACAAAATAATTAAAGTATACCAGGAGGGGTTTACCCAGGAAGAACATTGTATCTTTTCAAGTGATTCAGTACCAGTAAGAGATGCACTACTGGACTGATAAGACAATCTATCCTTGCAGTACAAATGGCGAGAGGAAGCATTTGGGCCTCAAAATACATTTTGGCATGCATTATAGACAGTATTTAATAATATCATTAGCAAATACTGGGGACTTTCACAAATTAAGTAGTTGTCTGAACAAAACTGAAAGCAACAATTACCAATACGCTGACTGTAAAGTCTACTATAATGAAGTTCCTAAACTAGATAAAAATTAATCCATCAACAATTTTTAACTGAGGCACTCTATGTATGAACCACAGCACTAACACAAGTACCAAAACCAATGAAACTTAGAATTCTTCTGAGCCTCAAGAAGCTTGCAAGGCTAGCCAAGTCATTATTAAAATAGTATGAAATGTCCTGGTGTCAGGGAGAAAAATTCTAAGGTTCTACGAAATACAGTATCACATTTTATCCTAAGTGAATATAACATATTGCACTTTGCTTAGACTTAATTTATTGGCAATGTCACAGATTACTTTACAATGGTTATATTCAAGAACTCTAACTCAGACTATACCCAATTAGTATAACAGTATGTTTCAAAAAAAAGCTCGAATACCATAATTCCTTATTAACAAGTTTATAATATTCAAAACAACTGTTTAAAGTATTTTTAATGTGAGTTTTAAAATTGTGATTTCACAATGTAGGAAGGCAACTAATGTTATATATCACTTACAAAGTATCCGGTCTTATGCCAAGTACTTTAATTAAGAAATAGCTCATTTACTTTTCACATTCCTAACCCTTTGAAGTTATCTCTTATTTTAGAAACGAAGAAATCAGGAGTAAAGCAAGGTCAAATAACTTGCCCCAAATCACCCAACTATTAAATCTCACAGCTGAGGTTACAATCCAGAATGATGACTTTATAGTCAACTGTCTTTTCACTACACATTGATGGATCCTTTAGGGATTACAATGACCATGTCCTCTATTTTATAATGAGCTTTATTAGGTATCTACACAATGAATCTCTCAAAGATTAAATTTAAAAAAATGAGAATAAAAGCAAACACTGCCTTGGCATTAAACAAAAAAATTTTTGGTTGCCCAAACTTTATCTTTTTACATACTGTAATCTAATCCACAAACAGCTGCCCTTCAGCTGCAACCCAAACTGCCTCACAGTTCTCAAATTATTACTAAACTTTAATTCCTCATGAATTTTCTTCAAGCCTTCTTTGAACAATGAAATGTCTGTCACAACAGCAACTTTTTAAAACAATAGTGTCACTATAAAATGACTACTTCAGATTAATTCTAAACTTCCTTATGATTTAGAAACACAGATCTCATACAATCTCTCACTCTTTATTTTTGCAATCAGTTTTAAATGGCTGTGTATACTTTATTCCAAACTAAAGTACATTTTGTCAGGGCAAGCAGAAAACAGCATTTTCTGCACTATCTATATTAACCTGGAAACACCTATGGACATAGGTGCTTACTAAATTCTCAGTTAATATGGCATTTTAAATAGTAAACAGCGTTACCTGTGTGCCTCAGTAAAACTGGAGTAAGCCAAAATTATCAAATCAGATGTGTACCTAAGCTCTTCCACAACTCAACATTTTGACACCAAGCAGAGAAATCACTATATATAGGAGCTCGACGAACTCAATTTAAAATACAACTATATATTTCCAGCACCATATCTAAGCAGGTTTTTAATGCACAAGTTAAACTCAAGTTTATTAAGTGCTCCTTTCACCTTCATCTAAAACACATATGCCTGTATATAAATCACTCACTAATTACATCTTTTACAGACCTGAAATTGTAGAAATTATCCTTGTTAGGAAGTTTTCTTGTAAATCTATTTTATATAGATTTTTCACATGTGTGTTATAGTCAAGTTTCCAAACAGTTGCACAGAAGTCAAAAGCTTTACATCTTTCTATAATAATTCTCAAAACCGATCTGCTGAAAAAAATGTTGGAAATTAGTGCATTGATAATCTAATTAGTAGCTATTTCCAGGACTTAAGCTCTATTATATTGTATTATATTTTAGAAACTGTCTTGTAAAAGGACCTAGTTCCCCCAAAACTAAGTCCCTGAACTTTCAGAATAAAATATTAAGTTATAAAAATGTACTCTTGTAGCTAAGTGAAAGCTGACCATTCAGTTTATAAAACAGTAAACTTACATTGTGATATGCAAAATAAAACAAATTAGAAAATGCACTATGCTTTCACTCTAGCCGTTGTCAACAAGGAGCCCAGGTTTAACAAATCACTGTAGATAGCAGTCATTACGTCAGGTACGACATAGGGTAAAAAACTGATCTCATACAGAATGTCTACAAGTTTTTTTGTTTGTTTACTTCCTAAGGTGTTTAATAGATCTCAGAAACTGATTCTGTACAGCTGAACCGGGTTACACTCCAAGCTACAGCCCGTGTGAAATATGACTTCGTCGGAATCAGTAGGCTAAATCCTGTTTATCGTGGAAAAGAATCTTGTATGTAACTACTAAATCTTCAACGAGATAATGTCAAATAAACTCTAGTACTGTAAGTGATAGAGGAAACACTGGCTAGTAACGGGATTAGGTCATTAAAAATATAACCAGAGTTTCCCCAGTTCGGAAGGTGTAAACAAACCCATCTCCACTGCAGAAGGTAAACAATGAACCTGCAGCAGGGTGAGGGGGCGGTCTTTAGCCAACTACAGTCCCAGCGGCCCGGGAAAGGGAAGCAGAAGGGAAACAGCATAAACCAGACATTTAGCAGTAATGACCAGTTCTAGGTTTCACTACCGAGTTATCAATGCTGCGGGTCCCCACAGGACGGTGGGCAAAGGGGAAAGCAGTCACGCAGTCGGCAAGCACCGAGCAGGTCCGGCTTCTGCTCCGGGGACGGGGAGGGCAGGATGTGGTCGCTCTTCCCTCAAACATCCTCCTGCAACCTAAATAACAGCCTCTACCTCCCTCCGGCTGCCCCCAGCTTGGGCTGCCGGACTCTGGGATAGGTGCAAACCACTCTGCCGGAGCTCGAGCCCAGAGGGTCGCCGGGTCTGCCGAGTTCCACTCGGGGCTCCCCCGCACCCGCAGCAGCCCGAGGCCCGGAGAAGGGCTCGGGCGAGGGAAGCGGGCGCCGGGTAGGGGGATGGGTCCGGCGAGGCGGCCCCGGGCTCGGTTCCCGCGGGCCGGCAGGCGGGGCTCCGGCTCTGCCCCCCACACCCCGCCGGTCCCGTGCGGGGCCCGCCCCTGCCTCTGGCCCCCAGCCCCGGACCCGGCTCCTCCCCAGCAGCGCGCCCTCGCCGGCGCCCGCGGCGCCCCGCGTTACCTCGGGTCAGATCCAGCGGGACGTTCTCCTCGCCGCTGTCATTCCGCCCTGCGCGAAACAGACACACAGCCCCAATTAGGATTCGCTCGCAGGCCAGCTGCGGCTGCCCTGGCTCCGGCCAGCGCCCCGGCTCGCTCCCCCACCCAGGGCCAGGGGAAGGCAAGTGCCAGGGGTGGCGGGCGCCGGGCGGTGGGGAGTGAGGGTTGCAGCGGGCTTACCTCGTACTCGGAGGTTCTTCAGAGAGCGGCCGCGGCCGATCGCCGCCATATTGACGGGTTTCAGTCACAACACCGGAAACCTCGCCCAATCGCGCGAGAACCCCTTCCCCTCCCCGCGCACCGCGCCCGCCCCCCGCGGCACCTCCCCCGCCCCCTCGGCGGCGACGGCGGCGGGTGGTGCAGGCTCGGTCCGGGCGCTGAGGGAGCACTGAGCCGACCCAAGGTCTGCACGGAGTTCGCGGCGCCCGCCCGCCCACGCCGGACCCGGAGGGCACGTCCGCCGGGAGGGGCAGTTCCCACGAGGAAAGTCCCATTGATGCGAGTTGGCAGCGTAGAGGATGCTCCCCTCCGGCCGCCGCGGAAGCCGTCGTCCAAACGCAGGCGAGCGGGGAGGAGGAGGCCGGGATGCGGCCGGCGGGCCACCTGCTCTCGCCGGCCTGCCAGTCTCCTGCTTGCTCTGAAGCCCTGCCATAGACGGCCCCGCTCCCCCGTGTATCCACTGAAACAATTTTTTATAAAAACGCTGCGCACAGTTTTAGTCTCTTTTCCTGGAATCGCTTTGCTCCAAGTTAACACGTAACAAAGTTTGTTTTCCAGCCTCGCCCTTGATCTTCAGAATGCCCCTCTCGGCTAGGAGGGCTTCTCCAAATGGAAGTGGTTAGGCAGTTTTGTTTTTGGCCGCCAGGCGTAGGACGCGAGAAGGGGGTGCAGCGGCCGGGTACCCGGGCGGCGGTCCCCGCGGTGGGATCGCGCCAGCGCCGGGAGGCTGGGGAGAGGGTGTTCTCTGCCGGGAGCCGAGGCGAGGCTGCTGGGTACTGTGTCCGGCTTTTCTGGCTCTGCAGCTCCTAGGATCATGGCTCATAAAGATGTTGTGGATTAATCTATTTTATGCATAAGCCTATTAACATTAGGGATTTTAATTCTAGAAACTGCTTAGTTATTATATATGTGTATACAGATACATACACAAACACACACACACACACCTGGCCACTGACCCAGCAGCCTTCTCTTCAGCTACATTTACTTTAAAGAGAGGAGCGATTTGTCCTCTCCAGTTCCTCAGCTCATCTTTCTATTCCATGAGACTGAAAGTTAATTAAAAGTGGAGATCTAGCCTTAACCAGTTCTGTTTTCCCAGCTCCCAGTTAATGCAATATCTGACACAAATAAGTGTTCAATAAATATCTGTTGGGTGAGTAAGTGCCCTGGATTTCTAATTTATTCCAATTCTCTGCTTACTTAAAAAAAAAAAAAAGCAATATTGGGGATATTTGTTGAAGTTGTTAATAAGAGTGAACATTTGGAAACACTTAAATGACCAAAGGCAGGGATTATATAAATTATGTCAACCATTAAAAGTGAAGAGGTAGACTTAGTAATAGGAAATAATGTTCATGATATTAAATCAAGCAAAAGATTACAAATTTCATGTTTTTATAAAAGTTTATGTACGAAATTAAAAGTATACATTATAAAATATTTTATATGTACATGTATGTTCAAAAAAATCTGAAAATATACATGAAAATGTTAGCTGATTTTCTCCCCCTCATTTGTGGAATTACACGTGCACTTTTTTGTTGTTGTTTGCTTGTCTCTACTTTTTAAAATATCCCATAGTTAATATATATCGTTTGTAAAATAAGTGGTAAGAAGAAAAATAAAAGGAACATAAAGTAGCATCATCTGGAAAATAAAATAGGAACACTACTTCCTTAGAATATTGCCAATTGGCTATATATTCCAGGTCTTTTTTTAAACCAAGTCTACAATCAGATATCTGCGGCTGATACTGCACTTAGATTTAAGGATGTAACACAATTACAGTACTTTAAAGAAATGTCTTCTGGCATTACCAGTAGTAGTTTTAATATCAACAAGCATGCTCCCTCCGTTATAGCTTTAAAAATCTTGGTGCAATTTATTTATTCTAGTTACTGCCTAAAACAAAAATCACAAAACTTGAGGTCTGGCAGAGGGTTGGATTTCAACCCTCCATGTATCACCACATTTCACCCTTAAAGAAAAGTAGAGATCAATCAATAGAAATTATGCCAGATTCTTACAGTTGTTCTGATTTTCAACCAATGTTTTATCATATTATAAAATCCCTGTATATTCTACATTAACTCCTTCCTAATACAATTTAACTTCATTTTCTCTCGGTGTTTTATGAAAGTTGAGTACAACTAACCTACTTTTAAGTTACTTGAGGTACATAAGTGCCTAAATCCAATAGTATTTTATCATTATAACTGTATGCTTCTATTAAAGACAATTATTCAATTACTCTATTTCTTGCAGGAGAAAAAAATTACATTCAATCTTTCATCAAAACTAGTTTTTTCTCTATTACTATTTCAGTCGTTTGAGTGGTTAGATTCTCCATATTTGCTCTTAGAGTGAGTGGCAGGTCTGGTGAAAAAGAACAAGTTATTAGTGTTTGCAAGTGACACTCAACTAGGAAGCAGAAGTTCAGGTAAATTTTAGTCGGGAATACATTTTATAATGTGTTTGCTTTTTAAACAGTAGCACTACTTTATTGATTATAGTCAGATTGATACTTGTTAAAACCCCTAAATTTTCTTCTTTGATACTTGCCAATTGCTAGCTATTCCTCCTTTTGAAACTTCTTTTTCTTCCTTGCATCTTTTAGCCGACCCATATGACTTACTCATTTTGTTTACTTCTCACTACTTCTCCAATTTTTATTTTGATTCTAATCTGGTCATTGAGAATGTGACTTCCTCTTCTTAGTTTTCGTTTCCCAGCTAGGTTTCATTTGCTGTGTCAGTGACTGGTTTTTTTTTTCCTGGTAGTATTAGTCATTGATAAAAAATGTTCTATAAGAAGATCGAGTCCAGGACCATACCTTTGGAAGATAACTGCTTAATTCTGAGGATACAATTACTCCATTCATAGTCACTCCCTTGGTTCTATTCTCTACCCTCCTACATGCAGTTAATAATTCTAGTATATAACTAGAATTCTAGAAATAATTCTAGTACAGAAACCATATTTTATCGGTTTGGGATACAGTTGTAATACCGAACAGAAACAAAAGCCTTATCAAAATCTTAGTTCCCTTTAATCTCTCTGCCTTGGTACATAGGCCATTTGAAGATAAAGCAAGTAAAAAGCCACAAAATTTGGTCAGACTATTTCTTGGTAACTTCATAGTTAAACTGCACATTTGAGACATCTAAAGGCCATTTACATGACAAGCAATGAATTAAATTTAACAAATGTTATAATCCCATCCAGTGTTAATTATGTCTTGGTCACAGCAGAACAGAGCCCCTGAGTATTGTGTCTTTAAATTTTAATCTCTGTCCCAAAATCTCATATAAATTTCCTTTTAAATAATTCTTTAAAGACTCCCTATGACAAACAGTTTTAAATGAAGAATAAACCTATGTTTATGGAAGATGAAGATATATTAAAAAATGAAATCTAGAAGGGTATGCAGTAAAATTTCAACAGTGATTATCTACAGATGGTAGAATTTTGAGTGATTTTTCTTTCCCGTTTTCTCATTTTACTTGTTCCCAAACAAATTTTTACTCATGAATTTTTTTAGGAAAATGATTTTAGAAAAATTTTGCTGGCTATTCTAAACTCAAATTATAAACAGCTGATTATAATAATGACTTGCTTAACAGGTTATTATAAACAATCAAAATTATTTTTGCATCTGTTCATTAAAAAAAGAACTTTTGCACATACACTGCAATACATATATATTCACTTTTTAAATTAAATTAGAACTTAAAACAAACACGAAATAAAAATGGTTAAAAGTAATTTTTTAATGTTATTTTACTAATGACACGAATACAAAGCAATGGGGCTGAATATACTTCATTATTTTTGACATTTCTTGTTATATACTTTGTGATACTGAAATTTAAAAGTCTAGTTCTAAGAAGAGTTTATGTGGGTATAGGGTTTTAATAGCTGAGACCTCACAAAAATGCAAAGTTAAAAATGGAAGAACTACTTTATTGGCTGCATTTCTAAACCATAAAACTCATTTTCCCATTTCATCCACCCAGTGATACAAAAGCTTTTTGAAATGTAATTTGGCTAACAAATATCCATCTTCCCTAATGTCAATCAGTTTTCCTATCAAACTAGTAATTTGGCTAACAAATATCCATCTTCCCTAATGTCAATCAGTTTTCCTATCAAACTAGAAGACATAACATTCAGAAATTTTCAGCAAAATGGTTGCAAAACCATTTATCTGAACGATTTTTAAGCAGATTGGGAAACTCTGTTCCCATGATTTTCAAGTGTGCAGATGTGAAAATTTATATATGTGACATATTTATATTTTAAGTTTTTTCAGAAAAAAATCACAAAACTGAAACACTTTCAAATATCTGTTTTCTAAAAGCTCTCATCCTAGCACAGGTTTTTTTGAAAGTATTAAATTTCTTAGTTATTATTATCACATCTACCTTGAAAGGAAATTTTTTTTTAATTTTTTAAAAAAAATCTGATAGGTAACATGCTACTCGAAGCCACCAGTCATCATGAAAAAAAAGCTTGCCACTAAATAAATAGTAAACATCTGTATAATACAAAAGATTTTCTTCACCTCTCAAAGTGTGTGAAAATTAAACTTTTTAAAATGTCTTATTTATACAAAATTATCACATGTGGTACTATCTCTGTACTTCTGTATGAACTCCTTTTTAAATTGATGGGAACTGCTTCATCGATTTTCATAAAACATTGTTCTTATTAAGGAAGTTGTTTACTGATAAAGACACCTGGTATTTGGTACTTTTACTTTGATGGCACAGAAAAAAACTAAACAGAATGAAGCCCACACCGTAAGCTAAGACATAGTTAGAAATATTTATGCTTTCATTCAACTGCACACACAGCAAAGCTTTCATAATGCTTATTTGTTCAAATGCCTTTTTCTTCAAATCTTCAGCCTTCCCCTGCCCCACCCCTTTTTCTGCCTTGGTTGACCAATAGGTTTGCATTTTAGTTTTGTCAACAAATATTTTTCTCTGGTTTTTTTTTTATTCCCAGCCATTTTTTTAACCACAGCAGGAATTAGTACTATATTCCCAACTGATATGTTCCTTTTTGTCTGTTGCTAATAAGAAACCTTTCTCTTTTCACAGGACAGGGTGGCTCATGCTTGTAATCCCAGCAGTTTGGGAGGCTGAGGCAGGAGGATCCTTTGAGCCCAAGAATTCCAGACTAGCCTGGGCAACATAGCAAATCTCATCTCTACTAAAATAGTAATAATAATAATAAAGTTATTAGCATGATGTCATGTTCTTGTAATCTCAGCTATTTGGGAGGCTGAGGTGGGAGGCTCACTTGAGCTCAGATTGTCAAGGCTACATTGAGCTATGAGCACACCACTGCACTTCAGCCTGGGTAGTAAAGCAAGACCCTATCTTGAGAAAAAAGAAAAAAATCTGTCTTTTTGCAAAGTAATGAATTCAATATTGCATGACTTCTAACATCACAGAAAAAATACACAAAATTATCTTTATTTTCTGTTTATTTTAAAAATATTTTGCTAATCTAGTAGCTTTATAATAGCTAACATCTCAAGGAACAATATATAATTAGACTCAGATAATAGTGAAGGATAATGCATATAAATTCGTATTTCACATAATTCTAATACTTTTAATTTTTTAAAATGTTAGCTGCCATTGTGACATCTGATTGCATTATCATGGCTTTTTCCTTGTAATGAAGCTGATAAAGTGCTAAAATCAGAAATATCAAGTCTGCCATATTTTAAAACCTGTACTGTGCTTTCATTATTTGTGTTACATACAATTTCTTTGCAAGATTCTTCTTAAGCCATGTGTACATTTTGTGAGGAATAGTTTATAATATCCTCCTTAAATCCACTTACCTAGATAAAGTATATGGCCATATGCCAAAGTGGAGAGAATTCCTGAGAGACTGTTGTGAATTCTTCTGAGTCGTAGAACTCCCAATCTTCCCTCAGAATACTTATATGACTCATGTCAATTTAACCTTCTGACAAGATGACACCTCCATTGTTAATATATAAAATAAATATTGATAGTTTACCTTTTTCTTTCACTTCTTTTTTTCTCTCTCTCTCTTTTTTTTTTTTTTTTTTTTGATGGGGGCAGGTACAGGGTAGGGGACTAAAAAAATTCCCCTAAATTCCTCCACAAAAAAAATAAATAAATAACAAAATAGGACACTGAAGTCAGAGTGAGGAGCAGTGAGCAACTAGAAAACTGGAAAAATGGACCTCTTTAGCTATCTAGATCTGAAGACTAAGCCACTGCAAGGTAGGAAAGCAGAACATCAGGCTCTTGCATTAAGTCCAGGATCCTAGAAGTGGACCAAAGTGGACCCAGGTTGGTAGTGCCCCCTGGCTTTCAGCAGTAGCAATTACAAATCCTTTTTGGAGAAAGTCCATTACTTCATCAGTTCCTAGGATCGTCACATATTAAGATCAAACAAATAAAAGCTCACATTCAAAAATCATTAAACTCATAGAAAAAACTAACTATGAGTAAGAATCTGCAGAAATCAAAATGAACAATTCTATGACAAGGACTTCAGATAGTGATGATATGAAACAAAATACAAAGTAGCTATTCTATATTAATTTTTTTCAAATGAATTTATGATTCTATCAATGATAAAATCATGAGTATTGGATGTACCTTCCTACAATAAACAATTTTTAATTTAGACAAATATATGAAACAGCAGTGTTTAGGCAATTGGACAATAGTGTGGCACTATGACCTTGACATTAAAGGAGCAAAAAAGGTGAGTTTCATCTTCCCTCCAGCTTTGAAAATGCAACACAAAATTTGTGGAACCTAAACAGAGCAGCAGTCTCACGGAATGGAGGAAAGAAAAACTGAAGTCGAGATAATGAGGCAATTGAACGTTGAGGGGCATAATACCAGAGATGAGAGAGCTGTACAAAGTAGGAGCTCCAGAAATCTGCACTGGGATCCCCTTGCTTATTTAGCTGAAGTTTAAGCTGAACACGCATAGGGTAAGACTCAGTGAAACCTGGCAAAAACAGCCCCTGGGGGCTGTAAACTAAATGGAGGTTGCAGATTGCTGAAAGACATCCAACCGGCAAGTAAAGAGACTTTGGTGAACACTTTGAGTATGCAAGTAAGACCCCCAAAAGGCTAGTTAGGAAATGGGTTGCACTGAGATCCCACAAAGGCCATAACTTATCGAAAAGGATACATCAGTACTAGAATAAGGCTACTATAGATATACCTAAACAGAGTTCAAAGTCAAGCCTCAATAGGATCAAGCTGATCTCCCAATAAATTAAATAAAGAACAGGGTTTAAAACTAAACTCATTAAAAATACAACAACAATATTCCAACTCTCCGACACATCACATTGGTAATGTTCAGCATACAGCAAAAATTATGTGAGATTTGAAAAATCAGGAAAATGTGACTCATCCTCATGAGAAAAAAATCAACTAAAAACAAGACCAGAGGCTGGGTACAGTGGCTCACGCCTGTAATCTCAACACTTTGGGGGGCCGAGGCGGGCAGATCATGAGGTCAGGAGTTCGAGACCAGCCTGACCAACATGGTGAAACCCAGTCTCTACTAAAAATACAAAAATTAGCTAGGCATGGTGGTGTGTGCCTGTAATCCCAGCTACTCAGAAGACTGAGGCAGGAGAATCGCTTGAACCTGGGAGGCGGAGGTTGCAGTGAGCCTAGATCATGCCACTGCACTCCAGCCTAGGTGACTGAGTGAGACTTTGTCTCAAAAAGAAACAAAACAAAACCAAAAAAAAAAAAAAAACACCAAGACTAGAGAAAGCATGGACATTGGAATTCATAGAGTTTCATAAATATGATCAAAGATTTAAAAGAAATGTTGGACACAGTAAGTAAACAGATGGATACTCTCTAGAGAGAAATGTATTCTGTAAAAAAAAACAAGTGTACATTTTAGAAATGAAAAATGCAGTGCCAGAAATGATGATATATTAGTCAGAAATTCACTAAATGATGACAGATTGTACCCTAAAAAAGAAAAGGTTGTGAATTTGGAGACAAACCAACAAAAAGCATAGAGAAGAAAAAGACTGGGGAAATAAGGAGGAAGAAAAAGCCTCAGTAACCCATATAAAAAAAAATCAGGCAGTCTGAAATATGTGTAACTGAAATCCCAGAAGAAGAGGAGAGAGAGATTGGGGCAGAGAAAATAAAGTAATAATGGATAGACCTCTAGCTAAATTGACCAAGTAAAAAGAGGCAGGCAAGAAATAACAAATATCCAAAATGAAGGATAGGACATTAGTATAGAACCTATAGATGTTAAAAGTATAAGAAGGGAATATTAACAACTTTATGCCAATAAATTTGTCAACTTAGATGAGGTGGACCAAATCCTTTAAAGACAGAAAACACCAAAGCTTACTCAAGAAGTTATTTGGTAGATATACAAAATGATTATATAGTTTATATGGAAAGGCAAAGGTCTAAAATTGTCAGCACAATACTAAAGAAACACTATCTGAATTCAAGGCTTACTCTAATGCCAGAGTGAAGACAAGACAACTTTAAAGAAAGGATGTATACATAAACTAATAGGACAGAAATGTATTAGTCTGTTCTCACACTGCTATAAAGACATGCCCAAGACTGGATAGTTTATAGAGAAAAGAGGTTTAATTGACTCACAGTTTCTCAGGGCTGGGGAGGCCTCAGGAAACTTACAATCATGGCAGACGAGGAAGAGGCACATCTTAAATGGTGGCAGGCAAGACAGCAAATGAGCAAAGGGGGAAGCCCCTTATAAAACCATCATATCGTTTGAGAACTCAGTGACAATCACAAGAACTCCATGGGGGAAACTGCCCCGTGATCCAATTACTTCCAATCAGGTCCTGCCTTCGGCATGTGGGGATTATGGAATTCCAATTCAAGATGAAACTTGGGTGGGGACACAGAGCCAAACCATATCATAAAGAGCTCACAAAGTATATATATTTAATTAATTATTGATGAAGGTACAAAGACAATTCATTGTAGAAAGGATAGTCCTTTTCAACAAATGATGTTGGATCAATTGGCTATCCACATACATATAATGAACCTTGATCTATATGTTACACTGTATGCAAAAATTAACTCAAAATGAATCATAAATCTAAATGTAAAATTGAAACTACACAACTTCTAGAAAAGAAATAGAAAAAATTTTTGTAGCCTTGAGTGGAAGAAAGGAGTTCTTAGATACTATACTAGAAACATGATCAATATGAGAAATAATTCACGGATTGAAGTCATCAAAAAGAAAAACTTCTCCTCCTGCAAAGACACTTTTAAGAGAATAAAAACAGAAGCCACAGACTGAGAAAATGTTTTCAAATCATGTATCTGATAAAGTAATTGTATGCAGGCTATATAAATAGCTCTCAATACTCACTAATAGAAAACTAAACAATGAAAAAAATGGACAAAAACTTGAATAGACACTTCACCAAAAAAAATATACCCATGGAAAATAAGCACATAAACATTACTCAGTAAAATTAGTTATAAAGAATATGGTCATTAAAACCACAATAAGATATCACTACATACCTATTAGAACGGCTTAAAAAATACATAAAAGGAAAATACTAAAACTGGCAAAGATGTGGAACAAGTGCAACTGTCTTACACAAGAGAGGTGGGGACGCAAAATAACTTAGTGACTTTGGAAATTAGCCAGTTTCTTTTGAAGTTACACATGCACTTATCATACAACTCAGCAATCCCACACCTAGATGTTCCCCAAGTGAAATAATAACTTATGTTCACATGAAAATCTGGATGTGAGTATTCATAGGGGCTTTACTTGTTATTGCCAAAAACTAAAAAACTAAAGTCAACCCAAATGTCTCTCAACTGGAGAATGGATAGACAAATTGTGAAATAATTATACATTTGAATACCACTTAGCATTAAAAAGGAACAGATTACTGAATCACAAAACAATATGCGTGAATTTCTTTTTTTTTTTTTTTGAGACAGAGTTTGTCTCTTATTGGCCAGGCTGGAGTGCAATGGCGCGATCTCGGCTCACTGCAACTTCCTCCTCCTGAGTTCAAGCGATTCTCCTGCCTCAGCCTCCCAAGTAGCTGGGATTACAGGCACACGCCACCATGCCCAGCTAATTTTTGTATTTTTAGTAGAGACGGGGTTTCACTATGTTGGCCAGGCTGGTCTTGAAATCCTGACCTCGTGATCCACCAGCTTCAGCCTCCCAAAGTGCTGGGATTACAGGTGTGAGCCACCACGCCCAGCCTACATTATGCATGAATTTCAAATGTATAATGCTAAGTGAAAGGAGCCAGACTTAAAAGCCTCTATATTTTATAATTTTATGTATTTGACTTCTGGAAAAGGCATAACTATAGTGACAGCAAGATCAGTGGTGGCCAGGATCTTGGGTTGGGCAGTGGAGTTAACTATAACATGGCACAGGGTCATTTTTAGGAGTGATGGAGTCCAATTCTTGGATACAGTGGGGGTTATGTGACTGTATGTGTTTGTTAAACTTACAGAACTGTATATTAAAACGGGTAAATTTGCCTTATGTAATTTATACTTTAATAAAAATGGAAATAACAAAAGTCATTATTGCAAGTGGTAAAAAATATATAGAGTACCAAATGAAAAGATCTAGTAGGATTCCAAGAAGGAAAGAATTGAGAGATCAAAGAAGATATAATATTTGAAAAGATTATGCATTTTCTGGGACTTATGAAAGCCACAAATTAACAAATATAAGAGGGATAATTATGCAAATCAAGTTAAATCAAGTGAAATGTACACCTGGACACTATATAGTGAAAGTACAGAATACTAAAAACAAGTGGAAAGGAAAGGCAAATAACTTGCAGAAATTACAATTAGAATAATTATGTAGTTTCCTCAACATAAATAATATGGAGAAAACAGGAAAAATATCTTTAGAGTGCTGAAGAAAAATCAGTATCAACCAAAATTTCTGTATTTTTAATACCTATCTTCAATAAAAATGGAAAAATTATTTGTATATAATCAAAACGTCTGGGAATGGACTTCAAGATGGCCGACTAGAAGCATTTCATACTTGCCTCCTGCCCAAAGAAGAACCAAAATAATGAGTAATCACACTTTGAATGGATCATCCAAAACAGAACACTGGAATTCAACAGGAAAGTGACAGAAAAACCTAAAGCAAGGAAGGAGAAAGAAGCGAGGCAGCCTTCTCAGCCAGGATTGTCTGGGAGTGGGGAATACAGGGAAAGGGTAAATGAGTGACCCCCTGCACTCATGGTTCCACCATGATTTCTGCAATCCTAGTCACAGGAAAGAACCTAGACCCTCACAGGCCCTGAAACTAGCATGGGGAGCTACTTGGAGATGGCATAATGGCACTGCTCCAGGGAAGGAATTGTGCTGGGTCCCATATTCCCCATGAGTCATAGACAGCTACAGTAAGGCACCATTTTGAAAGCCCAGCCCACGACAGACTAAGCACTGTCCTGGGGCCCAGTGGCACCAGAGCTGAAGTGTGAGTGAGGCTTAGGCTGTTGCCACAGAGGCTAAAACATGAGTGCGGTGCATGTTTTCCACCCACCAACTTAGGCTGCCGTCATCGAAGGTGCCCCTGCCCTTCTCAGTGGCAGGGCTGCAGCACAGCCACTGCTATGTCCAACTCCAGCATTCTGCTGGAGGCCTGGGGATTTCCCTGCTTCTGCCTAACATGGAAGGCACCTGTACACACAATTAGGGGGTCTGAGGACAAGCCTGCTTGGCCTGGCTTCAACCCCTCATGCCAGAGCATATAGTCTGGGAACCTGGGAATTGTCCAGTTCAATCCACCACTATTGGCACCTGAGCACTCCTCCCAGGGAGACATGAGGTTGGGCCTACTCACCTGATGATACAACCACCGCTGGTACCTACCTGCATGTGCCACATTTGGGCTGGAGACTAGCCCATCCAGCCCATTGCAGCCACCACCAACACCAGCATGCACCACTTAGGACCCAGAGGGTTGTCCTGCCCCTGTGACTGACACTGCCCATCCCATGCTGGCTGCCTAGAGGCCTGAGAACCCCACTGCCTTCTTGGCCCACAACTGCCACTACTGACATCCAAGCAAGCCACTTGGAGGCGCAAGGATCAGCCAGCCTGGACCTGCTGACTCTGGTGCCAGCATAAGCTGCTCAGGGGCCCAAGGACAGGCCTCAGCCCACCACTGCCACCACTGGGGCCCAAAGACTGGCCCACTTGGCATCCTAGTACTCAGCAAAACTTCACCACAGCCTCCATTAATAACCACACCCTATGTCACCAAGAAAATCAGATACCACTGACGCTATTTACAGCCAAAGAAATCATACAGAGTCTACACTCACGCATACACCCAGAATCAAAGCCAAGGTATGCCACCCAACCAACACCATAAATACATCTTCAAGAAAAAGTCCTCCCTTAAGAAAACAAATTCAAAAAATTGAAAGAAGTCTGTTATACCAGATGCACAGATATCAATGTAAATACACAGGAAACATGAAAAAGCAAGGAAATATGATGCCTCCAATGGAACACAATAGTTCTTCAGCAACAGACTCCAATTGATAAATTTACAAAAGCCCAGAAAAAAATTGGCTGAATGGATTAAAACAAAAACAAAAAACATGACTCAACTAGAAGTTGCCTACAAGAAAGTCATCTCCTATGTAAAGACATATGTAGACTATAAGTAAGGGGATGGAAAAAGATATTCCATAAAAATGCAAACCAAAAGCAAGCAGGAATAGCTATACATAGATTAAACAGACTTAAAGCCAAAAACAGTAAAAAGAGACAAAGAAGGTCAAATTTTTATTATAAAAACATCATTCAGCCAGCCTACATAAAAATAGTAAATAGGTCAGATGCAGTGGCTCATGCTTATAATTCCAGCACTTTGGGAGGGTCAAGGCAGGAAGATAACTTGAGGCCAGGAGTTTGAGACCAGCCTCATCAATACAGTGAGACCCAGTCTCTAAATAATTTTTTAAATAGTAAATATATATGCACTCAACACTGGAGCACCCAGATATATAAAACAAATGTTATTAAATTTAAAGGGCGATATAGACTCCAATACAATAATTGTTGGAGACTTCAACACCCCACTCTCTGCATTAGACAGATAATCTAGACAGAAAATTAACACATTAGACCAAATGCCCTAACAGGCATTTACAGAACATTTTGTTCAACAGCTACAGAATACACATATTTTTATCAGCACATGGAACATTCTTCAGGATAGACCATATGTGAAGACACAAAACAAGTCTCAACAAATTTTTAAAAATTGAAGTCGTATCAAGTATCTTCTCAGACCACAATGGAATAAAACTAGGCATCTAGAACAAGAGGAACTTGTAAAACTGTACAAATAGATGGATGCTCCTGCATGACATTATGACATTGGGTCAATGAAGAAATTAACAACAACTTTTAAAAAAAATTATTGAAACAAATGAAAATGTAAACACAACGTATCAAACCTGTGAGAAACAGCAAAAGCAGTGCTATAAGGGAAGTTTATAGCAGTAAATGCCTACATCAAAAAAGTAGGAATATAGTTTTACTAAGACCCAAATTAACAACCTAATGATGTACCTCAACTAACCAAAAAAGCAAGAATAAACCAGACACAAAATTAGTAGATGGCAATAAATAATAAAAATCAGAGCAGAACTAAATGAAATAAAGACTAAAAAAGTAATATAAAGAATTAATAAAATAAAAAATTGTTTTTTTGAAAAGAATAAATAAAATCAATGAATCACTGCCTGGAGTAACCAATAAAAAAGAGAGAAGACCTATATAAACACAATCGGAAATGAAAAAGAAGGCATTACAACTGATCCCACAGCAATACAAAAGATCGTGAGACTATTATGAGCAACTATACATCAGCAAACTAGAAAACCTAGACAAAATGGATAAATTCCTAGACACACACGACCTTCCAAGATTGAATCAAGAAGACATAGAAAACCTGAAGAGACCAATAACAAATAACAAAGTTGAAGCAGTAATACAATGTCTCCCAACAAAGAGAAGTTCAGAACCAGATGGCTTCACTGTCAAATTCTATTAAACTTTAAAGAAGGACTAACATCCAGTCTCCTCAAACTATTCCAAAAAATCCAACAGAAGGGTCTTTTCCGTAAGTCATTCTGTGGGGCAAGAATTAACCTGATGGTAAAACCAGATTCAACAAAAAAGAAAACTACACACCAAACTCTCTCTATGCACATAGATGCAAAAATTCTCCCCAAAATACTAGCAAACTGATTACAACAGCACATAAAAAAAAAATATACCATAATCAAGAGAGATGTGTCTCGAGGATGGTTCAACATATAAAAATCAATAAACATGATACATCACATCAACAAAATGAAGGAGAAAATTGATACGGTTGATTACATATAATCTCAATTGGTGCAGAAAAAGCATTTGATAGAATTTAACACCCCTTCTTGATAAAAACTTGCAACAAACTAGGCATAGAAGGAACATACCTCAACATAAAAAAGGCCATATATGACAAATCTACAACTAACATTGTATAAGATGGGGAAAAGCTGAAAGCCATTTCTCTGAGAACTGGAATAAGATGAGGATGCTAACTTTCACCACTCCTATTCAACATAGTAATGAAAATCCTAGCCAGCATAATCAGGCAAGAAAAAGAAGTAAAAGACATCCAAATTTGAAAAAGGAAGCGAAATTTTACTTTTTGCTGATGATATGATCATACATCTAGTAAAACCTAAAGACTCCACCAAAAAACTTAGATCTGATTAATACTTTCAGTAAAGTTGCAAGATACAAAATCAACGTACAAAACTCTGTAGCATTTCTGTATACCTGTAATGAACTAGCTGAGAAAGAAATCAAGAAGGCAATTCCATTTACAATAGCTACAAAAAAATACCTAGGAATAATTTTAACTAAAAAAGGTGAGCCATCTCTACAAGGAAAACTAAAAAAGCACTGATGGAAGAAATTGAAGAGGAAACAAAGAAATGGAAAGACATTACATGCTCATGGATTGTAAGAATTAACATCATTTAAATGATTATAGTGCTCAAAGCAATCTACAGATTTAATGCAATTCCTATCAAATTATTTATGTCATTTTTCACAGACTTAGAAAAAGGCAATCCTAAAATTTGTGTTGATCCAAACAAGAGCCCGAATAGCCAAAGCAATCCTGAGCAAAAGAGAACAAAGCTGGAAGTGTCACACTACCTGATTTCAAAATACATTACAAGGCTATAATAACCAAAACAGCATGGTATTGGTATAAAAACAGACAAATAGACCGAAGTAACAGAATAGACAATCAAGAGATAAATCTATGTATTTATAGTCAAGTGATCTTCAACCAACTCACTTAGGACATACATTGGGGAAAGGACAACCTCTTCAATAAATGGTACTGGGAAAACTGTGTAACAATTTGCAGAAGTAGGAAATTACACCCTTATCTCTCACTGTATGCAAAAATCAACTAAAGACAGATTAAGGACTTAAATGTAAGACCCCAAACTATAAAACTGCTAGAAGAAAACATTAGGGAAAACACTTCAGGACACTGGTCTAGGCAAAGATTTTATGGCTAAGACCCCAAAACCATAGACAACAGAAACAAAAATAGACAAATGGGATTATATTAAACTTAAAAGCTTCTGCACAGCAAAGCAATCAACAGAATAAAGAGACAACTTGTTGAAAGAGAAAATATCTGCAAACTATTTATCCAACAAGGAACTAATATCCAGAATATGCTAGGAACTCAAACAACTCAATGTTTAAAACTAAATAATCCATTAAAAAGTGGGTAAAGGACATCAGCAAACATTTCTCAAAAGATGACATACAAATGGCCAACAGGTTTAAAAAAAATTGCTCAGCATTCCTAATTATCAGGGAAATGAACATCAAAACCACAATGAGATATCATCTTACTAGAATGGTTATTATAAAAAAGACAAAAAACAATAGATGCAGGCGAGGATGTGGAAAAAAAGAAAACTCTTTTACACTGTTGGTGGGAATGTAAATCAGTACATTCATTATGTGAAACAGTATAGAGATTTCTCAAAAAATAAAAAATAGAGCTACTATATGATCCAGTAATCCTACTTTGGGTATTTATTTAAAGGAAAGGGAATCAGTATATCAAAGGAATATCTGCACCTTTATGTTTATTATAGCACTATTCACAATAGCAAAGATATGGAATCAGCCTAACTGTCCATCAATGGATGAATGAATAAAGAAAATATGGTATATATACACAATGGGATACTATTTGGCCATAAAAAGGGATGAAATCATGTCATTTGCAGCAACATGAGTGGAACTGGAGGTCATTACGTTAAATGAAATAAGCCAGGCACAGAAAGACAAATATTGCATGTTCTCACCCGTATGTGGGAGCTATAAAAGTTGATCTCATGGAGATAAAGAATAGAATGATAGCTACCAGAGGCTGGGAAGTGCATGTGGGTGGGAGGGAGGGTGATCAAGAGTGGTTGGTAAATGGGTACAAACATAAAATGAGTTGGAATAAATAAGTTCTGATTTCCAATAGCAGAGTAGTGTGACTATAGTTAGCACAATGAATGTATTGTGTATTTCAAAGTAGCTGCAAGAGAAGACTTGAAATGTTTGTGACACAGAAATGATACTCAAGGAGATGGATACCCAAATACTTTTACTTGATCATTACATATTCTATGCATGTAACAAATGCTCACATGTACCCCATAAATATGTAAATTATTACGGGGTCAATAAAAAATGGGAACGTTTACCACAAGACTTGACTAAATTAACTTTATTATGTGTACTTAAAGAAGAAGAAAGTGGCCTTGGAATGACAGTCTGAGATACAAGAAAGAATATGAGTAAAGAAATTGGTAAAACATATAGACAAATTTAAACAAAAACTCTGCCTTTAATAATAATAGCATTTTAATTTTATGGTTTGAAAAGGAATGAAATAAAATACCTGAGAACAATAGCCTGTCATTTAGGAGCAGGGGATCTTAGTCACACATTGTTGTACTTGCCTTTTTATATATGCGTCTTTGTTGCATATACACTCAAGATGAAAAGTGCAAGAAACTGTGTATATTTGGTTTTCAGGCGGGATAGCATCTGGGAGATTATGGGGAGATTTGTGGAAGCCACTGCCTTTGTGGAAGCTTCTACCTATGCAGGCCAGGAGCCAAGGGCTTGGTGGTGTGCTTGGGGTGGAATTGAACAGTGATTCCGTGGAATTGAACAGCGACTCCGTGGAATTGAACAGCTTGACTCTGCGTCCCCACCCGAATCTCATCTCAAATTGTAATCCGCATAATCCCCATATGTCGAGGGAAGAACCCAGTGGAGTTGACTGGATCATAGAGGTGGGTTCCGCTATGCTATTCTTGTAATAGTGAGTGAGTTCTCCTAAGATCTGATGGTTTTATATGGCATTTTTCCCTGCTTTTGCTCTCTCTCTCACCTGCTGCCGTGTAAGATGTGACTGCTTTCCCTTCTGCCATGATTGTAAGTTTCCTGAGGTTCCACAGTCATGCAGATCTGTGAGTCAATTAAATCTCTTTTCTTTATAAATTAAATTATCCAGGCTCAGGTATGTCTTTATAGCAGTGTGAAAATGGACTAACACAAACAATGAAGCCAGCAGTTGATAGGAGCTCAGAGTAGGAAAGTAAGGACCCACTGAATATGTTTGTGTCTGTCCATTACCATGTCTGACTGCTGCGACTTTCTGAGAGTAATAACTTCTGTGTGGTGCTTGTTTTCCAAATGCTGCACAATTTCTTTCATAGGCCAATTCTAACCCTATAGAGAAAGGGATTCTGGGATGTGTTGTTTTCACTCTGTGTAGGGGTCCTTAAGACTATTCCAGGTTTGATGATTTGGCTAGCAGGACTCACATGACTCAGCTTACAGTCATACTCATGGCTATGATTTATTACAATGAAAGGATTCAAAGCAAAACAAGCAAAAGGAAAGGGCACAATGAGTGAAGTCCAGAGGAAAACAGGTACAAACTTCCAAGAATTCTTCTCCTGTAGAGTCACACACATACTTAATTCCTCCAGCAACAGTTTATGACAGCATGTTTGAAATGTTGTTTCCTAAGTCTGCGTGTTAAAGACTTAGTACTCGAGGTTTTTATTGAGGGCTGGTCACATAAGTACCCTCTGCCCAGCATGAACCAACATTCCAGACTTCCAGAGTAAAGCAGATGTTCAGCGTAAATCATATTGTTTGTACAAACAGTCTAGGCACAGCAAGCCACTCTTATCAGTTCTGGAAATGGTGGAAATCCTCTCAAAATCAAGTCCCCAGACACCAACCCAAAGCCAACTTTTCAAGCAGGAGTTTTTAAGGCAGCAGTTTCAGGTCTGCTGTGTTAACTCTTTTCTGCACAGGGCCTTAGACCTGGTGCTTTACTGTCCAAGTCGAAAACAGACAATCCAGCACATGGTGCTAATAAAAAGAGAGATTGGGTGCCTAGTGGCCAAAAATACCAAATCTTCAATACAGAGGTGATTATTATGTTCACTACAATTTGAGAGCATTAGGTAGATGCCACATTTTCTTCTGTGGGTTTGGAAGTATACATCATATTCAGGAGAAAATTTCTCCATTCTTGTAAGTACCCACCTGGTAAGCTGGGAAATGGAATTTACAGATATTGCTTTAAAAGTTGAAGTAACAAAATATTTAGCAGTTATGCCTATCTCAGCTATATGCTTTTCATTTTGTTGTGACAGAGCTAATCCCTTTCATTGCAGGGTGGTGTTGGTAATCCACACATATATATGAGTTTCATATACTTTCAGCCAAAACAAATAGTTGGGACTGAGGCTTTAAGTCCCAGTAATGTTGATGCTAACTTAGTAATGTTATGAGAAATTATGACTCAACTTTTAAAATACTTTCTTCTTTCACTGATAATAGTGCAACTAATCCAAAAATGCCTGGTGAAAATGTGAATAGGTATTATATTTTTTTACTTTTCAAATTTAATCCATTTTAAAGTATGTAAAGAAATACCAGATTCTTTGATAAACATGATCACAATTGGCCATTTGTTATGTTGTGTTGGAACTCTGCCTTTGTAATGTCTCTGACAAGTAATTTTTTTTTCATAATTGTATATTCCTGGTGAACTTCATTTGGTTGGAAATTGCCTTTCATTTAATTTCCTTTTTTAGAAAAGGAAACTGGAAATTATTCTTTAAAATGTTTTTGAAGCAACATTGCCACATAAAAAAGTACTTAAAAATTAGCCTACACAGTGAAAACAGCTATAGAAGTATCAAAATAATGTAACCAAGAAGGAATTTCATTTCATTCTCTTTTAATTTGGTTTATATTTGTAATGACTAATTTCACATGACAAAATACACTGCAATAAGTAATTTAATAACCTGTAATTGGCCAGGTGCGGTGGCTCACGCCTGTAATCCCAGCACTTTGGGAGGCCGAGGTGGGCGGATCATGAGGTCAGGAGATCGAGACCATCCTGGCTAACATGGTGAAACCCCGTCTCTTCTAAAAATACAAAAAATTAGCCAGGCGTGGTGGCAGGCACCTGTAGTCCCAGCTACTCAGGAGGCTGAGGCAGGATAATGGCGTGAACCCGGGAGACGAAGTTTGCAGTGAGCCGAGATTGCACCACTGCACTCCAGCCTGGCAGAGCGAGACTCTGTCTCAAAAAACGAAAAACAAAAACAAAAAAACCTGTAATTAGAGTCATAATGTCAAATGCTTGTGATACAGGTACCTGGAAGTTAAAAAGATATTGGGACATCTGCATCCAACACTTCAATGGAAAAGTTACCATGAAAGACCTTCTGATATACAAAATATCTAGTAATGCAGGAAAAGACATAATAAGCATTTCTTTGAATGAATGGTTGATATCATAAGAAAGGAAGGGAAATCCCCTGGGGTTGAAAGACTGGCTTCTAGGGAGAAGAATGGAAACCAGAATGGTTAGCTGCAGCTGACATGATGACTTCCCAGGGTCTTTTGACAATGTTGACGTTCAAGAGACTTGTGTTTTAAAGGTAGTTGGGAAAACATAAGATTTTGGGTCTATGCAAAGGTGGGAAATTGAAAGTAAGACTTCTCTCACAGATAGAGCCTAAGATCTGGAGGGACTGTATCTTCAGGAAAAAGCTGAATTAGAATAAATTGTCATTCCAGCCAAGGGACATGTTGAGGTTCCCCTTTCTGTCCAGTTTTGGACTCTGAGTGTAGAAAGAAAGGCTCCCTTGAGGATTCAAGCATACTGCTGCGGAGTTTTAAAGTTCCCACCTACACTTACTGGCAAAGTCTGGGAAATTCCAAGTAAATATATTTTCCTGAAGTCCTGCATTAGTATAACTGGGACACCCAAAAAATGCAGAGATAAATCTCTGGAAAGTGCACCCTTGTCCCAGACATCACGGGATTCCTTCAGAAAAGGCCCACCCAAAGGTGAGCAAGAATCAGCAGAATCACAAAAGAGGAGAATGATACTCCCCACCAAGAATTTCAGGTAATAAAATTATTACATACATAATACAAATAATGATGTTAAAATGTTTAAGAGAATAAAAGATGGACTAAATAACTATGAATACAAACCCAGCAATTGAAAAGGATCAGATGGATTTGAGAAGTAATCAAGTAGGCATTAGGAAAAATATGTAAAATTAAAAACCCAACGGATAGGTACTTTAAAATCTACCTGCAATAGCAATACCTATCTTAAATGTTTTATTTATATTTACTTTTTTTTTTTGAGACAGGGTCTTACTCTGCTGCCTAGGCTGGTTGAGTGCTGGGTTGAAATAGTTTTATAAGTAAATCGTATCAAAATATATAAGAGGCCGGGTGTGGTGGCTCATGCCTGTATTCCCAGCACTTTGGGAGGCCAAGGCAGGAGGACTGTTTGAGGCCAGGAGTTCGAAGTCAGCCCAGTTAATGTAATGACACACTGTAAAAAAAAAAAAAAAAAAGTTAGCTGGATGTGGTGGTGCATTCCTATATTTCCAGCTGCTGGGGAGGCTGAAGCAGGAGGATTGTTTGTTGGTAGAGAGGTTTGGACCAGTCACTAAATGGCCCAGAGAAACTATTTATCTGCTTATTCACACTGGGGTGAGGGAGGGAGGAAGATCTACATTTCTGGGTGGTTCAAAGAACTTAAAATGAAAAGTAAAACTGTAAAACTTTAGAAGAAAATACAGGATAATATCTTCATGAGCTGGTGAAAGTAAGTGTTTCTTAAACAAGACACAAAAAGCCATTTGGCACTATCTATTCAAGTGGAGGATGTGCAGACCTGCGTACCTTACCCTTTAGTAATTCCCCTCCTGGGTATATGACATACAGAGAACTTCATCCGTGTGTCCTAGGAAATTCTGACACGAACATTCAGAGAAACATTCTTTAGGATAGCAAAAATATTGGGAACAATCTAACATGGCCTTCAACTGAAGAATAGAAATATCTGTAGGTTAGTAATTCAATGGAATGAGATACATTTTCCAAACATAAGGAGGAGCAACAAAAGCAGGATGCAGAAAAATACATACAGGCTGGGTGCAGTGGCTCACACCTGTAATCCCAGCACTTTGGGAGGCCAAGGCAGGCAGATCACTTGAGGTCAGGAGTTCAAGACTGGCCTGGCCAACATGGTGAAACCCCATCTCTACTAAAAAATACAAAAATTAGCTGGGTGTAGTGGCAGATGCCTGTAATCCCAGTTACTGGGGAGGCTGAGGCAGGAGAATCACTTGAACCCTGGAGGTGGAGGCTGCAGTGAGCTGAGATCATGCCATGCATTCCAGCCTGGGCGACTCAGTGAGACCTTATCTCCAAAAAAAAAAAAAAAAAAAAGTTAAAGATAAAAGGAAAGTACATACAGTATGATACTAGCTATATAAAGTTTTTAAAACACCAACAAAATAATACTGATAAATTTCCATATGTAATGAAAACATAAATAAATGCATGGAAATGATAAACAGTAAAATTGGATGCTGGTTTTCCCTAGGAAGGAGGGAAAGAGGAAACAAAGTGTAATTGGGATGAGGTACACAAGTAGCTTTAAATGTATTCGTAATGTTTTATTTAACAAGATAATTATTTTTTAAAAAGTGACTGACGGAGATGAAAAACTGTTGTACTATTATTATAAATAAACATTCAATCAAATTTATCTCCTGATAGAAAGGTTAGGGGCAGTTTATGATAAACAAGAAACTATCATTAATATAAGGTCACAGCTTAATTTCACAAGCGTATTGCCTTGCTTGTTCACCCACTTTATACATCATATGTGACTCTGAATGGTTTTTGCCTGTTTGCAAAAATAAAATCCACTTTCAAAGGGTAAAATTTATTATATTTTAGTAATGAAGATATTAAAAATCAATTTTCCCTGAGTACTAAAGGCAAATTTGAAGATACAATCTCTCTGCACCCCCTTTTTTGGCATAATAAGAAATCCTAATAATTTTTATTGATACGTAATATTTGTACATATTCATGGGGTACATGTGATATCTTGATACATGCATAGAATGTGTAATGATCAGGTCAGGGTGTGTAGGCTATCCATCACCTTGAATGTTTATTATTTCTTTGTATTGGGAACATTTCAAATCTTCTCTTTTGGCTATTTTGAAATATACGATGAATTATGGTTAACTATAGTCACCCTACTGTGCTATTGAACATTAGACATTCCTTCCAGCTAATTGTATGTCTGTACCCATTCACCACCCTCTCTTCCTACCCTTCACCCCTCCCAACACACCCTTCCCGGCCTCTAGTATCTATCATTGTACTCTCTACCTCCATAAGATCAACTTTTCCAGCTCCCACATAGGAGTGAGAACATGCAGTATTTGTCTTTCTGTGCCTGGCTTGTTTCATTTAATATAATAACCTCCAGTTGCATCCATGTTACCATGAATGGCAGGATTTTATTTCTCTTTTATGGCCGACTAGAGTTTCATTATGTATATATACCACATTATCCATTCATCCACTGATAGACACTTAGATTGATTCCATGTATTTGCTATAGTGAATAGTGCTGTAATGAACATGGGTGTGCACTATCCCTTTTGTTTTTTGTTTTGTTTTGTTTGTTTGTTTAGAGACAGGGGTCTCTGTCGCCCAGGCTAAAGTGCAGTGGGCGTGATCATAGGTCACTGCAGCCTTGAACTCCTGGGCTTTAGGGATCCGCCTGCCTCAGCCTCCCTGAGTAGTTGGAACTACAGGCATGCCCCACCATGCCCAGTTAACTTTATATTTTTTATTTTTAGTAGAGACATGGTCTTGCTATGTTGCCCAGGCTGGTCTCAAGCTCCTGGCTTCAAGCAATCCTCCTGCCTTGGCCTCCCAAGGTGCTGGGATTACAGGCATGAGCTGTAGCACCTGGCCAGGCATTCTTTTGATATGATAATAAATCCTAATTTTATGCAAAATATTGAAATAGGTATACATCCCCTCATATTGACTACTTTGGAGGGAACAATACTATTCTGGGTACGTAAACTCAGACATGTTTGCTAAACAGTCAATCATACCATGTTTTCATCATTTTTCTTCAGTTATTTTAAACTGTATAGCTCATAATACCAAATTTATCTAACGTTAATTAAATGTATATATTAGGCTTATAATTTCCTTTCTTAAAACTAGGCCTTGACCTCTTTTAATATTATTTTTATTCTGATTGCCATCTGTATCATAATAAAAAAGAACTAACAATTTTCCTAATTTCTGACTTCTTGTGTCTCACTGATAATTTTCAAGCTTTTGTTTGTTGCTTATTATTATTATTTAGTGAGATAAGGGAGAAGTGTGTATCATATATAAAATGAAAGCAGGATATCACAATTAAGAGCTTGGGCACAGGGTGTAAGCCTTATTGGCTTTGTAATTTGGGCAAATCATATATCATCTCTAAACCTCATTTTTTTCTTTTTCTTTTTTTTTTTTTTTTTTTTGAGTTGGAGTCTCACACTGTTGCCCTGGCTGGAGTGCAATGGAGCAATCTCGACTCACTGCAACCTCTGCCTCTGGGGCTCAAATGATTCTCCTGCCTCAGCCTCCCGAGTAGCTGGGATTACAGGTGCCCGCTGCCATGCCCGACTAATTTTTTTTGTGTTTTTAGTAGAGACAGGGTTTCACTATGTTGGCCAGACTGGTCTCAAACTCCTGACCTTGTGATTCGCCTGCCTCAGCCTCCCAAAGTGCTGGGATTACAGGCATGAGCCACCATGTCTGGCTGCATCATTTTTTAAAATGACTGAGTGGGAGGGTATAAAAGTCCAGGTCCCTTGCCTCAAGGTGACATAATTCATTGATGCCTTTCTTGCTGTGGAATCAGGTGAGACTGGGCTTTAGCTGCCTCTATGTCTTTGTCTAACTTCTCCTGTGCTCTCCTGCTTCCTCACTCCGTACGGGTTTCTCCTGAGAGCACGCCCTTAACAAATCCCTTGCACAAGGATTCCCGTCTGGAGCTCTGCTTCTAAGGAACTGGACTGTTATGGACTGATTGCTTGTGCTCACCACACCTCCAAGTTTCATATGTTGAAACATAATCCTTAATGTGATGGTATTTGGAGGTTGGGCCTTTGGGGACTTAGGAATTGTATTGGGAGGTTGAGTCTTTGTTAGTGAAACCCTCATGGGTGGGATTAGTGCCTTTATAAGAAGAGGCCAGAGAGCTAGCTCACTCTCTGCTGTAGAGTGAAGACAAGAAGAACTAGGCAGTCTGCATTCCGGAAGAGGGCCCTCCCCAGAATCTGACCATGCTGGCACCCTGATCTTGGACTTCCCAGCGTGTCCAGAACTGTACTAAACACATTTCTATTGTTTATAAGCCACCCAGTCTATGGTACTTTGTTATAGCAGTCCAAACGGATGAAAACACCAACCTAAGATATCTTCCTAGTAAGTCTACTTCTGTGGATAGACACATTATGAATAGTGGAGACCTTTGCTTGTTGTTTCTCCTCTAGATGAATGCACAAACACCTATATGTGTTCTTTAATACCTTGTGGTTTTGGTTTTTGTAGTTCTGCACATTTATTTAGATCTTGGAAGTTAGGTAGCCATTATAACTTAGTGCACCTCTTTTAGATCCATACGTATTAAAGATGAGAAGCCAAAAGAAAACTCAGGTCCCCTGAGGCATGTGGGAGGATTTCAGTGCTTTACTTAACACAGCTTCCACCATTTAGGGTGAAGCTCTGACAAACATATTGAATTTGCTTAAGTATAGTAACCTAAATTTCATCGTAACTTAAAAAAGATTCCTGCTAGTACTGCTGCTAGAGACATGATGGAGAGCTAAGCTTTCATGTATTATTACATATGTGTTAAGATCATCAAGTTGAAAGGGAAGATGTGGTTTATATTACTAAATAATGAACTTAATATAAAGTTTTTGAAAAATATGACAATATTTCAAAGATCTATTTCCAAGAATTGAGATGAGAGGGCTTACATTGGTGGTCATAGCAGGTATTTCTTCACTCTCCTTTGTTGATAACAACCTGGCCTCAGACAGCCTACATTATTATGAGAATATTATTCTCAGTTGAGCACGTCCCAAACCACAGTTTGACTTTAGACTTCTCTTTAGTTTCAGATGGGAGTATTTGCAACATTTCAGATGCTGAAGAATGTTGTGCAGCCACATTACTTTTTATGATCATATTCTTATTAGATCACTCAATGGCCTTTGGTACTACTAAAAGCGATGGAATCTGGCTATTATAGACACTACATATATCTTGTCCATCACTCACCTGTACATAAAGTTTCCACAATATTGGCAGGGTTGGATAGCTAGAGTGGCCTGTCCTTCATCTGATTTATTTCTTATCATAAATGGCAAAGGTTGCAGACTAACTGCGTGGGCCAAATCTGGCCTACAGAGATTTTTTTTGCTCTGAATAGTGCATTTAAAAAATTGAATTTACGATAAAAACAAGTGGAATTTTTAAATATAAACTTTGATTTCACCTTCTCTTGAAAAAGAGGAGAATCAACACTGGGCTCACAACTCGTCAGAGTTGAGTCGTACATACATCAGCAGGACCTACGTGGGAAACAAATAGCAAACTCAAATTGGAAATTTGAGGAAGGCTTCATTCAGTGATTGTTTACAAACGTGTGAACAGTATGTCAGGAAGCCACAAAGTAAAACACAGTACCCTAGGGCTGGTAAACACAGGAAGTGGTTGCAATCCTGAAGGAGCAAGTCCAGGGAGAAGCACTGGAACCTAGAGAGCCAGCACAATGTGGAAAAGCCTGTCCGACAGAGCTGTGGCCTTTGAGTGAAGGACACCGCCAGCTTGTAAGGATTACCCTGAGAGGATGCTGAACAAATAAGTACCCAAACTTCACTCCCCGTCCCTCTCGTTGAGTGCCATTGCTCCCCAATAGGCCCAATGAAACTGGCAGCTAGAAGTCAAGGGAACCTCTTGAGTCCAGTCCATAAAGGTTGGTCTCAAGAGGCACAGAACAGGATGGAGAAGGTTGGAGAGGGGGAATCTGAAGGGCCAAACAGAAGATACCCAGCATAATTAGCAACTCATTCCCACGGACAGAGCTTATATTCTGCAGTTTGCCACAGTCCCCTACCTTCTCTACTGTCTCCATACCAAATTATCCATTTATCATCATGCCAATACGATGTTTCTCACAGGACAAAACTAATTTTCTACCAATATCTGTATCGAAAGTGAGCAAGGAATGATAAAGGACCAAATTACTCAAGAAGACTGAGGGAAAACAATACATCAGAGAAATATTAATATGGGTTTAATATGTAAGCAGAATATACCTTGATCTTCTTTTAAAATATTTTCGGTTGGTTCTGGTGGCTCATGCCTATAATCCCAGCACTTTGGGAGGCCAAGATGGGTGGATCACTTGAGCCCAGAAGTTCGAGACCAGCCTGTGCAACATAGTGAGACACCCACCTCTACAAAAATAAAAAATTAGCCAGGACTGGTGGCACATGCCTGTAATCCCAGCTACTGGGGAGGCTGAGGTGGAGGATTGCTTGAGCCTGGGAGGTCAAGGGTGCAGTGCGCTATGATGGCACCACTGTACTCCGGCCTGGGCAACAGAGTGAGACTGTGTCTCAAAAAAATTTTTTTTATATACCCTGTTTCACTCATGAAGTCAAGTTTGCTTTCCCTGAATTTTTTTTTTTTTGAGACAGAGTCTTGCTCTGTCACCCAGGCTGGAGTGCAGTGGTGCAATCTCGGCTCACTGCAACCTCCGCCTCCTGGGTTCAAGCAATTCTCCTGCCTCAGCCTCCCAAGTAGCTGGAACTACAGGCACATGCCACGACACCCGGCTAATATTTTGTATTTTTAGGAGAGATGGAGTTTCACCGTGTTAGCCAGGATGGTCTCAATCTCCTGCCCTTGTGATCTGCCCGCCTCGGCCTCCCAAAGTGCTGGGATTACAGGTGTGAGCCACTGTGCCCGGCCTCCCTGAATTTTTTATTGGCAAATTATCTTTCCACCACTAAGTGTAGTCTTGTTTGGGAGGATAATTCTAGGTGACTTTTTGCTACTATGGGAGCTGAAGGGTTAGAACCCTCCCTTCCCCCACCACATGGTCAGGCACATGACTCAAGCACAGTCAATGGAGTTCTCTCTGCAGGGACTTTGACTCATGAGTAAGTTACTTAAGGGCAATAGTAAATTTCTCTTGCTTGCTGCCAATCATGAATAATAACTGAATCATTATCTAAACTGAGGAGAGAGACCATTAATAGGTTGGTATTTAAATATACTTTCCAACATTTGGGAAACTTTTCTAACTCAGTAGGCTGTGGAGAGAGTTATAGAGGAATTGCTGGTTGCAGATGAACCCCCAAAGATGAGAAGTACCTGTTGAGCATTTATTCATTTCCCAAATTTGCAAATGAAGCTGAAGATTGTGCTTATGCTCCAGACTACTTTAGGAGAATGTACATACAGCCTACTGTTTTCCTGGAGAGAACAGAATGGAAACTGTTCATGATTGTGCAATGTCATCTTGTACAGGTCATGACCTTCCCAGGATGGCCCACAGATAACCACGAGCAAGGGAAACTCACAAAGGCTGGCTATGTTGGCCTGAAGGAAGATAAGTATTGGGCCACATTTACTCCAGAGGCCCCAGTCTGGTCGGCTGAATCTTTGTCAGGCTTGCATCATGTTCAACCTCTTTCTCTGACCAATCTTGCCTCCTCCCCTTCCTTTCACAGATATTGATCCTTAATAGACATCTCTTCCCTCAAACTCTATCCCATCTGTTTCCAGAAAGCCTGATGAGTGACATCATTGCAATCAGCTTGGTGTTGATTGCTTCAGTGAATCTTTCTCAGGTGGCCAATGACTTACATGTTGGTAAATCAAATAGAGATTTCTTGGTCATCAATTTATTTAACCTCTTATGGCATCTGAAATAGTAATTAAGAAAAAATTACAGTGGCAGCCCACAGGATTAACACAGTCCTTGCAGACACATCATTCATTGATTCTTTAATTATTAAATATATAATGAAGGGCTTCAAATACGACATAAAGTAAAATATACAAAAACAAATAAGACAAAATCATTTGTTTTCTAGGAGCTCTGTTTAATGATATTTCATCAGATAGAGAGTAAAAGAGGAGAAAGAGAGCAGCCTCCATGTTTTGAGCTTGGATGACTGGATGATTCAGATGTCACTGAGGTAAAATCTATAGGAGGGATAATTAGTTTTAGGGGGAAAGAGAAAAAGTTCCTTTCTGAGTTCCATGAGTTACAGGTACCTGTGGGATATCATGTAGAGATGATTTTAGAGTAATAGTAGCAGAGATCAAGTTGCAGTAAGTTGAAGATTGAATATAACCTGAGCATATGGCAAAGGATGAATAGGGATGGGAGATTCTCAAACTTGGCTGAGCATTAAACTCATATTTAGAGTTAAGGAAAAATGAACTCCAAAGTTTCTTCCCTAGAGATTTTTATTTGTTGATCTGCAGAGAAAAAAAAATGTGTATTTTTACAAACTCTTCGGATGTCCTGTGTTCCGTTTGGATTCTCTGGAAAGCAGACACCAAGATGGAGTGGAAATGGGGGGGGGAGGAATACATGTGTGGGTGGGGAAGAATACATGTGTGAGAGGAAATGGGAAGGGAGCTGGAGAAGGCTGGAGGAGCTGACAGACTGCTATGCAAGTCTATACCAACAAAGGCAGGAGGGGGATGGTTGGAAGTGTCTCAGAGCACTCTGCAGGTTTAGCAAGCTTGTCAGGGAGTCCTCAAACTGAAGTTGGCCATGTGAGGAGTTCTGTGTCTTTCAGGAATAGGCCTGCTTCAGTGTCCCTGCAACACTCAGTCATTAGCTAGAGCAGTCTGATCTTGGCACAAACATTGTGATGGATTTCAGAATGCAGCAGCTGGGGACTTTTGGACAATTAAATGCCCCATAGTTGGAGGTCTTTGAGGCACATTCTCCTGGCTGCCACATATACCCTGCCATTTTAAGACAATGAAATGAGAAAAAAAATATCCAAATGGGCTGTAGCTGGACAGGTTTTTGGGCCCAAGGCAAAGTTTCATGTTGCTTTTTAGATGGGAAAGATTTCAATGTTGGTAAGCCTAGAGAAAGGAATCTGTACAGTGGGAGAACTTAAAGAAGAGGGATAGCCAGAGTGGGGGAGAAAGGGAGAAGGAGAATGAGAAAGAATGAATTGTAAAGGACAAACACTCCAGAAAAGGCAGGAAGAAATGCGATCCAAAGGTTATGGCTTTGAATTTAAGGCATGACATCTTATTCTCTGGGACAGTGTCTGGATATGGGTTAAGGTCAAATGTTGTAGGGAATTGAAAGGAATTGCGTTTAGTTTTCTTAATTTCTGACACAAAATAGGAGTCAAAGTGAAAGTAGGAGCCTTGGTAGAAGGTTTGGTCTTGAAGAGGAGATGTCCCATCTTCTGAGGCTGAAGCTAAAGAGTCAAGGTTGGATGCAGAGAAAGACTCTTTTGTAGATGTAGGATCAAGTTAAGGGAGAGGAAGCCTGATGGCTTCAATATTAAAAAATATATTTATTTCTTTTTTTTTTGAGACAGGGTAAATTTTTTTTGAGACAGTGGCACAGTCATGGCTTACTGCAGCCTCGACCTCTCAGGCTCCAGTGATCCTCCCACCACAGCCTCTTAAGTAGCTGGAACTACAGGCATGTGCTGCCACATCCAGCTAATTATTTGTATTTATTGTAGAGACAGGGTTTTACCATGTTGCCCAGGATAGTCTGGAACCCCTGGGCTCATGAAATGTGCCTGCCTCGGCCTCACAAAGTGCTAGGATTACAGATGTGAGGCACCGCATCTGGCTAGCCTCAATTTTTTTAATTAAGTAGGAGGCAAGGTTATCCATTGAAGGTATTATTTATTTGCAGCTCATCTCAAGTGACAAAATTCCATACAGAAGACTATAACAGAAATCATATTTAATATATTAAAATTAATACTTCAAATAGATCTTTCACATTAAGATGATTATCTATTATGTAAATCTTTCCTAGATGTGTGTGTTTGTTTCTTGATGGGTAAACCAAAACTCTGAAATATTCTCTTCATCTAACTTTGACTTTTAAAAACTGACATTGTATTGAATTTATGTAATTCTCAATCAGAAAAAAAATTACTGTCAGACTGCAATGCGAGTCTGCCCCAATGAAAGCAGGAGGAGGGATGGCTAGAAGTGTCTCAGGGCACTCTGAAAGTTTAGCAAGCTTATCAGGGAGTCCTCAAACTAAAGCTGGCCAAAAACTTCAGCATAAAAACTATCCTGTCTGTGTATTATGCATATTTACTACCAAATTTAATAAACAAAAACCACTTTTGAACCAGGTAATTTTATCTAGTGTGAAAGGAAATTCATCACATAGTCAAATACTGGCTAATGCTCTCTAAAAATAGACATCAAAATATTTCATAATTGGAGGGAATCTTTGGAGATTAGTGGCGTCTAATCTTGGGGCCTCAGACACCCAAAATCTATATATTGACCAGTGGAAGTTGATGATTTGTTATCAAATTTCAGAGCACCTAATGGAAACCCCACTTCATCTCTGTGAAGATTTTCAGTTCCTTTAGTTATTTGAAATTATTTCAATTCTGTGGAGCCGCTTCAGAAACTCCAATGGGCCTTTGCAATATTAAAATGTGGAGAATGCATTAATCATTATTTAATCAATGAGTTTAAAAAATAGACAAAAGCTTCTGAAACATGGGACTGAAGTAGGGGGAGCATTATAAAAGCCTAAGGTAATTGGTAGTGAAGAGTTGGAAAAACTTACTTAGTCTAATATTGTAATTTACAGATGAGGAAACTGAGAAGATAAATAATTTATTCAATATCACTTGATGGTTCATTAGTAGAAGAGCCAGCATTACGATTTGCTCATTTTGTACTCTAGGAGTTGTTAAAAAGCACTTAATATCTCTTTTCTTGGGTGTTAGCATTTTTCATTTTTTAAATCATGCTATTTAGTGTTCTTATCATTTGAAACCCAAATGGTTCACATTTTGGTTTTGGATTGCTTTGGGAATGAGTATGTACTGTTAGAGAAGGGCCCAATCCAAACACTAGAGTTTTAATAATTTCTACTCCTTCTGCTGGCCAACTTTCCAGTAAAATAGTTTTTTAAAAAAAGAGAAAAAAAATGTAGCGGTAATTAAAACAAAAACAGAAACTTTAAGAAGTGTCTTCATTATAAAGAGGTGTCATGCATAAAAGCCTAGGTAGTTTCAAGGTCCATTCTTCCATTCCTCATGATTTTAGGGTTATCCTCATTCAGATCTACTCTAGTTATAATAGTACTTTAAACAGAGCACAGAATTAAACCGTTAGCATGTGAATCTGCAAAAAGAACTTGTTTTAGACTCTTCTACAGTTTAGACTTCAATGTGTATACTAAATGCATAACATTCGTATCAAATAATTAACATTTATATACAATTAACAAATAGGGACAAATTTTATACAAAACTTCTACTACTGCTATAATTTTTGAAAACATTTAACCCACTAGCAAGAGGTAAGACAGCACTGCCTTTTTAAAAGACAGGTCACTTGAATAGAGAATATAAGATATAACCATAAGTAGAAGTATAAACAATAGTTTTTCTTCTTGTGGAATGTTTTAAAATTTCCTTTCTTACATTATTATTCTTCCTTAGGTTTTTTTAGACAGGTCATTTCTTCTTGAATGATTTTTCTTTTTCTTTTCTTTTTATTTTTTGAAGGAGGATTATTTACTGATAGTCTAAAAGAAGTACCTTCAAATTCTTGTAGCCAAAGCAGAAATGGAATATTTAATAATTCTTACATCTCACTAATGTAGTCTTCTGAGATAACAATTAAGCAGAGAGATCATTTTCTACGTTCAAACTTTAAACACTTTGTAAAGATAACTGGGATTTCATAACAAATGATAATAAGTGGTTTTGTGCATTACTTTTGATACCCAATAGCATTCCAATTAAAATCCAGACTTCACATTGGCACCTAATGAACACAGCAGAATGACCAAAGTTGAGTGTTAGTCATTGTCATAGATGCAACCTGAAAGAAAAAAATACAAATTTAAATATAGTTATTAAAAACATATTCTCTAAGTATTCCAAGTTTGGAAATGTGGGTGATTCATACTCTCCTGGTTAAGGATTAAAAAAAATAGAACTGGCTCACTTGATAAAAAATGAGTTAAATGGAAGACCACATATTTAACTTTTATTATTTAGTATGTAATTCAACAAAATTTCTGGACAGATTTATTCTCTATTAAAATGAGACTCAAGATTATTTTATGTGGCACTTAATCATATACTTTTTGGTAGTCACTCTGAACGAGGTTGAAGACATGAAAGAGCAAGACTCATAAGTTTAAAAGACTAAAGGAAATGATGATCAACACTGCATCATTTCAGTTAGATTAATTTTTTAGATTATAGTTTGGAACTATATGATGTTTAGAGAATATTGGTATTACTGGTTATGAAATAAGTACCTATTTATTTGCCAAAAATGTTTATTTTCTTGGATAAAAGAAATTCTTATTATGAGTCACAGTACAATAAAAAATTTCCCAAATATTTTTATACTTCTGTTTTCAAAGAAATAAATGAGGTTTTTCCTTAATTTTCCATCTTGTGGGAAATGTGGTATTTTCCCCCCATTATGCCAGGGCATTTACCTTTTCTAACATTTTCAAGTGATTCAAATTCTGATCAGATTGGACGTCTTTAATCCAACAAGCTATTTTTAGCATTTATAAAAACAGTGAATTCACTATGACTGTTCTCTGGGGTGGTACTACATAAGACTTACCATCAGCAATATCATCATAGATCTCTCCATCACTGTAAATGTAAAAAAAAATTTTTATTTTAAAGAAACTATCTTCTTGGCATTAGAGCAATATATAGAAGAATAGAGTAACAGTATGATTTTATATGACACAATTAAGGCTTTTAAGCATAGTATGCATTTATAAGTAGAAATAAATTTGATATTCATTATCTCTTACTGACTTAATCTAGTCCTCTGTTTCATTTTACATACAGAATAATTAAAACATGCTTCAAGAGCATAGACTATGCCTTACTCACCTTTGTAAGACATGTTTGTTAACAATGTACTAAACATCATGGTACAATACTCCCATTGGGGGCCTTAATTCAAAGCTGCAATGGACTTTTATGTCTGTTAATATCAGATTCCTACTTTCACTTGAATTTCAAATGGTGAATGAAATACAATAATAATTGGCATAGGAAATGGTTGCATCATTTTCACATGTTTCTAATTATAACTCATACATATAATAAAATATATAAATATTAGTTACAGAATAAGTAGCCAAGAGATGATTATTATGGTGATTCTTAAGTAATTTTAAAACTATTACTTATGAGTATAGGCACCATCCATAATAGTAATTTTGGCTACTTTTACACATTTTAGGTTTTGCCTGGCCCTGAATCTTTGTGATATTTTCTATCCGACAAATATATTGAGTCCCTTCTATGTACCAGGAGACGTAAATTTGAGTAAGAGACAAGCTTTGCTTTTAAGTACCTTATAATCAAACAGGAGATTATATAAGAAATAAAAATAGAGAGCATTATAAACATGAACATTGCCTTGAAATGTTAAGGTATACCTCTAAAATTCAGAAATGTAGGGTGGCTTTGTCACTTAGGCCAGACCTACTCTTTGCTGTACAATCTCTGTGCTTTATCATGTAAGCAGCAGCAGGCCCTTCAAACTGCTGCCAACTATGGCAGATGCTGTGAGTTCCCTATGTCTTCTGTTTGGATCTTTTCTCTGAGATGGAGGGAGGGTTTGGCTAACGGAAATCTCATCCAAATGCAAGGAGGACAGATTTTTCTGTCATTTATACAATAAACATTTATTAAGTATTCGCTTCAATAGGTGGTGAGCCAACAATTACAGAGTATGCTTTCTAAATTCTCTCAATCAGCCTGTAATAATCACTGATGGAGATGTTGTCCTATTATTTGCCACACATTCTGTCCTTAAAATTTGTATCTTTCACAGAACAAAACCTATATTGAAAGTCTCTTGCCTCCCACTGTGATTAATGTGCTCAGGAGAACAAAGGTATTATGATTATTTTTCTTTGGCCTCTACTAGTTTGCCAGCAAAGCTCTTCACACTGATTTGTGTTTTTCTGATTGGTGTCAGGTTGTTGATGGATACACAGTTTGTGACTCCTCCTGGATCTTTTCATTGCGCTGAATTCTGTAAATCTTTGCATTGGCATGTGACCTAACCTGATAATGGAGTTCATTTCTTGCACTGGGTTACTTGGGACAGAATCTTACGTTTCGGGGGACTCCAAAGGCACAGTAGTACCACACTGTGACAGACTGTGACAATGTCTTATTCATAAGAATAGAAGAATCATTGATGACTGTCTTTTTTTCTGGAATGCTTCCAAAAAAGGCAACATAGTACTCTACTATGCCTAGTGTGAGTGAAGCAAAGCCCTTAATTAAGGGCTAAACTATGAACTGTTAACAGGTGATATTAGCACCTACTGTGAAGTCACTAATTGGTCCCAAATTAATTCCATTCAATCAATTGCATTAGCAAGTAAAATGCAAAATATTAATGAAAAGATTACTGGCTTTGACCTGTCTTCAGTGTTTGCTGAGAGCCTAATGAATATATAAAACTATTAACTATGAGCTGTACAATTTTAAATGAGAAGGGCTTCTCGCCTATTTAAAAGAGTAGCACTTTATGGAAACCTAAACTTTATTATGGATACTAACATGTTAACATTAGTATAGCATATTGTTTTTAAATTTATTTATGATAGTTGAGTAGATTACATTATTTAAGTAATATTAGAAATATTTTAAAAAGAAAAGCACAAAATTCTTTTCACAAGCATAGTAGCAGAAGAAAATGGGCTTACTTGTCCGCTAGGTAACTCCGAAGAACATAACCATCTACGAAGGAAAAAGGAAATAAATTGCATCAATAATACAGCTTGAAAAATCTTTGGTATTTTTTTCAGGAAATCAAAACACAAGAGAGTAATCATAGTATACTGAATAATTGTATCCGTCTCTGGAAATGACCCATTTTTCTTACTCGTGTCTACTTTTGTGTCCTTCCTTTCTTCTGCTTTTCTCCCTAACTTTTCTCTTTCTCCAGTATGTCTCTTTTTTCTTCAATTTCAATCTTTCCTCCTTTCCCCTTTAAATAAAAAAGCAACTTTTTTCATTAAGCTACTGTAGGCTGTAGCACAGAGTTCAATGTGTTACCCCCATGATCCAGTTTTAGGAAGAACTTAGTAAGCATAGATTATAAAAGTCATTTATTGGTAAGTATTTTAAATACCACCAGATCTAAGACTTACTTTCTAAAATTTTATTATATTGAGCAGAGAGAGAACTGTATTCAACTTCCCTTTCAGATGCCAGCCAGCTATTGACTACCAGGGGGACTATGCATTGTAAATAGTCTCAAACAGGTCTCTTTTACTCTGTGTGGAAGAAATTCCTCTACTAGGCCGGGCGCGGTGGCTCACGCTTGTAATCCCAGCACTTTGGGAGGCCGAGGCGGGCGGATCACGAGGTCAGGAGATCGAGACCACGGTGAAACCCCGTCTCTACTAAAAATACAAAAAATTAGCCGGGCATGGTGGCGGGCACCTGTAGTCCCAGCTACTCGGAGAGGCTGAGGCAGGAGAATGGCGTGAACCCAGGAGGCAGAGCTTGCAGTGAGCCGAGATTGCGCCACTGCACTCCAGCCTGGGTGACAGAGTGAGACTGTGTCTCAAAAAAAATAAATAAAATAAAATAAAAAGAAATTCCTCTACTGTTTTGCTATTGGACAGTATCAACATTTGCATTTCATCACTCATGGAGCAAAAGCATTATTGGAAGAGCACATACTATAGATTCTATGATGCCTGGTTAAGTAGAAAATAAGCCATATTTTATGCAAGAAAGCTAAGTTTTGGTGTTGTTGTATGAGGGGCACCTTATATTTGCCCTTCATTGTGCAAATGTTTCTCAGGAAAAATATGAACTATTTTTCTTAAGAAAATGCCTGCTGATATCTAATTAATATTACTAATCTTTGGAATTGTTAGTTTTGTGTTAGTGCCTAAAATCTGTTGTATGCTTGAGATTAGTACCATTTGTTGCTTCCTCAATACAATCTCTAAATAATTTCTCTCAGTGAGTCAATCTATTGGTCTTGGTCCACTTTAGATCTAATTTTAGTTCCGAATCAAAGCAAATGTGTTACAAACTATAAGGAGAAAGCTCATAAGCAAAAATTAATAATACAAATGATAAACTTACTTAAATGTATTGATATCATATTGCCAATGATTAAACATGAAAATATTTTTTAAAAGTTAGAATCATAAAACTGAATTTATACATTAAAATTTAAGAAAATGAACTTTCCCTTGAAGTGTTATAGGGTTAAAAAAAAACTCCACTAAAATATTTTATCAAGAAGCTCACTACTTTTTAATAAAAACAATTTATAAGTATCATGTTTGGAAAAGAAAGAATCAAAGTTATCCTTGAATTCTCGTAGTAGGAAAGTAATGAAACATGTGCCAAGATAATAAAAGCACAATAACATGTTACTCAGAGTATAAAAAATTAGAAGTAGGGAAAGTAATGAAACACTAGGAAAGTAGGAAAGTAATGAAACGTGTCAAGATAATAAAAGCACAATAACATATTACTCAGAGTATAAAAAATTAGAACATGTTGCACCTTCCTTTATATTTCAATTAATGCAAAAGTAGCAAGAAGTAATAATGTAAGAACATCTACAATTAATATCTATAGTCCGTGGGTAGGCTTTGATATCACAGCTCATCATGTTAACAGACTTTCTTTTTAAATAAGGTATACATAATAATTTAATGTAATTTTTAAAAAGGGATAAGCTCATGTCCAACAAATTCAATTCTACATGTGTCTCTCAAAAGAGAAAAATCTGTGCAAATAAGAAGCTTTTAGAACAAATTGTGGATTTTAACTGAAATAACTCATTATCTGTACCTATATAGGGCTACACTAAAATTTGAACAGTTTTCTATAGATAGTAATAGTCATTGACTTCTTTTTGTCAGTTAAAATTGGGGGTTCTGCTTTCATTTTGGATTTTTTCCTAAAACAAATTGGAAAATAACACAATAGTAAATGTTCCCATAATATACTCATGTTGATGTTAATAATTTAAAAATAATGATGTATGTGAACTGAAGCTTTCAACACTGAAGTCAATCTCATAAGATTGGGTAGGACTTCATACAGTCTCTGAGCTAAAATTGGAAGATAAATTAGAAAAATATATAAGAATTATAAACTGTTGTTAGAGACTGAAGTTATTCTGGCATCAAATATAAAGTTCAAAATGAAGAGAATGTAATCACCATTTTTAGAAATTAAAAATTTTTATTTGCTTACGCTTTTAGGTAATCTATTTTTTAAAACTCATTTATACTAAAATTTTGCAGGCTTGGATAAAACACTAAATGAAAAGAGAGCTAAAACAGTGCTTTACGTGACCCAAGTTAATCAATCATGATAGACAGCTTAATACCTCAACTTTACAAATTACTTAAAAAAACACATTCTCTTAGATTCTCAACCTGTATTTCCATTCTCTCTCATATCTGTGTGTTCACGAGTTCTAAGGAACAGCCTTCTCCTGTGTTGAACACTTTGTTGCTGTTGTTGTGTGTTTGTGTGAAATACATAAACATCAATAATTGGGAATATTATTTAAGAAAAATGTATTAGGGAAATGGAGTGTGAGATGGTACTGTGCTGCAAAAATGATGTGATAACACGGGGCTTGTTAGCTATAAAATCACAATTACATAGCATTTTTACAGGGTAAATGACTTTTAATACAGTACAGGTTTTGCTGTCTGGTACCTTTGAAAATCTCAGCTAAAACTTCACTCTATTAAAAGCATGATTCATGACAGTGTCAAAACAAGTGACTTACCATAAATTTTTATATAATCTCTCCATTATAGGTCCTAGAAATATATATATATTTTTTGCAGTAGGAAAATCTCTTTGTTCATGTTACACATGTACATTTATTATAGGGAATGCTAGTGAAAAATATAAACACATGAAATAACAACAACAACAAAAATCTCATCATGGTCTGTATCATGTAGAAGGGCAGCTATGTTTAGTGCTGTAATATTGTGAGTGTGGTCATACCAGGGCTTCTCACATATAATATGAAATTATTATTTGGAAACCTCACATTTATAGAGCAGAACATAATGGCTTGAAACAAATGTTTTGAAATACGTGGTGGGGTAGAGCTAGTTAGGAAAATAACAGCCACCCCCCATATGTGCCAGTTAATTTCTTCCCCAAACGTTTGCTTGCTACAGTGCAGATGTGTCTCAGGACGAATGACTCACCTTTTAGAAGGCTATTGTGAATACAGATTAACCAAGGAAATAGAAAATAATCTTTGGAAAAGTGGAAATTATCTTCATTCTAATATTTTCAAATTTTTTACTTAATAAAAATGACAACATACTGTTTCATCATTATTTCATTTGTTGTGGGTAAATCCAGAAATAAACTTAAATGTACTCAATTTGGCCTCAGGCAGTTTAAAAACAAGGAAATCATATTGCACAGATTTACCTAGGCAAGCGGAACAATGTCCAATTTCAGTGGAAAATGCTCATAATATAATAAAAGAAAAAACAGAGTGTTGTGTATAATACTGAATATAAATTATTATCCTAGTTTTATAAAAATGTTCACTCTTCCCCTCTTCTCTGTTTATATTGTTATTTCTGGGGCTTCATATTTGGATGACATTTTAACTCTCTAAATTTTAAAAATTTTCTTTCAGTGTGCATGTGTTGTTTTAAAATTGAAAAAAACTTATGTAAGTTAAAAAAATGATCAATTGGATTTGGGAAGATCAAAAGCACCTTTAAAATCCCTTGGTCTTTGATGCTTAAAGAAAATGGAGAGCATTTTGGCCACAAATAACTCAGACAAAAAGTATCTTATTCTACATCTTTTGTAGAAAATTTTTTTTCAGTGACAGGAGGTGGGAAAACTCACAGCTTATGAGACATAGAGTTGTGGAATATGTATAAATATTAGCGAGAAACTCTAAACATTTGGAAATGTGCCAGAAATTTATATTTAAGAGTTCAACGCCTACACAGTAAGAGCTTCTACAAGTCAGTGGGTGAGACTTGATCGAATACGATAATGCCTGTAAAAGTGGCTTATGTCCCACTGTATGATGGTAAGGGATTGTTGTTCTTGCTTTAGCCTTTAGTTGCTATCATTACGAATTTAGGTTGAAGTAAGCTATGCTTTTCTTTCTTTGATGGATTAAAGAAGAATGGAGGGTAAGGATAACGTTTCACCATGGTGCTGGGTTACAAATACAAAGGCATTTGTAATCAGAAGATGCAGAAATAAGAAACCAAAAGATTTAGAGGCTCTGCAATGGCATATAACAAGCTAACTACATCACTGAAGCCAAAGCATAGAACTTCTGTCTTCTAATCAGTTAAACTATTCAGTGGACTTCTTTCTGTGAGTATCTGTATGTCAAACTTTCATCTGGCTATCCAACTGCAGTTTCCAAATTGTTTCATTCAATCCAGCAAGCCCCACGCAAGGTGCAAGGCATTGTGTAATGTGCTGACACTATGATGTTGAGAACATTTCACTGAAGTGACTCTGAAGCTCAGAGTCTAATAAGAATAATAGATTGGTAAAACAATAATGACAATGACAGCAGCAAAAGAAGTATCATGGTAGATTTGGGGAGAGATTAATTGTGATGATGTGGCTAGGAGTAGGTACTGGGGGTGCTTCTAATTTTAGATGACAACTGAGTTGTTTTTAATAGAGAATCATGGGCATTCCAAGTTGAATAAAGTAGCGTAGTAGGATGAAGCACATATTTTTTTTTTTTGAGATGGAGTCTCGCTCTGTCACCCAGACTGGAGTGCAGTGGCACAATCTCAGCTAACTGCAACCTCTGCTTCCTGGGTTCAAGTGATTCTCCTGCCTCAGCCTCTCTAGTAGCTGGATTACAGGCGTGCACCAACATACATAGCTAATTTTTGTATTTTTAGTAGAGATAGTGTTTTGTCATGTTGGCCAGGCTGGTCTCAAACTTCTGACCTAAAGTGATCCACCCACCTCCGCCTCCCAAAGTCCTGGGATTACAGGCATGAGCTACCGCGGCTGGCAGAAACACCTAATTTATTCAGGGAATGACAAGTAAATAGTTTGTATTTCTGGAGTGTCAGTTGTAGATGGAAAACAGCAGTGCATGAGGGTAAGCCTAGATGATAAAGAGTTTTATGTGCTCTCCTAAATACTATATTTTTAAAAATAATATTTGGGTGACATTGTGGGGAAGTTGATTCTGAGTGTAAGGGCAAAGACAGACATATCACTTGAAAGGCTATTGCAATCATCTAGGAGAGGGAGGGTTAAAAAATCTTACAGAGGTGTGCAAAGAATGAATTAGCTATTTTTAAAAATTAAGAATGTCAGGGACCCAGTCCATGGAAGACGTAAGTAGGTTTGTACAAATTAAGAAAGGCAGGAAGTTAGGAAAAATAAAAATGAAATTAAGCAGATAAGGTGATTAAATCATGAAATAATACTTAACCCGAAAGTCAGTAACATGCTCCTAGTGCCTCTCCCTTACACCCGCATCCTTACCACGTGAATACTTGCAAATCCAACTGACAGTACTTGCATTTAAAAATTTTTTCACTGATGGCTTTTCTCTGGCTTCTGGAACTCTCTGTCAGCTTGCTGAGTATCCTGAATTACTCCCTACCTTCCCAGGAAAAAACTTCAGCTCCTGAAGGACAGGAGTTGGTGTATAAATACCCCAATATGTTTCCCACTGGATGGGATGACACTGACACTTGGAGGTCTCCAGCATGATCGAGCTCCAATAATCCAATTGGTAACTTTTTTGATAATAAGACTTTATTGGCTGCCTTCACTTCTCTATCTCATTCACTTGCCACTGGCATTTTTGCAGAATCACTTTATGGGGAAGCCAAACTAAGACAAAATCCAGACCATAGAAAGTCTTTACATAAAAAGCAACGTGTATATAAGTGCTACCATATAATCATGTGGTTTCCATCCTGTCTGAGATGTACCCCAAAGCCATCTAAGAATTTAGGTAGTTAACGATGAACTTGGAAACTGTAAAGTGCATTGGTACTGCAGCAGAAAGAAAAAAGATATTTACATGAAACTCTTGATTGTAATCTATCAGAAGTTTATGAAACATTTTCACCTCTCATTCTTAGAAGACGACACATTCTAAGAGGACAGGAGGCCTGTAGTATTTGTAATAGTACTTAGAATTATCTATTCCTGTCCATCTATATCCATACATGTTTGTTGATGAGATCGTGACATCTTTGTTACTCAGGATATGTGAAGATATATGCTGATCCAAGGACCAGCAGCATCAATTACCTGGGAGCTTGATAAACCATAGAATGTCATGCCATTTTTTTAAATGTAAGGTGGAAAAAACTAAGCAAAAAAAAAAAAAAGTCAGACCTCACATCTGCATTTTCAACAAGATCCCCATTGACGTGTCTGCACTTCGCAGTTGGAGGAGTGTTGCTTTAGATAAGATTTGCTGCTAAGCATAGGAGACTTAGGTCACTATGGCAAGATTTTCTTCTACCATACCAAGGGCAAGATATGTAGAAGCTTCAGCTTGTGCCCTGGAGAGAGGTCTGCATGACAACTACTAGGACAATTCTGTGTTGTAAAAAATGTGAAATTATTTGGAAAGTAGAAGGCAGAAAACATATCATTTAGACTCATCACCTTATTGAGCCTGATTCCTATTTTGGTATTTAATTATTTTTTAAGTTTAGTTTCTCTTATTTGCATGATTGTATAGCATGGGTATAAATCCTACCCCAAATTAAATAGCTTTCTTACTTTTTCTACCATATGTCATGAGAGATTCGTCATATTACTATCATAATTTTCATTTAGAACATTCAATTGGGTATATTCATCGTAACATTTAATAATTTTTAAAATCTTTGAACTTTTAAATATTTTTTGATGAACTTTTGATGCTTATAGTTCTTTTTGCACTTATGGCTATTCCTTAAGGTAGATCCTCGCAAATCCTAGTTTGAATGGGGGTTTTCTTTGTCCCCTGGGGATCTTTCTACACATTATCTTCAGTGAACTTCCAATCTTAATATTACACTGCCACTGCCCTTTATCTTTTGTACCCACATTCCATATTTTCCTTTGAAAAGCCAACCACACCTCCTCCGTGATAAACTTTACATCCATTTCCTCCACCCTTGAGTCACTGTGTTTTATTCTTGAAACTCCATTTCAATTCCTGTCCCTGAGTCACCTTCCTCCCATTAAAATTAAACTCAGAATCCATGTTTTCCATGCAGATTGACCAAGCTGACATGGGGCAGCTGTAGTGGCTATCCAGTTTCAAATATAAGACAATGTAATTTTGAATTACTCTTCTCTGGATTTAAATAAGCTTTCTTTTGAAATTTGACAAAAATCTTTTCATCTGTCAGCTTTCTTTTATTTTCTATTTTTTTCTGTTTGTTTGTTTCTTGAGTCAGGGTCTCACTCTGTCACCCCAGCTGGAGTGTAGCAATGCGATCATGGCTCACTGCAGCTTGGAACTCCTCAGCTCAAGTAATTTTTTTCTGCCTTAGCCTCCCAAATAGCTGGGACTACAGGCGCACACCACTATATCTGGCTAAATTTTCTTTGATTTTTAGTAAAGAGTAGGTCTCGCTATGTTGCTCAGGCTGGTCTCAAACTCCTGAGCTCAAGCAATCATCCTGCCTCAGCCTCCCAAACTGCTGGGATTACAGGCATGAGCCACCGCACCCGGCCCCCATCTGTCAGCTTTAATAGCTGATAAAGTCAAAGGAGACGGGAATTTTTTGGATTTATTTGGAATAGTATGTTGCACTAAGTGTGTTCAAATAGGAAATGAAAACAAGTGAATTTGCAAGGTAAGAAAACTGGAAATTCTAGCTGTGAAATATCCAGAATTCTACACAATTCTGTATAATTTGATATTCTACATAATTTTAAAACCAGGCCAGAGCAAGAGACACTATCTACTTTAGCACAGTGGTTCGGACTTTAGTGTATACATGAACAAGCTAGGGAAAAAGTTATCACTGTTTTTACCTGATTTCTAGAACTCATGTTTCAGCAAGTCAAGGGTGGGTACAGGAAACTGCGATTTTAATACATTCACAAGGGCTTTCTGATGCTGACAGTCTGTAGTGCTGCATTTTTAGAAGCAGTACTTTGGCGTCATCTTTGACACCGAGTATATAGATAGTATATGGTAAATAAAAAGAGATTAAAATACATTGATTTCAGCACAGCATAATGACCAACTTCTGAACATTTGCCACAATTTACAAAGGATAGAGCAAAAAGATAGATAAGAGTTAGTAAACACAGAGTAGTCACTAAAACTTGTTTGGTTGTTAAATTCTGGAGTGCCATATATATGTACATATTATAGTATAAGCAGTGACTTACATTTCCCTTCTTCGTTTCTGCAGAGAACTTTTGTGTCATCTGTGTTTTGTATAACCTCTAGAGATTCACCAGGTTTCACCTGTAGATCTCTGGTTCCCCACTTTTTAGAAGTTATGGAAGTTGTAACTGTAGTTGAATATAGGACTCTAATTTCACCATCATACTAAAAAAAAAAAAAGAACAATATTTAAATTATTGGTTTATGTGTATTATTGAAACAACTTATTTATGGATGGATTTATTACAAAGGTATTTGCTAAAGAGATAATTCAGTGTTTTCGAAATATAATGTAGGAATATTAAAGAAAATGTTGAGTGACAAACATTATTCATAATCTCACCAACCTAATATAATAATTATTTTTAGTACATTCTTATTAAGGTTCAAAGGACAGCTAAATTTAGGTGATTATCACAGTTTGAATACTGTGCATATTATAGCTTGCTTAATCTTTTATAAAAATAAATTTAAATCTAAAATAAATTTTGTTCAAAATAAAAGTTATAATGGCTAACTGTAATATTGATAATTACACTTTAAAGTGTGCATTTTGGTACTTAAAAATCATTAGATTTTTCAATAGTGCTTTGTACTTTGTGTAATATTTAGGTATGACATACTTTAAATTTTTTCCTGAAGTCTTTTTCTTCTTTTTCCTGCTTTTTTAGCTTCTTAAGGTCCTTTTCTTCTGTCTTAGCTTTTCCAATATTAGTTCCTTGACTAGGACGGCAGAACACACATAAAACAACACTTTGTTTAGGAAATTAAAAAGAATAGTCCATAACAGAGACAATTCGTAACATTATATTTTTAACTTTTTGTTTCAGTTAATTCTTTTTGTTAGAAATCCAGTAAGAGTCATTGTAATAAATGATGACATTCCATAATGTAGGAGGGTTTCCTCAAGCAAATATAGATTATGAGAATTAAAATGGAAGTGAGAGATTAGATTCCTTCTTATACTGAACGATATAAAATCACTGAGTCATGGTTTAAACTTGGTTGCATGTCAGCAGTTTCATATGACTTAATCTATTCTTAAACCTCCCTAAATTATCAACCCTTTCTAGATAATTATGCAGCTTGGCCAATGTCATAAGAAACGCTTTTTAAAAAAGAAGGCTTCAAAAAAGAGTCAATTTTTATGGTTTATAACATTTATAAGTTATTTTGTTCACATCGACTTAAAATGCAGCCAGAGTTTTGGTTAATAAAAAAATCTTAGGTAAAAGTTAAGATTTTAGATATGATAAGAAGGAGCTTTTTTAAAAAGATGGCTATTACTGATCTTTATCTTCATCACTTTATCAATTGTGTGTGTGTGTGTGTTTGTGTGTGTGGGTGTGTGTGTGTGTGTGTGAAAGAGAGAGAGAGACAGAGAGGAGGAGAGGGAGAAAGTAAGAAAGATAAGCACATCCTAAGTGTTTAGATCAGTTAATGGACTTACTTTTTTTTAAAACTGCTAGGATCCAGGTATAGAAATCTACTATATTTTGTAGATATCAATTACTCTAATGTAAGTGAATAAGCCTAAAACAGTGATTTTCTAGCCTGTCCACACACAAGATCACCTGGGAATCTTTTAAAGCATACTACTGCCCTTGCCAAATTCCTGGACATTCTAATCTAAATTAATTTTAAAGTTTAATTTAGTCTGAGTGGGGTCCAGGTAGTGATGGACACACTTTAAGAGCTTCCCGCATGATATTAATTTGTAACCAAGGTTGAGAACCATTCACTAGGGTTAAATTATGGATGGTAGGGAAGAGCTATAGATATCTTTAGTGAGCATTTTAAAAATTAGAATATAATAATTTTTATTTAGATGATCTAAGATAATGTTTTGCTTGTAACCAATTTATTTTAAATGTTTAATTCTCAATTTTGGAATCTTAGCTTTCAGTTCATTCATTGTGGAGAAAATTAGCACAATATCTATCTCAGGTTCTGCGTCTGCCCTCAGTACTGCCTGCCCATGGTAGTCTGGGCATTTGTGGAATTACTGCCCCAGATTAACTCTCTGGGGCAATCAGAATATACATGAAAGTTAGAAATGCCCTAATGCTATCTTTAAAAAAATTATTGAAATTTATTTAAAAATAGAATACGACATTAGAGAACACAAACTTGCTTTAAACTCTGAAAATAAGCAAAATGGGGAAGAAATTGTCCATATCACATAAAGCTTAGTTAGCTGGGGTTTATTTTGTTTGAAGAATAAGGCCAGGGTGTGACTCTTGGTTCCTAGAGAGCGATTTTATGGAATGTGATGTACAGTAATGTAAAGCAAAAAAAAAAAAAAAAAAAACAAAACATGCATTAACAACTGTCAAGGATTGAAACACCACTGGTGAGAAATAGTAAAACCTGAACATATTACTGAAGATCCCATTTTTGTTTCATGGAGAATTAAAAAAAGGGCAACGACTCTCTTTTCATCTTTCTTATTTGTTTTGCCTGTGGAACTTGATCTTTATATATGAATGATGGCATATTTTCCCTTCAGAGTATTTGATCTTGATACTCTCTCTAGTTCAATAAAACTAGTTTAACAATTTTGGTAAAAAATAAATACTTAGCGTTTAATCATGCATTTTTACCAGTACAGCTCAGAAGACACAACTTACTGTATTCCATTTATGTTACTTTCATCCTTTAATCAAATAGAAGATCTTTTGAGTCATCTTTCTTTTCTCTTGAAAAAGCTACATAGGTGTTCTTGCTTTTATACTCAGTATGTATCAAATCATTTCATGTATTTATTGGATTATGAGAAAGCATCCTACCATGTTATTTTCTATTTCAAAAAAAATTCCAAAAGGCACTCCTTTTGTATTATTTGATGTGAACTGATTTTATACAATTTTAGCCTAAAATTAATTTTTTAAGATTTGAATGTAACCTACCTAAAAGTCCTTTTAAAAAATAAATCTTTTTTTCTTTTTTTCATGAAGGAAAGTATCTTGTAGAAGACAGAGGTGGCTTGAACAAGATGGGTGAGTGCTGAGATGTAAACTAAGAAGTATATTCAAGAAAAAAAAAGGTTTGGGGAAAACAGTACAAATAAAGAGAGGAGAAGAATCAGTGAGACTGGTTGTGACCAAGATCTTAAACATATTTCCCCAGTGAATGAATGCGTAAATAAACCAGACATCAGTGAGTCTCAGGCCCAAGGTTAATCAGGAAACAAGAAGCAGAACCAGGAGGATGGAAGAGAATGAGGGGAGGAAGGGGTGGAGGTGGGGGCAAAGGATTTGGGCTATCTACTCACAAACCTCGCAGGGAGGGTAGAGCCGAGATCAGAAGGAAACATAGCTTTAGAGAGGAGGCCAGAGCCAACAGGATCGCACACAGTAGACACACATCCCACTGGGTTTTTATTTCAGTTGAATTTTCTTGAGTATTCTCATTTTCATTACTTCATTGTAATGAAAGCATTTTAATTACCTCATCTCTGCTGATGAAACAGGGAAATCAGAGGTATCCACATCATCGTAAACTTCATCTCCCATGTCTAACAAAAGACAGAATATCAAAGGTTGAAGCACTGTTAGTTCAGATTTTGATATGAGCATTCAGTGATGTTTTTAATATAAAGATTGCTTCATGGACAATAAAAGAAGTTTTCCTAGTGTCTCGGTACATTTCTCCTAGAAGCATTGTCTGCTTCTGAAAGGGGAGAGGTTATTATTTGCCAGGATGCATGTGTTAAATTATTCTCAAAAAACCAGTCACCATAATGATAATCATCGTTATCTGGAAAAAAACTCATGGAACAGTGACTATGATTATCTGAAGATCTACAAGCGCAGTGAATGTCAGGAGTGGCGAATTGCTGATAAACAAATCAACATTACTGGCCACTGGCAGGATGAAGTGGAGACAGAAATTGAGATTCTTATGGGATTTAGGGTGTTGTGATAATATATATCATACTATTTAAATGTCCCTCTCCTTCCTTCCTCCTTTCCTTTGCCTCACTGATCTGTTTCCCATTACCTTTTACCTTACAATGATATTAGGAGTGGCACCACCTTTAAATGGAAAGATTATTTCTTTTAATTAAATACTTCTGTTACCAATAGGTATTGAGAAACAGTACTGGCAGAAAAGTTGTCACGATCTTAACTGGTTCAATGGCTTTTCCAATCATTAGAGCTTTTTCTCGCTTCTAGACTTCTTATTAATAAAGTCAGGAAGAATGCTTCCTCTCTGCACATATAAATGACTCTACAGCCAATAAAACTGAAGAGATTGAGTTGAAGAAATTGCAAATATTTTAAGGAGTTATTACCATAAAAAGTTTAAATACTCTCTGGTAGTGGCAAGGAATTGATTTCCTTTATAAAATCCCCCCTCCATATCCTCCACCCTCGTGTGTATTCAGGTTAACTAATTTCACAGGATGAAACTTGCTCAGCTGCGTGAAAAATAAATACTTTAAAAAATATCATCTAGAAGGGTCAAAGTTACTACTCCGTGCACATGCACTTAAAACATATTTAAGAACAACCAGCAATTCTAAGAAAACCTTATTTTTTACAGAATTGATTACTTTTGTTCCATTTTATACCCACTTTTTGAGGAGTTAGTTTTTTTGAATACGTTAAAAATATTATAGATTAGAATACAAGCTTATTATCAGGCACTGATCAGTTTGAGTTTGTCCCTTACATATTTTCAAATTGATAACTGAAAAGAAAGTTCTAATGTCAGATAAAGGGTCTATAGAAGAATAGATTACCTCTGTGTTGGTTTGCTCTTTTAATATACTTATAAGTTAAAATAAATAAACTTTTTGAAAGCCCCTGAATATTTTTAAGACAACATTTTATTTCGTTCAAAGTAAATTTTAAAAACATCTAAAGATATGTCTCAGCAGGGATGGAAAAATAGTAACTGATTGAAATTTTATAAAGAAACTGTTATATTTAACATTTTCCAAATACAATATAAACTATCCATTTAAATATTCAAAGAAATTAGATTTAGAAGAGGCTTACTGGCACGTAATCTGGCATGTTTTTAGATATCCTGATGCAGAAGTCTCATATATCAAGCTTGGACTGAATTGGGGCTGGGGACATAGGGAAAATTGGTGCTCATCCCTTCCCACTTATCCCTAACCCAGTAGTGGCTCCTGGAAGAATAGTTTAAAAACTATCAGTCTTTTTAATTTTTCTCATCTTGCTATTTTATCATTGAGCACCTGTGACCACCCAAGGTAAAGTTACTTGCTCAAGGTTACACAATTTATTATTTTCAGAGTCAGGACTTTAATGCAGATACTATATCCAGTGCTTTCCCACTACCACATTGCAAGAAATGAAGATATAGAACATACAATTAGTTTTTATTACTTACCCAATTGTTTAGGAGGAGCAGGGAAACTACAAAGAAAGTGAGAACACAATTATAATCAGACTAACATGAACACAGAAATTGATTCCGTTATATAGGAGAGTATAAAGAGGCAACAGCCTGGAGGCATATTGGGTTACTTCATCTGTTGACTATTATTTCTTTCTCATCCTCCATTTCTCCACTAAGTCCATTTCTGTTTATCAATTTGGAACTTAGCAAGACATTTTTTGAACCCCAAATGTTTGCCAAAATGTCCAGAGTCAAGATACTCAATTGGTTTATTTTGCCCACAGCCACTGGATCAAAATTTCCAGATTTGTTATATGAGGTTTGGGCATAGTATCAAGCCAGAGTAAACGAAAGGGACTCAGTATTTTGGAGTCATCGTGGCATACATATTCTGCCTCCAAACTGCTTATTTGAATTAAAGAGCGGAAATACAGACTCAAAATTAAGAGAGGTCATAGGAATATGACCATGTTTCCCAATATGTGCATATATTCCCCAAAACAGGAAAATGGTGAATAAGAGGAATATTTACTTAAACCAGAGAGTGAGAGCTTATTAATTAAAGTGATCTGAAATCAGGATTAAGTGGCATTTAGCTGCAACAGAAGACCCATGCATCTATTTTCTGAAATAAGACTTCTAAATACACTCCACACACACACACACACACACACCAACACACCACAGAAAGAATGGTGCAAGAACAGAAATGACTGGTTAGAATAGAGTGTGAGGGATCATTAATTCAGATGATCCCAAATCAGATTTGGATACTATGTAATTGAAGCAGAAAAAAAAAAAAACCCTCTCTTTTTGAAGTAAGGATTATATTTGAGTAATGCTGCTCAAGAGAAGAGGTTTCTTGTGTTTTCCTAGAATTTCAAGTGTACTCTTTATTGACTTGTTGCTTTGGTGTTTTACAAGCCAATTGGGAATGCTATATGGAATTAACATCTTATAAAGACTTGAGCTAAATGTGGTGAATTCATGAGGTAAATATAAAACAGAAAGATTTTCTTGTACCAGGGAATACGATTAAGATCTTTCAAGTTCATATGTATGGAATTTATACTAAAAGATTATTTTTGGAATGGAAAGAGAAAAGTTATGCCTTAGATTTTATTTGGACAAACTTAAGATATTTAGAATGCTTTTAGTATGGGGAAAATTATTAATATATCATTATAGTGTAACAGAGTTAAAAGTCTTTAATTATTGTATTTAGAGAAAAAATTCAAAATTATGTTCTTTATATCAAACTATTAAAAAGAATGTATATTTTGAAGAGTATTCAATATAAAATACTATGTAGTAAAATGTGGCATTGGAATTGTGAGTTTTCAGATGTAATGCTATATTTTAAAAGGTCCTAGTAAATGGGTGTGTTAGTGTTTGTGTATGACTGTGTGCATGAGCGTGAGAGGGTATGTGTGCAGTTATGTGTACATGTGTGTTTTTGTGCATTTTTATGAAGCAAGTAAAATATATCTTTGAACTGTATGATGATTTCTGAGTACTTGGTCTTCTTTTATGTAATGCAGGAGCTTAAAGGTGACACCATAAACGGGGCTAAGATGATTAACAGAAAATTGCATTAAGATGATTTAAGTCTATCAGAATTTGGTTATTGGTTATAGAATATTAGTAGCATTTTATTCAATACATATTAGTGTAGTTATTGTACACTGGATTTGGTTGGTTGACTCTTACGATGAACCTTCATTATTGTCTGAGTCAGAGACTTTAGGTTTCTCTCGTATACTTTTCTTTTTGTCATCTTTTCCCTTTAACATCTTCAAAATCCCCCAGGACCACGTATTATTCTTCTCTTGAACCTGTAGTGTGGAGCTTTGGGGCATGCAGGCATTGATCAGAATGTAATAATCAGCGGCAAGTGAAGACATTGTGTGGACATTCGGATTCTTTATAATTATACTACATTAATGATTCAGGCAGTAAACAACTCATTTTATTGGACAAAATAGTGTTATTAAGTTTATAGATCATGGTGATTGAATACTGCTCCTATGAACTTCATCATTTTTTTCTATCAAGTGAGAATTCTCCCACTTCTTAAAATGTGAAGCAAGTCCATAAGGATTAAGTTTTAAACAACTGGATGCAGTGGCTCACACCTGTGATCCTGGCACTTTGAGAAGCCAGAGTGGGAGGATTGCTTAAGCCCAGGAGTTTGAGACAAGCCTGGGCAACATAGTGAAACCTCATCTCTACTAAAAATAAAAAACATTAGCTGGGTGTAGTGGTGCACACCTGTGGTCCCAGCTGCTCAGAGGCTGAGAGAGGAGGATTGCTTGAGTCTGGGAGTTTGAGGCTGCAGTGAGCTACGATCCTACCACTGCATTCTAGCCTGGGCAACAGAGTGAGACCTGGTCTCAAAAAAAAAAAAAAAAAAAAAAAAAAAAAGCTTGAGTATCAATTTTGCTTTATTTATGATTAAAATGAAGTAATTAAGAAATCTTAGGCCAGGCACAGTGGCTCACGCCTGTAATCCCAGCACTTTTGGAGGCTAGAGCAGGCAGATCACCCGAGATCAGAAGTTCGAGACCACCCTGACCAACATGGAGAAAACCTGTCTCTACTAAAAATACTAAATAACCCAGGCGTGATGGCACATGCCTGTAATCCCAGCTACTTGGGAGGCTGAGGTGGGAAAATTGTTTGAACCCGGGAGGCGGAGGTTGTGGTGAGCTGAGAGCATGCCATTGCAGTCTAGCCTGGGCAACAAGAGCAAATCTCAGGTCTCAAAAAAAAAAAAAGAAATCTTAAACTTTTAAACATGCAATTTAAAATGGAAAAAAAATTATTTTCTTATTGACCTAAAATATTTTTATTTTTATAAATTATTATAATTATTATAACTGAACACATATTTATTATTAAGCTAAAGGATTAAATAAGTATTCAATACTGGTTCTGCCATAGGTAGCATAGGTCTCAATTTATTTGAGTTGCCTATATTATAATCATGTTATTACACAAGGGATAGCCATGCAACTGATAAACTCTTCAGGGATTGTGGTAAAAGTAAATTATTGATCAATAAATACGTTATTAGAAAAGACTTAAAAAATATCCACAACATCTGTCATTTATCTTTTTTTTCATTTCACTTGTTTTGCTGTAGTTATTGAGGTTCTTCCAAACAATCAAACATTTCGTTTGAAGTGTGGTGAAATTACACTTCCTGGTTTACAATTGCTGTTAATTAAACATTCAAATCATTTGGGGTAATGTAAGAAAGAACACTATTTTCCACTTTTTATTTTAACTGGAAATCAAAACTAAATTTCAATGTATATATAATAGTTTGCAAAAAGCAGTTCACTGGTTATTCTTACCCATCATCAGCATCTTCCTCTTCAATCCCATCATAAATGTCATCATCTGGTGGTGGAGGGAATATCCCTTCATTTGGATTGGAGGAAAATCTTCTGTTAACTTTATAATTTGGTCACGTAATGCACACTCAGATATTAACTATATATCTTCCTTACTTAACGGCAGAGAGCATTTCACTTTCATATAAACCATTTAAATAAAAAAACTTTGTTGATCATTTTATAAAGAATTCTTAGGGGTGAAATTACAATAACAAAATGAGGGCTAAGAGGCACTGTGGACTTGAGTTGAAAGGAATGGGGGTGCAAAAACAGGAGAAAAAGTAAACTTAAATAGGGGATGGAGTTAAATATTTATTGTGGAAAAAGAAGTGAGGAGGTGATACAAATCTAGCTAACTAGTTAATGGTGAGGAGACATTTAGGAAAAGATACTGATCAAGGCACAAGTGAAGAAAAGCAATGGGATGAAAGGTGAATTTGTAAATATTGATGGTAGTTGAAACAGAAAGAAATGAAAAATGACTTTTAAAACACATATTTTTGAAAGTTAAACTGTTTCTGGTTTCATTTGTTATTCTATGCTCTTCAGGAAACTTGCTATTTGACAGATATTTACTTAACAATTGTTTATTGAGTAGTTTTTATGTGCAGGAATATGTAAAATGACCTTGAAATTTGAATTTTAGTATGAGAATAGCACTGCAAGGTGTTAGATCAAATCCCTTACTTTGTTGCTGGGAAATATAGGGGCCATTGAGCTATAGTCAAGGTGACTAGATAGGTTATCATCTGAACAAAAACACTTCTGAAAGTGAAGGAGAATGCTGTTATTAATTGTGCTCTGATGACTGGCATAAATCAAGACTGTCCTGAACACATTGGAGTGAAGTCGCCATATGATCTGTAACAAACTTAAAAGAAAGGAGTGGCTTACTCAGAGTCACTCGGTGGCCAGCTCTAGAATCCAGTTTATTGACTCTCAAGCTAGTATTCTTTCCATCATACTAAGATCTCTCTCATTATTTGTAAACTAAAGCATTTTTTTCATTAATGTACACAAACATGATGAAGACTTATGAAGAAATTATTGATAAAAGTGCATGGTTTCCCATGCTCACGTATTAGAATAATTAATATTGTTAAAAGGACCATATTACCCAAAGCAATTACAAATTTAATGTAATCCCTATCAAAATACCAAAGTCATCTTTCACAGAATAGGAAAAACAATCCTTAAATTTGTATGAAATAAAAAAGAGCATTAATAGCCAAAGCAATCCTGAGCAAAAAGAATAAAGCTGGAAGTATCACACTCCCTGACTTCAAATTATATTACAAGGCTGTTGTAACCAAAACAGCATACCGTTGGTATAAAAACAGAAACAAAAACCAATGAAACAGAAAAGAGAGCCCAGAAATAAAGCCACATATTTATAGCCAACTGATTTTAGAAAAAGGCACCAAAAACATACACTGGGGAAAAAACACGCTTATCAGTAAGTGGTGCTGGGAAAACTGAATGTCCATATGTAAAAAGAATAAAACTAGACCCCATCTCTCACCATATACAAAAATCAACTCAAGATAGATTAAGGATTTAAACATAAGACCTAAAAGTATAAAACAACTGTAAGAAAACATAGAGAAAACACTCCAAGACATTGGTCTAGGTAGAGATTTCATGACTAACACCCCAAAAGCACAGGCAACAAAAACAAAAATAGACAAATGGGATTATATTAAACTAAAAGCTTCTGTATGGCAAAGCAAACAATCAACGGAGTGAAGAGATGGCTTGTTGAATGGGAGAAAATAATTTGCAAACTATTCATCTCAAAAGGGATGACTATTCAGAATATACAAAAACTCAATCAACTCGACAGCAAAATTCCCAAACAATCCCATATAAAGGTGGGCAAAGGATCTAAAAAGACATTTCTCATAAGAAGACATACAAATGGCCGACAGGTATATGAAAAAACGCTCAACATCACTAATCATCTTACCCCAGTTAGAATGGCTGTTATCAAAAAGAAAAATAATAACAGATGCTGGCAAGGATGTGGAAAAAAAGAAACTCATACTATCGGTGGGAATATATATTCGTACAGTCATTATGGAGATTTTTCAGAAAAACTGAAAATAGAACTATCATGCAATCCGGCAATCTCACTACTGGATATTTTTCTGAAGGAAAGGGAATCAGTATATCAAATGGATATCTGCACCCCCAAGGGTATTGCTGCACTATTCACAGTAGCAAAGATATAGAATCAACCTAATTATCATTGGATGAATGGATAAAGAAAATTTGGTCTATACACAATGAAATACCATTTGGTCACAAAAAAAAGAACGAAATCATGTCATTTGCAGCAACATGGATGAAACTGGAGGTCATATTAAGTGGAATAAGCCAGATATAGAAAGGCGAATACTGCATGGACTCACACATATGTGGGAGCTAAAATGTTTATTTCATGTAGGTAGAGAGTAGAGTGATTGTTACCAGAGGCTGAGAGGGATGTAAGAATGTGTTTGGGGGGACATGAAGAAAGATTGGTGAATGGGTACAAGCATACAGTTAGATAGAGGGAATAAGTTCTAATGCTTAATAGTAGAGTAGGGTGACTATAATTAACAATAATACATTGTACATTTCAATATAACCAGAAGTGAGAACTCGAAATGTTCTCAACACATAAAAATGTTAAATGCTCATGATGATGGATAGCCTAAATACACTGACTTGAACAATACACGTTCTATGCATGTAACAAAATAACACATGTGCTCCGTAAATACATGCCAATATATGTATCAATTGTAAAATATCATTTTAAGAAGCGTATGGCTTACCTCCACTTCCACTCTGACTGTGGCTAGAAAAAAAAACCAGAAATATTAAGTTAATCTATGAATTACTTAGCTATGAGGAAGAGAAGCACATATCTTGATCAGTTATTCAAAAGAGAAATAACATGCCAGTCGAAAGTTCTTAGAATGTTATATGTAAAGAGGAAAAAATGTTCCTTATCATCATAGATGGGTAATGACAAGGCAACAAAACAAAACAAACAAAAACAACAAGAATTAAGTTAATTACAGCACTATATATGATATAGAAAATGATGATATTTTTTGCTTTTGACATTTTTCTATGAGGTTGTTTTCAGATGATACATTATGACATCATTCCATAGATGGACCATTAAAACAAGCCCCAAGGGTATTATTATTCCATGAGTCACATAGAGCAATTATCGTTGCATTAAATTAAATTATCTTTCAATATCTTTTGACCACAGCATTTTACTCCTAGTCTAATAGCAGTCATTTTTCTTTAAAGGGAGAACTTTCAAAAACTTGAAATCTCATTCAGGGGGCTTTTATCTGGTATGACTGCTGAATCTGTAAATCCAGATTGCCTGTGTTTCTTACTTACTTTCACATCATTCTATATTTTCTCTATTTTAGCATTTATGTTATAATTGCCTGTTTTCTTGCCTATATCTCCCACTAAAATGTGATTTCTGTGAGATCAAAGGAAATGTAGACTGTGAGAACGGAAAAAATCCCAGAAATCATCTCTTCAATTCCCTCATTATACAGAAAAGAAACCAGGCTCTGAGAAATTAAGTGACTTGACCACGCCCACTTTTACACCTAGCTGTACTCACTCTACCCCCAGTTTTCTGCCAGCAACAGATATCAGTTTAATGTTAGCGTCTTAGAGGACAATTATATAGTACTCATATCTGATTTTCTAACGTTAATAGTGGGTGAAAGAAATTGATCTGATGCAGATCTCCTGTTAAATTTGAAATAAAAACATAAAGTTGCTGTCAGGAACTTTGTAGGAAAACATGCTATAAATGTCTTCCTATATAAATAAGGAACTGCTTTTTGAGGAAGTTGCAGTACACTGTCTGCTTGCTTATGTACCATTTTGACATTTATTTTTCCTGACTCTTCTCTCTGAGCATGATGCATGAAGGAGGCAGTTGGAATTATGTGAAGAGCTGCATTCTGCTTGGCTGCCACTCTTGGCAGATACTTTTCATCTTGGATTTTTATACCAATTTCCAAAGAACAGGGTTGTTGGAATAAGGAGCAAAGCTCCTGTTTTATTTCATGTCTAAAGCAATTATTCAACTTCCTAAAATGGCCTGTTTAGAAGGTAAAATATTTGATGAAGTGAAGAAGAGGTAGAGAGAGCAGGGTGTGACAGGAGAGGAGAGGGAGAGAGAGAGAGATACATGGAAGGAAGAAGGTTTACTATGAAATGGTAGAGGGGTATTTGCGTTTGCAATTCCCTTTTCTTCAATGTTTCATATTCACTGTAGATACTGCTTTAATGGAGAAGGAAAAGAGAAGGACAGCTGTCAGGGGCTGTGCTTTGAAGCCTCAAAACTGCTCCCGGAGTTCGAAGCACTCACAGCCATTGCTCTTCACTCTAGGGAATCAGGAAAGAGCCGGCAGAGTGCCTGGCCAGGAGTCATGAGCAGGAGGGAGAAGATGGTGCCTTCTCTTCTTCTTCTTGCCAGGGCAAGCTGCCGGCTACACTCAGCATCTTCCCTTTTTCTAAGAACAAAGCATGTTCTGTTATGAGATCTCTGCCCGCAGCAGCTGCAGTTTCAAAAATAAAACATGTATAGAAATGGCTTCTTCTTTAATTTTCTTAGTAAGGGTGCATAAGAGAGGGCTAGATGCTAGTAAATATTGTGGGGCTATACTTGTTTAAGATACTGAGCATTAAAACCCTACAACTCTTCCAACTTCCTGCTTTTACTAAACGGAAGATTCTTTTTTTGTTACATGTTTACTAAAGTAGAGCAGGTTTTTAGAGTCATGGTATGTATGGATTCAATAAAATGGAAAAAGGTGATAATGCTAGTTTTGGGAAATATTCACCCAATATGGTTAACAAAGTTTCATTTTAAGAACATCATTGTTTTTTCTGGATTTGTTATTTTTTGCTTGAGTATGCACATCAGTGTAAATATGCGTAAATAATGTAACTGGAATTCTTTCACCAAAAATTAAGGAAGTGTGTTTTTTGAAAAACAAAAGGCACACACAAAGTATATACATTGGTAATATACTTGACATAGTTATGAAAATTCTGAAGTTATAGAATATGATGATTTGGAACTTCATCTGGCCTCAAAACTGGCATTTACTGACTCACACTAGGTAGATGTTTGACTAAAGTCAGTTAATGATCTCCAAACTCTAGTGCATGCGTTGTATGTTTTGGTATATGTTGCATAATTTATGTTTAGAACATGGTAAGAATGCATAGCCGGCTATAATTCATTTTAGAAAGACAAAACTGCTAGAAAGCAGCATAACAAGCTTAACTGATACGATGATATAAAAGATCATAAGAGGAAAATTTAATTCTTCATGTGCTTTATAAGTGTATTACTAATTTGATGTTTAAAAATGGCTGACAATGAGGATTGTTTCCTTTGTAATTTGAGTTATGAAGAATGCAGACACAGTTTTACCCAGGTGAAGAGCTAGCACAGATTATGTTTTTTGGGATCACAATGGAGGTTTCCTAGTTTTACAAGGTAGTCATCAAAAAAATAAAAGTTCTGAACTGGACTAGAGATTTTCCTCCTTTCAGCTTGAGGGGATTATGGCTTTAAACTGAAAAGGGAGGTATTGGAGGAAAGAAGGAATGAAAGGAGAAAGGGAATGGAAAAGTACAAAAGAGACAAAAAGAATGACAAAAAATCAGAGCTGGAACAAAGAGAAGAAGAGGAGAGATGGAGAGAGAAAGGAAGCAGAAGACTGAGAAAGGAAAGAAGAGAAGGAGAGGTACAAGGACGGGATGGCCAATCTCCTCTCATTGGTCCTCCAGAAAAGATGTTATATTCTGTTCCTCTACAGCAAGAAGGTGTTCCCATAATTCTTGAAGTGAAGGTCATTTTAATCTAGTGGAATGGGCCGTGGAAAGTGGGACCCTTAATTGATACCTAGGGATCATAAAAAAACGGAGTTTTTACTTTTAAGGAGCAAACTGGGGTTGCCATAAAAATCATTTTTTGTCATGTTTTCAAAAAATAACAACAAATATATTTAGAATCAGAGATTTATGAGAAAAAATGGGCTAAATTTTATATTTTATGCTTCTTATTTTACCAAATCATATTTCTATTAGGCATATCCCTAAGATCAAGTCATAATGAACATTATAAAAGTGTTTTAGAATGACAACACATCTTACAAGATCTGGCAAACGGTCCACTATATTTCAAGTAGTATTTGATGCATATAATCAAAAGAAAGACTATGGAGTTTCAAATGACCTTTCACCCATGTTGGGGTTATTGTAAGTGATCATTTAGTTTAGTGATAGAGAGCAGTAGGAGTTATGGAGGGTAAAATTCTAGGATCTTAATATACAAAATTTCTGACAAGCAGACAGTTTGATCTGTTCTACAATAAGTACTTGCACATACCTGCTAATATCATCCTGCTCTGCAACATCATCATATACTTCTTGGTCATCTTCAATAGGTCTTGAAGGGGCACCAAGAGAGTCTTTTTTCAGTTTCAAAGAATCATAGTCAATCTCTACAGCAGTTGTTTTAATATAGCCATCTACCAAAAAGGGAAAGATTTATGTTCAGGCAACTGTAGTTTAACTATTTTAAAGTTGTGAATAAAATATCAATTGCATATTTGCTCTTTAAACTTTCCCCTGATTTATTTTCTTGTAGTTCTGATTTGTAGACCTCCCAACTAGACTCACATTTTACTGTACTCTGTCAAAGTCTAATCCTGTTGTAGTTTAATGTAATAAACCTTCTATTTTAAATATTCTAAAGTGATTCACATGAAGCATTTTTTCTTTTTAACATCAATGAAAAACCTAATGCTGTTTATTCCTCCTGGAATAATATAAAACTTTACGTTGTTTCCCACAATATAGATAACAGATGAGGCGAAGACGGAACCATACCTGCCATTTAACATTTTCCTCCCTTTGTCCACTCTGTAGATACTTCTAACTTGATGCCTATGACGAGTTCTGGAGGAATATGCACATTGAATATTGCCTCGCAAAGAAAATACTTTGAAGCCATGGAGAAATTTGCACTCACATGAACCCCTTGCTGTTCTGCCCAACCATTTTCCTTCTGGGTTGTCTGTGATGCGGATGATTTCAATTTGCTCTCCTTGCTTGAAGCTCAGTTCATTCTTTCCTCCTTTGACATCACAACAAGCTTTTGCAAGATGGATGACTTGAATAGGGCCTGTTAGCTGCAAAGAGAAAAAAATAATCACAAAAGATTTCCCTATAATTTAGAAAATCTTTAAGGAATGCAATTTTGAAAGATAGTAAGTCTACAACTTGCTAAGCTGCCTATAGCCAACATTTACAGGGTTTAACTAGAAATTGAGGGTGAATGTTTTTCTTATAGGAGGGGTTAGGGAAAAAATCACGGAGGCCAAGCAGGACCAGCTAAGACAGGTGAACATGTGCATGGGGTCAGGAGAGTGAGGCAGGGATCTGCTGACTCGGAATTCTGCAAGAGGCCTGCAAAGCAGCCCCCAGCAACTGAATAGCGCTTATGTACAACAATCCATGCTGTGTGCTATGTGTCTTTATGCAATATGCCAGGATTCCGTTTGGAAGATGGAGTTTTTTCCCCTTTGCATTGTTTGTAAAATTGGAGCAGACATTACCAGCTATAAACAAGATAAAATTTCAGAAATAAGCTTGTAAATCAAAAAATAGCAAGCAAATGTTACACGAGATTTTTCAAATTAGTATTCTGAACAGTATGGTGGCTTATTGATAGAAGGGTAGTGATCTTGGTTAGACTATGAATCCTAAACTCTTAATTTTCTAATCCTAAATTGGTGTCTTTTCAACAGAATTTCTTGAATCTTTTGATATGCAAATATGCATGACGACTTTTGAAGAAGCTTACCTTTAATTTATTGAATTTATGATGGCATTAATTATAAACATATATCATTATCATGTACCACTAAGAAAGAAAAGAATGTAAGTTAAATTATGATATGCCATGATGCTGATGAGGCTCAGTTCTCCTATTTATTTAATTTTTTTTTTTTTTACCTATTATCTATTATCATCTTGTGAAAGGAATATGGCTGGTGAAGTCCTAGTCTTGACAGACCTTTGAGTTCATATTTAATGGTATGATTTCCATATCCTATCTTTTCTTACTAAAAATATTATTTGAATGAATGAGATAATGTAAAGCTGATTTCTCCAAAAGAAACATGGAAAAACCTCACATAATTCCTTTAAATCTACAATCTCTTCATGGAAAGTATACTATATAGATTTTTTTTTTTTTTTTTTTTTTTTGAGACAGAGTCTCACTCTGTCGCCCAGGCTGGAGTGCCGAGGTCCGATCTCAGCTCACTTCAAGCTCCGCCTCCCGGGTTCACGCCATTCTCCTGCCTCAGCCTCCCGAGTAGCTGGGACTACAGGTGCCCGCCACCACGCCTGGCCAATTTTTTGTATTTTTAGTAGATACTGAGTTTCACCATGTTAGCCAGTATGGTCTCAATCTCCTGACCTCGTGATCCACCCGCCTCGGCCTCCCAAAGTGCTGGGATTACAGGCGTGAGCCACCGCGCCTGGCCTACGATATAGATTTTCATAAATTAATTGAAATTAATTTTTCACTTGAAAAATATAAAGATTGGTAGTCATGCATTCTGTGTAAGTAAAATGTTCTAATATTAATACTGTAATCATAATTTTACTTACATATAGCAAGCTTTTTCAAAATCAAATGAGAATCTTATGATACAGTGTGTGCTCTGCATTATTTTAGTTCCATAACAAACTTTCTGGAGTAGTATCATTTATCCTCACTTAAAAGATTAAGAATCAGCAGCTCAGAGAAGTTAAGTGAGAAGCCCAAGATCACATAACTTGTATGTGCAACTGGAATTTGAATCAGTTTTGTCTAACTGACTTGATGCTACACATTTTCCTTCCACCATGCATTGAACCTTTGCTTTAATACAATAAATATACTGGAAAGTTATATATAAATCATTTTTTAAAAAATTTGAACCACATATTAAACGCTCCAGAGGAATAAATATTTAAAGAAACCATACAGTGAATTCTTTTTGAAAGAATGATTTTGTAATTCAGATAATCACCCTAAATATGTCTGACATGCCAGACCCATGCCAGATGAGCCATGTCATCAAAGATGGTGTAGCCAGGAGAAAATAGCCCCTGGGTGTAGCGTTTACTGGTGGTAGCAATGGTAGAAGACACACAATTACCAGAGATCAGAGAATACAGAGGTCAGAATCCAGATAGACAAAGAGGGATGAGAAACAGCAGGTATCAGAAGTCAGCATGTACACAGACTTAAAATAAGGGCAATAATGTAACTCATGTCTAGATACTAGCAATTACAGTAGCTCATGGAAATCTTATTCTGAGACAGGTCTGGTTCACCCTGGAGGCACTTGTGTCCAATGCCCCACTGTAATACATACCACAGGGATATGTATGTGTGTGATGCTAATTCATAGTATAAGTAGGCTAATATGAAACGCATTATGGGGAGAGCCAAGATCGGTTTGAAAAAGTAAATATTCATTCACTCAATCAACATAAAATTTCCTGGGTGCCCACTAATTATGAACCAACATATTTATTTAAATTTTATTATATTAGTTCAGGGGTAAGATGGTGTATTGGACAAAAAAGTACTGTTATGAAGATAATTACTCTTTAGAAAACAATGAGTAAGTAATTCTTCAACTATGTAAGTTTTCAAGAATGGTACCCCTTTTGTGTGAAAGGTATAAAAAGATGTTATTCTTTCACTCATTAGCAAACAAGCCCTTACTTTAAATTTCTTCTTTATTTCTTGTTCTTTCTTTTCTTTCTCTTTCTGTTCCTTTTTCTCCAGCTCTAACCTCTTCTTTTCCTCCTTTTCCCTTTTCTTCTCTCTTTCTTTGGATGCTTCTCTGTGAATAAAAATTGTTAGGCTGTTTTCACATCTGCAGGTGTTGATGCGTCGGAACTCCCCACCTAGAAGTTTCTACTCACAACAGAAAAGGTGGTATCTGAAGTACGGATGAAGGTAAAAAGCCAAAGGTTGTCAAAATCCGGAATGTGTGAGATTATGTTTAAAACCAGTAGGAGGCACACAGCTGAGGATACCTTCCAAAGGCTCGGCTTTCCCTAACAACTTGTGCCAGCAAGTGGAAGCCACCGTTTATAAAGGCCCCATTCTTGCTGTATGTTCGCATAAATAGAATCCATCTCTTTTTCTCTCTTTCATATGCACACGTGCCTGTGCATTCACAGGTACACATACAAACCTTGGCTCTGAAACTTGAGTTAGAATTGGTTGAATAAACACTGGGTAGAGAAAATTAAGGTATCTGAGATCAACATATGATAAAGTAAGATAATATATTCATTTCTACTTTCACCCACTTTCCAAGAAATTTCTTTTCCAAGAAACTTCTTTTTTTAACATCTTTCCACTTTAGCAGCTGACACTTTGGCATCTGGGTGCCATGATAAATTATTTTTCATAGCACCCCTGTGGGTGGAGCTCTGTTCAGGTGAAGAAGGCGTAACATAAATTAACTTATCTGCCCAAGGATACACTAAGAGTAAGAAATCAGATTTCTGTCTCTGATTCTCTGACTGTGGTTTATCTCATAGGCACATCTCTGGCCTCTCATACAATAGCTTTTTAACAGAGTCCTTCATAGAATTCTTAGAGAACTAAATAATTTTGGGTCCTTTAAATTGAAATAAAACTTATTATATGCCAGTCATTTGAACAAATCAAGCTTCCCTCCTAGTGTTATTATATACCCACTCTCCCTCATACAAAACATTATATTCATCTTTGAAGAAAACTGTCATGGTAAAAAACGTAATTCATACATGTCTTCATATGTTTCTCCTTCACTCTCTTGTTCCTGTAAAGAAAAACGTTGATAATGATTAATTTTTATTATTTAAAAAGTTAACACACATATTACATTGCTTAGACTTAAAATAAAGGCAACAATGTAAATTTTTATAATTTGAACCACATATTAAATGGTCCAGAGGAATAAATACTTAAAGGAACCACAGTGTGAATTATTTTTGAAAGAATAATTCAAATACTAGGTAAAACAACTGCTGTATGTAAGTCTGGCTTGTTTAAAATATTTTTTCTCCTTAGAAATAGACTGGGAAAGCAAAAACAAGAAGATTTCCTTTTCTATCTTGCTAAATAAATCAGACGTGTAATCAGACTTAAGTTTATGTTCAGCACTACAGCATTATAATGAGTCAGTGTGATGACTGGTGTGTAACGTCTTAAGCATTTTAGATGAAATAAGATTAGAAATGGAAAAATATCATTACTCATAAGAATTTTCATTTGTTTGTTTTGTACCAATACGGAGTGAATCATAATACTTGGGAAATATTCTGATTATATCAATATAATATGAGAAGAGAAAAAAATCTGACCTCATCTAGATTTCCAGCACCTAAAAGATTAAAAAAAATAAAGTTTAATACATTTGCAATAAGCAAGCACTTTAATGTAAGATTATTGGATATAATATAATAATATTCAAAATAGTTCATAATCTAACAGAACTTATGCTTTATCAAAGATATAGAAATAGAAAATAAAATAGGTACTTTAGATCTTTACTATGGCTTTTATTTGATGCTGGTGACTTAATTATAAAATCATTTCACTGGCTTTCATAAAATAATGCAAAGGCCAAAAAATAATTAATACACTGTTTATTACCTTTATGAAAAGGGATGTCCATTTGGTTTTATGGGCTTGTATGAAAAAAGGTATAAAAAAATCACTGTTTCACACCTTTTTACTTATTAGTTCCCAAGGATTTGTTTTTATGTATCAAACAAATCAAGTTAATTAGATTAAAAAAATTTAATACTCAAGAGTTCAGTGTAATATCAAAACTAATTGCTGAATATTGAGACATAATCCAATATTAAGAGCAATAATATAATAATATTAATAATAAAAACAGTGTGGTGTTTGTATAAGAACAGGCAAATAGACCAATGGAATACAGCAGAAAATTCAGTGACATACACAAATGTACATAAACACACCCATAATATACACATACACACACATAGAGCTGATATAATATAAAGGTAGCACTATAAATTAATGAGAAAAGGGTGGATTGTTTAGAGGACAGTAAGGAGAAAACTGGCTCCATACATGAGGCAATTCTGGATTTCTACTAACTCCTCAAAGGGGACTGCAAGGAGATCAAAGACCTAAATATATTTATGTGATAAAGTCTACAGGAAAAAATTTTTATTTTCTAGGAAAAAGGACTTCTTAAATAGCATAAATTAGAAGGCAAAATTAATACATTTGATTATATCAAAATTTATTTACATTCAAGGAAGGACAGCATGGGCTAAGCTAATAGACAACTGATCGAATGGGAGAAGATATTTGCAATGTTTGAAGTTGACATGACATTAATGTCTGAAATATAAAGGAACTCCTACAAGTCAACTAGAAAAATATACCACTCCCAATACAAAAAATGGTCAAAAGGTAGAAACTGGCAGCTTACAGAAGAAGAAACCACAAAGGCTTATAAGCAAATAAAGTGCTCAAACTCAAGAGTAAGCAGAGATATAGAAATTAAAAGGAGATATAATTTGATTCACATAAGAAAAAAAAGGAAAGCTGAATAACAGGACCGACTGATGAGAGTGTAGATAGGTGCATCCCTTCTGGAGAGCATGCCTGTCATACTCGGTCAACCTAAGTATTCCATAGCTCTTAGCAACCACTGCACTTCGGGGTATACATCTTAAAGATAAGTCTCCGAGAGGTCCGCATGGGGATGAATACAAGAAGGTGCATTGCATTGTTGTTTGTGGTACCAGTGAGTTTGAGGCAAGTGAAATGTGGATGCATACCATGGAGTACTGTGCAGTTATTAACAGCAACAGACTAAACACACACATAGCGATATGAATGGGCCCCAAAACCACATTATGCTGATTGTACAAAAAGACGAGATAAACCTATAACATACTCTTTCTGTGAACTAAATACGTGCATACATGTCACAATATGTGAAGAATTTGTGCAAACACACATACACATTAAATATGTTAGAATATTTGTCTGTAGTAAGGAAGGAGGAGAAAGGAGGTGAGTCATGAGGATAAGAGGGAATAAGCAAATAAAACAAGAGAGGGGCCTTGCACAGACCAATGATGATAATGACCCATTAATAAGCCTATAAGAACGAATAGCTCAAACTTCTGTACCTGAGTTTACAAATAAATAAATAAAACATGTTTTTGTCCTTTACCATCAGAGTGCATGACACCATCTTGATTGTCTTCATTGACAGGGCTTCTGAAAACAAGAAAGAAGAAACAGTGAACATGGAACAAGTAGATGCTCACCTTACAATGAAAAAGGGAAAAGGATTATTTCATGAATTATGCTTTTTTCTTGAACATTTGCTCTGATTTAAAGCTTCAGACATCACTAGCATAGGCTTTAGCCTTATATTTATGCTGCTCCTGTGGCAGAAAATGGAGAATTGGGAAACTTGAGTATAGCACCATCTATTCATAGTAGACTTATACAATTAATCCATTGCTTCTGGAGGGTAATATGTTTTCCATTGAATTAGCAGTAAATCAACACTTCAATTCTGGGATTATGAGGGCATTTAATTGGTTCTATGATACACACACAAAAGAGAATTAGTTCTAGGGCTAGGCACCATGGCTCACGCCTGTAATCCCAGCACTTTGGGAAGCAAAGGCAGATGGATCACTTGAAGTCAGGAGTTCCAGACCAGCCTGGGCAACAGGGCAAAACGCCGTCTCTCCTAAAAACATTAGGTTGGTGCAAAAGTAATTATGGTTTTTGACATAAAACGAATGATAAAAGCCACAATTACTTTTGCACTGACCTGATACAAAAAATTAGCCTGGCATGGTAGTGCACGCCTGTAACCCCAGCTACTCAGGAGGCTGAAGTGGGAAAATTGCTTAAGCCTGGGAGGCGGAGGTTGCAGTGAGCTAAGATCGCACCACTGCACTCCAGCCTGTGCAACAGAGTAAGATTCTGTCTCAAAAAAAAAAAACAAAACAAAACTTACATAGTTCCAATCCCTGACTCCTTCCTTTTCTCCAGATGGTTTTGTCTTGGCTTCACTTTTATCACCCTGAACTCCAAGGTGCTTCATTCCAATAGCTTCACTCCAACTGCCCTTAATAGCATTACCAATACTTGGGCCTTACAAATCCCTAATTATGTATATGACCATTTATATTTTATATTCCTATTCTCAGTTAATTAACATAGCTGGAGAAAATTGCCGTCAATTTTGCTGACTCTGGACATTACAAACAATTGGTATTAAATCTCAGCTGTATCCCCCTCTTCTTTTCTACAATCTCATCCCTCTTTTTTGTGTAGTCAGCCTTCTCTTGAGTTATCCTTCTTCATACCTATTAAAAATGTTTACCACTTTCTTCAATGTGCGATTCCTCTCCACTCCCCTATTATCAGATGAACTTGTTTCTTATTTCACTGATAAAACAGCAGTCATTAGGTGTGAGCTCTCTCAAGAAAATACATTTTCTTAACCCACAAACTCATCTGCAGTTATACTCGTCCTTACCTTCTCTCTACTCTCTGCACCTGTGTTCTGAATTTCATCTGAATTCTCAGTAATTTTACTCCATTGATTACCCCCTTTCTTCCATGTGTTGCTTTATTACTTATATTCTGCTCACTTCACTCTTTGCCCTTAAATCTCTCATTCTTTGTTTTCTCCCTCAGCCCAAGTTACTGTCATCCATAAGAAACAAACACTTCACTTTACCTCTGTGAATTCTTCACATTACCACAAGATATTCTTCCTTTATCCATCCAAGCTAAGAAAAAATTGTCTTTATTCACTGACTCTACTTCCTCTCCTCCCACGCATTTCTTTCCTGACTGCAATCTTTCCCCTATTGCCACTTCTTCCCTGAGACTATTCTTAAAAATACTCGCTACCAAATCCACTGGATGCTCTCAAACTGCATCTTAGTTGACTGCTTTGTGGCCCTGGACAGTATTGGCCATTTTGCCCTCTTTGAGTCTCCTTTGTTTGTTTCCATGAGAAATAGCTCCTGGCTCACTTCTTGTCTCTCTCACAATTTTCTTTGTGGTTTTTCTTTTGACTTCTCTTAAATGATGATGTTCTGTTGTGTTCTGGTCTTGGTTCTCTTCTTCTTTTTTCACTTTGCAGTTTTTCCTAAATGGTTTTATGTACCGCCATAGCTCTATATATGATCTTAATGTTGGCAAATTCCATGTTGAAATCTCTAGCCCAGGCTTCTCTTCTGAGATTCCGATTCAAATATATACATCTCAGGTGTCCTACAGCCAGTTCTATATTATCATCTCAGAAACTGAGGTTTCCTCCTTTTAGCCCAGCCTAAACCTGCTCTCCCTCCTAGGTTTCTTTTCTTGGTGGATGGCACCACAATTCACATATCTATCAAGCAGCAACTCATCCTTTGTTTTTCACTCATCTTCAGTCCCATGTCAAATCAATCACCAAATTACACCAGTTCCCCGTACTAATTCACTTCCCTCTTCCATTTCTCCTCTCTCCCGCTAGACACAAAAATAGGATTATATTATCTCTGGAGTGGACTTTTGCAGTAGTCATCTGGTCAGTGTCCTGGTAATCAGAATTACTCCTTCTCTTCCCTATCCTGATAGTCCCTTCTCCAACTTTTGCCATCTTTCTAACACAAAAATATGATTATATCACTCTCATGTCCCATAGTCAAACTCCTTCAAGACTTAGGAAAGAATATTACTTGAACAAGAGATGCTGGTTGCAAAATGTGTGTTTCACCACATTTGAAGAATGTGGGCTGGAAGTGCCTTTTTATCACTAAAACCATAAAATGGGCGCAGTGGATACATTTGTAACTCGGGAAGAACTGTCATGGATATCTGTCTCAGTCTCTACCTGAGATGGTAAATATAGGTAGGGACTAACTGTTAATCTAATAAACTCACTTAAAAAATAGAAAATTAAAAATTTAACTTATATATGCTTAGCTTTTTATTTGGGTAAGTGTAAAGGCCCTGTTAATTAACTCATTAAATTTGTCATGACAAGACACTTGTTTTCTTTAGTGAGTCTTTTTCATCCTTGGAACATTCAGAATTAAATACAGACATGATGGAATAAGCCAAACTCATAGTAAAAACAATTTGTGGAGTAAGTTTTATAACCATTGGAATAATGTATGTACAGTCAATTTTTTAAGTATTTGTAATATTTAAAAGATTTGTTACATTAGAAAATATTCAGTTAGACTTGTCACATCAATTTAAAATTTGTGGTGTAGAGTTTCTAAATTTTAGTTGAAACATTAAGGAGTCTGGGTATTGAGTGTCAATGGCTGCTCACATCAAAAAAGGAGAGTCAAGTGAACATTATTAGTTCCCAATAAAAGAATACACCAAAAAATAAAAGAACTAAATTTGACCAAGCCACCTCTACCTCCCACTGTCAATGTATAGGACATACAGAGGAGAGAGGGACATACAGCTATATTATAGAGAGCAACCAGCAAAATCTAGATGATTGGGAACTATAGTATCCACAAACAACTTGATATCCTCAGTAAATAAATTGCAAATAATTAAAAAAAGACATGGAGAGTGAACTTATATCTTAAAAGAGAATAACAGGCTAGGCGCGGTGGCTCACGCCTGCAATCCCAGCACTTTGGGAGTCTGAGGTGGGTGGATCATCTGAGGTCAGGAGTTCGAGACCAGCCTGGTCAACATGGTGAAACCCTGTCTCTACTAAAAATACAAAAATTAGCCGAGTGTGTTGGCAGGCATCTGTAATCCCAGCTACCTGGGAGGCTGAGGCATGAGAATCTATTGAACCCGGGAGGTGGCGGTTGCAGTGAGCCAAGATTGTGCCACTGTACTCTAGACTGGATAACAGAGCGAAACTGTGTCTCCAAAAAAAAAAAAAAAAAAAAAAAAGAACAACAGAATACAAAACATATATGCCAACGTAGATGTATAGATGTATATAATTTGGATTCTTATTCAAACAACTTAAAACACATATGTGTTGTAAGAGATAATTGGAAATTTGAACACTGACTTGATATTTTATATTAATGCGCAGAATCTATTTTTTTTAGGAATACCTACTGAAATATTTATAGATGAAATTATATGATGTTTTGTATTAGTTTCAAAATAATATAAGAGGCAAGTGGGTGAGAGTATAGATAAGACAAGATTGGCCATGAGTTTGTAGTTGTCGAAGTTGGTGAAGGGAACATGGAGGCTCATTATACTATTCTTCCTGGCTTTTATATGCTTAACATTTTTTACAATAAGTATACTTCTTCAAAAGCGTAAGAAAAATCTAACTGCAAATGCTATTGGATATTTAAGGGAACTGGATATGGTTCAATTTAATAGATTTATGAGAGTCATTTAAATTCTTGGGAGGATTTTGCTTAGTGGGGTGATTAAATGTGTTCATTCAGATATTTGGAATGTTTAAAAATGAAATTAAATATGTTAATATATACATGCAATATGAAACATCGCAAGAAGTTTCATTAACCACATTTATAAACAGAACTATTGATTTGAAAGAATTTAGTTTGAGCCATATGAGTTGTCCAATCATTAATCAAAGATCCCCTGAAAATAATTCTAATTTAAATACAAATTACTAGATGTATAAATAAAATAAGTCACGTAATATAAATTTAAGTACTTAAAGGAAAATAGGCCTTTGCATGACTAACTTTGATGAATTGAATATTAACTAAAAAGATGAAAATACCTAAGACACTAAAATACACTAACATTGTACAGAGTAAAATCCATAGCTCTTTTTATGGCATACAAGGTTCTTATGATCAGTCTTGCCCTGTAAAGCTTTATTTCTCATATGTCCTTTTCTTACATTATCTTCTCACATATTAACAGTAAACTCACATGCTGTCTGAACTCTCTCTGGTTTCTTGTTCCTTCATGTTCAGCCCACGCTTCCCTTCCTTGGAATAATCTCCCTTCTCAGCATCCCCTGCTTGTGGTCCTCCCGTTCTTTTTTTTTTTTTTTTTTTAAGACAGAGTCTCACTCTGTTGCCCAGGCTGGAGTGCAGTGGTGCAAACGTGGCTCACTGCAACTTCTGCCTCCTGGGTTCAAGTGATTCTCCTGCCTCAGCCTCCTGGGTAGCTAGGATTCTACAGATGCCCGCCACCACGCCTGGGAATTTTTGTATTTTTAGTAGAGACAGGGTTTCACCATGTTGGCTAGGCTGGTCTCGAACTCCTAACCTGAGGTGATTCACCTGCCTCAGCCTCCCAAAGTGCTAGGATTACAGGCATGAGCCACCGCTCCTGGCCTCCATTCTTTAAGCCTCTCCTTAAACAGTCCTTCCTTTGTGAAGTTGTCCCTGATTTCCTTAAACCTAATCATTGCATTGCTTCTCTGCATCATCCATCCATCCATCCATTATAGTGATTATTCTGTATTCCTTTGTAATTATGGGGTAATTGCTTCAGGTCTCTCTTTTCACTATCAGGCCATAAACTCCTTAAGGAAAGGGACTGTCACTTTGCTAGTTAATTTATTATTATGATTATCCTTTTAGAGAGTTATTAGAATAATTCCTGTCATGATAGGCTTTTGATTTTTTTGATGAATTAACAATATTCCAGTAATAACAAGAGACTAACTTTTATTACTAAAGCAAATTATCATTGGTGAAAAGGATGTTAAATCAAAAAGACCACCAGATTTAAGCAATTTACTTCCTAAAACACCTGTATGAATAACGAATACTTCTAAAAGGAAGGGTATTTGCACAGCACATTCATACATGTGTGTCTGCACATTTATGCAAAGCATTTATCACTTGTAGACCATGTTTGCCTGCACACATTTGTTTTATTTATGGACCCAAAATTATAGCATATGAATCTTAGTGCCACTTTATATAGGCCGTAATTTGTAATATGTATATTATTAAAATATTCAATAAACATGAAATAGTGACTATAATAGCAATGATGGTGAAGAATAAAAGGAAAAGAGATGAGGAAAATAAATAGGTGCAGGTGCCATGAGTAAATCCAGATCAAACTGTCAGCAAATTCGCCAAGGGTTCCAAGCATTGAGAAAAGCCCCATAGAGAGAGCAAGAGAAAAACAATGGAACCAGTCACAGCCCAAGTCATAAGAAACTGAGCAGAGGGAGGGGGTGAAGAAGAAGAAGAAGAAAAGGAAGCTTACCAGTTATGATAATAGGTCTATTCAATAAGGCCTCTCACTATAGATCTTTCTTTTTATGCTATAGCATGTAGAATTAAATAGGAAAAGTAAAGTTAATGACTGTCATTTTTAGAAAGCTTATTAGTGCTTTATTTCCTGATGTATAAAGATGTAAAACTGTTGACCTCTATACTTCTCTTTTCTTTTTTATTTGGAGACAGGATCTCACTCTGTCCCCCAGGCTGGAGTGCAGTGGCGAGATCATGGCTTACTGCAGGCTGGACCTCTCAGGCTCGGGGATCCTCCCGCCTCAGCCTCCTGAGTAGCTGAGACGACAGGCACGTGCCACCATGCCCAGCTAAACTTTTGTACATATGTGTGTGTGTGTATTTAAATTTAAAATACAATATAACTTTGGCCTCAACTACTTTATTTTCAAAGTTATTCAGGATTTCTGATTCTCACCTGTCTCGAATCTTTTACGCTCTTAAGACATCCAGACTTGAATGATACGATTGCAAGTTACTTCTGGGAACAGCTTTTGGAGTAGGCAGAACAGGCTGCAGATGATAAGGTCCACCTTGTCTTCTTCTTCTTTTTTTTTTTTCTTTTTTTGAGACGGAGTCTTGCTCTGTCTCCCAGGCTCACTGCAAGCTCCGCCTCCCGGGTTCACGCCATTCTGCTGCCTCAGCCTCCTGAGTAGCTGGGACTGCAGGCGCCCGCCACCATGCCCGGCTAATTGTTTGTATTTTTAGTAGAGACGGGATTTCACTGTGTTAGTCAGGATGGTCTTGATCTCCTGACCTTGTGATCCGCCCTCCTCGGCCTCCCAAAGTGCTGGGATTACAGGCGTGAGCCACCGCGCCCGGCAAGTCCACCCTGTCTTCTAAAATTCCTTCCTTGATCCCAATTAGAGATTCCACTCTACACCCTAGAGAGAATTGTAAACCTTAGGGAAACCATTGCTCCCCGCTGCTCTAATGCTCAGCTCCTGCAATTCTCCCCTCTCTCCATCTTTATCATTATATATATATATTATATATATATATAATGTATATATTATATATTATATATAATGTATATATTATATATATAATGTATATATTATATATTATATATAATGTATATATTATATATATAATGTATATATTATATATTATATATAATGTATATATTATATATGTATAATATATAATATATAATGTATACATTATATATATTATATATTATATATAATGTATATATTATATATTATATATAATGTATATATTATATATTATATATAATGTATATATTATATATTATATATAATGTATATACATTATATATTATATATAATGTATATATTATATATAATATATAATGTATATACATTATATATTATATATAATGTATATATTATATATAATGTATATATTATATATAATGTATATATTATATATTATATATAATGTATACATTATATATAATGTATATATTATATATAATGTATACATTATATATAATATATAATGTATATATTATATATATTTATATATTATATATTTTATATATATTTATATATTATATATTTTATATATATTTTATATACATATATTATATATATTATATATATTTTATATATATTATATATATTTATATATATTTTATATATATTATATATATTTATATATATTTTATATATATATAATATATATTTATATATTTTATATATATTATATATATTATATATTATATATATTTTATATATATTATATATTATATATTATATATATTTTATATATATTATATATTATATATTATATATATTTTATATATATTATATATATTTTATATATATTATATATTATATATTATATATATTTTATATATATTATATAGATTTTATATATATTTTATATTATATATATTTTATATATATTTTATATATATTATATATATTTTTTATATATATTATATATTATATATATTTTATATATATTTTATATATATTATATATTATATATATTTTATATATATTTTATATATATTATATATATTTTTTATATATATTTTATATATTATATATATTTTATATATATATTTATATATATTTTATATGTATATATATTATATATATTTGTAGACGCAGGGTTTCACCACATTGCTCAAGCTGGTCTTGAATTCCTGGATTCATATGATTGGCTCACCTCAGCCTCCCAAAGTGCTGGGATTATCGGCATGAGCCACCATGCCCAGCTGGCCTTTATACTTTATTGGCTATTCATGCATTTAGCTTTTAATTATCAGCAGTTTTTTTTTTTTTTAAAGAAGGAGGAAGAAATCTACATGACACATTAAACTTTGCTCTATACCTGCCTTGCTGGGAGTAAAATCTTGCGGCCTTTCCTCTGGATCATGTCTTCCTATATTTAACCCATGAAGAATTTGAAAACTGACTTGTTTAAGCCAAAGCTATCCAACTGGTGTGAGAGAAGACTATCTGGCAGCAGGCTACTGATATGGCAAGTCTCAAGTTTCAGAACATTTTAAGCATCTCTAATTAATAAAAAGGTTATAATGGCAAATTCTTACTTTTCCTCCAATTTTACAGACAAAAAATAAAACACACACATAAACAGAAACCAAAAAACCCTTTAAACTAACTACGAATGACTTCAGGGTAAGAACTGTTGAACCTTCCCTTTTCTAACCTTAGTCACTTCCCACTATTTATTATTTTTTATTACTTCACTTTTCCTGTCTCATTACTATTAATAACCATGTAATTTGTTTGATATGCCAAAACACTCAACCATTGATTCTTTTTTAATATGAAAAATTATGATGTTGAAATTATAATTTAAAAAGGTACCAAGAAATGTATTACACTAAAAAGTGTTGATTTGAACATTAAAAATGATAAACATGCTCTTTTGACCCATTTCATTTTCTCTTCAAATGCCTGAGTAAAAATAGCAGAAAATGTAACAAACTGATTTCTGACCACTAGGTGGGGAAACAATACAGTTTAAAATACAATATAACTTTGGCCTCAACTACTTCATTTTCAGTTATTTAGGATTTCTGATTCTCACCTGTCTGGAATCTTTTACACTCTTAAGACATCTTGACCTGAATGATATGATGCAAGTTACTTCTGGTAACATCTTTAGGAGTAGGCAGAAAAGGCTGCAGATGATAAAGTCCACCCTGTCTTCTAAAATCCCTTCCTCGATCCCAATTAGAGATTCCACTCCACACCGTAGGGAGAACTGTAAACCTTAGGGAAGCCATTGCTCCCCGCTGCTCTAATGCTCGGCTCCTGCAATTCTCCCGTCTCCACCCTTATCATTTTTCCCTCTTGACTGGATCTTTCCATCTGCCTATAAACGTGCAGTTATTTCCATCTTTAAAAAGGCTCTTGATCTCATTTCTCCCATCAGTTACTGTCCCATTTCTTTGGTTTCCCTTTCTTTGTAAAGGAGTTGTTTCTATTTGCTCTGTCCAATTCCTCTCCTTTCATACTCTTTTAAAGCCATTTCAATCAGCCTTGTATCCCCACCACTCCTGACAACTTCCCCTGCACTGACCTCCACAGTCCTCACTTTTTGGCCTCCACTAGCACCTGACACAGTTTCTCACTGATTCCTCCTTGGATGCTTCCTTTCCTGGGCTTCCAAGACCCCTGCATTATTGATTGTTCCTTTTATTCTCCTTTGCCCCTTCTCCTCCCAGGCCTCAGAGAGTTACAGTGCCCCAGAGCTCAGTTCTTTTCTTCTCTCTTTACACTCCCTTCTTTGGTCGTCTTAACCAGTCCTATGACTTTCAGTGTGGAATCTGTTCCTATTTCTCTCCTATTTTAAACCCAGAACTCTCTCCGAAACTCTACATTTCTTACCCAATGGGATGCTTAAAAGGTACCTCAAACTTAACATAGCCATGACCTCCAGATCTTCCTCACCTTTGTTAAACAAAACTTGTTCACCTTTGTTAAACAAAATCTAGGAGGCCATTTTTTTTGGACTAAATTCCTGCACTGGGCCCCAGAAGACCAGATTAAAAATCAAAATGGAGTCACCCATGCTCACCAAACTGAAACTGAGTTATCTGGCCTTTTGGGAAATCAGGAGACAGAGAGAACGGCCTAGTTGCCTGAAGAGGCAAATTTTCACTTTCTGTCATAATAATGCTCTGTTTTAATGTTTACAAGAAAGACTGACCTGAAGTAACCTGATGTTAACCAACCCATTACCTTTCTATTGTTCTATCTCCCCGTACCTGCCTTACAAGGAAAGTAACTTTAAAGTGATCAATCCACTTTCTGTTTTTTGTTTCTGCTTTCTTCAGTTCTTTTTGTTTATAAAGCCAACCTCCTCTGCTTGGGAACACTTACTTTATTTTATGGAACAAAGTGTTGCCCAATTTTAGACATGCAAATAAAAACTCTTGAGATCTTTAGTTTTGCTGTGATTTTAACATCTTCATCCTTTGACATCTTCGGCCTCCTCATGGTGGTGCTTGGGCTGATGGAAGCATGATCCTTATAGATGCTTGGGCCAAAAACACTGGAACCACCCATTCTAGATTCCCATTTTCCTTCATACACTAAATCCAAATTCTTTTGTCTCTCTCTTCAAAATACACCCAACATATGGACACTTCTCACCACCTCCACTGTTCTCATCATGGTCAGTGTTACTGCATACCTTGCCTGCATTTCTGTCATATCTGACTAACAGGTTTCCCTGCTTTGACAATTGTCTACCTACTGTCTCTTCTCAGCATAGCCATTAAGATGGTTTTTATAAAGCACAAGTCAGAAGACGTCACTGCTGTGCCGTAGCTCTTTGAGTGGTTCCCATTTCACTTAAGCACTGCAATCTCTATCATGGCTTACAAGGCCCTACATAAGCTGACTCTCCCTACCGTTCTTTCCCTTGCTCTCTCTACCTGCTCTCTGTGCCTAGAACAGTCTTCCTTCATGTCTAACTCCCTTACTTCCTTTGAATCTTTGCTCAAGTATCATTTTCTATTAGGTTGGTGCAAAAGTATAAATATATACTTCTCTCAAGCAGCAACATGCTGTCCCCAACGCCACCCTCACACTCCACCTCCACCACTTACCTCTGCTCCGTTTTCCCTTTAGGAAATACGTTAGGAAGTATCAAGTGCTAATACCATATTTTTTACCTGTTTATTATTTATTTATTTTTGAGGCAGGGTCTTGCCCTGTTACCCAGGCTGGAGTGCAGTGGCACAATTACGGCTCACTGCAGCCTCGACTTCCTGGGCTGAAGCAATTCTCCTGCCTCAGCCTCCTGAGTGTCTGGGTCTACAGGCATGCAGCATCATGCCCAGCTAATTTTCAAATGCTTAGTAGAGACAGGGTCTCGCTATGTTGCCCAGGCTTGTCTCAAACTCCTGAGCTCAAGCGATCCTCCCATCTCTGTCTTTCAAAGTGTTGGGATTACAGGTGTGAGCCACCATGCCCAGCCCTGTTTATTATTTTCATTTCTTTAGTCTCTTGGTCCCTGCTTTGCAGGAGTCTTTGTTTGTTTACTAGTATTTCCTGAACTCCTATTACAAAAGCACAATGCAGTGGCTCAAAAAATACTTGTTGCATGACTGTAAAGGAAATCTATTAGATCTTGACTTGAGAGTGGTCTTTGATCAGAAAAGGGAGGAATGTTCACAGGTTGGCAGAGGGAATGTTTGGGAAACACTCATGTATGTGTTTTGAGGACTGATGCTGTGAGAAGCACAGAAACACCTATATCTTTCACAATTCTTCTTACAGACTACCCCATACATTGCCCCTTCATGTGAAATATAAGCTTTTGAGCCTGAACATCAAGGCCCATTTTGGTTTCATTTCCTCTGTGTATTTCTAGCTTCCCCTTCTTGGGGAAAATTTTCTAACCCAGAGATTTCTTCATTGTGGAATTTACCTGAGCTTTCTGATGGGAGCTTGAAAGTCTTTCACTATACACATTTTCCCTTTTGAAAAAACAAAGTAGCTGGATATCATGGAGGATTAGAGGCTTTAAGTTGACATCCATAAATTCAAATGCCTTGAAGGGTGTGCAGCCCGTTAATATAAATGCACAACGCAGGTCATATATAAGATAATAGCCAGGAAGCTGCTCTAGCACCTTCTACTTACTATCCTTAAACCCCTAAGAAAGCATATTAAAGTTAAAAAATGGTGGTGTTTCTCCATGACAAATACGTTTTCTATCCTTTCCCTAAACTGTAGTCATCAAGCATTTCAGGGAATCTGTCAATCTAATATTGTTATTAACAGTTTCCATTACATGGATTATGGATATTAAGTATTTTGTTGTAAGGAACATCAATCTGGTAGGGGAATTTAAGTGAAGGAAAATCAAATTATACTAAATATGTTGAGATATTACTTATTTGTGATAAAGGAGAATCATGTTAAGCAATTTTCTACAAGAAGAAAGGGAATATGTAGTCCCTTTTGTCTTAAGGATTTATGCTTGCCATTGTCTGAACATTCTTCTTAAAATGACATTCCATTTTTATTCCAACCCGCCACTTGCTTTTTCCTTTACCAACTACTCTATTAAATCCTGGATAAAGAGCCCATGCATAGAAACCCCTACAGTGCTGACATTTCTGAAAAGTATCATCTAAGAAAATTCAAGCAAGAGCAGGCTTGAATAAAAGTTTCCTAGATTTTAACGCCCAGCCAAAAATTCTGATGGATGAGAGAAAATCTGTATTACTGTTTAATTAAAGGAGGCTATTTAGCTTAGTATTTTAAAGCACATTTACTTTGGATCCAGACTACATTGGTTGAAATTTTTATTCTACACTATTTTGTGATCTTGGAGAAGTTACTTGGCTTCTTTGCAGAGCTAAAGTTCCATTTCCTCATCTGTGAAATAATGATGATACTATCTAATCAATAAGGTTATAGAGATGATATATGTAAAATTCCTAGCACAACATAAGCAGTCAGTAAAAATATGGTGATGGAGTGGTGGTGATCATGATAGTGGAGGAGTTGGTGGTTCTCAAGAAAGCTTCAGAACTTTTTAAAAAACAGTGGAAATTTTCTTCAAATAAATGCTTAAGGGGAAACCCAACATAAAACAGATAAATAAGAATGGCTCAGAACTGAGCAATTCTAGGGGTATTTGCCCTGCCAGCTTGGCCAGCTCTTCTCCCTGGCAGCTGCCCACTTTTGTAGACCCAGAAGTTTCCCATGGAACTCTCAGCATTTGACCAAGCATAGTTTGAAAATCTACGGCAAGAGACTAGGAAAGAAATCGCAAGATTATCTTGTGCTTACTTTAGGTCAAACGGAGGTTTAATGTTTCTGGGAGGTAGGCTTGGGACTGGTGGTTGTGATGGGTGAGATGCTGGCAATGGTGGTTGGCTGGCCGGATGGGATGGTGGAGGTGGTGGCGGGGAAGTTGTTGAGTAAGACGTCTGGCCTTTGCTAGTACCTAAGAAGCAAAGCAAACAATACCATGAATTAAGACAAATCTTCAAAAAGAAGATTATTAATTGCAACCATAGTTGGCTACAGATAAAATAATTTGGCAAAAATTAACAACTGGCTATATGGAATTTTCAATAAAGAGTATGTTTATTTTATTATTATTACTACGTTGTGTGCTATATATCTTTTATGAGACAGGGTCTCGCTCTGCTACCCAGGCTAGGATGCAGTGGCTCCATCATGGTTCACTATAAGCTCAGACTCCTGGGCTTTCGGGATCTTCCTGCCTCAGCCTCCTGAGTAGCTGGGACTACATGCGTGCACCACAATGCCCATCTAAATTTTTTAGAAAATGTTATGCTTTTTGTAGAGATGAGGTCTTGATATGTTGCCCAGGCTAGTTTTGAACTCCTGGGCGCAAGCAATCCTCCTGCCGTGACCTCCCCAAATGTTGGGATTACAGGTGTGAACCACTATGCCTGGCCTTATTCATCCTTTACATCAATAAGATATATTACATATATGTATATACACATAACACACATACACACAGAGTTTTTCCTGGTTGTTAAACATTTGTCAGCATACCGTTGCTGGTACCTAACAAATTCCTAGGTTCTATCTGCTAAATAGTGACTAGAATCAGTTGTTTCTATATCTTTCCTCTCTGTTTTGATCCTCTTCCTCTCACTCATTCCTGCATTGACTTTCTGGTTTCATATATTGGGCTTTGGAATTATGCAGGTTGCCTTGTTTTCCTAAATATGGAATTCTAATTTCTTTCTCGTTTTGGGGTGATTTTCTGAGAGGAAAAGAGGATAATATCTTGACAGACATTTTGTTTTAATTTTACCTGCCGTTGAGCACAAATGAGGTCATTTTTTCATGTTTATAACCATTTTCCTTTTTTTTTTTTTTTTCCTTTTGAGAGGGAGGCTAGCTCTGTCGCCCAGGCTGGAGTGCAGCGGTGCAATCTTGGCTCACTGCAACCTCTGCCTCCCAGGTTCAAGCGATTCTCTTGCTTCAGCCTCCTGAGTAGCTGGGATTATAGGTGCCTGCCACCATGCCCAGATAATTTTTGTATTTTTATTGGAGATGGGATTTCTCTTTGTATTTTTAGTAGAGACGGGATTTCACCATGCCCGCTGCTGTGCCCAGCTAATTTTTGTATTTTTAGTAGAGACAGGGTTTCACTGTGTTGACCAGGCTGGTCTTGAACTCTTGACCTTGTAATCCACCTGTCTTGTCCTCCCAAAGTGCTGGAATTACAAGCGTGAGCCACCGTGCCTGGCCTCCTTTTAATTGTATTATTTATTCAAATACTTTGCCTATTTCAAAATTAGTATTTTCCTTTTCTTGGTTTCTAAAATATTTTTATTAAGGACATTAATATTTTTGTTTCTTAACTGGACCAACTGAATGTAATTAGGCTGCTTTGGATCCTGCTTTTGCCTGTCCATACATTAAAAATATAACACAAGAAGTAAAACCTCTCTTTACAAACTTCAAAAAAAATACAGCACTTCACTGTAAATTTTCTTACAAGTGTAATGCCAAGGTTTTATACAGCATATGACACAAACACATTCCTAATTTCTTCTAGATACTTCTCCCTCTTGCCAAAGCTCTTCACTTAGGGTAATTGCTGACCATATTGACCCCTCTGTTCATTCTCTGACCTCACCCTAGTCTTTCCCTTCTTCCTAGAGTCTTAAAAACTGCTCAGGCCCTGCACTGCAGACTCGAGACCCTCTAGGCCAGGTACAGTTCCTACAAGAATAGTTCTTCTTTCGCAACTATTTTTGGGGGATGGAGGTAGACAGAATTAGTTCCCCTATAAATCTCATAAATAAAAAATTCCCACTCAAGATATTTATGTTAGAAATGTTGAATCCGGTTTGTTTTTGTCCTAACTAAAATAAAAATTTTTGGATATATCAGACTTTTCCTCTAATCTATTCAATCAATCCTTTCGTGTATAATTTCTGTCACTACATTATCTTTAGGAAGGCCTTCCCTAATTTGAGAACAGATAATTATAAACAGTATATTTTCTCCTACTTCGCTGTGGCTTAGTTTTTTTTTTTTTTTTTTTTTTTTTTTACATTTAACACTTTAAAACTATTAGTAATTTATTTTGGAGTTTGGTGTGAGATAGAGATTTAATTTTATGGTGGTTGTTGTTGTTGCTCCTAAATCATTTAACAAATGTTCTGCACCATTTGTCTGATAAGCTATTACTTATCAATTTGACATGCCTCTTTTATCATAGAATAAACATTAAAAATTCTAGTGAATGTGACAGATGAAAATGGCATCCAGTTATTTTAATTCATAAATAATATGGTTCAGTAGATTCATAAATGATTTAAAAGCTGTACCCAAAGAGAATACGCCTCTGTGAGTAGATATTAGTAAACCATCCAAATACAGAGAAAAATATTTATTAGCTATCTGTGACTTATCCTTTCATGGAAAAGATTTTGACAAGCCGGAGGCATTACCCTGGGAGAGTGACTTAAGGCCAACAAGTGAGAAGTTATAGAAATGGTTTAGGGAATGGTGAGTCCTTTGAATTGGAAACACAGAAAACTGACTTTCCCAAACCCAGCCTTTCTGCCTTTACACAGGCTTATGAGACTCTGATGGGCCCTCTGTGGTTCTGTTTACTCAACATCTACTCTCCTTTCTGCAGTTATAATAACTTGAGCAACCCAGGAAGGGGTGTGCTTGCTCTTCTACCGGACTTGGAACTAGAAGAGAGTCCTCCTTGAGTTGCCGGCAGTGGTCTTGCCACTGCCAGAGTAGGGCTCGCCTGAGAGTGCAGCAAAACCAGAGGGAAGCGGGGTAAGAGATGGAAAGGGACTGGTTAAATTTTAAAGAAAAATTAGCTTTGGAAAATTATCAAAGATAATTTGAAAGACGTAATGAGGCACTAAACTAATTGAACATACTCTTCCTCATCAAGCTTGGGAGAACATATGCTAAAGTCTTCCTATATTACACTAATATGTGGCAGTGAAACACTTTGCTTTGCAAAACGTGTGGTCACTTTCAAATACTGCTAGGAATATATTTGCATGTATACAAAATAATTCTAAGGAAAAGCATCTTGGTTTTTCTGGAGGAAAAAACGAGTTAGACTTACTTTAATGTCTAACGATTGACATTAGAGTCTAATGATTGAATCTAAAATCTCGATCTGGACTTTATAAAGTGTACTAAAATATAATTAGAAATATTAACATCCTCAAAAGCAGAAACATGTTTTTATTCTGATGGAAAGAAAGGGGATGAATATTGAACTATAGTAAAACGAGTAAAGAAATAGAAACAATAAAGATAAAAATATCTGGGAATAATGATATTAAATAATATTAATTAATCATGCAATTTTTGACAGGCACCATACTAGGCATTCTACATATATAATCTTATTTATTTTGTATAACAGCCCTATGGGGGTATATGTTATTTTCTAGTTTCCATCTGATAGTTAAGAAAACTACCCAAGTTCAGAGAATCAGTAAGCAGTAGCGGTGGGGTTCAAACTTGGCCAGAATTTGAACTCTAGTCTTTTTTTAATGATTTCTATGCACTTTCTGCTGTGCTCTACTGCTTCTCAAGGTAATTAAATGAAAATTATTAGTAAGCTAAAATAGACACATTAGCAAATTGTCCTACAATCTGCGTGTAAGTTCAGCTTTTTCAATTTGTATTTTTCCTCTTAGTGTGATTTTATGAGTGTTTTCAGTTTAATGCAGGAAATACCTGGCTCTAGAGACTGTAAGGCTCACATATCGGGGTGTTCTGGATGCTAAATTCAGATGCCTGAAATTTGATTTTGGAAACCAGAAAGCAGGCATGTAAACATTCAAGCTAGTAGGAAGTAGGCTTTTAAAGATGAATGACTGATACTAGCTGGCTGGAAAAAAAAACTCTCAAGAACTGAAATCGGGGAATTTTGAAATAGCATAAAAGGACTTAGAAGGTACGAAATAAGGGGAAAGAGCAACAAGTTTAGACCTCAGTTGGTATTACAAATTAGGGATGTGCAATTTGAGAGCTAACACCTAAAACTGTGATCTACTTGTGGATCTCATCTCCCAAAGCTCAGGGGGGATTGCCTGGATATCTGTGATTTGAAAGTACTGGAACTGAAAAGACCATGTGGAATGTTTTCCTCAAAGAAAGACAGGATTGTGCAGGGCTATGGATCCCTGCAGTAGTGGGCAGAGCTGGTCTTCTGGACAGTGCAGGATGGTTCAGCAGCAATGAGCTAATCAGATGAATTTGCAACCTACTACCCACTGTTGTCCTGAGACAGACTGAGGAACTGTGCTCTGAGCATTTTAACAGGAGATTAAGGCTTCAAGAAGGACATAATAGGCATCTTGCTAATAAGTCAAATGGGAGCGTGCATGGCTAATGACAAAAAATATTAAGGAAAATTGGCTATATTTATATTAGGGAACAGTTTATACCAGTTACAGAAAAATGGGGAGAATTGCGAATAATGGGGAGTGAAATTGCAGTATCTTCTAGAACACAAAAACAATTCTTAAAAATCTAGGAAGTTAATAACCTCTGACTTAAACTTTTCACCCTTTTTAATTTTGGAAGTTTGGAAGAGATCTTGCACAAGTCACGTTTCCCTGCTCAGGCATGCTGGAATGGGCGGAGCACTGGGTCCATTTTGTTTATCACAAGGATATGACCAGGAGAGACTTTCCATGAGTCGGTGGGTGCTCAGTAGTTATCTGGCCCTGCCTTGAAGAACGGCTCCAGGTTCACTGAAATGCAGGCTACCCAAAATGGTGAGATTTTGTCAGGATCTAAAACTCTATAAACAGAAAAGTGGATTTGAGGGCAATGGAAGAAGAAGCAGGGAGAGAAGATGTGGAAATGAACAGAGAGGACCCAGCAAGGGTGGTGGTATACTCATGGGAACTGGAAATTGTATTACTTCACAAACTTTGCATTTTATGTATTTCTGCTGGTCAAAAATGCCGGTTCTGGATACTTTTACAACATTCTGGTAATAAAGATCTATGAAGACTTAGGATATCTACCTTGTAGATTCTGATGTTTGTGACTTTTGACTAAGAAGGTACCTAAAGTCTTCATGTCCCAAGGGGTGTAAGGAACATGTGGAAATTTGATTCTCAATTTCCTTTTTAAATCTATGGATTCCTTAACAACACCAAAGACATTACACCATATTGCTGCTCCCAATTGCCACAAAACCCTGACCCTAGACTTGGCATTTCTAATTCTGACTTTCTTGGGGTATCTTAGACCAGGCATTAGAAAACTTTGATTTTATCTCCAGCTCTATCACCAAAGAGCTATTTGTCTTTGGCAAATCACTTAATCTCCATGTGATTTAGTTTCTCCATCTGTCAAATGGGAGTAATCGAGCCCTAACTACCTCAAAGGGTTTAAGGATGAAATGAGCTAATACATGTGAAAGCATCTTAAAAAGTCTGAAGCATTGCATAAACATAAAAGATGGTCACACAAGGCTGAGGGGTGCCACATATAAAATCATTTCTAAGTTACTTTAACTTAAGAAATTTGGAAATTATTTAATTTCATCATCTATTTGAGAATTCTTAAGCATTTGTCTCAGATTTTAGCCGTGGGCTGGCAACTCAGCATATAGACTTTTATTTCCTCTGGGCCAGTGTAGGTACAGAGCATTGCCCATTCCAACAAGAAGAAAAGCTCTAGCAACCACATGGTGCTGCCAGAGTCTATATTGGTGAACTCTGCACTAAGTAGTTTGTCAAACTATTTGGGTGGACACTTAATGGAATCTCTTATGGCTGCATGGCCACGTACAGTCATTCACACCTAAACTAAACACAGACTTTCTCAGGACTGAGTCTCACTGAGATCTTAACACATTTACCATAAAGGTTGTTTGTAATCCCCTTCATTCCCAGACCCTACCCTTGCCTTCCTCATGTACCACAGATGACCTTACCTCTTATTTTACTAAGAACATGGAGAATGCCCCATCTGACTCTCTCCACTTGCCCTGCATTCTAACTGAAAATCTCCTGATATCTTGCTCTCCCGTTTTTCCTTTGCTCCAGTTTCTTTGGAAAGATGGCATTCCTTCTTGCACATACTAACAATGGCATTTTAGTTCCCATCGGTGCCTACTTCCTTGTACAGCCCACTCCCTTTATTATTAACTCCTTCATTGCATCAAGCAAGAAACATTTACTAAGCACTTACCATGTGCTCTGAACTGTGTTTCATCTTTTCAATGCACTTTCCATCTTAAACATGGTCTGATATCTTCAACAACAGTATCCTTTTTTAACCTCTTCCCCCACCCTAGATACCAGCTGATTTTGTTCCTCTTGTTCACGGCCAAACTTCTCGGAAAAAAACCCTACGTTTGCTACTTCTATATCTTAAATGTGCTTGGATGGCCTCATGGAGAAGTAAAGAATGAAAGGCTTAGGTTTAAATTCAGATTCAACCACTTTTATATCAACCTTCCAGTTTTTATTACTCAGTATGAAGACTTGGTTAAGTTGCCTGACATCTCCAAGTCTTCATTTTCTCATCTGCGAAACGGTCACACACACACACTCTGCAGAAGCAACTGACACATGGTATGGTAGTTCTTAATAAATGGTCCTATTCTTCTTAGCTACTAATTGATCTGGCTGTCCCATTCATACACTACAGTCTACTCCCCTCAATTGCAAAGAAAACAATAAACAAACAGAAACCAGTTTTTCCTCAAATTAGTCATGTCTAATCCTAGATTTGTTGGAGAATCTTAGAATACTAAGAATGAAGAAGTTTAAATCCCTAAATCTACCCCAGTAGGCACCAAAACAACCAAATACTACTTTCAGATTCTTCACTCAAAAACACACCAGAAACAATTTTCAACATGAGAATCTGAAAGATTGGCAGAAAGAATGTTTGTGCTGAAGTTATTGAGGCCTGGGTTTGACTACTAATCTTTGACTACTAATCCCACCCAGTATTAGCTGTAAGACACTGGGTAATTTATTTTGCTTCTCTGGGTTTTAGATTCTCTGCCTATTAAAATGGGACTACTGACTCTTAACTTGCAGGGTTGCTATAAGAATTCAAAATATGACTGTCTGCCAAGCACACAGTAGGTATTCAGTGCTACTTATGAATTACTCTAGGAACTAACACAATGTGTTCTGTATGGGGTAGGCTCTTTAAAAATCAATAGGACATGTTTATTTCCATGTGTGCAGAGAGATTGGGATAATCATACTTCAGTAACTTTTATTAGAATTTTTCTAACCTGCCACCTGTGCTTGAAATGACATGCTAATTGCCACACATCTGACCATTCTGTTAAAAGCAAGATTTTAAAAAACTACCTGCCCTTTTGAAGTGTGGTGTGGCTGTCCTGTGATTCCCTGGTGTTAACACCTGGCTCAGAGAGCTCTCTGTTTGTACGCAGAGCACTGGTATGTGTTTTCTCACACCATTTTTATTTTATTTAAACTTACCATAAATTATTTTCTCATTTATTTATTCATTTTCTTCCTAGCTAAACAGTGAGCTTCTGAGGTGGGTCTCCACTGTCAATACCTGTGTGTGCCCTAGGACACTGCATGTATCACACATTTAATGTTTCACTGATTGATTTTCTTTTTCCTTTGTCCTTTTTCCCTTTAGAAAAGAAAACTAATTTTAAAAAGCAAACTGTAAAATAAATATCTGCACAATAAAACATTTAAGAAAATATGGGAGGGAAGGCTGAAAAGAAAAACCTCTCTTCTAGACCCCTGTTCTAGTCTAGCTACAAGCCTCAAAGACAACAGTTGTTATTAGTTTTTCAGGTATATTTAAAGAAATATATTCTGTGTATTTTTTTTACAGAAATGGAACCATAGTATATACATTATTCTGTACTCTGCTTTCTTAATTTTAAAAAGGTATTGTTGTATATTGTCACAAAAAGAGCAATCTGTTTTTTGGTTTTTTTTTAAAATGACAGTGGAGTTCTCTATTGCATGGATTTACCTTATTTTATGTGACCAGTCTCATTATTTCTGGTCACTTAGGTTATAAAAATAACTACTGAAGCATAAGTCATATAAATAAACTGCTTTAAAATATACAACTCCATGTTATTAATATATTTACAGTTGTGCAACCAGTACTGTAATCAAATTTTAGAATATACACATCACCTCAAAAATAAACCCCTGTACTTACTGGCAGTCACTCCCCATCCCTATCCCCAATCCTTGCTGCCGTAGGCAACCAATAGTCTATTTTTGGTTTCTTACAGATTGGCTTATTCCAGATATTTCATATCAACAGAATCATACAATATGTGGTCGTTTGTGACTAGTTTCTTTCACTTAGTTGTTTTTGCAGTTCAATTATATTGTAGCAGATATTAATACTACTGTCTTATGGCTGAATCATATTTCATCATATATCACATTTATTTATCCATTCATCAGTTGATGAACATTTACGTTGTTTCTACCTTCTGCCTGTTATACAGAATGCTGCTATGAGCGTTAATGTATGTCTTCGTGTGGACCTATGTTTTCATTTCTCCTGGGTAAACACCAAGAGTAGAATTGCTAGGTAACTCCATATTCAACCTTCTGAGGAACTCTAGATTGTTGCTTATTTTATGCTATTTTAGACAATTACAGTTATAAAATTTTTCTTGTATGTATGTCTTTGACCGCAAGTATAAATGTACCTGTAGGATAAATTCCTAGAAAGTGAAATCGGTAGGTCAAAAGAACTGAGCATTAAAATATTTTGGTAGGCTGGGTGCAGTGGCTCACACCTGTAATCCCAGCACTTTGGGAGGCCGAGGTGGGCGGATCACGAGGTCAAGAGATCCAGACCATCCTAGCCAACATGGTGAAACCCCAGCTCTACTAAAAATACAAAAATTAGCCAGGCGTGGTGGTGCATGTCTGTAGTCCCAGCTACTCAGGAGGCTGAGGCAGGAGTATCGCTTGAACCTGGGAGGCAGAGGTTGCAATGAGCCGAGATCGTGCCACTGCACTCCAGCCTCGGCAACAGAGTGAGATGCCATCTCAAAAAAAAAAAAAAGTTTTGGTAAGTAATGCCATTTAGTGATTTTTTTTTTAAACTAGTGGGAGAATACCTGTTTTACCATAACTTCACTGGCATGTATATTATCATACATTTTTGGTCTTAATAATCCTGAAAGGTAAAAAATAAATGCTATATCAATTGGATTTTCATATTTATAAGTGAGGCTGAGAATTCTTTCATATGTTTATAAGACATTTTATTTGTGTATGTCTTCTTTATAAAGAATATTAGAAGTACAGCATCGTATTTAATTAAGTAGCTGGAAAAATGAACATTCTCTTTTATGATTGGTATTTGATATAATACAGAGTTTCATATACAATACAAACATATTAGTAGATATTGTTATGTAGGTATAAGTATCATTAAAATTTTTGATCCTCAGCAGCCTTCAAGTCTAAGGACTTAAAACGTCTGGGTCATAGACTTAGAAAATCTAGTTTTACGGAGTTTTTCCTTGCCCTAATTCAAAGCCATCTGCTCTTATCTTCAAAGGATTTGTAAACCATTGTGGATGGGAAATTTTGAAAACCAATTTAGTTGAAAACAAAGCACTGTAACTATATTAGTATGAAATCTTTTGCTTTGAATGCAAACTGCCAAGAAAATGTTGGCCAGCTTAGAATAGTCCATCAAAGTGGAAAGAAAAGTAATACTGAAACATCAGTGTTTACATAGATAATCAAAGCTGAAATTAGAATGGAGGTGAAGAGGTAGCGATCAAAAGAAATCTAATGATCAATGAGAGGAAAATAAGTAAAGAAAGGCTTTGATCACTGTCATAAACTCTTCCATCTCAGACCTAACTTTAACATTCAATGTCTCTGAATAATTTTTTCAACTGTTAAAAATTCACCTCCCCAATAACTTTGTTGGTTATTCAATTATATGTAATCATGAAAGGTAAATTGTTTTTATAATTGAGTTTATTCATTTTCCAGTCATAAAATAACATGAAATTCAAATTAGGCGGTAATTTGACAGGAGATTGCTGACTTTTGGATCTTTTTTTTTGGAAGGTTAAGTATGACTTTAAAAGGAAAAAGTCAGCATATAAGAAAAGTTATTTGTCAGATGTTCATAGATTACAGGGTGCCTCTTCCCTCCTCTAAGACACAACATATTTGGGTATAAGGCAATATCTGAATCTCTATTCTTCAAATATGAAAAGTTATTTTAAAAGTCTACTAATAACTTCTATAGGAGCAAAGAAAGCACTAGAAATCAAGTTTTAGAAACATCCTCAGATTAACTGTTTTAATTTTTGAAGGAATAGTGAATGTTTTGGCTAAATCAACAGTAGAAATCCTTTGAGAACACTTTTAGGATAAAATCAATATAAGCCAGTAATATAACATCTATAGGCAGAGAAGGAATAAGCCTTGATGTGCAGAGGCAATAGTACATCCTCAGGGAGAGAGAGGGGCAAACAGAGGAGAAATACAGCATGTGCTCCAAATTTAGCTGTCTGTGGGCGCCAGGCGGGAACATGCCTGTGTGCACTGAGCTGGGAGCACGTGACCATGGTGAACAGGAAACTAACGCCCTGTCTCAGTGGGTGGCCACCGTGGGGCTCCAGCCCACTGTAAATACGTGAAGAAAAAAATTAGATTTTTCTATAAAATCCTCTACTTTTTGAATGTTGGCAACTATTAAAACAAAACAAATCAATCAAACAAACAAAAAACTCTGCACACCCAACACAGCACATTTTTGGGCTATATTCTTTTTGTTTGTTTGTTTTGAGACAGAGTTTTGCTCTGTCGCCCAGGTTGGAGTGCAGTGATGTGATCTCAACTGACTGTAACATCCACTTCCCAGGTTCAAGCGATTCTCCTGCCTCAGCCTCCTGAGTAGCTGGGATTATAGGTGCCCACGACCACACCTGGCTAATTGTGTATTTTTAGTAGAGACAGGATTTCACCAGGCTGGTCTCGAACTCCTGACCTCATGTGAACTACCTGCTTCAGTCTCCCAAAGTGCTGGGATTACAGGTGTGAGCCACCATGACTGGCCTGTGCTACATTAATTTACGACATACACCCTTTTTAAGTAAAGAAAGAGAAAGCCTCATAAAGAAGTTTTAATAAAGGAAATTGCCTGACCGGTGGTTCATCCAGGAAGCAAGCTTTTCCTTGCTAAAACTCTGAAGTTTTGAAAGGGACAAATTAGACCATCAAACCAGGCAAAGAATTGTAATGCACTGGGGAAAAACTAGAATTGCCAACAAAGAAGGCAGAGCTTCCCTGTAGTGCCTGGACAGAGCAAGTGTTCTTAGCGTGACTCAAAGGGAGATAAAGTGACTACGACTCAGTATACCTGTAAGAAGCACAACTACATATACAGACACGTGATAAAGAAAGGTACTCAGTTAAGTTAAATATTTGCTATTTTTGCTATGGCAATGACTATTGTTGCCATTGCTTACAAAAAATAATCCCAAAATTCATATGGAAGCAAAAAGAGCCCTGAGTAGGCAAAGCAATCCTAAGCAAAAAGAACAAAGCTGGAGCCATCACATTACCTGTCTTCAAATTATAAGACAAGGCTATAGCAACCAAAACAGCATGGCACTGGTACAAAAATAGACACATAGGTCAACGGAATGGAATAGAGAGCCCAGAAAGAAAGCCACATACCCACAGCCAACTGATCTTTGACAAAGTTGACAAAAATGTACACTGGGGAAATGACACTCTATTCAATAAATGGCACTGGGAAAATTTGACTACCATATGCAGAAGAATGAAACTGGACTCCTATCTCTCACCATACACAAGAAATTAATGCGAGATGGAGTAAAGATTTAAATGTAAGATCTGAAGCTATAAAAATACTAAAAGAAAACCTAGGAAAAACTTATGGACATTAGCCTAGGCAAAAATTCATGGCTAAGACTTCAAAAGCAAATACAACAAAACCAAAAATAGACAAATGGGATTTAACTAAGCTAGAAAGCTTCTGTCAGTAAAAGAAATAATCAACTGAATAAGCAGACAACCTGCAGATTGGGAGGAAACATCTGCGAGCTATGCATCCAACAGAGGACTCATATCCAGAATCTACAATCAACTCACAACCCCCAAAATAATCTCATTAAAAAGTGGGCAAAGGACATGAACAGATATTTTTCAAAAGAAGACACACATATGGCCCACAAGAATATGAAAAAGTGCTCCACATCACTAATCACCAGAGAATTGCAAATTAAAACCGCAATGAGATATCATAGTACAGCAGTCAGGATGGCTATTATTAAAAAATAAAAAAGTAAGAGATGTGGGCAAGGACGTCGAGTAAAGGGAATGCTTATACACTGTTGGTGGGAATGTATATAAATTAGTACAACTTCTAGAGAAAACAGTATGGAAATTTCTCAAATAACTAAAAATAGAATTACTATAAGATTCAGCAATCCTACTACTGGATATTCAACCAAAAGAAAAGAAATCGGCCGGGCACAGTGGCTCATGCCTCTAATCCCAGCACTTTGGGAGGCCGAGGCGGGCAGACCACCTGAGGTCGGGAGTTCAAGACCAACCTGTCCAACAGGGTGAAACCCCGTCTGTCCTAAAAATACAAAATTAGCCATGCCTGGTGGCAGGTGCCTGTAATCCCAGCTACTCAGGAGGCAGAGGCAGGAGAATCGCTTGAACCCAGGAGGCGGAGGTTGTGGTGAGCCAAGATCGTGCCATTGTACTCCAGCCTGGGCAACAAGAGTGAAATTCTGTCTCATAAAAAAAAAAAAAAAAAAAGAAAGAAAGAAATCATTTTACCAAAAAGACACCTGCACTTGTATGTTTATCACAGTACTATTCACAATAGCAAAGTCATAGAATCAACCTAAGTGTCCATCAATGGATGAAACTTATGGATAACACTGATAAAGAAAATGTGGTATACATGGAATACTACTCAGCCATAAAAAAAATAAAATTGTCTTTTGCAGTAACATGGATGGAGGTAGAGGCCATTATCTTAAGTGAAATAACTGAGAAACAGAAAGTCGAAAAGCACCTGTTCTCACTTGTAAGTGGGAGTTAAATTACATATAGACGCAGACATAGAGTGTGAAATAATAGACACTGGAGACTGGGAAGGGTGGGAGGGTTGGCAAGAGTGAGGGATTGGAAATTAATTAATGGGTACAATGTACACTATTCGGGTGATGGTTATAATAAAAGCCCAGACTTCATTACTACACAAGGTATCCATGAAAAAAAAAAAACCCTGCACTTTATCCCTTAAATTTATATAAATAAAAAAAGAAAGGAGGGACCCTGAGTCAAAATACAGCACATAAACATAAGATGATAAATCAGGTTTCAGAGGAGAGAAAGATATATAAAGTTGGTGCAAAGGTAATTGCGGTTTTTGCCATTACTTTTGGTAAAAACTGCAATTAACTTTGCACCAACCTAAAAGAAGAAAAGACACAGAAGGAAAAAAACATAAAAGCCACAAAGAAGTCGTGGGGCACAGTGGAGAGAGCGAGTGTTTTGAAATGAGATGATCCGGGGATCAAGCTTCTACTAGAGGTGTGATCTTGGGTAGTTCTCTCTCTCTCTCTCTCTCTCCCTTGTTTTGTTTTTGTTTTAAGGTATTTTTTAGTCACACAAATAATACATGACTCATTTCTAGAAGAAGCTTTACAACACGGATAGAGTTTCAGATGACCTCTCACTCCTCCTTGCCCTCCCTTTTCCAGAGACTACAATTGTTTATCTTTGCAGAACTTTTTCTAAGTATTTACTGACCCGTGTATGTATGCACAGGAATATCTGATTAAAACCTAAATAGCTCTGCTGCTGAATATTGTGCTACCTATGTTGGGCCTATCTTGTCCTTTGTAAATGTTCTAGAGTATTCTGTGTTAGGGATAGTCCAGGCTTGTTCAGTCTTCCCCCTTGACTAAGAACAATGTAATGATGAGAATCTACTTGTGCTTTTCTGTGTAACTGCGGGGCAGTGCGGGGGGGGTGGGCGGGGGGAAGTGTTCTTGGACAGAGATCTAAAAGTAGAATTGCTGAGATGAAAGATTTGCATATTTTATTTTCCTGTAGGATCTGCCAATTGTCCTCCAGTGAGGCTTCAGCAATGTGCCTCAATGAAGTCTTGTCTCCTCATACCCTCTCTATCACTGCACATTTGTAATCACTTTTTAATTTCATTAGCACAATCACTTAATTTTCCAGGGCATCAGCTTACTCTGTAAAAAGGCAAAAATTCTACTTCACAGTAAAGTTATGACAATTATATTATTTAACAACAGTGCCCATCACAAACTCACAAAAGACACTTTATAAATGTTAATTCTCTTACTTTATTATGGATATTTTAGTGAAAAAAAATTAGTCAAACTAGATGTGTCTCTGTGTAACTTTCTTATGGTGCTAATAAACCTTTGCAATTGGTAGCATGTGTTTAACTGTTGAGTAAGCCTATCTTTTTCAAAAACTTTTAGCCCACATTCATATTCTATTTTTAATTAAAGTGCTGTAAGCAGGAATAGTTCTCTTGAGTTTAGCATTGCTATATTATCATGTCATGTATTATAACTCAATTTTCCCACTACATTTCTTCTTTCAATTACTGTAAAACCTTTGTTTCTATAGTTCATCATGACAACGTTTGGCCTGCGCTTGTTAGCCTGAGGCAAGTAAATGTGTATTTTAATGACAATTAACGAAAAAGTTATTCTTCTATTAACTTTTTTTTAGACTTTCACTGAATGAAAACATAATATAAAAAATTGTGTAAGAAATTTGTGGATTTCTGAGAATGTCCAAAGACCTCGGGTCGATCTATACTGCCCTAATTGCCACAGTTAGGTTATCAATTGCATGTAAAGATACCTCCACCTTATTTATCTAATCTGTATACTTTGCTTAATAATTCTAACTCTAATATCAAACAATGCCAGGTTTTACAGCTTCTAAGTCTAATTCTTAAATCTTGTCACTATATTATAAAAATTAAGTTAAAAACCATAGTCACATTTACTGTTGTGCATTTAATCCGGTATAAAGTCCAAACATAATAGTCAATTGGTGAAATTAACACATAATTAATGAATATTTAATAATCATATTAATTCCTCCTTTTTCTTTTTTTAATCAAAAAAGGAAACTTTTATTTTTGTCACTAAATACAATTAGTTTCCCTGATTGTAACCCATAATCAATGTCACCTAACATATAGATGGTCTATACAGAGGTGAACAACACCAGCATCTTTCTCTACATGTATATTAGGACCACTGAACTCAGAAACAGCAGAGCTGAGCTTGTTAAATTACTGTCTGTTTTAGAAACTCTTACCATTTAAAGGAAATAGGAAGATTTAGGTAGCAGAATACTTGTATAATAACTGAAAAAGTTAAAAGCTTGTAGTGATAAAATAATCTTGTGCACATTCTCAGAAATTTTAGGCAATTGGCCTTCTTGCAGATCCCAAGCTTAGAAAAAGACAACTAATCATTGCAGCATCTGGGCTCAGTTCATTTGCCATATGGTTGGTCGTGCTGCATTTCTGGTGTATAAGTCAACAGAACAATCATGACCCAGAGGTGAAGCAAAGCCATATATATAATCACAAAAACTCATGCTATGGGGTATCTTTGGAGAAAAATTCCCAGACGAATACCAAACCGGTCAATTGAACTAGCTTTGTGAATTTTTCCGTACGTTCCTGCCAGATTAGTTTCTGTGCCACTAAAAAGAACAGGAAAATTTCACAGAAGAGTGCCTTCACCATTGACAATTTCAGACATATTAATTGAAGACCCATTACTACTACTTCCAGAGGTGGAGTTCATCTGCTGCTTGAGGTGCTCCAGTTGAAAGACCAAGGAGGGCCAGATGCAGTGGCTCACGCCTGTAATCCCAGCACTTTGGGAGGCTGAGGCGTGTGGATTACCTGAGGTCAGGAGTTCAAGACCAGTCTGGCCAACATGGTGAAACCCTGTCTCTATTGAAAGTACAAAAATTAGCCCGGGCCAGTCGAAGGTTAGGTAGTTCATGTGATTTGCCATCTTCATTAGGTGTTGGGATTTGCTCAGTGCAGGCAGCATTTGATGATGCATTTTCCAAAATAATTTTCTTCAGTGGTTTTGATGGTGGTTATACTGGGGTTCTCAGAACTAACACTTGATGTCCAAGAACTCTGAAAAACAGGTGTCTTTCCTTTTTCCTTTTTGATTTCCACCCTCCCAGTAGGCTCCTTCTGTGAACTATTAAGGAAATTAAATGGCAGCTCATCATCAGGTTCTGATTTTCTTGTTCACACAAATTGGGATGAAGGCCTAGGAACAGATGAATATTCAATAGGATGAGAGGCCTCCACTGGTGTCCTAGATCTTACTTTCACATTTGCAGTGCCAGCTAAGATGGTGGCTTTTTGATTTCAAATGTTATCAGCTGCTGATGAAGTATAAGTAGCTATAGGTCAAGTCTGATATGTCAAATCTGTATTTGAACTTCTGTGAAGTTCAGTATAGTCAGTATTTTTGCTATATATGATGTTGCTGGTGGTGGTGTCTTTCCTACTGAGAGCTGTTGCAGCCCCTTGATCAACTCAGTTTAAAAGATCTTCTGTCTTTCCAGCAAGATCAACAAATAAAGACATGAAGGAAGCAGAATAATCCTATTGGCAAAGCTGAGGACTCTGGACCAGCTGCACCATGGTCTCGTCGCCGTCCTGGGCTGGACCCCTTCAGCAGCAGACCCGGATGGGGTCCCAAGCTGAGTAAACCTCCCTCCTTTTTTCTTATTCCCTACATCCAATACATGAGAATTCCCCATTAATGCTACAGCTCAAACGCATTCTAGATTCATCCATTTCTTTCTCCTCCATTTGACCTCCCTGGTCCAAACTTCATGATCTCTTATCTGGACTCTTAACAATAGCCTCCTTACCAGTTTTTTGAAGTCATTGTTATTTGCCTACAATTTATACTTTACACAGGAAAAAGAGGTCCTAAAATGCAAACCAGACTATAACATTCCTCTTCATTATGGCTCCAATGTCAATGGCTTCAGATCATAAATTCCAAACTGTGACCTTCTAGGATCTATGGAATTTGGTCAGTGCCTACTGTTCCAGCCTCATCTGGAACCATTATTGCTCCTTCATCTGTGATATTCCAGCCCATCTAAGTCTTTCTGTTTCTTTAACCCCATTAAGCTTGTTCTTACCTAGGGAATTTGTACTCCCTGCTCTCTGATCAGAATGCTCCTTTCCCCTATTATTGTATTACCATTCATGTTTCTGCTTAAGTAAATTGCTTAAAAGAATTTTTAGGCTGGGCACGGTGACTCACACCTGTAATCCCAGCAGTTTGGGAGGCCGAGGCGGGCCGGTGACGTGAGGTCAGGCATTTGAAACCAGCCTGGCCAACATGGTGAAACCCCGTCTGTACTAAAAATACAAAAAATTTAGCTGGCCATGGTAGCACATGCCTGTAATCACAGCTACTCGGGAGGCTGAAGCAGGAGAATTGCTTGAACCTGGGAGGCAGAGGTTATAGTGAGCCGAGATCATGCCACTGCACTCTAGCCTGGGCAACAGAGACTCTGTCTCAAAAAAAAATGTAAACCCTGAAGATAGCATTTATACATTTTCTTCTATTATAGTATAGAATAGTAGTTTTTAAGTTTTAATCAAGACTGGCAGCATCTGCATCACCTGAGAACTTGCTAGAAATGCAAATTCTTAGGCCCTATGCCTGACCTACTGAATTAGAAACTCTGGGTCTGGGGCCCAGCAATCTGTGTTTTAACAAGCTCTCTAGGTGATTCCAATGCACACTGAAGTTTGAGCATCACTGATATAGAATAAATGGTGGATACACATTGTCTCATTTGAAATTCAACATAAAGAGGCAACAGGCTGTGAAGAGACCAATAACTTCAGAAGTTATTGCACTACTGAAGTGCAATATTGCCTGGTATACACTATCGTCACCTCCCATTCTTCTGTTTTGAAACACAACTTATTTATTTGAAATTCTTAATAATATCACGTTAACTACTAGCTGACACTTTCAGTTAGTATTTCATTCTCTGAGAGTTCCTTCTGGCTATCACTTGCCCTTTCTGCAAAAGCCAAAGCATACATAGGCCAAACATTTGCTGAAGTAAGAGAACCTGGGGATTGTAAAGTGAGAAAAGCCTTGTTAAGATGCCATGGCATTACCTCTTTTGTAATTGGACAAATGAGGAAGTGACAAGCAGGGGTGAAGGATGATAAAGACAATGAGGAAAATCAGAAGTCAACTTTAGGAAACAATATATTGAAAAGATTGGGGAAAATAAGGCAGCACAGTGAGGAGCAGACTTTAATGCATTCTTTAGATAATACCAACCACCAATTGTCTACACAGAAAGGGAATAGAATCAGACAAAGCAGACCCACTAAAGGGATAGAATCCCTTTAAAAAAAAATAATTTTGGCCAGGCGTGGTGGCTCACGCCTGTAATCCCAGCACTTTGAGAGGCCAAGGCAGGTGGATCACTTGAGCTCAGGAGTTTGAGAACAGCACGGCCAACATGGTGAAACTCTGTCTCTACTAAATATACAAAAATCAGCCAGGCATGGTGGCGTGCACCTGTAATCCCAGCTATTTGGGAGGCCGAGGCAGGAGAATCACTTGAACCTGAGAGGCAGAGGTTGCAGTGAGCTGAGATCATGCCACTCCACGCCAGCCTAGGCAACAGAGCAAGACTCCATCTCAAAAAAAATATATAGTAATTTCAACTTTAATTCTAGATTAGAGGGTACACATACAGGTTTGTTACATGGGTATATTGTGTGACACTGAGGCTTGGGGTCCCAGTGATCTCATCACTCAACCAACAGGTGGTTCTTGAGCCCACACCTTCCTCCTTCCCTCCCATGTCTAGTGGTCCCCAGAATCTATTGTTCTCATCTTTACATTCATGTGTATTCAGTGCTTAGCTCTTACTTGTAAGTGAGAACATAAGGCATTTGGTTTTCTGTTCCTGTGTTAGTTTGCTTAGGATAGTGACCTTCAGTTCCATCCATGTTGCTGCAAAGGACATGACTTCATTCTTTTTTGTTGCTGCATAGTATTCCATGGTGTATATATACTACATTTTCTTTATTGAATCCACTGTTGATGGGCACCTAGGTTAATTCCATGTCTTTGCTATTGTGAATAGAGCTGCAATGAACATACGAGTGCATGTGTCTTTTAGATAGAATGAATTATTTTCCTTTAGGTATATACCCAGTAGTAAGGATTGCTGGGTTGAATGGTAGTTGTGGTTTATGTACTTTGAGGAGTCTCCAAGCTACTTTCCACTGTGGCTGAACTACCTTACATTCCCACCAATAATTTATAAGTGTTCCCTTTTCTCTGCAGCCTTTTCAGCATCTGTTGTTTTTTGATATTTTTTAATAGTAGCCATTCTGATTGGTGTGAGATCGTTTCTCATTGTGGTTTTGATTTGCATTTCTTTGATGATTAGCAATGTTGAGCATTTTTTCATATTTTTATTGGCCACTTGTTCAACTTCTTTTGAGAAGTGTCCATTCATGTTCTTTGCCCATTTTTAAATTAGATGTTTTGCTTGTTGATTTAAGCTCCTTGTAGATTCTGGATATTAGATCTTTGTCAGATGCATGGTTTCTGAACATTTTCTCCCATTCTTTAGGCTGTTTACTCTGTTGGAAATTTCTTTTGCTGTGCAGAAGCTCTTTAATTAGGTCCTACTTGTCTGTTTTCGTTACTGTTGCAGTTGCTTTTGGGGACTTAACCATAAATTATTTACCAAAGCCTATGTTGAGAAGGGTACTTTCTAGGTTTTCTTCTAGGATTTTTATAGTTTGAGATCTTATATTTAAATCTTTAACCATCTGGAGTTAATTTTTGTAAATGCTGAGAGGCAGGTGTCCAGTTTTATTTTTCTGCATATGGCTAGCCACTTATCTCAGTATCATCTATTGAAAAGGGAGTCCTTTCTCCTTTGCTTATTTTTGTCAGTTTTGTCAAAGATCAGATGGTTGTAGAAGTGTAGGTTCATTTCTGAGTTCTCTATTCTGTTCAACTGGTCTATATGTCTGTTTTTGTATCAGTACCATGCTGTTTGGGTTACTGTAACCTTATAGTATAGTCTAAAGTTAGGCAGTAAGATGCCTTTGGCTTAGTTCTTCCTGCTTGGTATTGCTTTGGCTATTCAGTCTTTTTTTTGATTCCATATGAATCTTAGAATAGATTTTTCTAATTCTGTGAAAAATGACATTGGCATTTTGATAGTGATAGCATTGAATCTGTAAATTGCTTTGGGCAGGCAGTACGGCCATTTTAATGATATCAATTCTTCCAATCCATGAGCACAGAACATTTTTTCCATTTATTTGTGTGGTCTCTGATTTCTTTCAGCAGTGTTTTGTGGTTCTCCTTGCAGAGGTCTTTGACTTCCTTGGTTAGATGAATTCCTAGGTATTTTATTTTCTTTGTGGCTATTGTAATGGGACTGTGTTCTTGATTTGGTTCTCTGCTAGAAGGTTGTTGGTATATAAAAATGCTACTGATTTCTGTACATAGAATCCCTTTTGGGCCTATCCTATATCACTTATAGAACAAATGACCAAGGAATTAGAATTTCTGTTCCTAGAGATAGAACCATAAAACCCTAGGACTGAAAGTCTTATGAATTTACTGTTCCAGTGCTTTTTATATAGTTTGGCATAAACAAACCAGTTGATTATTTGTGAAGCCATCTTCCTGGCTCTGCACAGGCCTTTAACACATGGAATGAGAATATCATTTAGACTTAGGGATGACATAGCATAAGGAAACCCTGAAAAACACTCTCCCTTTTTATCAAAGATGAAAAATCCAAGGTCCAGATAAGATTAATAAATGATTTACTCAAGGATACAAAGCTTAAAATCATGAGATCCAGGACTAAAATCCTGTTTTTCTTCTGTAGTCTGAAGTTCTTTCTATCATGCCATGAAACCAAAATAAACTCTCTTTCTCTCTTTTTAGTTTGTTTAAAAACCTTAAAAAGATAAAACAGGCTGGGCGCGGTGGCTCACACTTGTAATCCCAGCACTTTGGGAGGCCGAGGCGGGCGGATCATGAGGTCAGGAGATCGAGACCACGGTGAAACTCTGTCTCTACTAAAAATACAAAAAATTAGCCGGGCGTGGTGGCAGGTGCCTGTAGTCCCAGCTACTCAGAGAGGCTGAGGCAGGAGAATGGCGTGAACCTGGGAGGCAGAGCTTGCAGTGAGCCGAGATTGCGCCACTGCACTCCAGACTGGGCGACAGAGCGAGACTCCATCTCAAAAAAAAAAAAAAAAAGATAAAACATAAGCATCTTATTTTTGTTAGTGTTTTCAGCATCTCAATGGTGAAATAACTGAAAAGGTACATGTTACTCGCTAAGATTAAAGAAGAAGCTAAGAAGAGACCAGGCAAAACGCAAAGTCAACAACTAATAGACTGAGGGCAAACAGAAGCAGGGAGAACTCTTCTCCCATACAGAAACCAGTGTCTCAGCTTTTTTTTTTTGTGATGAGGAGTACTGTAAAATTTCTTAAAAGTTATGGTTCTATTTGTTTGCTTGCTCTTACGTGTGTGTGTGTGCGTTTGTGGTGGGATGATTATTTAGGAGTAAGCAAGATTGATAAACAGTAAGGAGGAGGGGAATTATTGATAGTCAAGTCTCTAAGCTGGGGAAAGGGAAAGGGGGCATAAGGTAGGAAAAGAGAACAGAATGGAGATCCAGCCAGGCAGACACTACATTGGCTATTCGACCTTCTTTAAAGAGAAAACAAGAAGATGTTAAAGAAGGAGCCCAGTTGGTAGGGGTAGGGGGTTTGACAATAGCAATTAGGCTGGACATGGATGAGACAGGGAGACAGGGCTTGGGGAAGACTCCAGTTGATTGATGACTCTGATAGAAGCAGTGAACAGTGTTGGATTGAGTTGACACCACTCTATGATGAAAATGACTCACATGGGCTGGAGTATGCCAGTGTCCAATGGTTATAACTAGCTGGGGGCTTCTTTTGACTCATTGGGGAAAACCTCTGCCTTCTTCTGGGACTTAAAGAAGTGACAAAACTTACTGTGAAAGCGGGTGGAAAAGCTGCTGTGTAATTTAATAATAGGCTCAACAATTTATATGCCTTTTTCATGCAGGTACATGTTGTGTGGAATGTTTCTTTTTTTTTTTCCGAGACAGAGTCTCGCTTTGTCACCCAGGCTGGAGTGCAGTGGCGCGATCTCTGCTCACTGCAAGCTCCACCTCCCGGGTTCACGCCATTCTCCTGCCTCAGCCTCCCGAATAGCTGGGACTACAGGCACCCGCCACCATGCCCGGCTAATTTTTTTTTGTATTTTTAGTAGAGACGGGGTTTCACCATGTTAGCCAGGATGGTCTCCATCTCCTGACCTCATGATCCGCCTGCCTTGGCCTCCCAAAGTGCTGGGATTACAGTGTGTGGAATGTTTCTAAGAGATTTTAAACTGCAGGCTCCTAACTACCCAGTATTCTTCCTGGCCACTCCTTAAAGAATGCTGGGCAGAAAGGAATCTCAGAACTCATTGGCTGGTGCCTCCAAAGGGGAGTAGGCAGTACCAGCTTTCAAGGAAGTGTTTGGAATTGAGTGCTGGTGTCGGGGGAAGGGGTTGCTTTTGGTCATTACAATAGTGAATAACCTAGTGAATGCTATTGGCTTCTTAGGGGCTCAAGGTCAGGGAGTCTAAAATTTCTGTGATAGACAGGAGAATTCTAATGGATAAGGAATAGTCTGTCCCAGATGTCAGTGACATTGAAGAACACGGAATCACTCATTTTATAGCTGAGATCCAGAAGGGTTATGTGCTCCAGGGGCCGGTACAGAGCACAGATCAGCTCTCCTCAAATACAGCCTCCCTCCTACGGGAACTCATTCTAGTGCCCCACAGTGGCCTCTTCATATTTGTTGTCTTATGTTCAGAGAATCCCAAGTCATTTTTTTCTCTGTATTTTTTTTAGACAGAGTTTCACTCTGTCACCCAGACTGGAGCGCAATGGCATGATCTTGGCTTACTGCAACCTCCGCCTCCTGGGTTCAAGTGATTCTCCTGCCTCAGCCTCCCGAGCAGCTGGGATTACAGGTGTGCATCACCATGCCCAGCTCATTTTTGCGTTTTTAGTAGAGACAGGGTTTCACCAGTTGGCCAGGCTGGTCTCGAACTCCTGACCCCAGGTGATTCATTCGCTTCGGCATTCCAAAGTGCTGAGATTACAGCATGAGCCACCACGCCAGGCCCCAAGTCATTTTTATATTTGCTTAAGAACAACATGTTTAGAAAGGCACACTGCTGCTATTACAATCAATATCATTAACAAAAGAGAATCTATACTTTGAAGTAAAACAATGAAACATTTAACAACCTGTGACTTTGGATGATCATATGATTGGTCTCCATTTCTCGATTATTCTGACTGGCGTTACTTTAAAAGTTCCAATCTTTAAAAAGATAAATGCTGTTTGTCTCTCAAAACAGTCATAAGTTGTGAGAAAGGAAATAAAGATGAAAACATTAGTTTTTCAGAAATGAGGCTTTTTGTTAAATGTAAAATAAAAATAGCAACACAACTTCCTGATTTTCTGACTGAAGTTATTTCGTGTGCTAGTTACTTGGTTTGGCTCCTCAAGCCCATTTTAATTGAGATGGTGTAGGCAGCTAAAAGAAATGCATCGGTAAAACCACAACTAGGTTTCATCTTGATAGGCAGGAGCAAAAACAGAAAGGAAAGAGGCCAGCCTAATTTCCAGAGACTGGGGGGGTTACAATTTCAATTAGGCATCATGGGTGTGTGGGAAGAAGGCAGTTATCCTCATTCTCCTATATGTTGTTTCTGACTTTGAAAGATGTAGACTATCTCAGGAACTTTTGTCCTGGCAACAGTAGAATATAACTTTTTGATGGCTTTCATTATTTCCAGGCATTCATAGCTCACAATTATTTCAGTACCATCCTGAATTTAGTAACATTATGCAGTGGCCCCACAGGCTGGAGGCTAGACACCTATCTTGTTTCCTGAGGGCTGTGGGTAACCTCTGAAGTTTATTGTTTCTGTTGCTGCCTTCTTAGTATTGTGCCCCTGCTACCTAGAGAGGACTCTATTTCCTTGGGGGAACTAACAAACCAAAGAAGTCCGTAACCTACCCGTTCCTTTAAATTCACAGAGCTATAGAGCTAGAAGGTATCTTAGGGGCGGTCTAATTCAACCTTCACATTTTGCAAAATGAGAAGGTGGTCAAAGAAGTTATTTGTCTCAGGTCTCCCAAAGCTGACAGAGTTGGTCCCAGAACTGAATCTCTTGACATTAAACCCGACTACATTGCTCACTGTAATAACTGCAGGCTGAGTAAGTTCTCTATAACCTATTGTACTCAAACTACTGATTGTCATAGAATCATTTAGAATGCAAAACTATTTTTTTCCACAGTGAGTTTTACAAACTTTGCCATTGTTTTACTTCAGACTTTTGAGCCTCAACATTTTATATATGAAATGGCACCAACAAAATCTGTAACTCTCTTCATTTTCTTTTTCACGTCCTGGAGATTGCATGTGTACGTGTGTATGCTTTGTGAGATAAGGTGTCTTGCAGCTCTGGCTTTGAACAACAAAGTTGCTGAAGCTGTTAGAAGCTGCAAGAATACCCACTTCCTACTTCACTGGTGACATATTTTTGCAAAGCTGTTCTCACTCCGCTTCCCCATTTCAAGCAAATTGAGATTTAGAACAATGACTTTAAGTTCCCTTTTATGCTACTTCTGCTCTTGTACAGTAAAATAGCTTTCCTGCAAACACAAAATATTTTTCACCAGTGAACTAGAATTGTAAGTATTATCTGTTACCTGCATTGACCTCAGGCAGCATTTCCCCCAGAGTTAATTCCTGTGAACATTGGTCCTACTTAGATATTTTGGGAGAAAGAACAAAAACGTTCTGTGGTCAAATATGATTTGGAAATTGCTGTGAATTATACTTTTCCTTTGATATTCATAGTGTTCATTACCGTCTCAAAGACTTTATAATAAGAGAACTAATTTAACTTTGCTTAACCCAAGATTTTCTGAATGTATTTGAATCATTTTTCCCCTGCAACATTTATGTGTGAACATCCTGCAGAAGGCTTAGTAGATGAGTCATGATGAGATTACAGTAATGTTTATTGAGTGTGTACTGTATGCCCTACAGTTTTTACAAGCACTTTAGCGGGATGATGCCTCTGTCAGGCTCAAATATCATAGAACAAATTCAGACTCTACAGTCGTCAAAATGCCCATGGTTTAATTTTGGCTGTCCTTCCTATGAATTACATAACATTGTATAAATCACCTAATCTCTGAGCCGCTGAATCTTCACTGTAATATGGGAGAATAAAGACAGATTATGAGGTAATGTGGAGAGAGACGAAAATAAAGTTACTGGTAAAATATCCAAATAAAGTGGAAAAACATGGGCAACACTGAGGTTTTTTTTTTTAACTGCAACAAGATTCAAAAAAATGCATAAGTCCTCCCATTATGTTTCTGATGACAACTGAGGTGAATTAAAAAAATCTTTAAAGAAATATCACCTGGGAAATTACCATTGTGTGTACTAGACAGCTTCCCCCCAACATCTTTTAACACATTGCAATAGTTTCCTGATAGGTACAGGATAATTTTCTTATAATCTTAGGGAATCCTTTATGTTAGGAAACATATCATCTTGTCAAGCACATAGAAAATTGGCTAAGTTTGAAAATCTTCCATCCAGCCCTGGCTTTCCAAGGGCTGGGGCACAGAAGAGTCCATACATAGTTTTGCATGTAAACGTCGGATTGTTCGTTCCCACACTAGCTAACAAGAGTCCTTTTAAGCCCATGATAATAACAGATAATATTTTTAGAGTGCTTCCTGTGTGCTAGGCACTGCTCTGAGAGCTCTACTTATGAAAATATCCATTTAATCTCTCAAAAACCATATACGGTAGGCAGCGCTATTCTCACTTGTAGATGAGGAAACATGCGAATTGTTAACTTGCCCGAAGTCTGGCAACTATGGAGGGAAAGAGCTTGGATTCAAACCCAGAAAGCCTGGTTCCAAAACTTGCTAACACGACCACTGTGCACCCCTCCCCACGTGGCAGCGGAACAGCAGGATGGGTCTGGGTTCCAGTGTGGGAACAACACAATGGGTAGAGTAGGAAAAAAAAATAATGGGATGATGTTTTCCATTTTCAGGAGTCAGGGAACAAGTACATACAGTTTATCTTTTCAGTAACTTTTTACTTCACATCTCTCCATTTCTCCCACGGATGCTCTGAGTTACAGAAAAGTCCACTTTGCTCCATTTCCGAGTTTTTTTTTTTTTTTTTTTTTTTTTTGATACAGAGTCTTGCTCTGTTGCCCAGGCTGGAGTGCAGTGGTTCAAACTCTACTCACTACAAACTCTGCCTCCTGAGTTCAAGCGGTTCTCCTGCCTCAGCCTCCCAAGTACCTGGGATAATTTTGTATTTTTAGTAGAGACGAGGGTTTCACCATGTTGGCCAGGCTGGTCTCAAACTCCTGACCTCAGGTGATCCTCCCACCTGGGCCTCCCAAAGTGTTGAGATTACAGGCATGAGTGACCACGCCCAGCACTGCACTTAAAGCTTTTACTTCTCTCCAGGGGCCTCCACATGCAAGTCTATTCACTCCTACTTCTTCTCCTCTCCTCAACCTGTATCCTCTTCCCTCACCTGCCTGGTTTATGCCTACTCTGTCTTTGGGGCTCAGTTTAGGCATCAGTTCCAGTAGGAAGCCTTCCCTATCTAACCCTCCAGGAATACTTAAGCCTTCAAGCACCCAGTACCCCATACTCTCCTTACCTTGGCACTTAACATGTGGTAATATAAGTGCCCATTTATCTGTCCATGACTCCTATTAGAAGGTAAACTTCAGGAGAACAGAGACATAACTGTCTCATCTCTATTGGGTTCCTGAGGTCTACAAGAGTACCTAGCACATGGTTGGTGTTTAATAATTGCTATCTACAACTGCACCATTCCCCAGTGTTTGCCATGTCCAGAATAATATTTCTATAATTTCCTTCTTCCTAGTGTATTAACGGGAAAGTAATTTCAGACTCTAGAATGCTGTCGGAAGAAGTGAGGCGGAGTGTTTCTACTCAAGCCTTGCCTCCTTTGCTCTTTTCCATTTTCATGTGCTCACCATTCCCCTGATGCTCTTCACCAGTGCTTAATTCCTATTTCATTCCTATTTCTTTTCTATTCGTCCGATCCTTATGTGTTAGGAGGAGATCCTTTGTAGCAGCATATGTGATGAGCATATGCTGTTGGGTGTTGGACAAGACCTGTCAGAAAAGTCCCTATCGAAAGGCTGACCAGACCAACCCAGGAAGACTGTGTGGGCAGAACTCTTACCCCTACCCCTACTTTGGTTCTCTGGCCAGGTATCTTGGCTCCTTAGGGGAAGAAAACAGTTGAGATGGAAGCAGAGATGTTTTAGCAGAAGATGCTAATGCTGTTGCTGCTGCCTCCATGAAGTGGTAAAAGGTGGTTGGTATTTCCCACTAAATGCTGGTGTAGCTAAGACGGAGAGCAGTAGGGGCAGAAGGCAACTTGAGAGGAGGCCATCTACTTTCTACTCCAGCTTCTACCCTATTTATATTATAATTTTGTGAATAATAAATCCTTTTATTGAAGCAGTCTTGTGACCAGGCTATATTACCGTACATTTTTGATTTTTAGTGGCTATTTTGTCAGTATAAGCCTAAGAGATTATATAAAAGATTACTTTTCCATATATTTCTGGAACAGAAATTCAGGGATTTGCTCACTCACCCAGTCACTCACTCATTCGTTCAACCAATGCTTGCCAAGCACACAGTTCAAAGGTGTTTTGCTGGGCATACAGGGAAACTTGGGGAAGAGTAGAGCACGGTCCTTGCTTTTATGGTACTCATGATACATATGGATTTAGGAACAGAAATAACTGACACCATATAGAACAGAATATGTATGATGTTGTGGGAAATACTAAGTAAGTTTTAGAGGTGTGAGAATTGAAGTAGCAGCAGATCATTACATCAGTGCTGTCCAAAAGAATGTTCTGAAAAGATGAAAATGTTCAAATGTTTGTGCTTATATAGTGTATACAGTATACTTATATACAATAGCCACTAGCCACATGTGGCTACTGAATGTTTAAGATGTGGCTAGTGCAACCGAGGAGCTGAATTTTGAATTTCTATTTAATTTAATTTAAACATCCACTGTGGTTAGTGTATACTATATAGGACAGTATAGATCTGATAGATCTATAGTCTGTCAGGCAGGTAGAATTATAAAAACTCAGAGAAGCATCGGGTCCCAAGAGGTAGGCTGGAGTGTCAACAATGTAGAGAGAACTGAAGCTCCTGTGAGCTCTGTGCCCTTGCACTGCCTACTTATTTGACATCTCAAAGGTCTCAAAGATTCCTCAAATTGAACATGTTCAAAATAAAAAGCATGGCCCCCCCTGAATCCTGGCTACTCTCTCAAAACCTGTGACCCTCTAATTGTTTAAACTAGAATCTTAGGCATCATCCTTGACACCCACTCATTCTCACCCATACAACCAATCCATTATTTTCTAGTCTAAGTGTCTCCAAACCCAACCTCTTTCTCATCTCCATGCCTACCTCCTTAATCGAGGCTCATGGATTACTACATGATCTCCTACTTCCTTTCTTAATGTCTTTTTTTTTAATTGTGGTAAGAAAACTTAACATAACGTCTACCCTCTTGACAAATTTTTATGTGCACACTACTTAATTGCTAACTAGAGCTGGAATGCTGTACAGCACATCTCTAGAACTTATTCATCTTGTGTAACTGAAATCACGTACTGGCCTCCTCCTGCTACTAGAAGAATTCTTCCCAAACATCAAAACCTGACCAGGTCACCCTCATGTTTAGGCTCAAGCCCCAAGTCCTTAACATGACATATAAGGTTTGGTTCCTGCCTAACTAACTCCCCGGTACCATTTTTTATTGCTTTTCCTTGCTTTCTCCTCATTGCAACCTCATTCATCTTCTTATCATTCCTCAAATAATGCCAGTGTGAACACAGTGCAGGTGGCACACACAGATGCTTTTTGTGTGTGTGTGCATGCATGTGTGTGTGTGTGTGTGTGTGTATGTGGTCAAGTATCATGTACCGCTGCTATTTGGTTATACCAAATTTTGAGGAAGCTCCCAGAGGTACTGTGCAGGTGCCTCAAAGCAATAAAATAATGCTTTTATTTAGACCTGAGGTCTATCTTTGGTTAATATAAAATTTTAATTACATAAAGGCTTTCAAAAAGACTCAGGTCATGCATATCATTTTAGCTGGGTTAGTAAGTGTGACCCATGCAGGTATGATTTGGGAAGGCAGAGCTTCTTTTAGCAGCATCATCTTCCTTGCTAGCTAGTTCATCATAGAATCAATAGGTAAAAACAAGGAGCTATTATTTAAGGTCTTTCAAAGTCAGAGTACTTGGCACATGGGTGATGTCAAATATATTTAGTAGAATAAAGTGCCCAGTGGAGGCAGAGGAGTTACTCTCTCCCTGTGCTACTACTTTCCCTACAACAGTTGGCCCCTCTGTTCTGCACGGCATTTGTGCTATTGTTTCCTTTTCCATTTGTTGTTATTATTAATTTTTTCAGGTGTTTCAGAAAAAAATTCATTATCCTCAAAAGTTGTTCAGAGCAGGGTTGTCTTCTTAGGAAAAAGGAAATAAGCTACAGGCAGGTCTCACTCTAAGCAAAACTAAGTTGACAAAGTTTGTCTTCAAAGGTCCTTGTGTCTCCTACAGGTGTCTTGTTTCCTTTTTTGGGGGATGTGGGGGACGGAGTTTCACTCTTGTTGCCCAGGCTGGAGTGCAATGGTGCGATCTTGGCTCGTCGTAACCTCCGCCTCCTGGGTTCAAGTGATTCTCCTGCCTCAGCCTCCCGAGTAGCTGGGATTACAGGCATGCACCACCATGCTCGGCTAATTTTATATTTTTAGTAGAGACGGGGTTTCTCCATGTTGGTCAGGCTGGTCTCTAACTCCCAACCTCAGGTTATCTGCCAGTCTTGGCCTCCCAAAACGCTGGGATTACAGGTATGAGCCACCACTCCTGGCCTTGTTTCCTTTTTATAAGCTACGGTTAAGCTCTAATCCAGGACTGGTTGTATGCAAGTCGTCTTTAATCCCAACTAAAATCAAGCGTAATAGATACATCGGACCTGTTAGTACCTATCCCAAGGGTACTTGCCTCTTACAGAAGCACTGGCTAGAGTGTCGAGCATAAAGGGAGAATGAATATTGTCCCAAGAGTCTTGTATGCTTCTACACAAGTGAACTGCCAAATGCTAGCTCTAGTAGCACTTGAGACAAGCTCAGCATCTACAATGAGATGTTCTAGAATGATTTATATCAACTGCCTGGTTTACAGGAAGTTGTTTTCCTTGATGCCTCTATTCTTCCATTCCTACTCTCTATGTGTCCCTAAAAAAATGAGTTTCTATAACAACTCCAAACAAGCTATTCTTGACTTTGTAAAAGTCAAAAAGGTATTTGCCACTTAAAGATGGACTGATTTGAGTTAAAATGTTTCAATTGTCGGTATACATAAGAATCTCCTGGGCAAGTTATTAAAAATGGAGATACGTAGTCCTCAAAGCAAGATGTTCTGATTCAGGAAGGGGGCTATGGTGGTGCTGGAATAGGGGCAGGAATCTTCATTTTTAAAAAGCATCTAAGCTCATTCTGGTGTAGACGATCCACAGGCCACATTGAGAGAAACACTGCCTTGAGGAATGATGGGTAAAAAGGAAATTTTATAATAGGTATCAGGTGAAATAATTTGAGATGATAAAAATTTATATGATCTACTGGCAAACCCAGTATTAAATTACTATTTAGTAATTTAGAAGAAAATGCAATTTTTGGTTTTTAGAAAGAACAGTAAATAATTAAAAATTAATTTTCGAGGTCAATTTTGTGATCTTATAAGAAAATGTGATTATATTATTCACAAAAACTAAAGCAGATTGTTGTCAAAGTTTTGAGGTAAATTATAATTCAACCAACTGATCAATGAAATCTGAAACATTTTGAAGTGCTATTATTGAAATAGAAGAACAATATCTCAAGACAAGAAAGAATTCAATTATTTAACAAAAAATAAGTTTTCTTCTATGAGGAGGTAGGTATACTTATCTTAATAAAATCAATAATATTGTTTAACTTTATATGATTTCAAATTACTACAATGTGCAATTTTGAAAACAAAAGTTAAATGGGCTATTTTGGTGAGTTTGAACATGAAAATCCTAAACCACTGCGTGACACAGACTACAAAAAGGTTAACTTTCTTGGCTTTTCACGAAAATTCGCCAAGAATTCTCACATTGAATGGCTAGTTCATTTGAAGGAACAATTAATTTCATATTTGCAGAATATGCTATTGAATATGCTACTGCTATTGAAAACTGGACTCTAATATTCTTTGTTGAATCGAGATGCTGAAGTAACTTCCATCGGTTTGTTAGTGTGACTTAAAAAAAATCTCTTCAATAAATGTACACATTTCTTGACGATCCATCCTTTGCCCCCAAGTTCATTTTAATGTTGTAATAGAGATCACTTGTTGGATACAGGTTTTAAAACTAGTATGCTCTCAAAAGCAAGAGATGATACACAACCTGTTCTAACTTAGTTATACAATTTTACAGAAATTATGTGTATTTTATAATAAAATATTAATTCATTAATTATATGCCATGGACATCCTTCAACATCAATATACATTCATTCTTTTCCCTAAATACAAAGTACTATAAGTGAAAACAATTTTGACCCAGCTTTAGTTAACTTTAATTTTAGCTTATATGTTATTAGCGTTTATACTTTAATTTTGGAATCTAAGTTAAAATTCTCTTCAGATTTTATAAGTCCTATGGATAGGGAAGAGTACTCATTAGGCCAAGTAAACACTGCTTTCTCGTTGACCTGTTTCAAGAAGTGAGAAGCCCGGATAAATAATTAACTTCTTTAGGATGGTTGTCTTATTGTTACCATGTGCACACTCTTCATTGTTATCATAAATACACTGTCAATACCTGAGGATGATTGAATTTTTCACTCTTCTTTGCACTGTATAAACCTAAGCCTTAGGTGATTCTTTTAAGATAACCCATTATTTTTCTGATATTGATGCTTTGTAGCAGTTAAATGTCTTACTAATGCTTTCCCCCTTAGATATGTGATGAAAAGTTCCCAGTCAAGATGGTAGGCTGAGCTTCATGTGGCAGCAAGCTCTGCTCACCCTAAATCTCTAGAAAGGATAGAAAAGAAAAAGAAAAGATAATTGACTAAAATATATATATATATTTGATATAATTGACATATATATTTGATATAATTGACATATATATTTATATATACACATAATCACACTGGAATTAAAAAAAAAAAAGCAAACCCACAGTGTGTCAGAAACCATGAGGAATCCCTAAAAGATTTGAAGAGCGATCAGATCAACGAGGTAATAAAAGCCCAAAGAGAGCACGAGAGAGAGCTATAAAAGTCGGAGCCACTCCATTAGAGTTCCACACTCAGAGATGGAGAATACTGGGAGCAGGTAGGGGCCCATGGGTGACCACTTGAGGGTGTGAAGCAGTGGCAGCCAGGCAGTTTTGACTTCTACACAACAGAAATACTGAGAACTACAAGTGAGCCCTTGAGTGGGCGAAGCTGAGCAGCGCCCAGCTGGCTGCCTTGTCCAGGAGGAAAGAGGAGCACCTTGCTTGAAGACTGGCTGTCAAAGCGCCCCGTGTCCGGGCACGCTAACCCCTCCCCTCTCTTCCCTCAAGCGGGCCGCACAAACAGAAATGGCGGACAATTGAATTCAATCTCCACGAAAACATGAACACAAAAACAAGAATTTTCAAACATTAAAAAGGCAACACCGACACTTTGGGAGGCGAAGGCAGGCGGATCACCAGGTCAAGAGATCAAGACCATCCTGGCCAACGTGGTGAAACCCCATCTCTACTAAAAATACAAAAATTAGCTGGGCGTGGTGGCACGTGCCTGTAATCCCAGCTACTCAGGAGGCTGAGGCAGGAGAATCACTTGAACCTGGGAGGCAGAGGTTGCAGTGAGCCAATATGGTGCCACTGCACTCCAGCCTGGCGACAGAGTGAGACTCCATCTCAAAAACAAAACAAAACAAAAAAGGCAACACCGAGAAAACAGCACTCTGAAGTCAATAAAGAGTAGAACTTATACCTAAGGAAACAGAGTAATACAGCAAGAGAGGCACAGGAAGAGACCACATCTACAAGAGGATCAAGTTGACGTGATAATGAAAATCTTTTATGTTATGTTTAAGCAAAACAAAATGTGATTTAACACCTGCAACAATTGGATGCTTTTTTTTTTTTTTTTTACTAGTATTGATCCCTGAGGCAGTGGCTGATAGCTACCATCTATTATTCATCTATTTCCATTGGGTCTTTATTTGAGTTTTTTCTCCTTTTATCCTTTCCAAATATTAATTAAATTGCTGCCAATGATTGTCTTTCTTTATGGTGTACTAGGAACTGTGCTATGTGTTTTTTACTACATTTCCTTTTAATCCTAGCAATAATTCTATGACATAGTAGACTTATTATCCCCATTAGCAGATGAGAAAACTGAGGCTAAAAGAGGCCCAGAACCCTCCTTGGGGTCCTACAGTAATTGCTACAGCTGGTACAGGAACCCAAGTCTTTCTAATAACAAAGCAACTGCTCTTAACTCCTGATAAAAAAATGACTGTGAAAACTCCTACATTCTTCAAAACAAAAAAGTGGTCCTGTCTTTATAATACACCTCACTTCTCATAGATCTTTAAGTGCTCATTGCGCTTTTTGCAGGTTCTCCTACCAACTTCAAAGCAAGCTTAAAAAAAGGTTTCAGCTTACAAAAATACAGTGACATGCTTGAAAAAAATGTTTTTATCAGTGCCACATTCATCCTCTTCTTTTATCATTAGGCTCACAAACACAGGAATCTGTCTACAGCATGAAAATTTGAGAGTGTTTTTCTTCAACTTGCTTATCTTTGAAGATCCAACTATAAAGCATTATAAAAGAAAGGCACCTTGATTTTAGGACAACTGCCTAGCTTGCTTTTGCATTGGTCTAATTTCTTTTAGTACTGTATGAGGCCTATTTTGAAGATTAGGCACTTAACATACTAAAACATCACTGAAGAACAAGATGAACATTGTTACTAAATGATGAGACATCTAGATAGTGGGGTAACTAGGCCAGTACAGTTGCACTTGAGCAATGATCAGTTTGGGAGCATAAAAAGATGCAGTGCTTTTAGCTCCTCTCATCTCTGAGCCTTCCTGGTTAGTTTGGGCAGGTGGGAAGGGGTATCACCAAGCATGGAGACCTCCTATAGGAACAAGTTTGGTCATCTTGGGCAGGACTGTGGGCTGCATTGCCATTATGGCCTTTATCAACATAGAGGCAGCTCTTAGACTGACACCCAGTTATTCAGATTTTCAAAGTCTATTTGTTGTAGTGCTTCCATTTTTTTTCTTTGCCTTGCATATCACCAGTAGTGCTAAGTATTTTTTTCATATTTAATGAATAGTAATTATATGTGCCACCTGAAAGCACTGTGTGGAACAAACCTCAAGCCAATGCAGGGCAGAAGGGGGAACAAAGACATGAAAATGAAAGGGAATAGAAAACAGGAAAAAGAAAGAAAGGAAAGAGAGGGAGAGGGTGGCAAGAGTCGTTGATTACAGGTGTTCTGTGGGTAGAACACGACACCACTCTTCCAGGCTGACGGTCAGTTGGTGTGCACTATCTACCAATTATTGAAGTAGTGAAGTTGCTGCAGCCCTCCAAAGGCCCTGAAATCCCTCAGGAACCTTTGGACCTCTTTGTGATCCAGTAACTAAAGGGTTAATACCTGCCATAGCAAAGAACTTGTTCAGCTACTCCAAGTGGTCAGAGCTATGTCATGGAATATGTTAGATATTTGAATAACACCTTTGCTCTTTCCCTCACTAAGCAAATTTTCAAGAACAACCACAGACCTACTTGTTTGCTTAAATGGATTATTCATTCATTTGCATGTTTTGATGTGATCACTAACTGCTAGTATCTTGGCTCAGTGTTACAGCATTTCTTTTAAGAAAAATATCTATGGCTTAGAAACCCTTCATCTCCCCACCGACCCTTGCACACCTAACCCCACCGTACCACCCCACAGCCCCTGTAGCCCCACTGCCCCCACTCTAATCCTTCTCATAGACTACCGTACTTTTTTTTTTTTTTTTTTTTGAGACAGAGTTTCGCTCTTGTTGCCTAGGCTGGAGTGCAATTGTGCGATCTTGGCTCACACAACCTCCGCCTCCGGGGTTCAAGTGACTCTTCCAAGTAGCTGGGTTTACAGGCGCCTGCCACCACACCCGGCTAATTTTTTGTATTTTTAGTATAGATGGGGTTTCACCATGTTGGCGAGGCTGGTCTCGAACTCCTGACCTCAGGTAATCCACCCATCTCAGCCTCCCAAAGTGTTGGGATTACCAGCGTGAGCCACTGTGCCCGTCTGACTACAGCACTTTTTAATGTGATCCAGGAACACCCTGCATTAGAATCATCTGGTGAAACTTGGTAACTATTCCAATTCCTGAGTTCCATCCTAGACCTCTTGAACTAAAAACTCTGGGGACATTCTTATGCAACTAGAAGTTTGAGAACCTTTGAAAGATGAAGGCACAATTTTGGTGTTTTATCTTTTGCTTCTTCCAAATAGGTGACACATTCGCTGTTTGTTGGAACCACTATCTGTCCTGGTCATCTTTCTCCTCAGAGATCCATTTAGAGCTCACAATGATCAGGAAGACAAGTGAGAGATGCTGGTTGTCTGGGGTATCCTTGTAATATTTTAACTCAGGAAAGAACTTGAAAGCTTTCAAATCCTAGGTCTGGCAGAAGAATGCCTTTTATGGAATTCCTTTTTTTTTTTTTAAGGATCTCTGTTTATTAGGCATTGAAAATAAACAAAAAAGATGAAACAGCCTGACTCTCACATCAATTTGGGACAACTCGGTTTCCGTACTTGCATTGGAATTGATCAAATTGTCCTGAATATATTCTGTTCTTCAGCAGTTCATTTCTAGTAATACAATGACTATCAATAGCAACAGAAAATAAACCCACTTCCTCCCCTGGCCATCTCTTCCCACTGACTTCTTCTGGGAGGAGGCCTTTGAATAAGAAACTTCTGCTAATATTCAAAGGAAGACCACAGCTGTGTTGAACGGTTCAGCTTGGAGATAGCTGAACTATTCTGAGTAATAAAATGGAAAGAGTGGTTCTGGCTTTTATTTTTTTGCCTTTGGGAAGGATGGGTCAAAGAAATGAGGAAAAGAAAAAAAAGGGTGAGCTACAGGGAGAAGGCAGGAGCCTGAGTTGCAAAATACCTGCTGTTTTTGAAGGACGGAGACTGCCGATATTTTACTTTTCCAGCTCAAGGTGCAATGGAAACCCCTCTGGCTCCCTAAACCTTAGGTGAAGCCTGTCCTGCACACACATGCCTTTGATAAGTGGTCTGCAGTGAAAACCAAGGGAAACTGCTGAGTCCTTGTTTAGGTTATTGCAGTACAGCACAGAGTCAGTGGGGCAATCCCCAAACCCAAGTCAGAAGAAGTAGGAGCCGGAAGCTAGAAGTGACCTTGAGAAATCAAGCCAGTTGCTCCTTCATAGATCTGCAGAGAGCATCCGATTTTTTGAATAACACACAAGATGATGTTTGGAACTAACTTTGTCCTGATTTGAAGGATCACGGTAACGCAGCTTTTATCTTTCCTACATTGGCTTTTCTACTTTAAAATAATGTGGATGCTTGTAATTCTCTGTGCTATCTCAGTAGTTCAGAATTCAGCAATCTCTTTAAAGAGATTGTTCCATAAAGCCCAGTATTTTCTGTGGGTTTCACTGACAGAAAAGAAGGGAGATTTGCAGGGATGGTCGAAGGAATAAAAAAGAATCAAGATTTTTGAGAAAGAACACAGTTTAGAAGATGAGTAAGAAGAAGAAAGTGGGAAAATGGGAGGGAGAAAGTTGGTTGGGGGTAGGTGATGGAATGTTCCTTGCTAGGTTTTGTAACACAGGCTGCTCCACCCAATCCTGAGGAGCTATGGACAATCTTAGGGTTAGTGGGGAGAGCAGGGCCCCCAGCTGGTAGGTACAGACCTAGTGGGAGAACTGGACACCGTACCTGGTTGCATGCCACTCAGCCCGAGAACAACTAATTTCTCCCCATGAGGACTAAGAACTCCAGGATTCAGAGAAATCAAAGGCAACCCCTTCCTACAAAGAAATGAAACTTCATGCTTGTTAAATGGCTCGTATCAGGTCTAGAAAATTCTCTTTAACTTAAAGAAACAGCAATTACTGAAATGCATTTTAAAGGCTTGCCTTATTCTCCTTCTGCATAAAACTGCTTTTTGAAAAATGACTGAGGAGCAAACCATGCTTATTTGTGTGTGTGTGTGTGTGTGTGTGTGTGATGTTGGCTTTGTCACACACATACATCTCACATCTAGTTTCTAGATGAACCAGAAGTGAAAGGCTGGAGAGCTGGGAGAAGCAGAAGTCCTGGAGAAGCTGCAATCTAGATCCTCAATGACTGAGAGCACATGAGGCAACCTCAAATTTTTAAAGGTGACAATTTCGAAGAGAAATAGGAAGTACTGTAGGATTGGAAAACAAACACTAAGGGAGATTCTTTTTCCTCAAATCCAGGTTTCTTTCTCCACCCAATAATTGTCGATTACCTTCTATTCCAGAATAAGAAAAACAAATACTCAAACATGGTATGGATGTCCGTCTGAGAGATTTATCTGCTTTGCCATTTTTTGGGGACAGATTTTTAATTGCCTGGTTGTAACTAATCACATCGCCACACAGGTTGCTTTTGAAAACCAGGGGAGCTGTTTTATTCTTCTGATAATTATAAGAAAAACAAGAAAAGAGAAGTGTGTCCCTCTTTACCTCAAGAGACCTACTGCCACCCCTGGAAACACACAGGCTCTGTTGCCAGGACCAAGGCTGAAAAAGCCGTTGTGGTGTGCAGTCGTGCAGCTGCAGAGAGACGTGGACTGTTATAATAAATACAAACAGCTGATTCTACAGTGTAGGTTCTTACATTGGGGAGAAGGAAACCTCATATGGTTTTTGGCTTTGATTTTTTTCTATAACCAGGTGTCTCATCTTCGGTTACTTTTTCCTGATAATATCTACTGCTATTGAGTGTTCTAGATGTTTTTTTCCACCTTTGATATGCCAGACAGAATGAAGTACAATCTTTCTCCCTTGGTGGCAATTTAAACAAAGAGAGACATATTTCTTGTCTATTTACTGGTGGTTAATATAGCAGTTAAATGTCTCCAACTTTTTAACTCTTTTTCTCTCCCTTATTCCTCAGATGCTGGAAAAACAAATAATCTATTGCTCTAGATGATTCCCTGGACTTCAAAGCCACGCCATAAATATCATTATTGTGCCTTGTCTGGAAGGATAGAACATTTCTAATATTTTTGAAAAAATAGATAGTTGGATTTTTGCTCATGAGGCATAATTTTGTTCTTCCAATAGCTGGGATTATTATTTTGTTAAAGAAGTCAATTTCATTTTGTTTTGAAAACAAAAAGCATGCACAAAGACATTCTTTTAGCATAGAAATCCATCATATCAGAAATAGTTTTAATCAAGGCAAAGAAGAAGCCTTTAATGGCAAAAGCGTATTCATCATCTAATCATTTATAAAAGGGTTTTATTTGACTTGGCTTGGAAATTGTTTTAGCAGATTGTGTGAAACAAGGCATCTCCTGCAGACTGAATCATAACACATACATTTGTCCAATATTCTTAGCTAGTTTTAAACATTTGATGTGTGTATGCACAATTGAAAGTAAGTCAGAAAGAGCCTTTATTATTTTTAATTATTATACTCGTATGTATTTGTATTTCATTAAAATTTCTTTTCGCTCTCTTTTTTTGAAGTAAATTATAATTTCATTTTAATGCTTTTAATATTTTAGAGGTTATATAATTTTGATCAAATTAGGTAAATCATCTCACAATGCATCTCATACTTTATTTGAGGGTAATGTATTTCACATTGTATTTATTTCAGCAACTGTAAAAACAGTTGTTTATATTACAAGTGGTCATATCTTCTTGTAGGCTACTAAAATTGATACAAGGCCAGTTGAATGGGCAATATTTTCTTATTTTTTGAGATGCTTAAACATATATCAGTTTTAGCCTCTTGAGTGCAGGAAGAGTTCTTATAACAAGGGCAAATCATGGCATATTGCCCTAAGCTATGCTGTTTGGAAACTTCTTTTCACATAACTAAGAAAAGCGACAGTTCCTCTTAAGGCAGGGTGAGGATAACTATATTAAGGGAACTCTTCCCTGTAAGCTAAATGATACTGTTGAGCTAAAATTAATATTAAAAGAATAGCTGGTGCCTGAGCAGAAAGAATCTTGAAGGTCAAATTGAGTGTGCAGCAGGGAACCAGGACCCTAAATATGCCAAGGGAACTTTTGAATGGCAAAGTCTCTGAAGATGAGTAATCTGCCTTTCTCACAGGCCAGCTCCAGGGGTCTTCTCCTTGTCCTGGCTAACTCTCCCATCCAGTGTTCTGTTCACCTCCTCCTCTAAGTGGACTGGTTGATTAAAGGCTTACACAATGATGGCCCTCAAGGTATTTGCAGGTTAGGAGAGGGCAGACTCTATCACAGTCCAGGCATCCAGCCCTGGATCTTCCTCATACCCCACTGGGATCATGTCCACAAGACTCCTCAGGGTAGGAGACTTGGGGAGGGGTTAGAGGAAACCTGAGTTTCCTTGACCAGTAAGCATGGTTCAGAGAGCATGGAACAAGGCTTGGGGTGGGCACTCAATGCATGTTATTAATAGTTCGGCCATCTTGCTGTCTGCCTTGTGAAGGAGCAAATCGATGTTCTTTTTGGAAATGTTGATCCTTAGACTATAATTTAAGTGTTTAGTTGGTATTTAAAAATGAGAATGGGAAATTTCAGAGTGTCCCTCCTCCAACTCCCAAGTAAAAATACTAAAAAAGAAAATAAGTCACGGCAAACATTATCTAAAACTCACTAGCGGTCACCTCACAAGAAAGGGAAGACAACATCATGCATAAACTTCAAAAAGTGGTGGCTAAGGGAAGAAACAGAAGGTTCTGGTGCCACCGGAGGAAAGCTAATCTTCCCACCTATTCTCTACGTCCAGAAGCAATACTGGGGGAAGACAGATAATTCTTCTGATAAGCCTGTGAATTCTCTCTAATACACTCCAGGTTGGAGAAGCAAACTCTAAGGTGAGTGAGCAGCCTAGGAAGGTCAAGGAAAATCCTTCAGCAGAAAAGTCCTAAATACCACAACAGGATCACACGAGAGGCAGAAGGGGGATGAGCTGCCAGGGCTGGCCCTGCCCTGGTACAGGGCACTGAATGAGATCTCAGAAAATGGAACGGAATCTGGGTCCCCAGTAAGGACTACCCTGGAGACCAGCACAGCTAACATTTATGTCACAGAAGAGTGGATTCAAAGCCACACTCAAATCGCAGTTCTGAGGGGAAGGCAAATTTATCACACTGGATTAGAACTTGCAGAAGCACTTGTCATCCATCAGCCAGATCAAAAGAACTAGTGCGACCCCTATTCATATAGCACAGCAAATTCCTGAGAGCCTGAGAGAATACTGATAAAATGATTGACACAGACATATCCTGGCTAAGATTCTTAACCTTAAAGACAAAGATTTCTTTGGAAATCCAGGCAGAAAAGCAAATCATTTTCAAAGAGGGAAATTTAGGTTGTCTGCATACTTCTCCACAGTAAATTTAAATGCCAGAATCTTGAAATAAAGACCATGTAGATTGCTTATAAAAATGAAACATTAGCCGGGTGCAGTGGCCCATGTCTGTAATCTCAGCACTTTGGGAAGCCGAGGCAGGAGGATTGTTTGAGGCCAGGAGTTCTAGACCATCTTGGACAACAAAGCAAGACTCTGTCTCTACAAAAAATTTTAAAAATATTAAAGCTGGGCATGGTAATATGTGCTTGTAGTCCCAGGTATTCGGGAGGCTGAAGTGGAGGGATTTGTGCCCAAGAGTTCAAGGCTGCAGGGAGCTGTGATTGTGCCACTGCAGTCCAGCCTGAGTGACGAAGCAAGACCCTGTCTCAAAAAATAAAAAAGAAAGAAAGAAAAAGGAAGGAAGGAAGGATATCTTGTACTAAAAAAGACCAAGGGATGCTGCTGGGATAGGAAACAACAGGGAATAGTTTGCTGGCTTATCTTAGAAGAGCAGAAGAGAGAAGTTTCAAAGAGGGAAGATTAATACGAGTAGTTCATAAAATTTGACCAGGGACAGTGTGGTTAAGGGAAGAGAGTCTTTCTGAGGCATTTCTATTATGGAATTAAACCCAGGTAAACTGCCTGATTAACAGTAAGTGTGTTCCTCACACATTTCAACTTGCACTAGAAGGAAGAAGCCCTGGAGGTCTTCTGGACAACTGCTTTTTCAGGGATTAAGGAGGGTGGGTGAAATAAATTGGGCTTGGACTGGAGTAAAAAGAAGAGTGACACCAGCCACAAAGTGTGCACCAGGCCCCGGGAGAATGAGAGTGCAGGGTGTGCTGAGGGCCTGGCTGTTACCTGAAGCTGAACCACACTGTTGAGTAACTCCAAATTCCAGTCTATGTACGAGAGAGCTTTGCCTCCAGTGATTCACTATCCTGTAATAGTCCAGTCTGTGAGCTGTTTCAGTCAAAGTATCCCGGGATCTCTTCTTTTTGTATCGTGTTCTTACGTTCCCAGTGCACAGTGGCATATTAATACTTGGAGAAATCTTGCTTTAAAGAACAGCACTTACAGCTACGTTTCTAAAATGTGAACATAGAATCCTTTTTCCCTGTGATGGCTAGGAGCAAGAGTTTGGAAAATACTGCCACATGCTGATATAAAACAGTTTTCAATATGTAAGTATCTAATAAGGTCATGTTGAGAGAGTACATATAAAAGGAGAATGGGGGGAAAAAGAAAGGTGATAGCTTTGGGGCCTGTGAAGGAAAATCTTACCCACTCCTGGAAACAAGTTACTTGCTGGTGAAAATAGCCCAAGCACCTTTTGGTTTCAAGTTGTTGTGGGCTGGATTAGTTAAATGATACATACACAGATGAGGAGGGGGCCGTCAGTCTTTTGTTAATGCCCTCTGGGGCCCTGGCCTGACACCTGTTGCTGTCAAGGTGCTTAACTGATCATTCCTATAGCTAACATATGGAAAAAATCAGTCTTGGTTTCTCACCAGTATTAAGAACAAGACTAGAATAAAGGGTTGAACTGAATATTTCCCAGCAGGTTTTTACTAAATCCTACGTGCAAACCAATAGTCAGGCCAGGGGTTCTTATGAACCCAAACTTCGGTGAGGCATTGTGTTGACACCTGGGAAGATGCCCTTTCAGAACGGGCTTAGGACCCAAAAGGAAGCAAAGGAAAGGTTAGTTCAGAGAATATTTTGATATTTTGGGTTTTTTTAAAAAAAAGTTTAGTCTTTTGTAACCTTAAATTGTTCTTAGGAAAAAGAATTTTAGCTTCATGATCAGAAAAGCAACATGTTAGAGTCAAGCTTACAGTTTACAAGGAAGGGAGCTAAATAGATCTGCAAGATAGACCCTCTGTTATAACATTTATTTTGTGTCCAAGCTCCATTCAGTTGAGTACAAGTCTATTGGCAGGGGTTATCTATTGTGTTAAAACAATTGCTAAGCTATAGAGTATTAAAATCTAATACTGAACAAAATCTGGGAGCAAATAAATTCTAGTTAAATGGAATTCTTTTTTTTCTTTTTTGAGATAGGGTTCGCTTTGTTACCCAGGCTGGAGTGCAGTAGTGCAATCTCAGCTCACTGCAGCCTCCGCCTCCTGGGTTCAAATGATTCTCCTGCCCCAGCCTCCTGAGTAGCTGGGAGATGCACACCACCATGCCTGGCTAATTTTTATATTTTTGGGGTTTCACCATGTTGGCCAGGCTGGTCTTGAACACCTGACCTCAGGTGATCAGCCTGCCTCGGCCTCCCAAAGTGCTGGGATTACAGGCATGAGCCACCGCACCCAGCCTGGTTAAATAGAATTATGTGAAAGAATAAACTTGAGAAGCTAACAAAAATTTGTATTACTTCTGTACTCCAAATGAGAGAATGGCAAGAAGACTGGCTTCTGTCTTCATGGAGCTTATAGTGGTATTTACAAAAGACAACAAACAAAAGGCATGTTTCAACCAAAGGCCACAGAAAGGGAGAGGAATGAGGATTTGGGGAGTTTCATTTATGCTTGATTCATTGTCTTGTGATATTCTGTGTTTGAAGAGAGGCAGCCCAGCATGAGGAGGTGGAATGCGGGTGGGAACACAGTCTGTGGAATCAGAAAGGCATGAGATTGACCCCAGCCTTGTTTAGTCGTGTTATGCCTTTGGGCAAGTTACCTAACCTCTCTGAGCTTTAGTTTCCTCATAGAATTCCTATTCATGGCTTGAGAGGAATAAACAGCAGCATAATGTGTATCTGGTATATAGCAAGTCCTCAATAAATGATGAATATTTTTAACAGTTAATATATTGGGCAAAGATGATAAGAGATGGAGGGTATATCTGGGCAAGAGGTTTAAGGAATTGGATGGGAACCTGGAAAGGAAGAAACGAGGTAGAAGGCTATGAAAATAGTATGAGTTTAAAAGGCATATGGAGTTACTAGATGAATGTTTGTTAATTTGAACACTAGTATAATTACTTCTAACAAGAAAAAATAGTCTTTTTGGAGTCCCTACATTCACTCAGCAAGGCATTTCATTTTGCTCCCATCAGTATCTATTAAATTTTAGTGAATAAATATTTAGTAATAGAATCTCATTTTTTCTAAAGCATAGAATCTCTCTTCTTTCCCATTTTATTACAAGCAAATAAATAAATTTTCTAATTATACCATGCTGCAAATAATTTATCTGGAAGCCCTGTTATATGGAAATCCATGCCTAGGCAGGTATGTTTAGGACACTTCTTGTGGGAGTTGGCATAAAAACTCCAATCTCAAAAAATTTTAGGGTCTGTAGCAGCACACTCAGAAGCATTTTCCCTGGAAGTTGCCAATCTAAGCAGCTGTGGCCAATCATAATCCATAGCAAATCCATTGGCCACATTTATTTATTTCTTCCAGGTTGACAGGTAATGGGGAAAGCAAATGCATTCTGGAAGCAATGACCTTCGAAAACTGCTTTTTTTTTTTTTTTTTTTTTTTTTGAGACGGAGTCTCGCTCTGTCGCCCAGGCTGGAGTGCAGTGCGAAAACTGCTTTTGATAATACCAGTGTCTTGGGATGACAGCCATCTATGCTGGCTTTGCAGCCTCTCCACCTCTGCTTGGCTGAGTCAGATGGCTTTGCTTGGCTTCAGCCAGTAGGAGATGGCAAAATCTGGGGGCACTTGTGACCTAGTGCCACTTGGGTGCCACCTACTGCTCTCTACCAGCCTTTGCTGTGGGTAAGGAGGCATCTGAGGGCATAAATTTAATGGGCTTCTGGTGGGAAACCTCTCTTCCAACAATCATTGTTTGACTCTGGCATCATAAATCACAAATACATTTACATATTACAAACAGAAGTAAGTAAAATGCAGTTTCATGATTCCTAGAATAATATAATATAAAATGATTTATAATATAAAATGATCAAAATATCATGGGGCTGGTAATAAAATTTTAATGCTAATAAAAGTAATAAAATTATAGACAGTGTGCAATTATTTTGATATTATTATATGTCAAATGCTGTATTAAGCACTTACAACGAATCTCATGTAGTGATTATAATGTGCTGGCGAAGTAGGTGGTATTCTACTCATTTTTTCAAATGAAGAAAGACATACACGGAAAGAGGTAAAGTGAAGGTCACATAGCTAGTAAATACATTAGTCATGCTTAAACCCCAGGTCTACTGACTTTGAAGTCTACATTATATGGCAAACAACTCTCATGTTAGGCTCTGTACCATTAATAACGTTAGTAATGGATAACCTGGAAACTCTGCACATTGGTTTAAAATGGGTTCGTTAAAACTGCTCTATCTATTTCATGGGACATTATAAGTAATAAAAGACATAAACATTTTGAAAGTCCTTTGAAAAAAGTTAAAATCGTATGTACATATTAGTAATCATATGTATACATACACAGATGGTGCCCTATTTATGACAGTTCAAATTAACGATTACTTGACTAAAAGCCATATGCATTCAGTAGAAACCATGGTACAGTATTCAATAAATTACATGAGATAGTCAACACTTTATTATAAAATAGGCTTTGTGTGAGATGATTTTGCCCAACTGTAGGCTAATGTAAGTGTTCAGAGCATGTTTAAGGTGGGCTAGGCTAAGCTATGACATTTGGTAGTTAGGTATATTAAATGTGTTTTCAGTTTATAATATTTCCAACTTAAGAATGTTTATAAGGATGTAACCCCATCATAAGTCAAGGAATATCTGCATATATACTCTATATAAATAAATAATACACTTACGCTTTAAACATAAACATGCTAACATACATACAGAGGCACGATGGTATGTGGAGAAAGTATTAAACTTGCAATCTGAAGACTTGGATTTTAGCCTCAGATATATGATTTGAATATGTCACATCTCAACACTCACTTGTGAAATGGGGGCGATAATTACACTTAATAAAGAATTTTCCCATCTAAAGACTGTATGTACAATATACCACATATTTATGTATATGTATATTATTATTTAATTATTTAATAATTATTTATTTTCTACTTACATACTCCAGAATTATAAAAAATAGAATTTCAGAATTTTAAAAAATTTTGCTACAACAGAAATTTAATTCTTTTCTTTATCTTGCTTCCCCAGTTATATAAAATAAACATATACTTTCTAATTGTGATATATTTTAACGTTCCTAAATGAAATGGTAAATTACTTAGTATTTCTAGCATTGTTTAAGAAAAATAGCAGTGGCAGGATCAAGAGTTGGCAGACCTGACTTAAAAAGTTTCTTGTTCAGAAAATAAATGCTTACTTTATGACACATACACGAGTTTATTTTCTGCAGTATTGTTCCAAAATAACACTTTTGGAAACAACGCAAATTGTTAAATTGATTAAGCTTGTCACCCATTTACTGAAATATTATGCAACTCTAAAGAATAACCAATTACTCTTTATTAAAATGTGGAAAGATATACAGGATTTATATATGTTAAAAAAACAAGGATCAGAGCATTGCACATAATATTCTACTTCATGAGTAAAAAGCCGGGGTGGGGGGTAGTATTTATGTTTGTATTTGCTTCTGTGAACATAAAGAAACTTCAGATGGACATATAAGAAATTAAGCAGAGTGGTTTCTATAGGGTAGGGGCTGGAAAGACCCAGAAAGCGGCAGATGAGGGTTAAAGGTAGCTTCACTGTACACCATTTTACACTTACTGCTTTTTCAGTCAGAATGTAATTTCTACTTAAAAGATAAAAGAATTCAAATGCTTTTTAAAAAGGTGAATGCTTTAAAGGGGTATTATTCAGAGTTTAAAGTTATGAATCAGATTGCTTAATCCAGATGTCAAATGAAGTCAATCAAGTTTAAGAGGGATTGAGTTTTGATTTGTGGAAGAGGTGAATGAAGAGAGAACAGGATACATTTTGGAGCATAATACATCTGGAGGCATCAGATGCTGAGGGGGTTACATTGATAACAGGATTTAGAATGTGAACTGTGGCATGGGCTACTGACAGTGAGGAGGCATTCAGGAGCAGGGAAGGGTTGCAAAGGAGAGGAGAAGGAGAACAAGGATAAACTCTGTCTGCTCTGCAGTTCTGCCTGGGTCCCTTGTAGCTTTACTTCACCAAAAATCAGATCTTGTCAGGCCTTCAGAGTCAGAAAGAGGACTTGGTTAGCATTTGTGGCAACTCACTGAAAAGCGTGACACCAGGCAACGTGTGTCACCACCGTGCTCTACCACCACCCACACTGGAGCTGGAGCGAAACAAAGATGGAAGAAAGTTCCCAGGGATTTCTGCCTAACATCAGAACTCCTTCCCTGGCATGAAGTCACAGCCATAAAATGGAGGTTATAATACTTAATTTTTTATCCGAGGTGAAGAAATAAGAGAAATACGGGACCTTTTAGAAAGTCTCACAAAAGTAACAGTTCTGAATTATGACCCGGTATTGAAATAAGATGACAGATGAGGAGGAGATGCAATGTGAAACAAGGATGAACGTTTCTGGAAGACAGATGGTCATGGGGTCATTCCAAACTTGCTTTCTGTGTGTTTGAATTAGCAGAGGACTTGATCACTAAGCTGTTTACGAGCAAGGAGAATACTGAACTCAGGAAGATAACATATCGCAAGATGTTTCTACAGTACAAAAACGAAAAACAACCTTTAGGCTTAGAATTGCTTTAACTAGACCATACTCTGGTAAGGAGAAAGATGCGACTACGAGTAGTGTGGTCACTTGTAGGCATCTTTTTCCCCCCTCACAATAAACAACAGTTGCACATCATTTACCTAAAATATTAATCATCTCAGGCATGTGTGAGCTTCTTACATGCAGTCACTCTACCACATCCCAGAGAATTGCAGTGATATCTCAGGTAGAAATTTAAACTATTTACCCGAAAGGAAAGTACTCCTTTGTCTAGCTCATTTTCCTAACTATATATTACTTTATGAATCAGAAAAGTTCAGAAAACTTTATACTGAGAAATAGAAAATAGCTAAAATGTGAAGCACAAAGTACCATTTCATGAGTCCCGTTCCTTCCTCATTTGAATACTGGGCTTAGGAAACATGATGAATTGTGTGGATATTTGCAGTCACTTAAAGGAGGGCTTGTCATCTCTGTACTATTGACATTATGGCCTGAATAATTCTTTGTTGTGGGGTTGTCCTGGGCATTGCAGGATGTTCAACAGCATCCCTAGCTTCTACTCACTAGAGGCCAGTAGCACCCTCCAGTTGTGGCAATAAAAAATGCCTCCATACATTGGCAAATGTCCCCTGGGGGTCAAAATTGCTCCCTTTGGGAACTGCTGACCTAGAGGATAGCTCATTTCCTGTCTAACTCCTCTGTGTTGATAGGGGTAACGTACCTCAGTCTCATTCAACAGAAATGAAACCCAACAAAGGAAGTAAATGCAATGGTTATCATTAAGCAAAACCACGTATCAATGAAGTGAATGTATTCCCTCTCCCTTCCCCCAACAAAACCCCAGCTGACCAAGGCATTTTCTCACAGAATGAAGACTTCCTACTTTTCCAGACCTCCCACACGAAAGAAAAAAACAAGACAAAGAAAATTCATTATACACATATGAGTACCAGATAGAGAATCATTCCTTGTTACGAAACTTTCCCCAGAAGCTAAAACATTCTCTGCCTTGGAGTAAACCATACTGAATAGCAAACGAGAAAATAACTCACTGTTTCCAGAAGAGGTTTTGTGGAATTTCGTCAGGTCAACATTTGGTGGTCTGTTGGGTTTTGGTGGAGGTGGACCCAAGGTAAACAAGGGAGGCAATGGCTTCTGTTTTGGGGTGGCTGAATTCTTATCTCTCTTTTCCTTTTCCTGGCTTTGGCCCCATGGCCCCCCCACTGTCAGCTTAGAAGGGGCCTTAGGGAACCTGGCAGGAGGAGTCCCTGAGGCCAACTCTTCCTGATTCATTTTGCTCTGGAAGGTGTTCTTAGCAGCATCTATCTTCCTATCTTCCTTTTTTTCTTCACCATTTTTGGAGAGGCCTGGGCCTCCCCTGCTCGCAGCAGGTTTCAAAACCACTCCAGGAAAGGGCGAACTTGAAATCTCCCCTGCATGGTCTTTATTTTCTGAGTCTTCCCTTGCTGGTTTTAAAGGGCCGCTTTTGGACCTGACTCCCAGGGGAGCTGGGGACCCTTTTGATGAAGACACATTCTTCACGGGGCTTTCGTCTTCATGGGAGTTCTCGGTACTCAGGGGCGGCTTCTGGCCAAAGGCAGGTTTGGGGAAGAGGGGCTTGGGTTCAAGATCTTGTGATGCTGACATAAATTTCCCTTTAATCCCAGTCAATTTGGGGAACACTTGCTTCTGTTCATTTTCCAGGGTTGGAGGAGTAGGCCCAGATTTTGGGCCTAGTGGCTTTAAGTCATGGTCTTGGTTTACACTGTGAAGAGACGGCTTGTTTCCAGGAGGCCAGGGAAATGTAGGTTTGGAATCTTCTTTGGGCAAGTTGATGGGCTTGGGGCCTACAGGTTTCGGAAATCCTACTTTCGCCTCGGGGTCTCTGGTGGTCAAGTTGGCTGGTGTTCCGAATCTTTGGCCCGCTCCAGTGGGCTTTAGAAACGGGGGCTTGGGTTCTTTGTCAGGCTTTTCCTCAGAAGAAGGTTTGACTGCCACAGGTGGCTTTGGGGACCCAAACTTAGGTACATTGCTGGGTCCTGCAGGAGGGCTGGCATTTCCTTGGTTGTTGAATAAGTTCTTTCTTGCTTGTATTCCTGAAGATGAGTTTGGCCCTGTGACTCTGAAGGGTCGGCTATTGACTGAGACATCCTCTGTCGGGTTGTTCCCTGTGTTAAATTTCTCCATGAGGGACTTTACATCCGCCTTTCCATCCTACAAACATAGGGAACAAAAACTAGCTGAGAGACAAAAGTCTTACTTGCACAGTTTAAAATACTATACCTTAAAGAGCTTCCTGGTTTGAGGCCTGCAGCGTTGCTGATTGGTTAGCAAGATATTGTAACATTTATCTTCCTCTCTGGCAAAATAAGTTGCGAGAGTTTCTTGAAAGAGGAAGGCTATGGTTGTGCATATAGTTTTTCTTTTGGTTATCTCGGACTGACCTGCTTATTTTTACTTAAAGAACAAATCCTTTCTTTCTTCTCACTGTTTCTCTAGCTATCTTGTTGGATTTACTCTAACTTGGTATTATTTATTTTTAAAGTTTCACTTGAAAAAATATGGAAGTGACTAAAAAAAGATTTCTTCCATATTTTATAATTGAAACTCTTAAGTAGAAACTACCTTTAAAAAATGAAAGTAAGTTCTTCTGTAAATTGAGGCTGTGTGCTTTAGACAGCATGGCCGTGTTTAACATACATCTCTGTGGTTTACAAGAGTTTTTTTTTTTTTTTTTTTTTTTGCTTCTATCCATATTTAAGTTCTGTTTGTTAACAGGGAGATGTGGCAGAAAAACCTCACTCATTTTTATAAGTAAGTAATAAAATGACTTCTTCTACTTATTTGTAATTATTTATCACTAATGATTCACCTGCATCCATACTAGCAGGTGAGTACACTCACTTTCAGAATTGTTCTGTTTAGAGGTCATGGTCTGGAGGCACAAGCGGGAAGATAAGGAAGAGGTAATAGGGACAGGCTGTCAGTCTCATTTCCAGACCTTTCTTTCCACAGGCATCCCTTTTTCTTAGAGGTGCTTTTACTGGGTCTCCCTTGCTTGTCTAGAATTAAGGTATTACTTAGCAAAGATAATAGGCATTCACTTTTCTCTGTGAATGTAATCCCATTTTACCTGGGAAAATTAATGGTGTGTTTGCTCTTTGTCTCGAAAGCAAGGAGTTTAAATTTTTAGTTCTTTTAGAAATATTTGAAAATTGGAGGCTTCCAAAAAATCACTGAAGTTAACCAATGTGGCCATGACAATTTCCCTTTTCGTGCTTTAAAATTCACCCTTAACGTGCTTTTCTACTTCTCATCCCCCACCTTTCATTGCCCCATACCCAGGCACATTTCATCTTTCAAGGTGCAAAACCAGGTCCCTCCAGCTGGGAAGGTTGCTCCCACCTCCTGACTCATGCACACTTCAGGTGCTTCTACAAGCCCCTATGTTACTTCCTCTTAGAGTGATGAGAACTACCATTTAGTGGGGGGTAAATACATGTGCTTTGTTCTATATTGTCCCGTCTCATTCTTACAGTAGTTCTAAAAGAATGACATGATTTAACCCCATTTCACAAGAAAGGAAAATGAGGCTGGAACTGCAGGAGGATGGCATGGCCAGAGCATGAGAACTGGGTTTAAATCCTAGCCAGAATTGTCATGTGCCTTAAACATGGAATTTGTAAAATGCCTGTCTGGTGTACAATATGGGTTCAATATATGGAAATTATTATTAGAACTGTTAGGTAGCAACTCCAGGCCTTGAATACGCTACCTAACAGTTCTAGGAACTGTGAGCACAGGCAGGCAAACTCAGGTGTGTCTGGGGCTCTGAAGTCCAGAAAATGTCTCATTTCTTTTTGTATCCCTGCATCACCTAGACCAGGGCCTGGCTCCCTCAGGATTCTAATATATGCTTGGGGAATGAGGGCAGGCACTCAGATGAATACTGTGCATAGTGATTTTACAAGAAATGGTGCCCTCAGCAAGAGTTTCTCTCCATACCAAACTGTAGGGCATGTGTATTTGCAGGGTGGGAGGCTGGGGATTTAGGCAGGAGCAGAAAAGCTAACAAGAGCAGCAATTTCCAACTTGAATTTTGTGAGTTTAATTGACCTCCCTTATCTGAGTTGTTGGAAACTGCTTGTTTTCTACCTTTCCTCCCTTTGCCACTTTTCTACCACCCCTGACTTCCTCAAATCCTCAAGCAATTCCTGAAGGCAAGAGGCAGGAAGACAGCAGAACAAGGGAGAATTTGGGTGCTTGGGGGAGGGAATAGGAGAGAATGGGTTCTTCCCTGAACCTTCAGAGATCAGAGTTGCAGAGACCCCAAACGTCAGTACAAGGGGCATAATTATGGCAGTACCAAGAACAAAAATTTGCCCCCTAACTGAAGGAAGTCTGTCTCTGTGGAAGATGCCTTTTATTCTAGACTTAATTCCATATCATATAATGTATATTCTAGATTTATAACAGGAGGCTACATAGCTGAGTGACTAAGCACAGACTTAGGAGCCAGGTGGCCTGGGTTTGAATCTTACTAGCTATTTAACCTTGGACAAAAGACATCAAAATTCTTTGGGCTTAGTTTTCTCACCTCCCTAATGGGAATAATAATGTGTAGCCGTAGGACTGTTAGGAAAATTAAACAACTTCCTATGTGTAAAACACTTTAAAGAGTACCTGGCACATTGGAGGATTTCTGATTTTTATAAATCAGGTGAAATGTTAGATATTCTCTAGTCCCTTCTCTCGCTGCATCGGTGAGGAAATGGAAAGCAAGAGTTTTAAGTGGTATCCTACTCACGTGGCAACTTTATGTCTTGGATTTCATGGGGGGAAACCCATGAAATACCCTAGCCCATTATCAAACTCAGTGTCCTGGTTTTGGAAGTGGTAGATTTGGATTGGAACGTAAGTCTCTCAGCTGCCAACCCAGACCCAGGAAGCAGTGCAATGTCAAAGTTAACAGCACAGGCTCTGGGGTTATGACTTGAGTTCAAACCTTGACTTTGCCATTTTGCTAACCACGTGATCTAGCATGGTAGTTATCCTCTCTGAGGCTCAGTTTTCTACATCTTTAAAATGAGAATAATAACAGTATCTATAGCTCACAGGGTTTTTGTTTTAAAATAAGGATTAAATGGGCAAAGGCATGTAAAATTCTTAGATAAGAATTGCATGTAATATATATGTAATAATTATCTGCCATCTCTGTTTTTCTAATTTGCTAGTCAGAAAACATTATTTTCTCTATGTGACCAAATTCTGAAGTTGCAATTATTAATGTTATGTCCTAATTTTAAATTAAAGTAGCTAGAACTAACGTACTCTTGAATAACATAATAGAGTTAAGATATTTCAGTTTGGTTTACCTACAGTGTGAGACTTTTCACCGGATGTTGAAAGACGGGGAAAGAAAGAGCAACAAGTTCCTATGCAGGACATCTTAGAGCCCCTTAGCCACTAATATGTCTGGCAAATCAGTAGCCTGAACTTTGCAACTACCTAATCACTAATATTGGCTTCTTAGCTTCAGAGATTGTTTAATAATGATCACTGTTAATAAGTTTAGTAGATAAAATAATAAGTTTAGTAGACTCACCCTTAATCGTAATAATAATAGGTAGGTTTTTTTTCTTTAAGCATAATGATAGAAAAAGCAAAAATGATTTTTAAAATGGACATTCTTTCATTCTGATGTCATTGTGGATTGAATATCTACTCAATTATCTAGTACTTTTATTTTTACTTAAAAAAGGGTAGGGGTAATATATTCTTGAGTGATAGAGTGAAAAGTAAGCCTTCTACAACTCCTTGACTTAGTTCCCCAGTTCTAGGCTAGGCTGATGTCCTCATTTACCAGTACAGTATGAGTTTATACCTGTTGTTCTGGAATAATGATTAGCAATGTTCCTTTTTAATCTCAAACTGATCTTCCTTAAATAATAAACTACATGGTGACCTTCCCTAGTTCTCTCTAGAGGCAATCACTGTCACCAATTTCCTATGTATGTTGCTAACCGGTGCATATGCAAACATAAACACACACATATTCATTCACACACATACACCCTTCCTTCTCCCACTTTTCACATAGATGGAAACATCTACTCTGCACCTTGCCTTTTTCTAGGGCTGATATTCGGTAGATATACACCAGTACAGGTGGATGTATGATCAGCAACCATTGGGATTGTTTGGTACCTATGTCAATTCCAGTTGTTAAATATTTTCAATATTCACCCTACTTTTTCCCTTGCCAGTTGGATCATATTGGTGCATGTTATTTGCAGAACCTTTTTAACTTAGTGATATCAAGATTGGGCTTCTACTTATTCATCAGAGGATATATTTCACAATCTGGAAGACATCAGAGTTTATGATGTTTTAGTAAAACAAAAATTTCATTTGCAATTTCTTTTCCAAAGCCATTAGAAGCAATTTGTTATTATTGCTACCTGCTATCTATCCATATAATTCTTAGTCCAGATTACTCACAAACATTGCTCACAAACACAGATTTAATAGTAGAAAATCTCTTCATAGAAATTAATTTCCTTTAGCCCCCATATATTTTGCCTTTCCTCAGAATTATGTCTCTTCAGTGGTATAAACTTTCACATTTGCCCCAGACCTTGGGAAAATGTCTGTTAACAAAAATGCTTTTGTTACATCCTCTAGATTGACAGTTAACAAACCCAGTTTTCAGAAAATCTTTTTGAGTTTTAGCAATCTGCATAAAAGTAATGAACCAAGTAAACCGTTAAAGGCTGAGATGGCATGAAGGACAGACATCCCATCTTTTCTGTTCCTAGAAAGAAAATTGTCCCTTTTGTAGTCAGTTCATCTACATAGTTTCATTTGGAAAACTAAAAATATATTATCTCTATTACTGGGAACAGGATTTTGTTTTGTTTTAGTTTTATTGTTATATTACTCATGGTTTTAAATATTTCTTGGATATTATGCTAATCTAGTGGTTCTTAAATGGAGGTGGGGTGGGTGGGGGAATTTCCCCCCCGGGGGATGTTTATCAATATCTGGAAGCATTTTTGACTAAAATGACCAGCCAGGCAAGGGGTTGGGCAGAGGCCAGGGATGCTGCACGTCTGTCCTATAGGAGAGCCTCCCACAAGCAAGAATTATCAGTCCAAAATGTGGATAGTGCCAAGGTTGAGAAACCCTGAGCTAATTCTATTGCTCTTGAATTACTGAAATTAACTTACCCGGAAGTCTGCTTTTAATTTTTTTTTACCATAGACTACACTCTTAACACCTACAAATAACTGTATAGAAACTAAATGAGCCACTACTAGCAATGGTTTTTAAAGTTGCCCACCTTTGAAAGTCTCATCTTTAGCATGTTCTTTAAAATACAAAAGAAATAAAACTTCCATAAATCATGGGTAACTAATGAATTTAAAATGACTTCGAAGCCAGATTTTACCTCCTTAAGATATGTTTGTGTCACTTTTGCAATTAAAGCAAGAGGAGAATGAATCTCTGCTGTGGCTGCTGTTACTCTTCCCTATATAAAGCCCATAAAAAAGGGAATAAAATGGCTTCATTTGATTGCATGTAATGCTTCTAATCATGGTGGAGGCAGTAAATGAATAAAATAGTTTACCCAAATCGGTTTTTCAAAAAATCTTTGATAATTTTTTACCAAACATGGAGTTTCTTTATTGTTAGTTATGTTGAGATAAAGTCGTTTGTTACCCGTAACTTATTTGGTCTCAACTGCTGGTTCTTCTTATGGAACAAAATTTGTTTCTGCCACTGCCACCATTACCCATAATAGGACCCCAGTACAGTGACGTCAGAGGACATCAAGAGGCTGTGAGGGCACTCATGAGTACAGGAGAAAAGGTTCCAGGAAGCCAGCCCTCGTCCTGCCTAAGGCTTCAGAGATTGTAGCCAGGGCGGGTGAAGATGGTGCGCTGGTTAGGACACCCAGCTTCTGTGGGGGTGATGCCTTTTGTTCCTCAAACTTAGGACCTGCTTTACCAAGGCCTGACCAGGAGGAGTAACAAAAACACTGAGGAGACAGAATGTTCTCCCCTAAGCTGGAGAAACTTACCATCCTTGAGGCAGGAAGCACACTGGCAAAAATTTGTAATAGATTCAAGCAGTTCAAATTTTTATAGAGCAATAGGATTCTGCATTACTGGTTTGCATTGCCTAGATTAAAGAAAATAACACATATGTCCCCCATGACCAAGCCCTCCATCCCTTCTCACACACAACACACACAACACACACACAATGCACACACACACACACACACAGTGTTTTCTCTTTAAAGAGACTTGATCTGTTGTACCCAGTAAACCTGGAAAAGGGAATGGTTTTAATCTGAAAATAAACTTCCATAAAACTCTTTACTATTAGAAATTACCTCAAAACTACTCCAACTTAAGAGTTAACAGTTGCTGGCTGAAAATACAGTACTCCTGACGAGACCTTTCACAAGCATCGTACATAACAAGCTCCACTATAGATGATAGAATGGCAGTGATCTTTTTTATCCCGATTAACACTGTTTAAATATGTTTTTTCTTTTTTTGAGACAGAGCCTCCCTCTATCACCCAGACTGGAGTGCAGTAGTGCAATCTTGGCTCACTGCAATCTCTGCCTCCTGGGTTCAAGCGATTCTCGTGCCTCAGCCTCCGAGCAGCTGGGACTACAGGCATGCACCACCATGCCTGGCTAATTTTTGTATTTTTAATAGAGATAGGGTCTCACCATGTTGGCCAGGCTGGTCTTGAACTCCTGACCACAGGTGATCCACCACCTGCCTCAGCCTCCCAAAGTGCTGGGATTACAGGCATGAGCCACTGCACCCGGCCTATTTAGATTCTTAATGAATTATAATTTACATGTGTGTTCTCTGTTTCCCTAAGGAGATGTAAAAGCAGGAACCTGGTTTTATTTTTCCTCCTCAACAGCAATTCCCTCCCTGGCAAACAAGCAGACACACCCCTGATCCTGGCTCATCTCTTTCCATAATATGCATTGAACATACTGGCTGATGGACTGAGTTTACTTAAATTTCACCTTGACTGGTCATACAGATGGGAGTGGAGGAGACGATTTTCTTAGCTCCTTTGTTGACCTGCAGTTGTGATTTATGCACTTGCTAATAGAATATTTCATTGCAAATGGGCTGTGATGCATTCCAGTGGGCTGAGCCTCTGAGGCTGGAGAGAGCACCAGGCCCCTCTCTTCAACAGGATGTGGGAACTTGACTCTCGCCGCAAATTAAGTTCTTGGGGCAGGAGCCCGCTGCTGCAGGCTCTGGGCGAAGGCATGGGTAGGAGGACCTGGTTGCGGAAGCAGCGGTGGTAGCCCTGATTGTGACAACCCCTGTATGTTTTTCTGTAACTTGTGAAGGTGGGGATGGAACTGCAACAACCCCAGCGATGCCCTGTCTGCTATGGCCTTGCACTGTGAGGTGTCATGTGGAAGGAAACACCTGACTTAAATGGGGACTTTCTGGGTGGTGTGTGTGCCCCGCCAGGTCCCCTCGGACCTTGGCAGAAAAACCACCACAGATGTCGCTGTGCATTATCTCCTGGTCTGGTATTATTCCGAGCACTGATGATCCGGACCTTTCTCCTGTTTCTACTGTGTTCTCTCTTCCAGAGTGAATTAGAGCAGAAGAAGCAAGATAGCCTAGCAAGTAGTAAAGCTTTGATGGTGATGGTCCACCTCCCAAATGCTGGCGCCTTGTATTCTCTATAAGGCATGTGCATCAGTTGGATTTTTGTGTACCCCCTGTTTTTAGAATCAGGAGCTTGACAATCATCATCATTCTACAAATTCGAACCTTCAACATTCTCTTCCTGGTTATCCTACAAAATAGCTCCTGTACAAATAGTTTTGACTTTGCCATGGCCTCTGAGGGCTTAAGCATAAATGGATAAGGAAGTTAAATACAACTTTCTAGCCGGGCTCTAGTGCATTCCTGTGGTCCTAGGTACTCAGGAGGCTGAGGTGGGAAGACCGCTTGCGCCCAGGGGTTTGAGTTCAGCCTGAGCAATGCAGCGAGACCCTGTCTCTAGTATAAATATATACATATAAGTATATATGACTTTCTACGTGTTTCTGAGGTTTGTTTTGCTATGTGTTTTTGAGTTCTTGATGTGGATAGAATGGCGATAGGATGTAGAGAATATAGAGTGAGATGTAGATAGTATTGAACAACAAATGGTCCTAAAACCACTTATTTTTCTTATTCTATTTTATAATTTTTTATAGCAAATTTAACTTACACTTGTTTAGGATAATTCACTCAGCCTGCATGAGCTGATAATACCAAATTAGAAAATAGTTTTTCAGGAATTTACATTTTGACTAACGAACTTGTAGATAACTGAAAAATGTTTTCATAGATATCTTATTAGTGGCTTTTTTGGTTCTTAGGCTAATAGTTGATGTACACTTCATAATACAATATAAATTCTTTCATTTTTTCTGTTCCTCCAACCTCAAAGAGAGACCTAAGTTTCAACTACTATTCCTTTTTTTTTTTTTCTTTTTTTTTTGAGACGGAGTCTCGCTCTGTCGCCCAGGCTGGAGTGCAGTGGCGTGTGATCTCGGCTCACTGCAAGCTCCGCCTCCCAGGTTCACGCCATTCTCCTGCCTCAGCCTCTCCGAGTAGCTGGGACTACAGGCACCCACCACCACGCCCGGCTAATTTTTTGTATTTTCAGTGGAGACGGAGTTTCACGTGGTCTAGATCTCCTGACCTCGTGATCCACCCTCCTCGGCCTCCCAAAGTGCTGGGATGACAAGCGTGAGCCACCGCGCCTGGCCTATTTCTTATGGTTGTTCTATTTTCATGTACACCCCAACAAAAACTTTATTTTGCTAAGGACATTTGAAGTCCGAAACAAAAATCCTTGATGTCTGGGAAAGATACTGTTTGTCAAGGGAAAAATAGAAATATTATGCTTCCTTTTTTTTCCTCAGCCTTCGTGTCACTCCCAACAAACATGAAAACATAGACACACAGAGACACACGCTCCTGGGTGGTAAATTTCTTTTCTACACTCAACATGACGTTAGAAACTGAAAGTTTATTGTCTACATGGAGTGAAGTGGGGGTGGAGGAATGAGGCTATCTGTGGGGTTTTCTAGAGACTTCCTTCCCAGCATGCGAAAAGATCTGTGTGAAAACTGCTAAGAAGAGGAAGAACTCAACGAGCTAACCAGGACATGTGGCAGCAGCTGGGCACAGTGGGTGGCTCAGGCCTATAATCCCAGCACTTAGGGAGGCTGAGGCAGGAGGATTGCTTGAGGCCAGGAGTGTGAGGTTAGCCTGGGCAACAAAGCAAGACCTCATTTCTACAAAAGAATATGCAATATTAGCCAGGCACAGTGGTGAGTGCCTGTAGTCTTAGCTACTCTGGAGGCTGGGGTGGGAGGATTGCTTGAGCCCAGGAGGTCAAAGCTGCAGTGAGCCATGAGTGCACCACTGTACTCTAGCCTGGGTGACAGAGCATGACCTTGTCTCAAAAAAAAAAAAAAAAAAAAAAGGCATGTGGCAGCTTCTAGTCAATGAGAGATCCAGAGTTTGATTTGAGGAAAGTGAAAGCTATACATTAGAAATGGAAAGCTATGGAAGATTCCACAAAGAGAAATAGATAATATTTTGAAACCTCACTCTACGGAATATGCCAATGTGGGATATCCTCCCTGCCTCCAACTCTCCCCCTTGTTCCCATTCCGTTTCTTCTCCTTTAGAGCTTTGAAGAAAATGCATTCGGTATTCAGTAATCAGGATTAAATAATATAAGCACCTCACACCTCTTAGTTCACTTTTTCTGATAACTGCACAGTAACAAGACTCTGCCATAAGATGAGCATCTTTTCTCACCTTTGTTATAATGGTGCTCTTCACTTTGGGTTGCACTTTTTCTCATTAAAATTGTGATGTTTTCAATTTCAAGTTTTCCATGGTGTTCACCCTGCTCTTAGCACCCAGCCACTCTCTCTTCCCAGGCACGCTTCTCTTTCCAAAGCACTTCATGGCTTCAGCTGCTCTGGATTCTCACTTGTCCATTCATTCATGGATTCATTCATTTTCTTCTGAGTGTTCTAGAGACTCCTTGCTTACGTGCTAAATCTAGCGTGTGGCACTTTGCTATGATCTAGATTAACATCTTTGCTTTACTAAAAACACTTTTCTTGGTGAAGAAATCACCTTTACACGCCCCCTGCCAAAAAAGAAACCCCAACTCTACATATACTCATATAATTATCAAAAAATTCTAGAGTTTAGTAGTTTATACCCATTCCTAATTTCATTATTAAACCAATAATCACATTGTAAAAGAAAATTTCACATATAATATCTCATTTGATCCTCCCAAAGCCCAATTAGTTTTTAGTGTTATTAATATATAACCATAAACTGAGTCACCTAAGCCTTAGCAAGTGGTAGGATCAGAACCAAACCCAGGTTCTGATTCTAAATTCTGTGCTCACCCTATATGCCATAGGAACCAGTACTTTCATTGTCTTTCTCGTATAGTTACTAGTTTAAGTTCTCAGCTCACACACAAAACTTTTTGGCAGTTTCTTATTCTAATCCAAAATGTTTTCCACCTAACTCTAGCAATTGACCTCCTGTCCAAGAACCCCTTGTCACTGCAAGGGATGTGATAACATTTGTCCTACTTATGGTTGTGATCCTGGCAGATCTGAGACGATCAAGGAAACAGAGCAAGGCATGGGGTTTATAGGGCTCGAGGCCAAAACATCCTGATTGACTTTGCGACATCGTGGGCAATCTGAAAGGGGAAACAACTAAGAGAAGACAAACAATTCCGTTTGTTTTAAAAAACATTTAGTCTCTGTGTGTGTGTTGGTGTGGGGGTGAGGTGTTTAGGTAGATGACTATATTAGAGCTTTTTTAGCCCAACCCTGGCTCCAAACAGCTGCCCCTTAGAGTTGGTTACATGAACCATCTAACTGGTAGTTTAGGGACCCAGGACACCATTCTGGTTCATTCATTGTCTGCCTGAGATGGTGCTTATTGTTCATTTGGCTGCAGCCTCAAACTTATTACCGGAGGTGGTTGAAGAGGGGTATAAACAGATACTACAGGAGAAAGAAGTTATAATTTGGGAAGTCCCATGGCAAAAATCAGATAGATAACAACGCATTTATATATAATAACTCCGTTTGAATGAAAAAGTGAAAAAAGTGTTAACTTCTTTGGTTAGTTCAAAGAACAACAAAAAATGAAACACACCAAAACCCTTTCCTGTGTTATGCTTTTCTAAATACTAAATGGTTTTCAAAAGAAAGTACCACAGAAAGAATCATCTATTATTTCCAGATAGATTTTTCTTTTAGTTAAAAATTTAAACCAAAATGAGATACTACTTGACATCCATTTGAATGGCCATAATAATAAAAAAAAAAGCAGAAAATAACAAGTGTCGGACAGGATTTGGGGAAATTGAATGCTTGTGCACTGCTGGTGGGAACATAAAATGGTACAGCTGCTATGGAAAACAGTATGGTGGTTCTTCAAAAAATTAAGCATAGAATGACCAGATGATCCAACAATTCCACTTCTGGTGTATACCCAAAAGAACTGAAAGCAGGGACTTGAGCAGATATGGGTAGATCCCATGTTTACAGTAGCATAATTTACAATACCAAAAGGTGGAAGCAAACCAAATGTCTGTTGACAGATAGAGGGATAAACAAAATGAGGTTTATAATACAATGGAATGTTATTCAGTCTTAAAAAGGAAGGAAATTCTGACATTCAAGGAGAAACCTTGAAGACATTACGCTAAGTGAAATAAGCCAGTCACGAAACAGCAAGTATTGGCCGTGTGCCGTGGCTCATGCCTGTAATCCCAGCATTTTGGGAGGCCAAGGCAGGCAGATCGCTTGAGGTCAGGAGTTTGGGACCAGTCTGGCCAACATGGTGAAACCCCATCTCTACTAAAAATACAAAAATTAGCCAGGCATGGTGGTGCAAGCCTGTAATCCCAGCTTACTTGGGAGGCTGAGGCAGGATAATCACCTGAACCCGGGAGGCGGAGGTTGCAGTGAGCCAAGATCGCGGCACTGCACTCCAGTCCGGGCAGCAGAGCAAGACTCTGTGTTAAAAAAAAAAAATTATTGTGTGATTTCACTTATATGATGTACCTAGAGTAGTCAAATTCATAAAGGCAGAAAGTAGAATGGTGGTTGCCAGGGGCTGGAGGGAGGAGGGAACAGGCAATTAATGTTTAATGGATATAGAGTTACAGGTGGGAAAGATGAAACAGTTCCTGAAATCGATAGTGGCAATTTTGCACAACAATGTGAATGTATGTAATGCCACATTTTACCCTTAAAAATGGTTAAAATGGCACATTTTATATTATGTATATTTTACCATAATTAAAAATGCAGTAAGAATGTTAAAAAAAAGTGTTTGAAGAATTATAAAATCAAATTAAATGTAACAGTGGATCAATGTCAAACATCTAATATGAATAAAATAATAAAAAATCCATTTGAGAAATATAAGCACAACTCTCACTGACTTTTTTTTTTTTTGACAGATAGGGTAAATAAAAATATTTTGAGTGGTTTTCATTGCGATGACGATGGGGAAATGACGAGAAGCGCATTGTGTGGTAGGATCACCTTGGGGGATGTTTTTTTAAAGCAACACTTGCTGTGTGGCCCAACCCACCCTGCTGTGCTCCTCTCAGGGGTCTTTAGGGAGACTCACCAGCCCAGCCAGCCAGCCAGGGGTGCAAGGGGAAGGGTGTGGCATCCTGTGGTGTATTCAGAAGCAAACGTTGTTAAAAACCAGTGGGATCCTGGATCTGTCTTACTCTTATCCTCACATCTTCCTTGATCAATTACTACCAAAAGAGTGGCAGAAATTCAGTGGCAAGGATGGGGGCAGCTTTTGGAGGGGGTACCCTGATTTAGCACGAGTGAATGGGATTGGAGTGCAGATGTTGGTTGCTTGTCTATAAATTATGCCCATGTATATGCCAAAAAGATACTTCCATGTATCAGAACCTGTGAATGTGACCTTATTTGGAAAAAAGGTCTTTGCAGGTGTAATTAAGGATCATGCAACGGAATCATTCTGGGTTATGTAGGTAGCACTACATCCAGTGACAAGTGTCCTTAGAAGATACAGAAGAAGAGAAGACAGCAGAAGAGGACAGGGCCATTTTACAAGAGAGGTAGAGGTTTTAGTGATGCAGCCACAAGTCACGGAATCCCTGGAACCACCAGAAGCTGGAAGAGGCCAGAAACGAATCCTCCCACCACGCCTCCAGAGGGAGCATGGTTCTGCTGACACCTTGAGTTTGGACTTCTGGCCTCCAAAACTGAGGGAGAATAGATTTCTTTTGTAAGCTACCTAGTTTGTGGTACTTTGTTACAGAAACCACAGGAAAATAATACATGCCCTTACAAAACTCCCAAATTAACCTTTTTTCGTGTGTGTGTATGATACAATTTTTAATATTGTGTATATTTTTATTAGCATATATTAGAAATCTCTAATATAAAAATAGTGGTATGCATGTTGTTAAAATTCTACCCGCAGCTCCCTCCTTTGTTCACTCTTTTGTTTATTTGTTTTTAAATTTTATTTTAAGTTCTTTCTGGGATACATGTGCGGGATGTGCAGGTTTGTTACACAGGTAAATGCACGCCATGGTGGCTTGCTGCACCCTTCAACCCATCACCTAGGTATTAGGCCCCACATGCATTAGCTATTTATCATGATGCTCTCCCTCCCCCTGCCCCGCAACAGGCGCCAGTGTGTGTCGTTCCCCTCCCTGTGTTTGTGCTGGATTTCTACAAATATCCAACAGTCCATGTGGATGAAGTTGAGGAAGAAGGGAAGAAAGACTGCTTCTTGATCATTTTTTGCTGCTCCACCATTTGTTGCCATATTAGAGGTGACATCCCAGCTGGGATTATCCCTGGCTTGGAACGACTGAGTTGGGGATTAGTCACAGGCAGCAGGTGAGTTTGGTGGCATTTCACCTGCACTTAGAAGCAAAGTCATCCACTGCTCTGACCAACTCACAAGGCACAGGCTGCAGCAAGGTGATTAACAAGGTTATGTATTGGATTTATATAGCTGTATGGTTTTCCTGGTTTCTTATCTGTTTAGAGAGGCTGATTAGTAGAGGTAGAAAAACAAGACAGCCACTGAGCTTTCCAAATTTATCAGAGAAACCCCAGACCAGCTTCTGATGGGGGAATATTACTTGACTTCCAGAGCTTCCCACTGGATTTTCGTTCCTGCCCAAAGACATTCTTGGTTTATTCTTAGTGACCAACAGAGAGCATTCCAACAATCACTTCTTATCAGTCGGCAACTATATAATAAACACCTGGGACATGTTTGGCCCTGGGCTTTGGTAAGAAAGGAGACAAATGGGCCTCAAAGGTAGAACAATTTCAATTGGAAGCCTGTACAAGGTTTAGAAGCACATGTTTGAGAAACAAAAAAATCCTTAAACATTAGTGAACCAAGGTCCTTCATTTTACAAAAAAGAAACTGCATAAGGGATCTGTCCAAGGTCACACAGTTGGGCTAAAATCTGGGTCTCTCCCTTGCTCATCCTCTGAGCTTTCCACTGCGCTATGCTGTCTGACCTGTGGGGTGCCAGCTTCTACAGCAGCTTGCTCTTAAAAAACAGTCACAACAAGAACAGAGGGCAACCCTGATTGCCTTCTGGGCCAGGTGTTGTGCTAGGAGCTTTTCAGGGATCACCTCATAACAGGTCTATGGAGACGTTACTATTATCCCCATTTGACAGATAAAGAAACTGAGTCATGGAACCATTTGGGAACTCACCCAAGGCCCACAGCTGGTGCGTGGCAGAGACCACCTTCAAGCTCAGGATCTTGATTCTGGAGTCACAGTCTTAACCGCAACCTCCGGAACCACAGCCCAAACCCGCCAGCGAGCCATGGTTCACCCTCTTCAATTTCTTGTAGAAATGTTCCTTTAGAGCAGCCTCTAGTAACACCTCACACAAGTGAAATATCATTTCTACATCCCTGACCTCTCTCTCGTTAACATATTGTGAAAATGTGGTTTTTAAAGCACATTGAGGCTGGTAAAAGCTTCAAAGCCACCGCCTGCACTTACTCTTTGGACCACTAGATGTCAGTGTGATTGCTCTATGAAGCAGCCATAACTTGCAAGGTGCAGCATTGCACCAGAAATCAGCTGCAGGGAGCTTCCAAGCCTCTGGACTCCAGCAGAAGCTGGGGGCAATTTGAAGCCCAATGATAGTAAACAAATGATGGACATGACAGTCAGGCAGTGTGGATTTCAACCTTTACAATAATTTCTCAAGGGAACTGGAAACCTTTTTAGCCTTTCCTTTTTGAAACAGATGGTCAACTTTTCCATGGGGTGCCTTAAGTGCACCATAACTCCTTTGATATTCAGGATCCCCTTTAATGGCACATCATAAAGCATGTGGTTTTATTGGAAAGAGCACCCTTATCCTCCTCCCCCTCACCTGTCACTTATGATTAATTACTTAAGGCATTGGACTATTTGAAGTGTGTGTGTGTGTCTCACCTTGCATGGGGACGTTTTGCTCTACCTAAAACCTTCGGTGGCATTCCCATAGCATGGGCAGAAAAGCACAGCCACTACTTCACCCTTCCGGCGATAAACCCATCTGTTTTCCACATGGAATTATTTGTATTTAATGCAAAAATATTTAAAATGGTGAATGTTAATAATCTATTATTTTACATTAGTATTCAAAAAGTGTATATAGTTTTATCCCCTCAACAACTCCATGAGATAAGTTCTATTATTATCCCCATGTTTAGATGAGAAAACTGAGACACAGAGAGGTTAAGTGGCTCTCCCAAAGTCACACAGCTAATAGAAGGCAGAGTCAGAGGCCCATTTCTATTAATTACTTCACCGCAAATCAAGTTAAATGGGGGGAAAAGACTTTGTGAATTTTTCAGAAGAATCAGCAATGTATACAAGAGAGCCAAAGGCTCCGATGACAATTTGGAGTTGCTGGTTGCTTTGAAAGGCCTCCTTGGCTGATCTGCAGCTGTTTGTCATCATTTATCCAGTTTGCCAGGATTCCTTCTGAGAAGGCATAATTGATGGCAGTATCGTCCCTCTCTTTAGTCTACGTAGAAATCTCATGTGAATCCTCACCTCCTGACAGGTTTGGAAGAAATTGAAAGTTACTCTTTCTCATCAAAAGGATGGACACATGTTTGTTAGGAACCAGGATGAAATAAATCATCTGTGCCCAGCTCTGTTGGCAATAAAACCCTGTTTCTGGTTTCACTGCAAGACATTATTTAACGCTAGTGGCACCAGAGGTTCCAACAAGAACACATGAGAAGCCTTATCCAGTTACGAAAGAGCAAGTGACAGACACATTCCCGGCCACATTTTTATCTGCTTATCATCCTTTTGGCTACTCAACTACAAAGGCTGAGTTTTAGTGTCTCCTGTTCATCTCTTTTGCTATTTTCCAACAGAACATGCGTTTCCTTCAGTTATTCAGCTAGCACAGTCTGTGCTGCCAGAATTTGGAAGTGGTGCTTTTTTCCTGCTATAAAAAATTACACATTTATTTGAAAGAAGAAACCGAGGCATAGCTGTTACCTGACTCCTGCCGAAGGCGGCAGAAAGATGGCCTCCTTTAGTGGATCTTCCTGGGCCAGGGTCTGGGCCCCACTCACTTCTGGCTGTTGCATCTGCTCTGCATGTGGAACTCAAGAACTGCGGAGCTTTCTGATGCCTGGCAGGGTTTTGTCCAGGACAGTGGTTGAGTGAGCCACACCTCCCTCCCCCGACCAGGCAAACTTAGACAAGAAAAGTTCTATTGTGCCCTCAGGGTATTGAGTAAGAAGGAGGAGAAAGGGGAACTTAAAAGTGTCTGCTCAGCCTGGATACTTCTGTTAACATTCCCACCAAGCATGTGATATTTAAAAGGGTAAAACCAAAACAAGGTTCTCCTGCCTGCCACCATGTTTATTCAAGAGGAAGAAGCTGTAAGTTCTTTGGACTCATAATCTTCCCACACACCCAGGAGTGTCACCTGCAATGGGGACCAAAGGGGGATGCTTACAATTAGAAAGGTCCACGGGAGCATGTGGAATATTTGGAACCTAATTGCACCTGAGTTCAGAAGGTAAAGTGGGATGCTTGACCATATCAACTGAAGAGTGGTCACTCATGTGCTGGAAAGCCCACTAGACTCACTCTGTCAGCTCTCTGTTAGACTATTCTTCAGGCTGGAAGAAATGGAGTATTTAGATGATAATCCATGTGAAAAGACTACCAATGCGGCTGAGCGTAGTGGGTCATGCCTGGAATCCCAGTACATTGGAAGGCTGAGGCAGGAGGATTGCTTGAGACCAATCTTGACAACATGGTGAGACCCTGTCTCTACAAAAACAAAAAAAAATTAGCCAAGTGTGATGGTACATGCCTGTAGCCCCAGACACTTGGGAAGCTGAGGTGGGAGGATTTCTTGAGCACAGGAGTTCAAGGCTTCAGTGAGCTATGATTGCACCACCATTGCACTCCAGCCTGGGTAACAGAGCAAGATTCTGTCTGAAGGAAAAATAAAAGAAGAAGAAAGAAAGACAGAAAAAAAAGAGAAAGAAAGAAAGAAAAGAAAAGAAAAAAGAAAAGAAGAGAAAAAAGAAAAGACAAGAAAAGAAACCCCCCAAAACAGAGGCTACCATTGGGACTAAATGAGATTTTAACCAATTGTGATTGTGAAATTAACCTCCTCCATCTTCCTTCTACTCATTCATTCATAAACATCAGACACTTACTGTGTGGGTCAAGCACTGGCCAAGACTAGAAAGATGGACAAGACAAGGATTTTCCGCTTTGTGGCTTATAATCTTATAGACGTTATGCCAGAGATGGTCACTTTCCTCCCCGTAAGATTTTCCCTTCTTATAGAGTAGTAGGGTCAGCAAACTATGGCCCGCATGCCAAATCTGGCTTGTGGAATGTTTTGTACAGACCTCAGGCTAAGAATTTACATTTTTTAAGAATTATAAGAAAAGGGAGAAGAAGCAAAAGAAGACAATGATGACAACAATGATGATGACAACAATGATGATGACATGGCTGAGACCGTATATGGCCTGAAATATTTACTATCTAGTCCTTTGCAGAAAAAGTTTGCCAAAAGTTTAGGATGCTTATTCTATCCTAAGAGATCTCTGGCTTTTTACCTGGCCCACAGCTACACAGGGTAAGGCATTTTCTAGTCCCTCTTGACATTAGGTTTGGCCATACGGTTAAGTTTTAGTCAATGGGATCTATGCAGAAGGGATCTATGTAGCTTCTTGGTGTGTCCTAAAAGAGGGCCCCATCATGCTTTCCTTCCCAGCTGGCTGGGATGCTGTGGGGGCCTGAGCTCTTCTGATCCAGTGATGACTAAGGTAATACTCTAGGCATGACAGAGCCAGGAGATAGAAGGACCTGGCCCCCAACACATCTTCGCTGGATTTTGCTAGATGGTTATAAAGAAGGGAACAGGAGGACAGACATTTAACTTTTAAAAATCAGTGTTATGTTGTGTCTCTTTTGCTGCAACCAAACATGTATTATAACCACTATAGAGATAGACACTGTATAACTAACCATGACACACTGTGATGAGTATTAAGCTCAAAGTATGAATAAAGGCCTCTGGAAATACACGGGAATATGTAATTCCTTCTGCATGGGGGCAGAAGAGTTGAGGAAGACTTTACCTAACATGGGACAGTTGATCTTGGGCCATGAAGGAAGCCTAATTAGAATTTGGGATTACTTGTTTTTCTTCTCCTCTCTGCCAACCTCTCTCAGATGGCCAAAACAAAATAAAACAGAACAATCCACTGGGTGAGGTGGCTCACACCTATAATCCCGGCACTTTGGGAGGCCTAGGAGGGTAGGTCACCTGAGGTCAGGAGTTCGAGACCAGCCTGGCCAGCATGGTGAAACCCTGTTTCTACTAAAAAATCCCAAAATTAGTTGGGCGTGGTGGTGGTGCATACCTGTAATTCCAGCTACTCAGGAGGCTGAGGCAGGAGAATTGCTGGAACCCAGGAGGCGGAGGTTGCAGTGAGCTGAGATTGCACCATTGCACTCCAGCCTGGGCCAATAAGAGCAAGACTCTGTCTCAAAAATAAAATAAAATAATAAAATAAAATAAAATAATAAAATAAAATAATCCACCAAAAGCGAGCAACACGTCCTGTCTTCATGGAGTGTACTGCCCCCTCTCCTTTTTCATCTGGCTAACTCCTGCTCATTCTGCAAAGTCCAGTGTAGATATCATCTCCTTCTGAACTTTGTCCCACAAGACTGGGTAAGGCCTTCTGAGCTCTGGCGTCTTGTACTCTCTTTTAGTTGTTGGAGATATGTCTGTCTTTCTCACTAGATCTTGAGTTCCTTAAGGGTTGGTGGTAACTGTGGCTTATTTGTCCTGGATTTCTAGCTTCTAGTACATTGCCAGGAACACAGAAGGCACTTTATAAACATTGAATAAATTAATTTATTAGAGGCCAAGGGCAACTTCCTGCTTTGTGGGACTGCTGCTTTTTTTTAATGCATTTGTCCTAGGAAAGGGAAGGTGAGCCCAGCAATTTATATCTCTCACCCTCTGTGTCCTAAAAGTGTATACATTTTTAAAAGTTTGCTTTCCAAAAAGGCAGAAATGTACACATTTAGAAAGTTTTAGTTTAAAAAACTGAAAGTTTCATTTGATATGAATGGTCTCTATGCTTAGTAGTCTCTGAAAGGTTTGAAGATTTAATAAAAACAACTAAAATGCTATGAGGTGAGTTTAGTAACATGATGGTATGTTTCTGAAATAAGTGGAAGTACAGATAGTTGCTCAAATTTATCTTATTTTGAGCTTTTCTTATTATTACATAATAATAAACACTCATTTTTCTATTTTAATAAAATCTTTACTCACAAAGGAAAATTTGCACAATAATATTATTTGATTACAAGATGATGATGCTGATAATTACATTTGATTCTCCCCTTGTCACTCTGTGTTATGTGTCTTAAAATCAATAAAAGAGGGAGGGGAACAACACACACTGGGGCCTGTTGGGGGAGGGCAATGGAGGGGAGAGCATCAGGAAAAATAGCTAATGCATGCTGGGCTTAATACCCAGGTGATAGGTTGATAAGTGCAGCAAACCATCATGGCACAAGTTAACCTATGTAACACACCTGCACATCCTGCACATGTACCCTGGAACTTAAAATAAAATTAAATTTAAAAATAGAAAATAAAAAAATAAAAGCAAAAGCATTGCTTTTGATGCAAACCTATTTTACTACATGCTTTGGCTACAGGCAACCAATTTTCTGAACTGGCCAATTAATGTAAGACTTTTAAGACCCCGTATAGTACTAGCATTTTCCCCTATCATTTAGAGGAAAATATAAAAATATGAGGAGCATATTTTCCTTTACATATAGTCCTTCTTGAGATGGTGTTAACAGAAGGTGAAGTTCGAAAGAATTACTTGCATTATGTTTCTCAAGGAAATTAATAATGTAATATTAAGTTATTATTTGAATATGAAGTTTTCATTATTTTTGTGGCTATTCACTAAAGGCCTTCATAAATTACAGGGAAACCTGAGTAATTAAATTTAAAAAAATCATTCAAAGCCTTCTTAAATAAAGTTTTTCGTCTTACATCTGCTACAGAATCATAGCTAACACCTCAGTGCTTCTGGATATTTTATTAAACGTTTAGGGCTGCCATTCCCCCACGCAAGAGTAATTCTAAGCAAATGATGAATGTCTCAATGAGTAGCTCATTCTTTGTGGACATGAAAACTAGGTTTCCACTTCCCTATCTGGTGTAGCTCTGTTGTGCAATACAAGGAGATAAAACCCTAGGTAAGAGAATTAGAGTAGGGGTGGGTGTAGTAGAGATGGAGAAGGTCAGCTGATTCTCAACTCACTACTCCCAGTATCAAATATCCGTTTCAGATATAAGAATTTGTCTTTAAACCCCAGCCCAAATTTCCTACTGTCCCTATCTCATCCTACACTCCCCTCTTCTCCAGGTGGAGAAACCCTATCCTGTGCTGTCTGCTCAGTATAATGACGACTTTGAGGTGTCAGCCTGTTCATGCCTATCACTTGTCAATATGCTTGCTTCTCTGTCCTCTATATTAAATACTGTACTTATTGTTGTACTTACTAGCAGTTATATTTTTCCACAATTAAAAAAATGATAAAGTTAATATTCTCAAAGGAGTAAATAACACGAAGCCGATGGCCATTCCAGCCATCTTTCAAGGAAAGGTGATCTGGTTCTGGTGGCCAAGCCAGCTCTGCTGTGCTAGATAAAAGCCTGCAGTGACTTGCTCAGAAAACAAATCATGAATGTGTTTGAAAGTGAAATGATTTGGCCTCCAGTCAGCCTTTAGCACAGTCCTGATGGTTTCCCTTACTACAGGGATTGGGCATCCTGTAAAGACAGATGGGGGAGGGCTGCCACCTTCTGCTTGCTCACCCAGGGAGTGGCCTCCCAGGCTTCGCCACTGCTCCAGACTCATGAGCAGCAGATGAAGTTCTGATGAGTCCACGCCTTTCTGGACGTTTGTTGTTGCCCTGCCAACATATGTTGAGTTGTCAAGAGCTCTGTCTTTAAGCCAATCACATCCTGATCACAGTTCATTAAAGGTGTGTATTCCTCTAGTGAGCTCACTGTCTGTTGTCAGAAATCATTCAGTGCCCAAACACATTAGGATGAGAATGGACTGTGTAGGAGAGAAGAAAAGAAATGGGTTCTGCTTATTTTCTTTGACTTTAACAGCTACTTCCCCTTACTCAACTCAACACTCATGCACACATATCAGAGAAACATTACAATCTGCAAGCTGCAGGACTGGCTCCTATTTAATGTGTAAGAAGTGGCTTTTCTCTACTTTCCTCTCCCTAAATCCTTCTAACTTCAACCTCGTTCCTCTAACCTGCTCATTCTTCCTGCTTTCTTCCAAGTAGGAAACTACTTGGTTAACATCGGAGATTTTTCCACCTGCAAGCTTCTAAAATTCTAGAAATGCATTTATATTACGGAAAGTTATAAGGGACTTGAATACCTTCCAGAGGTTTTTGCTACATGGGGTTTTATTAGTGGACATAGTGGACAAAACCTTATAAAAGATGTCAGCAATCTTTAAGAAGCAGAGGTATGAGAACTGTGTCTGCTTCCCCACTTCGCATCCTTTAGTCTCTTCCTGATTTTCTGCCATGCAGAAGAGTGGTCACTGAAGATTTTTGGTTTTGTATAGCTAGCAGTAAAATATTTTTGAGTATGCACTGCAAAAATGTGAATATTTATTAATGAACGCATATATACATGTATGTATATATATGTGTGTGGTGTGTATGTGTCTGTTAAAACATTTTAATTGACAGAGCACTAAGCTGGGAAGGCTCCAGAGTTTTAGGTTTTTATGTTAGCAAACCAAAGCCCAGTGTAAACAATAAAATAAACTTCACCAATTAGAATGGCCAACTAACTTCTAAGTAAAGACTTTCCCAATCAGTTACTGCCAACTAACCTCTAACTAGTCTTTTTGCTCTAACCAGTCAAATATATTTTCTTTGTCTTTTTTCTTAGTGCACTTATGAAAACTCACTGCCCATGCTGCTGGGGTGGAGCTTTCTGAATCTCTTGTGGTTCTGATGCTACCCGATTCGTGAATTGTTTTTTATTCAAATAAACTGTTAAATTTATCTTTGAACAACATACACATATATTATGAATATACTTTAACCATTATAAAATGCAAACAAAAATAGAAAATAAAGGAGGAAGTTTTTAAAATATAAGATTTCTAACAATTTCTCTTCATGCCCAATGAACTGTCTTGAACTCTCCTCCTGAGATGTTCACTTTATTTTGGAGGCAACTGGTAAAAAGAGTGGAGAGAGAAAATCATGGCACTAGAAGTAGGCAAAGCATACAGGGATCTTTCAACAAAACCATAATTTTCACCACTGGTTGGTTCCACTTTTTTAATAGTGTTAACAAGTTCCTTTGCTCAGCATGCAAGTGTGCACCAAGCCCACAGTCTGATCCAAGGCTTATTTCATCACAGCATTTTGCCCCAGCTGCAGGCCTCTCATGGGTCCCTGGTGTACACTTCTGAGGGTCTCACTATGCTCTCCTGGCTAGGTAACCACATAAGAGACATTTTCCCCTGAATGTCCAACAGGCACCATCTACACAAGACTGAAATGTGAGCTGAGGAGTGGCTTTAGACTCCTTTCTCTGACTCACATGTTCGTGTGTAACCAGCGTGTCCTGTTGCTCCTGTCTCCCAAGTGTTGTTTGAATCCAGCCTTTTCCCTCCAGTCTCAGTGCACTACCTTCATCATTTCCTGCCTCTTTAACTGCAGTGGCTTCCGATGGAATTGTTCTGCCTCTAATCCTTTCTTTGCAGGATTGTCAACATGATCTTCCTGTGATCAACTGGAAGATATTTGCTTAAGCCTTTCACTAGCTAGAAAAAAAAATCAACTCTTTAAGAGTACGTCCAAGCGTTTCCTTCATCAGACCTTACTACCTCTTCACTTGCATGTGGCATTGCTTTTACTTCTCTCCCTTCATGTCTTCTTCCACATTGTCTTACCCTTCGTTAACCCACCCTTTTTCAAATTCAGCTAGAATTTCACTTCCTCCATCAAAGTCTCCTCTGACCCTTTGAGAGTATGTATTGCATCGTATGATAGCATTATACATCTTCATTCTACTACATCTTGTCAGGGGTAGAGTTCACTTCTTAATTTTCCCGTGTGTCTTTAGAATAGTAGTGCTCAAACTTTAGTGTTCATAAAAATAACCCGAGGAGATTAAAGTGCAGATTCCAGATTTAGTAGGTTTAGGGTGGTGCCTGGCAAACTGCTATTGTAACTAGCTCCCTCCTCCAAGTGACTTTCATTTGTCATTCTTAGAGTTTAGTACAGCATCAGGTGCTCAGGCCCTCAATCAATGTCAGTAAAAGAAGGCATTCTCTATCGCTTATCTTTCCATGCCTAATAAGAAATACACTAATATGGGCTGAGGCAAAAGCTATATTGACTACACTTTTGTCTGTGGAAATTTTGGTAGACTATATCTTGGTGCAGAGAACAAAACTCATAGCATAAATCTGGTCTTCAGACCTGTTTTTTTGCATATCTGTGTGTGCAAACACATATACATTCACATAAATTCACACACATGCACATACATTCATATAAATCAATTAAAAGTAGTTTGGAAAAGCATAAAATGATGGAGAAACTTTGTCTAGATTAAAATATACCAAAAAGATGTAAAAATCAAGTGTAATACATAACTCTTGGTCGGATTCTGGTTTGCACAAAAAAAGGTGATAAGATAATTTTGGTACAACTGCAGAAATTTCAATATGGGCAATTAAATGGTATGAAATTATTATTTTTCATAGGGGATGACAATAGTATTACGCTTAAACTAGAGAATGTTCGTATTCTTAGGAGGTGCATGCTAAGATCTGTGAGAATGAATTGTCATTTGCACAACTTGTATTCAAATGGCTTAGGAAATAATTTATATATACACATAATGTGGCAAAACATTAACAATTTGGCGTAAATCTAGATGAAGGGGTTATAGATGTGTGCTGTGTTATTGCTTAAGCTTTTCTGTAGATTTTAATTTTTAAAAATGAGAAAATATAAACACTAAAGTGATTTCAGGTAATGATGGAGATTTCTAGCTTTCCATGAAAATCTGATTCTCTGATGCAACAATTTGCTGGAGCTCTGAAAAGCCTCCGTAGTTTGCCATAAGGGCTTCCCTCATTGAAGTCACCTGCCTGAATCCAGTAGGCCTTTGGTTTGCAATCCATGATAGAAAAAATTTCAACTCCTTAATAGCACATATAAAGCTTTCCTTCATCGGGCCTCATTGAGTCAGAGCCTTTGAAATTCTCCTCCTGATTCTCTTTATAGAATTGTTTTTCTTGAATCCCATAAGATTGACCCAAAATGTTTTTCACTGGGGAAGAATTTTCACCTTGAGGGCCAACTGGGAACTGGGAACAGAAGGCTTGGATAAGACGTATACACTGTTTCCATTCTCGACACACATATAAAGTCCAGTGCATCTCTCAAAGATCAATGATCGGATTGGAATAAGAGATGAAAGACTTAGAGGCAAAGGATAACTTTTAATAGGAGCAATAATATTATTTCCACCTTCTAGGATCTGGGGTCCTGGCCATACAAATCAGGATGAATAGAACTACATTTGGTTGGTAGATAGATAAGTAACCTCAAAGGAAACACAGTGAAATAATGATAGAGACTGTCTTTGGGAAGCAATGCCAAGAAATAGGCCTGAGAAACAATTATGACTAAATTTCAACTTTATATATAATGTTTATTCTTTTCATATTAGAAAGACTTTAAGCAAAGATGACAAAATCCTTGCCAGTTCTTAGTGATGAATACTTTGTTGTTTCTTATATGTTCTGTTTTTTCTGTTTGTAAAATTTCTCAAAACAAACAAACCAAAACGTGTCTACACCTCATGGGACAAAGATATCCACAAAAATTTTGTACCATGGACATGCCAACTTTGGAAAAGTTGTCACCTACAGTAATGTGCTGTCAGTTTCTTTCCAGAACTGAAGGAAGTGGAAGTAGAAACATAAGTCTCTAGTTTTCTTGAATACTATTGAATATTAGGAACCATTGATTTTAATTTCAAATCACCAGCATCAACATTTTTTGATACTGTTATTTCCCTGTAATTCCCCAGTGGTTAAAGAAAGAGGTTAGCAAAAGAAAATCAAGACAAAAAAGTAGAAGATACTTCTTATATATAAACTTCCCTTTCTTTTTATTTTCTTACTCTGAAAGCTAATAAAGCAAGATCTCTGACTTATGATGTAATCTTTCCTCTTTTTTGGTTCTGAGAGCTAAAAATTTTAAAACACAATTAGAGTATTACAGTTGATGGCCCCTTTGTGGTTTTTACCTAAATACAGCTTTCTCTCACGATAAAATTAGGATGGTTCTTTTGTCCACTATAATTTTTTTTGTAATGCATGAAAATAAATGAGATAGTAACAAGGCTTTGTCTTACAGTGGCCGAAGATCTCATCTCTCTGTGTGAAGAGTATGGCTGCAATCCTAGGACTGGGGTCTGTTCTGATTCAATGTCCTGCCTTCTTGGCCAGAATGGGACTGGGACTATCAAAAGGAGCCTGGGACTCAGGACCCAGGGGACAGTGGATGAATCTTTTAGAAGACAGGGGCTGATACACCCTTACTAAAGGATCCACGTAAAACACAGTAGGACTCTGAGCTTGTTGGGATGGGATTGATGTCCACCATTCCCTGGTAGAGAAATGCAGACAACAAGCTGCTTGCACGAAATGCGCAGCTGATTTGTTCTATAGACTCATTCTCTGCAGTGTTAAGAGAGTGACTATAAAAGAAGAAAACCCGAGGAGAAATCAGCCATTGTCCAGACTTCAATAAAATGACAGTGGAAACTAGTAACTCACCTGAACCGTGTCCATTTCCAGAATTAGTTGAAACTCTAAATTCTTTTAAGTCTGACCAAGGCGGGTGAGTTGGGGGTACATCCTTTGATATTCACTTTTGACATTTATGTCTACCTTAACTTAGGGATATGATTTGACTTATTGTATGAAGGTCAAATAATGATTAATAGCTACCTTTATTGTGGGATTAACATATTCCAGGCAAGTTGCAGAGAATTTATATAGATTGTCTAGTTTAATCCCCATAATATTGCCAAGGTGATGATTATGCCCATTTTATAGATAAGCATTCAGGTTTAGAGAGGTAAAGTGAGTTGCCTAAAAGGCAGAAGAGGTCCTGAAACTTAAGTCTGTATGATAGCCCAGATCCACTTTGTTAGCTTCACAAGGCTTCACAAGAGAATAACCTGAGGGTAATTTTACAAAGTGCTGACACCCAGGCCTGTGTGGTTCAACTAAATCACAGTACTTGGGTGAGGTGCCTGGGCATCTGTATTCTTCAGAGCTCTCAGATGATTCTAATGGGCAAATCAAGATCGGGAATCTCTGAACTACTTTATACTGCTTCCAACATAACTAAACTCTTCCTGTAGTGAGGTAGGCAAAATAATGTCCCCATCTTCCAAAAGATGTCCACCTCCATATCCCAGGAACTGTGAATATGCTACCTTATATAGCAAAGGGGAATTTGCAGGATAGCAATTAGGTTAAGAATCTTAAAATGAGAAGATTACTCTGGATTATTTTGGGAAGACCCAAGTAACCATAAGGATCGTTATACATGGAAGCAGATGGCAGGAGGGCCAGTGTCAGAGTGATGCAGCTGAGAAAGACTCGATCAGCTATCATTGGCTTTTAAGATGAAATAAGGCCATGAGCCGAGGAATGCAGGAGGCCTTTGGAAGCTGGAAGAGGCAAAGAAATGGAGCCTCCCCCGGAACCTCCAGAAGAAGCGCAGCTCTGCCCACACCTCAGAGGCTCATTGCAGACTTCTGACCTCCAGAACTATAAGACAATAAATTTGTGTTGCTTTAGGCCACTAAATTCATGGTAATTTGTCACAGCATATATATATATATGTATGTATATATAAAATATATGTGTATATATATGTCTATGTGTGTGTGTGTATGTGTGTATATATATATATATGTATATTCTTCCACGTCCCTGCAGCTTCTCTTCTGTCTTAAACATGCTTACAGTCACTTTTTTTAAAAGTCCTATCACTATGTGAAAATGTATTATTACTTCAGTGAGTTGGCCTTACCTAGACACCCCTTCAGAGGCATTATCCACAAGGCTGATGTTGGCATTGCCGTCTAATGACTGAAACCCAGCTGGACAGGGTGCAGTTGAGAAGTGCTGACTCTGTGGGAACTTAGGCTTCCCTGTCTCAGTATACACACACACACACACATGCACACACATATACATACACATACATGTATATACCATATTAGTAGAGTGAATGGAATGAGCGATTGTACCAGGCCAACCATAATAAAAATGGAGCATAATCTTGTGCAAATATCTTTCCATTTAAAAAGGAAAATATACTAAAGTGTTATATTATGATATTAATGTTGATTAGAACAAGGAGGAAGAAATAAAGATAATGAGGAGGAAGAGCTATTAATCAAGACATATTTATTCCGGGAGGCAGTTTGATGGAATAGAAAAAAGTACTTAGCTCAGAGCAAAAAAAAAAAAAAAAAAAAAAAAAAAAAAAAAAAAAAAAAAAAAAAAAACAGCTGTAGCCATCAGCTTCAGCTGCTGTTGCCCTGAGATTTCTGTGTTACCTTGGACAAGTCATGTCCCCATTTCCAGCCTCAAGTCCATGAATTCAATTAGGGAACACATTCAAAAGCACCTGGCACAGTGCTTGGCACATGGCAAGTACGAAATACATGGTTGGCCCATCTTTTCTCTCTAAATGTACTGAGTACCTTTTGGGTTACCAAGCTTTCTGTTAGGTGCTATGGCGAAGTTGAATAAGAAAAAAATCTCTTCTCTCAAGAAACCCAAGGCTATTTGGAAAAACATATATTTCTGGAAAATTCATAATACCATGACTATTACAGGGTAGTGTATTTCAAGAATGAAATAAACAGCCCAGTCATAAGAAATTATTACACATTGGAGTGCTCCTGAAATGCTCCTTGAAGAATGGGTAGGATTTCGAGGGCTGACAGACCAGGAGATTAATGCAAACAATGGGAGAAAGAGTACTAATAAGGAGGTGCTCAGACACTAGTTATTTCTCAAAATTCTTATGTGGCTGGGAGGTGAATAGAGGTGCAGAGAGCTATTTCTCTTTCACAGAGGGGAGAACTGAGACAGGGAAGTCTAAGTTCCCACAGAATCAGCAATTCTCAGCTGCACCCTGTCCAGTTGGGTTTCAGTCATTAGACCACAGTGCCAACATCAACCTTGTGGATGACGCCTTTGAAGGGGTTTCTAGGTAAGGCTGACTCACTGAAGTAATAATACATTTTTACATAGTGAAGAGACTCAAAAAAGTGACTGTAAGCTGTTTAAGACAGAAAAGAAGCTTCAGGGGTGCAGAAGAATAGTATATCATCAAACTGTTTGCCTTATCTCTGAGTTCTTGAGAAATAGGTCAATGTAGAACAATGAACAATGGTGAACCTTCTCTGAACCAAAGATAAGAGTGGCTGAAAGAGCAAGACAGAAAGATAGCTGTTTCAGAACATGCACACACACATACACATACACACACACATGCATACCAATCTCCAGGAGTCAGCTTTGATCAAAATGAACATTGCATGTCTGTACAAAAAAGGAATATTTAATATAAACTTTTCTGGCATCAGTAGCCCATATTACCTAGAAATATAAGTCACATGAAACTAAAGAAATGAATAAGCTACCAGGAAGGTGAGTCAGGGCTGCTCTGGGCGCCACTCTACCCATTCTCCTTGCAATAACCCACAGACGTGCAGCAGGTCTCAGAAATTGTATTCAGGCTGCCAACAGACCCAGCTATCCTCTCAAATTGAAATTAAATCCTCATGTAAAGCCATTGTAAGTGTGACATTTTAGCATAAACATTTCATTTTAAAAGGTTTGTATGCAACTAGAAAGAGCTAGCAAATATTTGGCTGGAAAATAAATGGTTTGGTTTACAAGAAGGAAGTAAGACTTAGACGTAGCCCCCAAAGAGCTGTGGGTAATTAGTTGACTGGATGAAGAACCATGGTGAGCATCCTTAGCAGTGTCTCCTGGCCAGCTTAGAAACAGGGTTCTATTGGCTTTATTCCTTCTTCAGTTAATCATTGCTTACGAGTCCAGTTGTTTTATATTTGTACTCACCGTCTTCTAGAACAGTGGTTCTCAACTCCTTGGTTCCAAGACCATTGAATGCTTAAAAATGATCGGCAGACCCCAAAGTGCTTTTGTTAACGTTGGTGATAACTGAGAAAACTTTACTTATTAATGCATTTAAAATAACAATGAATCATTACATATCAACACAAAACTTCTATGAAAAATATAGTTTTAAAACCAAACTTTTAGTGAGAGGCATGGAATTGTTGTACATTTTTGCAAATGTGTTTAATGCCTGGCATAATAGAAAACAGCCGTATCCTGATGTTTGCTCTGCATTCAGTCTGTTGTGGCATATTGTTTTGGTTGAAGTATATAAAGATATGGCCTCATACAGACATGTAGTTGGAAAAGGGAAGGATATCTTAATAGCCTTTTCAGATAATTATGTAGTATCTAGAAAATTCCACTGAGAACTCAGGAGAAAGTGATAATGAAAAAGACAAGTTAACAGAGTAGTATTATTGTGTAGGTAGTTTTGACATTGTGGGTTGCCTGAAAGGGACTTGATGACTCCCAGACATCTTTGGATGACATTTTTAGAACCACTGCTCTGGCCTTTCTCTAGCTTAGATGGGGTTTACTGTTATCTGTGGCTAACTCTTTAAACTAACTGTGAACTCCACATGCATGATATCCAGGCTCATTTCTAGGTCTTTAAACAGCATCTTCCACTTAGTTCCATAGGCACTGCCCCATCACCACAGCACATGCGTCAGCAAGGCTGATTTCTCATGGAACCGTAAAGAGTATGAGAAAAGGTCATTCATCAAGGCTGTTTTTGTTTTTAAATGTATTTGTGTTTTTATTAAAATATTACTGATCCTTAAAATGCTTAAATCCAGGCAAGGAGACACATTTGTGAATCTTAGTTAATTTATAAATATAAAAGTATTTATGATTGTTTCCTATGGAGACCATGTCCTAGGCAATGTGATTATAAGATTTAATCAAATGGTCCTATTGTGTCAAGGAGTTCAGTCCTTGAAATACAAAGAGGCAATTAAAAATTACATAGTTGTGGAAAACAGTGGGGCAATTCCTCAAGGATCTAGAACCAGAAATACCATTTGACTCAGCAATCCCATTACTGGGTATGTACCCAAAGGATTACAAATCATGCTACTATAAAGACACATGCACACATATGTTTATTGCAGCACTATTTACAATAGCAAAGACTTGGAACCAACCTAAATGCCCATCAATGATAGACTGGATAAAGAAAATCTGGCACATATACACCATAGAATACTATGCAGCCATTAAAAAGGATGAGTTCATGTCCTTTGCAGGGACATGGATGAAGCGGGAAACCATCATTCTCAGCAAAGTAACAGGAACAGAAGACCAAACACCGCATGTTCTTACTCATAAGTGGGAGGTGAACAATGAGGACACATGGACACAGGGAGGGAAACATCATACACCAGGGCCTGTCAGGGGGTCGGGGGCAAGGGGAGGGATAGTATTAGGACAAATACCTAATGCATGCAGGGCTTAAAATCTAGATGATGGATTGATGGGTGCAGCAAACCACCATGGCACATGTATACCTGTGTAACAAACTTGCATCTTCTGCGTATGTATCCCAGAACTTAAAGTATAATAATAATAATAATAATAAATCACGCAGTTTATAAATACAAACTCAATAATCAATTTAAATTCCCTGGAAGAATAAAAGGTCAGTGTAGCTTGCAGGGTAGTGGAATTGTTTCCTGTTCACACCATAACTACCAATGGAGGCAAGAAATGATGACCGTCAGAAAGCTTGAGGTGAAGAGGGAGCTACAGATAATACCCCAAGGAACAGCTTTTTTTTTTTTTCACAGTCAGTGCAGGATCTTAAAAATGTTTTTCTTGAGAAATGAACAAAGGTGACATTTTTACCCTTTGGGCTTAGAAAGGGTTCAGCACACAACTCAAAAATAAATAACTCTTGGCTGATTTGATGCAGATGTCATCCACAGTTGTCCAAGCAGAGGCAGAGGGAGTGTCAACAATTTGCTACAGATTTACATTTAGCATCTTTGTGAATTTAGCAGAATTCATAAAATGTAGACTACTTTGTTTCTCTTCCTGCCAATTAAATCTTTACTTTTTTTTTTGTATTGTGATGCTAGACACCTGAGTAGATATATAGGAAGCTGCCATTTTTATTGTATAAACAGTCGTTAAGCAGTTTTTGAGCATGTATTTGGTGTTAGGTGTTGTACTGAGTGAATAAATGATGAATGAAACCTGTCTAACACATGACAACTATTGAACATGTATGGGAACTTGTAGCTAATATATCATCAGCTGCCATAAGTGAAATCAAACATCTTCTATATTTCTCAACAAAACTGTTGATAAGCTTCTAGAGCAGTGTTGTGCAATAGGACTCTTTTGTAGTGATAGAAATGTTCTATTTTGGTGTGGTCCAATATGGTAGCCACTGACCACATTTCACTATTGAGTACCTGAACTGTGCAACTGAGGAACAAAAATATTAATTTTATTTATTTTTAGTTAGTTAAAATTTAAACAGCCGCATGTGGCTCATGGCTACAGTATTGGACAGTACAGGACCAGGACCCTATGATATCTTTTAGTTTTCTAAATCTCTCAGATACTAGATAAATTCTAGCTGTGCCACAAGATTTTAAAAGATACTTTATATTAAATTCTTATTAAGGCTCAAATCTGGGTTAATGAGAAGATTAACACACTGTTTCCTTTGCTTTGAAGTTAAGGATAAATTTGAAAATAATCACTAGAAGATTTATGGGAGTAAATCCCTAATTTCAAGAGACCAGTATGTCTTGGAAAACCTGCTGGATGTTCTGGACTTTAATAGACTAAAGAAGGCATTGAGGTTTTTGATAATATAATAACTTATGAATTGGAAAATTAAGGTATTCAATAACTCCGGCAAAGAAGTGAAAGCAAATGCAGAAAATATAGGCCATGAATGTAGATCCAATTTCTGGGGGATAGTGTGATGTTGCACATGTGGTTAGAGGAATTGTAATGGTTTGGAAAAAATTCAGAAATTGAGATGCCATATCCACAGAGATATAGCAACACCTAAAAATTGTAGAGGATACAGGTTTTACAGTCAAAGGTTCTCATCATAGTTTAAAAGATGAAGACAAAGATGCAGGCAGCTACATAACAATGAAGAATCTGGGAATAACAAGAAACAATCAAAGGTTTATCCCAAGATAGCAAGTTATTAGCTGGCAAATTAAAAGACTGGAAATAAATGTTGTAAATTCAGAGGAAGCTAAGCTCACACTGGACAAGGGGGTTGAGATAGCTCTCTGCTGCTTAGCCAGTTTTTACCTTGGCCAAATTGCCTGACCTGAGTTTCAATGTTGTCATCTACAAAACGGAGATATTAGCTAATGTAAGGTTGCTATGAAGACTGGCACAAGGCCTAACATGTAGCAGGTACTTAAGACTACAAGACTACTCAAGTAGTTATGACTATTCACTACTGCCACCGGGAACTTTTGAAAGTTGCACAAATATAAGAAATGTACTGTTGGTGGTGGTAGGCAGTGAGTAAGTGAATTTAATTTGAATAGAGGTTGATGAAGGAAATAGTAGAAAGCAAGTTTAACAAGTAAGTTGGGTCCAAATAATCTCTTTTCTTTGAAATCCTGACAAAACAATTTGGGTTTGAATGTCATTGGTAACTGGAAACAATTGTAGGCTCATGCCAGAAACAGTAGTTAAGATAAATCGAGTTGAAAGGCAAGGAAGGCAGTTAGGGGGATGTTACAATAATCTAAGTATGAGATGACAGGCTTGCTGAAGATATTAGGTGCATAAATGGAAATAAAAGGGCAAATATGAAAGATACTTTGAAGAAAGAATGAATTAAATTTGGGCTTCACAGTCTGTGGGTCCAGGTGTCATAAATGAGTTGAGATTGATCCACTAAGGCCTTGGGGGCTGTGGGGAACATTCTAACCTCCATCAAGCAACTACTTCCCATCAAGATGCAAATAGCATTTTGTTTGCTTAATCAATAAAACATCATCATTTCTTGCACAGGCTATGATATAAAAAGTTATGATAATCACTGAACTAAGGTGCTTAGTGCCAGACTGGATATAAGGAAAGAAAGTAAAAAAGAGTTAAAATGACTACAATACTTCAAGACAAATGAGAGATACTGATGATGGCATAGGTGGGAAAGGAAACCCATCGGGAGAGATTTGTTTTGAATATTTCAGTTGCTGTGAATATGAAACATTCATACAAATGAATGGCTGGGAAAACAAGATTGCAGCAACAATGAGAGGTTTCTTAGGGATAGAGATTATCTGCATTGAAAATGGAAATTAGTCAATTGCATTTGGCTAAAGCATCACTCAGGGAATTTGGATTAATAGAGTCATATGAATCTGTTTCAATCTCCTTTCTCTTTAGGTCTGTTCCATTAATTATTTTCACCCTCACTTTAGACAAAGATATAGAAGCATTATGACATTTTCAAATCATACAAGTATGGGAGGAATAGCTAATACATCGGCTGATGTAATCAAAATTCGAATGGTTTATTGACCCCAAACTGAGAAGATACAAATGAACAAGTGCACACCACCACATGAATGTACTTTACACCACTGAACTGTACCCTTAAAAATGGTTAAGATGGTAAATTTTGTTAAGTGTATTTTACAATTTAAAAAGACAATATTTATTGAGAAGTTTTGCATGTATATGTGTGTATATATATGTACATATATATTATATACATATATACAGCCTATAATATATCTGTGAGTGTGTGTGTATGTACGCATATGTGCATAAAATTCCTGTAAGGATAAATCTTAAGAAAGACTGAGTGGGAGAAAGAAAATGCATTACATTTTTTTAAGTGAATTTTTTACTTTCTTCCTTTGAGTTTCTCCTAAAGAATTCACTCTAGGGGAAAAAAATCCCCCAGTTGTGACTTGGCAAAGATCAAAATAGTTAATTAAGGTGAGATCAATTTGTTTGCAGTACTTTTGTGGGCCAACCCACCTGCCTTCCAAAGAAGGGACGATAAAGAGCAGCTGCCATGTGAGAAAAAAAAGTTGGTGAGGACAATGAGGTCTCTGTAGTCAAATAGGGAACTATTACTGTGGGTGCAGGAAGAGAGAAAAAGAGCCCAAAGCCCTCAAAGTGTCTGTATGCAATCTCTACAACAGCCAGCATCAAATCAGCACAAAGTCTGTCTAGGGGCTTATCCAGAATAACAAAACAAAGATTAAGTAGCATAGATGGAAAGATGATTAAGCCTATAGGAAAGCCGAGAGGGTATCAGGGTGAGGCTTCGTGTTTGTTTACTTCTTTCCTCCAACAGCTAGGCTTTAAACCACTTCTCCTTATCACATGTGAAAACCTCTTTGTGTGTGAGAACATGCTGGGTATTTCTGCACATGCCAGTGTGCCTTTTTGGCCTCCCGACTTGCTCATGGAGACTAATGTGTAAGTGGATCACTCTAAAGGAGGCATCACCAAGTTTGATTCAACATATGCAAATCAATAAGTGTGATTCGCTACATAAGTAGAACTGAAAACAAAACTACATGTTCATTTCAATGTATACAGAAAAGGCTTCTAATAAAATTCATCATCCCTTCATGTTAAAAACCTTCAACAAACCATGCATTGAAGGAACATACTTCAAAATAATAAGCGGCATCTATGGCCAGCCCATGGCCAACATCACACCGAATGGGCAAAAGCTGGAAGCATTCAGTTTGAGAACCAGAACAAGAAAAGTATTTTCACTCTCACCACTCCTATTCAGTATAGTACTGGAAGTCCTAGCCAGAGCAATCAGGCAAGAGAAAGAAATAAAAGGCATCCAAATAGGGAGAAAGGAAGTCAAACTATCTCTGTTTACAGATGATATGATTATACAACTAGAAAACCCTATAGTCACTGACCAAAAGATCCTAGATCTGATAGACAATTTCAGCAGTTTCAGGATACAAAATCAATGCATGAAAATTAATGGCAATTCTATACACCAACAACATCTAAGCTGTGAGCCAAATCAAGAACGCAATCCTATTCACAATAGCCACAAAAAGAATAAAATACCTAGGAATACAGCCAACCATAAAGGGGAAAGATCTCTACAGTGAGAATTACAAAACACTGCTCAAAGAAATCGAAGATGACACAAACAAATGGAAAATCATTCCATGCTCATGGATTGGAAGAATCAATATTATTAAAGTGGCCATACTGTCCAAAGCAATGTGTAGTTTCAATGATATTTCTATCAAACTATAAAAGATGTGGTTTACAGAATTAAGAAAAACGATTTTTAAATTCACATGGAACCAAAAAAGAGCCCAAATAGCCAAAGCAATCTTTTTTTTTTTTTTTTTTAATTATACTTTAGGGTTTTAGGGTACATGTGCACAATGTGCAGGTTTGTTACATATGTATCCATGTGCCATGTTGATTTCCTGCACCCATTAATTCGTCATTTAGCATTAGGTGTATCTCCTAATGCTGTCCCTCCCCCCTCCCCCCACCCCACAACAGTCCCCGGAGCGTGATGTTCCCCTTCCTGTGTCCATGAGTTCTCATTGTTCAATTCCCACCTATGAGTGAGAACATGCGGTGTTTGGTTTTTTGTCCTTGCGATAGTTTACTGAGAATGATGTTTTCCAGTTTCATCCATGTCCCTACAAAGGACACGAACTCATCATTTTTTATGGCTGCATAGTATTCCATGGTGTATATGTGCCACATTTTCTTAATCCAGTCTATCGTTGTTGGACATTTGGGTTGGTTCCAACTCTTTGCTATTGTGAATAGTGCCACAATAAACATACGTGTGCATGTGTCTTTATAGCAGCATGATTTATAGTCCTTTGGGTATATACCCAGTAATGGGATGGCTGGGTCAAATGGTATATCTAGTTCGAGATCCCTGAGGAATCGCCACACTGACTTCCACAATGGTTGAACTAGTTTACAGTCCCACCAACAGTGTAAAAGTGTTCCTATTTCTCCACATCCTCTCCAGCACCTGTTGTTTCCTGATTTTTTAATGATGGCCATTCTAACTGGTGTGAGATGGTATCTCACTGTGGTTTTGATTTGCATTTCTCTGATGGCCAGTGATGAGGAGCATTTCTTCATGTGTTTTTTGGCTGCATAAATGTCTTCTTTTGAGAAGTGTCTGTTCATGTCCTCTGCCCACTTTTTGATGGGGTTGTTTGTTTTTTTTTTGTAAATTTGTTTGAGTTCATTGTAGATTCTGGATATTAGCCCTTTGTCAGATGAGTAGGTTGCAAAAATTTTCTCCCATTGTGTAGGTTGCCTGTTCATTCTGATGATAGTTTCTTTTGCTGTGCAGAAGCTCTTTAGTTTAATGAGATCCCATTTGTCGATTTTGGCTTTTGTTGCCATTGCTTTTGGTGTTTTAGACATGAAGTCCTTGCCCACGCCTATGTCCTGAATGGTATTGCCTAGGTTTTCTTGTAGGATTTTAATGGTTTTAGGTCTAACATATAAGTCTTTAATCCATCTTGAATTAATTTTTGTATAAGGTGTAAGGAAGGGATCCAGTTGCAGCTTTCTACATATGGCTAGCCAGTTTTCCCAGCACCATTTATTAAATAGGGAATCCTTTCCCCATTTCTTGTTTTTGTCAGGTTTGTCAAAGATCAGATAGTTGTAGCTATGCGGCATTATTTCTGAGGGCTCTGTTCTGTTCCATTGATCTATGTCTCTGTTGTGGTACCAGTACCATGCTGTTTTGGTTACTGTAGCCTTGTAGTATAGTTTAAAGTCAGGTAGCGTGATGCCTCCAGCTTTGTTCTTTTGGCTTAGGATTGACTTGGCGATGCGGGCTCTTTTTTGGTTCCATATGAACTTTAAAGTAGTTTTTTCCAATTCTGTGAAGAAAGTGATTGGTAGCTTGATGGGGATGGCATTGAATCTATAAATTACCTTGGGCAGTATGGCCATTTTCACGATATTGATTCTTCCAACCCATGAGCATGGAATATTCTTCCATTTGTTTGTATCCTCTTTTATTTCATTGAGCAGTGGTTTGTAGTTCTCCTTGAAGAGGTCCTTCACATCCCTTGTAAGTTGGATTCCTAGGTATTTTATTCTCTTTGAAGCAATTGTGAATGGGAGTTCACTCATGATTTGGCTCTCTGTTTGTCTGTTATTGGTGTACAAGAATGCTTGTGATTTTTGTACATTAATTTTGTATCCTGAGACTTTGCTGAAGTTGCTAATCAGCTTAAGGAGATTTTGGGCTGAGACAATGGGGTTTTCTAGATATACAATCATGTCATCTGCAAACAGGGACAATTTGACTTCCTCTTTTCCTAATTGAATACCCTTTATTTCCTTCTCCTGCCTGATTGCTCTGGCCAGAACTTCCAGCACTATGTTGAATAGTAGCGGTGAGAGAGGGCATCCCTGTCTTGTGCCAGTTTTCAGAGGGAATGCTTCCAGTTTTTGCCCATTCAGTATGATATTGGCTGTGGGTTTGTCGTAGATAGCTCTTATTATTTTGAGATACGTCCCATCAATACCTAATTTATTGAGAGTTTTTAGCATGAAGGGTTGTTGAATTTTGTCAAAGGCCTTTTCTGCATCTATTGAGATAATCATGTGGTTTTTGTCTTTGGTTCTGTTTATATGCTGGATTACATTTATTGATTTGCGTATGTTGAACCAGCCTTGCATCCCAGGGATGAAGCCCACTTGATCATGGTGGATAAGCTTTTTGATGTGCTGCTGGATTCGGTTTGCCAGTATTTTATTGAGGATTTTTGCATCAATGTTCATCAAGGATATTGGTCTGAAATTCTCTTTTTTGGTTATGTCTCTGCCAGGTTTTGGTATCAGGACGATGCTGGCTTCGTAAAATGTGTTAGGGAGGATTCCCTCTTTTTCTATCGATTGGAATAGTTTCAGAAGGAATGGTACCAGTTCGTCCTTGTACCTCTGGTAGAATTCAGCTGTGAATCCATCAGGTCCTGGACTCTTTTTGGTTGGTAAGCTATTGATTATTGCCACAATTTCAGAACCTGTTATTGGTCTATTCAGAGATTCAACTTCTTCCTGGTTTAGTCTTGGGAGGGTGTATTTGTCGAGGAATTTATCCATTTCTTCTAGATTTTCTAGTTTATTTGCATAGAGGTGTTTGTAGTATTCTCTGATGGTAGATTGTATTTCTGTGGGATCGGTGGTGATATCCCCTTTTTCGTTTTTTATTGCATCTATTTGATTCTTCTCTCTTTTCTTCTTTATTAGTCTTGCTAGCGGTCCATCAATTTTGTTGATCTTTTCAAAAAACCAGCTCCTAGATTCATTAATTTTTTGAAGGGTTTTTTGTGTCTCTATTTCCTTCAGTTCTGCTCTGATTTTAGTTATTTCTAGCCTTCTGCTAGCTTTTGAATGTGTTTGCTCTTGCTTTTCTAGTTCTTTTAATTGTGATGTTAGGGTGTCAATTTTGGATCTTTCCTGCTTTCTCTTGTGGGCATTTAGTGCTATAAATTTCCCTCTACACACTGCTTTGAACGTGTCCCAGAGATTCTGGTATGTTGTGTCTTCGTTCTCGTTGGTTTCAAAGAACATCTTTATTTCTGCCTTCATTTCATTATGTACCCAATAGTCATTCAGGAGCAGGTTGTTCAGTTTCCATGTAGTTGAGCGGTTTTGACTGAGTTTCTTAATCCTGAGTTCTAGTTTGATTGCACTGTGGTCTGAGAGACAGTTTGTTATAATCTCTGTTCTTTTACATTTGCTGAGAAGAGCTTTACTTCCAACTATGTGGTCAATTTTGGAATAGGTGTGGTGTGGTGCTGAAAAAAATGTATATTCTGTTGATTTGGGGTGGAGAGTTCTGTAGATGTCTATTAGGTCCACTTTATGTAGAGCTGAGTTCAATTCCTGGATATCCTTGTTAACTTTCTGTCTCGTTGATCTGTCTAATGCTGACAGTGGGGTGTTAAAATCTCCCATTATTATTGTGTGGGAGTTTAAGTCCCTTTGTAGGTCACTGAGGACTTGCTTTATGAATCTGGGTGCTCCTGTGTTGGGTGCATATATATTTAGGATAGTTAGCTCTTCTTGTTGAATTGATCCCTTTACCATTATGTAATGGCCTTCTTTGTCTCTTTTGGTCTTTGTTGGTTTAAAATCTATTTTATCAGAGACTAGGATTGCAACCCCTGCCTTTTTTTGTTTTCCAGTTGCTTGATAGATCTTCCTCCATCCCTTTATTTTGAGTCTATGTGTGTCTCTGCACATGAGATGGGTTTCCTGAATACAGCACACTGATGGGTCCTGACTCCTTATCCAGTTTGCCAGTCTGTGTCTTTTGATTGGAGCATTTATCCCATTTACATTTAACGTGAATATTGTTATGTGTGAATCTGATCCTGTCATTATGATGTTAGTTGGTTATTTTGCTCGTTAGTTGCTATAGTTTCTTCCTAGCCTCGATGGTCTTTACAATTTGGCATGTTTTTGCAGGGGCTGGTACCGGTTGTTCCTTTCCATGTTTAGTGCTTCCTTCAGGAGCTCTTTTAGGGCAGGCCTGGTGGTGACAAAATCACTCAGCGTTTGCTTGTCTGTAAAGTATTTTATTTCTCCTTCACTTATGAAGCTTAGTTTGGCGGGATAGGAAATTCTGGGTTGAAAATTCTTTTCTTTAAGAATGTTGAATATCGGCCCCCACTCTCTTCCGGCTTGTAGAGTTTCTGCTGAGAGATCAGCTGTTAGTCTGATGGGCTTCCCTTTGTGGGTAACCCGACCTTTCTCTCTGGCTGCCCTTAACATTTTTTCCTTCATTTCCACTTTGGTGAATCTGACAATTATGTGTCTTGGAGTTGCCCTTCTCGAGGAGTATCTTTGTGGCGTTCTCTGTATTTCCTGAATCTGAATGCTGGCCTGCCTTGCTAGATTGGGGAAGTTCTCCTGGATAATATCTTGCAGAGTGTTTTCCAACTTGGTTCCATTCTCCCCATCATTTTCAGGTACACCAATCAGACGTAGGTTTGGTCTTTTCACATAGTCCCAAATTTCTTGGAGGCTTTGTTCATTTCTTTTTATTCTTTTTTCTCTAAACTTCCCTTCTCTCTTCATTTCATTCATTTCATCTTCTATCAGCGATACCCTTTCTTCCAGTTGATCGCATCTGCTACTGAGGCTTCTGCATTCTTCGCGTAGTTCTCGAAACTAGCCAAAGCAATCTTAAGCATAAAGAACAGAGCTGTAGCCATCACATTACTCAATTTCAAACTATACTACAAGGCTACAGTTACCAAAATGACATGGTACTTTCTGCCTTTGAGTCTGTACAAAACCAGACACATAGACCAATGGAATGGGATATAAAGCCCAGAAGTAAAGCTGCACACCTACAACCATCTAATCTTTAGCAAAGTCAATAAAAACAAGCAATGAGGAAAGGACTCCGTATTCATAAATAGTCCTGGGATAACTGGCTAGACATATGCATAAGATTGAAGCTGAACCCCTCCTGATACCATATACAGAAGTTAAGGCAAGATGTATTAAAAACTTCAATGTAAAACCTAAAACCATAAAAACCCTGGAACATAACCTAGGAAATATAATTCTGGACATAGGCCCTGGCAAAGATTTCATGACAAAGAAGCCAAAAGCAAATGTAATAAAACCAAAAATTGACAAATGGAACCTAATTAAACTAAAGAACTTCTGTACAGGAAAAGAAAATCTCAACAGAGTACACAGACAATCTATAGAATGGGAGAAAATGTTTGCAAACTATGCACCTGACAAAGGTCTAATATCAAGAAACTACAAGGAATTTAAACAACTTAACAAGCCAAAATCAAACAACGCCATTAAAAAGCGGGCAAAGGACGTGAACAGACACTTCTCAAAAGAAGACATATATGCAGCCAACAAGCATATGAAAAAATGCTCAACAATACTAATCAGAGAAATGCAAATCAAAACCACAATGAGATACCATCTCACACCAGTCAAAATGTCTATTATTAAAAAGTCAAAAAATAACAGATGCTGGCAAGATGGAGAAAAGGGAACATTTACACAGTGCTGGTGGATATGTAAATTAGTCCAGCCAATGTGGAAAGCAATGTGGCAATTTCTCAAAGAACTTAAAACAGAAGTATCATTTGATTCAGCAATTCCATTACTGGGTAAATACCCAAGGGAATATAAATCATTCTGCCACAAAGACACGTGCATGTGTATGTTTATTGCAGCAATATTCACAATAGCAAAGATACAGAATCAAACTGAACACCATGCAGTGGTAGACTGGAAAAAGAAAATGTACATATACACCATGGAATACTATGCAGCCATAAAAAAGAATGAGGTCATGTCCTTTGGAGCAACTTGGATGGAGCTGGAGGTTATAATCCTAAGTGAACTAACACAGAAACAGAAAACCAAATACTGCATGTTTACACGTCTATGTGGGAACTAAACATTCAGTACACATGGACTCAAAGAAGGGAACGATAGGGCCTACTTGAGGATGGGAGCTTAGAGGATGGAGAGGATCAACGTAATGCCTATTGGCTACTATGCTGATTACCTACCTGGGTGATGAAATAATCTGTACAACAAACCCCTGTGATGCACAGTTTACCTATGTAACAAACCTTCCCATGTACCTCTGAACCTAAAATAAGAGTTAGATAAATAAATAAACAAGGCATCACTACACCAGGGTGTCCAGGACCTATGAGTCTGGTCCATGGAGAATGTAGAGGCGGACATAAGCTTCAGTTCTATGCCCTGATTTTGAGACTGTACATATTCACATCAGCTTGTTCCCCACCTTCCTGTGTACGTGCATCTCCACCTTTTTCCCTTCCTCCTACCTCTCCTTCCTCAAAACCTAGAGTGAGGAATAGGTGGTAGAAGGGATTAGGTGGAGTGCGGTCAACATGGGGGAGTGGGCAAGGGCTCTACCTTATTTCCTTATTTCTCTTCATTTTTAAGAATGGGTCTGTACTGGCAAAAGACCAGGTATGGTTGAGTTGGCTGTGTCCTGCACAACCCTAAGAGGTGCCATGCATAATGCTGCATATAATACAGACCACTTCCAGTGGGAAATCCACCTGATTTGAAGAGCAGTGTATTGGAAAGGAGCTTCATGGTTTGGGCTCTTCTGAATTCTTCCTGTTACAGTTTAAGCTCTTTTATTTTCCTGGAGGGCATCTTTTTAATAAAGATTTGTTCATAGAATTTGTTATTTAAGGTTCAAGTCTCTTGTAAACTTACATTAAAGCTAAAAAGGAAGTTTTATTAGGCCAAAGATGTTGCATTACTTTTTCTTTCAGCCATATTCCCTCCAAATTTTTCAGTCACCCTGAGAGGTTTCAGAAATCCTTACATGTTTCATTCCAGGAGCTGTTAAATCACTATTTTTATTCCCTTTCAGTTGAAACAAAGCCAACTCTTAGATAGCCTCAAAATTTTTTTGCAATATATTTTAACAATTTTTTTTATTATTATACTGTAAGTTCTAGGGTACATGTGAACAATGTGCAGGTTTGTTACATATGTATACATGTGCCATGCTGGTGTGCTGCACCCATTAACTCGTCATTTACATCAGGTATATCTCCCAATGCTGTCCCTCCCCCCTCCCCCCACCTCACAACAGGCCCCAGTGTGTGATGTTCCCCTTCTTGTGTCCAAGTGTTCTCATTGTTCAATTCCCACCTATGAGTGAGAACATGCGGTGTTTGGTTTTTTGTCCTTGCGATAGTTTACTGAGAATGATGGTTTCCAGCTTCATCCATGTCCCTACAAAGGACATGAACTCATCATTTTTATGGCTGCATAGTATTCCATGGTGTATGTGTGCCACATTTTCTTAATCCAGTCTATCATTGATGGACATCTGGGTTGGTTCCAAGTCTTTGCTATAGTGAATAGTGCCGCAATAAACATACGTGTGAATGTGTCTTTACAGCAGCATGATTTATAATCCTTTGGCTATATACCCAGTAATGGGATGGCTGGGTCAAATGGTATTTCTAGTTCTAGATCCTTGAGGAATCGCCACACTGTCTTTCACAGTGGTTGAACTAGTTTACAGTCCCACCAACAGTGTAAAAGTGTTCCCATTTCTCCACATCCTCTCCAGCACCTGTTGTTTCCTGACTTTTTAATGATCGCCATTCTAACTGGTGTGAGATGGTATCTCATTGTGGTTTTGATTTGCATTTCTCTGATGGTCAGTGATGATGAGCATTTTTTTTGTGTGTCTTTTGGCTGCATAAATGTCTTCTTTTGAGAAGTGTCTGTTCATATTCTTCGCCCACTTGTTGATGGTTTTTTTTTTTTTCTTGTAAATCTGTTTGAGTTCATTGTAGATTCTGGATAATAGCCTTTTGTCAGATGAGTAGATTGCAAAAATTTTCTCCCATTCTGTAGGTTGCCTGTTCACTCTGATGATAGTTTCCTTTGCTGTGCAGAAGCTCTTTAGTTTAATGAGATCCCATTTGTCAATTTTGGCTTTTGTTGCCATTGCTTGTAGTGTTTTAGACATGAAGTCCTTGCCCATGCCTATGTCCTGAATGGTATTGCCTAGGTTTTCTTCTAGGGTTTTTATGGTTTTAGGTCTAACATTTAAGTCTTTAATCCATCTTGAATTAATTTTTGTATAAGGTGTAAGGAAGGGATCCAGTTGCAGCTTTCTACATATGGCTAGCCAGTTTTCCCAGCACCATTTATTAAATAGGGAATCATTTCCCCATTTCTTATTTTTGTCAGGTTTGTCAAAGATCAGATGGTTGTAGATGTGTGGTATTATTTCTGAGGGCTCTGTTCTGTTTCATTGGTCTATATCTCTGTTTTGGTACCAGTACCATGCCGTTTTGGTGACTGTAGCCTTGCAGTATAGTTTGAAGTCAGGTAGCGTGATGCCTCTAGCTTTGTTCTTTTGGCTTAGGATTGTCTTGGCAATGCCAGCTCTTTTTTGGTTCCATATGAACTTTAAATTAGTTTTTTCCAATTCTGTGAAGAAAGTCATTGGTAGCTTGATGGGGATGGCATTGAATCTATAAATTACCTTTGGCAGTATGGCCATTTTCATGATATTGATTCTTCCTATCCATGAGCATGGAATGTTCTTCCATTTGTTTGTATCCTCTTTTATTTCATTGAGCAGTGGTTTGTAGTTCTCCTTGAAGAGGTCCTTCACATCCCTTGTAAGTTGGATTCTTAGGTATTTTATTCTCTTTGAAGCAATTGTGAATGGGAGTTCACTCATGATTTGGCTCTCTGTTTGTCTGTTATTGGTGTATAAGAATGCTTGTGATTTTTGCACATTGATTTTGTATCCTGAGATTTTGCTGAAGTTGCTTATCAGCTTAAGGAGATTTTGGGCTGAGACAAGGGGGTTTTCTAAATAGACAATCATGTCATTTGCAAACAGGGACAATTTGACTTCCTGTTTTCCTAATTGAATACCCTTTATTTCTTTCTCCTGCCTGATTGCCCTGGCCAGAACTTCCAACACTATGTTGAATAGGAGTGGTGAGAGAGGGCATCCCTGTCTTGTGCCAGTTTTCAAAGGGAATGCTTTCAGTTTTTGCCCATTCAGTATATTGGCTGTGGGTTACTCATAAATAGCTCTTATTATTTTGAGATACATCCCATCAATACCTAATTCATTGAGAGTTTTTAGCATGAAGCGTTGTTGAATTTTGTCAAAGGCCTTTTCTGCATCTATTGAGATAATCATGTGGTTTTCATCTCTGGTTCTGTTTATATGCTGGATTATGTTTATTGAGTTGTGTGTGTTGAACCAGCCTTGCATCCCCGGGATGAAGCCCACTTGATCGTGGTGGATAAGCTTTTTGACGTGCTGCTAAATTCGGTTTGCCAGTATTTTATTGAGGATTTTTGCTTCGATGTTCATCAAGGATATTGGTCTAAAATTCTCTTTTTTTGTGGTGTCTCTGCTAGGCTTTGGTATCAGGATGATGCTGGCCTCATAAAATGAGTTAGGGAGGATTCCCTCTTTTTCTATTGATTGGAATAGTTTCAGAAGGAATGGTACCAGCTCCTCCTTGTACCTCTGGTAGAATTCATCTGTGAATCTGTGTGATGCTGGACTTTTTTTGGTTGGTAGGCTATTAATTATTGCCTCAATTTCAGAGCCTGTTATTTGTCTATTCAGGGATTCAACTTCTTCCTGGTTTAGTCTTGGGAGGGTGTATATGTCCAGGAATTTACCCATTTCTTCTAGATTTTCTAGTTTATTTGCATAGAGGTGTTTATAGTATTCTCTGATGGTAGTTTGTATTTCTGTGGGATCGGTGGTGATATCCCCTTTATCATTTTTTATTGCATCTATTTGATACTTTTCTCTTTTCTTCTTTATTAGTCTTGTTAGCAGTCTATCAACTTTTTAAACAATTTTCTTAAAGCTGTCAAATGCTAGAATCCAGAATTAATCATAAAAGTTATGTGTCTGTTGTACTACAACTAAATAAAAGTGTGTGTGTCAAAGGGAGGGGTATAAGAGAAAAAGAAAGAAGGAGAGATACTTTTCTTATCTGTATAGCAATCATATTTTCCTAACGCAAAATGAGATATAGGGTCAAAATACCTATAAATCTCTGGACTTAACAGGTAGTTAATAATATTTGCAATGTTTGTGTGGATGTGTGTGCATCTTTTGCAGTCTTGGGTGGAAGGAATAGAGAATATAACTGATTAGTCTTTCCTGAGAAAGAATAGAGAATAACATAACAATTGGTTAGATGGGTTATTCTTGTGAGCTTTTGAATGGGTTCTAGCTGAGAATTCACTATTGTTTCACATGGTCCTGACAGTTCCTGAGACTGAGAGGGCAGAGAAGGGGGTTATGTTGAAGGATATCCGAGAGCAGAGGATTTCTGGGTTGGATGGCCAGACAAGATGAGGAGGAACAGGAAAGGGTTTTGTTTTTGTTTTTTTTTTTTGAGACGTAGTTTCCTTCCTGTTGTCCAGGCTGGAGTGCAGTGATACGATCTCTGCTCACTGCAACCTCCGCCTCCCAGGTTCAAGTGATTCTCCTGCCTCAGCCTCCTGAGTAGCTGGGATTACAGGTGCCCGCCACTATACCCAGCTAATTTTTGTATTTTTAGTAGAGATGCGGGTTTCGCCATGTTGGTCAGGCTGGTCTCGAACTCCTGACCTCAGGTGATTCACTCACCTTGGCCTCCCAAAGTGCTGGGGTTACAAGCATGAGCCACTGTGCCTCGCCTGGAACAGGCTTTTGTACAGCTTGGTGAGCAGTATTATTGTCCAACATAGGATCTTTCTTTAAAGCAGTCTTCATTATAAGACAGAGGGGATGTCTACTTCTACTTCGTTTTTATTTAGAAATTTTGCAGCAACTCTGTCATGTCAAGAGGAAAAGGAAAGTCTGCTTTTTTCTTTCTGTTTTGTTTTTTCCATGCCTAATCTAGCTAGAATAAGTGAAGTAGCTACCTCTGTTTGGGGTGGACCAGTGGCACGGGGAAGAAAAGTGAGAAAATCCTAAGGAAGTGGGGGAAGCTTAGAGCCCACCAGATAGGGGATCCTGTGGCAAAGAGAGACCCTAACCTCAGAGTTGTTCTATGACTTCATCCATCTGTCCACTAACCCATAAAATTGTAGATGTTTAAAGCTCAAGTGTAAGATCTATGTTTTCTCTTGTATGCTAACCAACAAACATGATGGGCTATTACATAGTGGATATAATACTGTATGGTGTCAATTCAGCTTGGAGCTATTGCCAACCAATTCTGTTCCTGTCATAATGATAATTTGGCATGATTAGCTAATTTTCCCTTAACAGCATCCTAAATGTTCTTAGCTTCTATCACAACTTTTTCCCAGGCAAAGTGAAAATATTTCCTGCCATGAAAGCTCCAAGTTAATGCTGTCCACACACTGGTTTCACAGGGTTCCCTCTCTTATGTCTCACAGGTAATAGTTCTGAGAGCTGAAAGTGACTTTTATAGTGGAAGAGCAAAAATTAAAAGTCCACAGGTAGAGAACAAGTCCAGGTTAGACAATGTGTAGTATACCTAGATAAGGGAATCTTATTTGGCTATTAAAAAGATGTGATAGATCCATGTAAACTGAAAGGAAAAGATGTTTATGTTACAGAGTCACATGACAAAGACGTGGTGAGGAGCAGAATGGAAACATCATCTACTCAAGGCAGAATAACACAGAGGGTTAGAGCCTGGGCCTTGGAGCCAGGCTGCCTGGGTTTGGACATCAACTCTGCCCTTACTGTGAGACCTCGAGCAACTTACTTCTTTGCGCCTCAATTACGTCATCTGAAAATGGGAATAATGTTGACAATAGTACCTATCTTGTAGGATTATGTTAATACGTGTAAAGCGCATAAGATAATGGTGCACACACAAAATGAGTGTTCATATATATATATATATATATATATATGACAATATACCATTTGTCAAATGAATAGCTTTTCTTTCTCTCCTTTCAGCTGAGCAAAATAAGCCTGAAAATTTAAATAGTCCTCAGAAGGGTGACTGGCAAAGAAGGTCATTTTCTTGCCTAATGGATTATAGTTCCCAGATACTAAGTTTTCAAATGTTTAAAAGATTTTCTATTTTGTATATCTTTACTTGGCTTTGCATGACGAATAGTATTTTAAATTGTAACATACGGGGTATATATGAAAAGCTTATTCCTACATAATTTGACACATGATAAAATCTTTAGTATGTATGCACAAATAGAGTCCAATATACCATTTACCTTCAGCTCTTATTCAAAGGTTGTTAGACATAAGAAAAATAAAAATTCATAGTTTTGGCACAGTTCAGAAAACTGGGTTAATGTCTACAGATTAACATCCCAAAATGATAAAGATTATAATTTAAAAAGAAAAATCTCACCAAATAAAGGAATACAAGTGCAACTTCTAGAAAATATTATTTATATTGGACATTTTTTACCCTATACATAGATTTATAGCCATTTATCTTTATATGTCAACTGTGACATTTCACCATTTTTGAATATATTACATGGTGAAGTAAACATTCCAGGGTTAATTTTAGCAAATTTCACTTACAAAATATTTGTTGAGCATCTAGTATATGCCAGCACCATAGTGTGCTTTTAGAAAAGTTTGTACTAATAAACATTGAAAGTTTGATGCATTGGCAATAACTTCTTTTCTTGGCTTTGGGCTTACTTTCCTGTTTTTGTTTTGTTTGGTTTTGTTTTCAGACAATCTGTTTTCTCTTTTTTGAGGTCTTAGGAATTTGCTCCAGCAGTTTAGAAAGAGTCAAAGCAAGCATATTGGTTACTCAGGTGTAACAAGAAGAAAGTTATTTCTATTTAAAGGGGTCCCTACTCGTGACCATTCTCTGGGTGGGTGGAGAGAGTCAGGTGGAAGCACTCCACAGCAGACTTCATTTGTCAAAGAACTATAAATAAAGAAAAGGGACTTACATGTTGAAAATAAGTTTGAATATAACATTAATTACTCTAATTGACTGATAACCATATTATTTAAGCTTCTGACACAAGCCAGGCACTAGATTAGGAGCTTTTTAAGCAAAGACAAATGCAGACCAGGATCTGCTTTTAGAGACTGGTTGGTGGAGACAGGTAAGAGTGGAAAAAGTTTTCCTGGTAATATGGTGGCACATTGAGGACACAAATGGAGAATATCCAGTTCTTTGAGGTGGGGAGAGGCAGGGCTTGACTGGGACAACAGGCTTCTTAGAAAAAGTGACCCTTAGGCTGGGCAGGGTGATCCCAGCCCTTTGCGGGGGCCGAAATTCTGACATATGCTATAACATGGAGAAACCTCGAAGACATTATGCTAAGTGAAATGAGCCAACCACAAAACAGCAAGTATTGGCCAGGTGCTGTGGTTCAAGCCTGTAATCCCAGCACTTTGGGAGGCCGAGGCGGGGATCACTTGAGGTCAGGAGTTCGAAACCAGCCTGGCCAACATGGCGAAACCCCGTCTCTACTAAAAATACAAAAATTAGCTGGGCATGAGGGTGCACCCCTGTAATCCCAGCTACTCAGCAGTCTGAGACAGGAGAATCGTTTGAACCAGGGAGGTGGTTTTTGTAGCGAGCCGAGATCATGCCGCTGAATTCCAGCCTGGGTGATGAAGTGAGACTCTGTCTCCAGATAGGGTAGCCTAAATATTTTAAATATTCCCCTGAGAATGGACAAAGATACCATTGGTGACAGTCTAGCACAACACTGTCCAATGTGGTAGCCATTTGCCACATGTAGCTATTGAAGTTTAAATTTTTGTTAATTAAAATCAAATAAAATAAACAATTTAATTCCTCAGTTGCACTAGTCACAAGGTAAATGCTCGACAGTGAAATGTGGCCAGTGGTTATGGCACTGGGCAGTGCAGACACACATGACTTCTCCTTCATCACTGAAATTTCTCTTGGCCAGTGCAGGGAACAGTAAGCAGCCAAGCACTTCTGGAGTGTAAGGTTTAAGGGGGCTATAGCAAGAGCCAAGCCTGGGGATAGAGGTTGTGGCCAAAGAATGCAGGCCTTACATGTGATATCATGAAGTTCTGACTTTATCCACTAGGCCAGATGTCAGCAAACATTTTCTGTAAGGGGCCTGATAATAAATATTTTTGGCTCTTGAGACCACATGGTCTTTGCCGAAATGACGCAGCTCTGCTCTTGTAGTATGAGGGCAGCCACATACAGTACATAAATGTGTGAGCATGGCTATGTTCCGATAACACATTCTTTGTAAAAACTGACAATGGGCTGGATTTGTTCACAGCCATAGTTTGCCGACTCCTGCACTTGGCCTTTAGGAGCTATATGGAGGGTTGGAGCCAGAAATTTACATAATTAGATGTGTGCTTAGAAAGACCATTCTAGTAGCAGAGAGGGATGGACTTAAGGGGTGAGAGATGCAAACTATAATAGTGAGTCAAAGAGGACAAGAGCCTAAATTCTGAAAAAAGCCTATTGAACATGGTTGGAGAGAAAATGATGTGTATGTGTGTGTAAGTTTGGTGTCAGTGCACTGGTGGAAATGGAGAAATATAAAATGACTCAGAAGGTGGATGCACTCAGCAAGTTACAGAATACAAGAGGAGGAACAGATCTGGTGAAAGATGATGACTTCATCATGTGAGCCATCAGCAAAGAGTTAGTAGCTGATATGGTTTGGCTCTGTGTCCCCACCCAAATCTCATCTGGAATTGTAATCCCTATAATCCCCATGTGTTGAGGAAAGAACCTGGTGGGAGATGATTGGATCATGGGGGTGGTTTCCCCCATGCTGTTTTCATGATAGTGAGTGAGTTCTCCTGAGATCTGATGGTTTTATAAGGGGCTCTTCTCTCTTTGCACTCTCTCTCTTTCTCTCCCCTGCTGCCATGTAAGACACGCCTGCTTCCCCTTTTACCATGATTGTAAATTTCCTGAGGCCTCTCTAGCCATGCGGAACTGTGAGTCAATTAAACCTCTTCTCTTTATAAATTAGCCAGTCTCGGCAGTTCTTTATAGCAGTGTGAGAATGGACTAATACAGGAGCTAAAGTCTTGAGAGAAGCAGAGAATGCCGAGGGAGGGCAGGCAGAGTGAGAGAGGGGCAAAGATGGTGCCTTGTGTGTTACCAAAATACAAAGTGTGATTCAAAGGATACTGAGAAGGACTTGTTAGAGACAGAGGGAGGAGAATCAGGGAAGAATTGTATTGCAGAAATCAAGGAAAGACTGTCAAATGCCATCAACATGTTTAAAAAGATTCCACTAGGTTTGATGATTAGGAAGCATTTGTGGAACATTATCCAGAATAGATTTTGTCAAACAAAATAAGACAAAAATATCACCACCAAAGTGTCTGGAACCTCCTTTTTTGAGTGGTATTAAGTGGAGTGATAGTAGGACTTTACATGTTCTTGGTTCTTTTTCTTCTTTTGGTGTTAAATGGCAGGATTACTTGAAAGCAGAGAGACAATTAGGGTCCTTTGAATCTCACCTTGTAAATTCCATGGTCCCGCAATCACACTATCCTGGGATGGAAGGGTGGGCGAGATCTTATCACCTCTGGGATGATCTCTGGAAACTTCTGGTGTGAGCTTCATGCTGTGAGTGCTGGGAAGTGGCTAGAAAACCTTTCAAAATGATATGATATTCTGATTTCAGGATAAGGGAAAACAAAAATGGAGGACTTCTTAAGCTGACATTTTATGCAATAACCATTCTTGATACATACAAATGTTTTATCCTGAAGTCATTTTAATAAGGAAACCAAATATTAACATCTTTAAGATGGAATCATGTCATTTTTGAGCGTTTTATTTGGCAATTTAATAGTCAAAAGATTAGTCATCACCTCAATGAAAGCATTTCAAATGATGATTTATAGCAACCTTTGAGGATGATTATATTAAGAGAATATTTTACATGTCTTGTGGGTGAATGTATCTCACTCAAACCTTGAGTGATTTGTTGTTTAAAGTTTTAAATTTTAAAACCTGGAAAAACAGAAAATAGAGGCTTGTGATCTGCAACAGTGTTTCTTGAGAGAATAAGAAGTAGTATTCAATCCCGAAGGAATTAATTTAGAGCATGAAATTATGAGAATGACACATATCCCAACACTTTATAAGTTAATATAAATACCCTATAAACCACACTAGGGGAAAAGTTAAATTGAATTACAACAACAGTAACAGCAAAAATATAATAAGCAGCCCTTCGTTGCCAGAGACCAATTTGCTCACTCAGTTAGAGGGGAATCATTTGAACTGGAATTGTATTTACTGTGGGATTAATTGGTTCTCCAGTATGGGCTGCTCTCTACTCCCTGGCCAGATCCTGCCTTGACCTTAAAGCCATCCTGAGAATAGGTAGGGCTACTTGAGTAGTTGGAAAAAATCTCTGAAGAGCAAAGTGTGAGAAGTAAGGTGCACCCTATACATAGCAATGCTAAGAAAGAAAGCTAGACCCTGTATACTAATCCTTTTGTTTTTGAAACTGAGAAAAATACAATTAGAATTAGAGCTAGGATTTAAGAACTAAGTAAAATTATTATAAAGTTTACTTATTTATACATGGATAAGGACATCAGTAAATGTGAAAATAGAAGCAATGAGGGAAGGAATGAGGGAGACTAGTTCTGTTGGATAATATAATGTAAAGTAGTAATTTAAAAGGTATGATAAAGGTACAAAAATAAAATATAGGGCCGGGTGCAGTGGGTCACACCTGTAATCCCAGCACTTTGGGAGGCCGAGGCAGGTGGATCACGAGGTCAGGAGATCAAGACCATTCTGGTTAACACGGTGAAACCCCATCTCTACTAAAAATACAAAAAAATTTAGCCCGGCTTGGTGGCGGGCGCCTGTAGTCCCAGCTACTCGGGAGGCTGAGGCAGGAGAATGGCGTGAACCCAGGAGGCAGAGCTTGCAGTGAGCCGAGATCACGCCACTGGACTCCAGCCTGAGCGACAGAGCGAGACTCTGTCTCAAAAACAAAAAATAAATAATAAAAAAATGAAATATAGATGGCTCAAAACAGAGCCATAATATGTAATAATTCTAAAGATAACAAAAATAGGGCATGTGTTGCAATAATTAAAAGGATTATGAAGAGTGTGTAAGAATGTGACATAATGTTTATGAATTAAACTTAAGTGAAAAAATAATATGATAATTATGCTAAATGCACATACTTGTAGATAAAGACCGAATGGTCACATAATACAAGGGAAATAGCTATGGCTGTGGAATTTTTTAAATTTTCTTTAATATATTTTTGATCACATACACAAACACACAATCTGTTGTGCAAGGAAGGAGAAATCAATTGGTATAAATTCTTCCCAATTCTTTTTAAAAAGGTCAAAGCATATGTCTTAAGAGAAGGGTTCACAGTATCATTAGAACAGTTAACTAGTAATCTGGTACCAACCTAGTAACACACACATAGAGAGAGACATGCAAACTTATACTAAGTTTATGAAACAGCAAGTTCTCTTTGTATTCTACCTCTAAACTGGGTTGGTGCCATTTCTTTTTACCCTAGAGAACTAGGAGAGTGGAATAGTTTAGACATAGGTTCTAGGGCCAGACAGTCTAGGATTGGATCTTTCTGGTTGCTAATCACTTAACTTCTCTCCCCACTGGTTTCCAGATTCATGAAATGGAGTAAAAGTAGTACGTCATCCAGGGTTGCTGCAAGAATTCAATGATTTGATATTTTAAAAGTACTTACAACTGTGTCTGGCATAGGAGAAGCACTTAGTAAAATGTTAGCAATTGTTATTCCTATTATATTTCTTATTTCCTAAAATACAAAGTTTAAAAAGTGATTTGAACCTTGATATAGCTCAGGACAATGCTATGATTACAGGAGGAAGAGAGAAACAATCCGATATTTTCTATTCCTGAAGAAAAGTACACTTTTTACTGCTCACATTATCTAGTCTGTTAATCTAATTCTTTGAGATTCACTGAGATGATGTAGTGATAATAAATAAGATACTTCCATAAAATTAGGAAACCATGTTTAAAATTCACAATGCAAGAATGTGAACTGATGGAAACTCCTTGAAGTAGATATATTAAAGATAACTCTCAAATATAAGTGAGTACTTATTTTCACATTTTAAAGACCCAAAGCCTAGTTTTATTCTCATGAAATAAAATGTCTATAAACACCGCCAAAATCCATCTGGGGAGCACAGAACCTCTCCTGCTCTTCAGAGACTGAACCTATGACTCATCATGAACCCTTGGGAAATGACAACAACAAAATCTTTTTTTTTAAAAATATTTTAGGTTCAGGGGTTCATATATAGGATTGTTACATAGGTAAATGTGTGTTGTAAGGCATAGGATTGTTACATAGGTAAATGTGTGTTGTAAGGCATAGGATTGTCACATAGGTAAATGTGTGTTGTAAGGCATAGGATTGTCACATAGGTAAATGTGTGTTGTAAGGGTTTGCTGAACAGATTATTTCATCACCCAGGTGTAAGCCTAGTCTTCTTCCTTTCATCCTCCACCCTCTGATATGCCCCAGTGTGTGTTGTTGCCCTCAGTGAGTCCATGTGTTCTTATCATTTAGCTTGCACTTATAAGTGAGAACATGTGGTATTTGGTTTTCTGTTCCTGCGTTAGTTTGCTAAGGATAATTGCCTCCAGTTCCATCCATGTCCCATTCATGAATGAGGACACGATTTCATTCTTTTTTAAGGCTCCATAGTAGTTCTATGGTGTATATGTACCACGTTTTCTTTATCCAGCCTAACACTGATGGGCATTTAGGTGGATTCCATGTCTTTGCTATTGTGAATAGTTCTGCAAAGAACACACACATGCATGTATCTTTATAATAGAACAATTTATATTCCTTTGGCTCTATACTCAGTAATGGGATTGCTGAGTTGAATGGTATTTCTGTCTTTAGGTCTTTGAGGAATTGCCATACTGTCCTGTATGATGGTTGAAGTAATTTACACTCCCATCAACGGTGTATAAGTGTTCTTTTTTCTCCACAACCTAGCCAGCATCTGTTATTTTTGGACTTTTTAATAATAGCCATTCTGACTGGTGTGAGATGGTATCTTACTGTGGTTTTGGACAATGACAAAATCTAAGCAAAAACAGCAGGAGCTGAGTCTGGTTTATATTTTCTGAAATAAAATTCTATTTTACAATTATGATCTCAGTGTTTCCCTAAATTAACATATACTGATTGCCATGAATATCCTCATTTCTGTCTAGACAGAGGATTTTGTTTTAAACTGTGTAGTTATTATTAAGTTAGCATGGTTTTGCCTTAATCAGAACAGGTTTTTGTAAAATTACGAGCCTGGTGAAAACATATTGGCAACTTGAGGTATGCAAAATAACATGGTGGAATGCAAAATAATTGGGAAGAAAATGCATCTGAAAACTAAAGGTGCTTGATGAGAATTTCAAGGCATTGACAAGAGAAATGCTGAAGACAGGACACGCCAAATCAAGAGGGATTAGTGCAGGAGAGAGTGCAAAGTGGAAGTTTTCATGAAAAAAGAAAGTTGGAACCAAGCATTAAAGGAAGTGCCAGATCTGATCTGGCAGAGGGGAAAGTGAAGGAGAAGCAGCAAAAGCACAGCTGTAAAATGCAGAAATGGAAAGGCCTTATACTGTGTGTAGGGATATGTCTAGAAAAATATTTATTCAAGTGTTAATAGTGGTTTTCTTTAGATAGTAAGATTTTTACCTTTCCTACTTTTTCTTATATTTTAGGAAAAATTTATCATCACATGTATCTCATTTTTACAAAAGGAGAAAATCGTGAAGCTATTCACATTCAGGGGGAAAAGGTTTATTGTGGATATTTCATTTGGTGGATAAATGGACGTATAAACACATGAGTTAAGAATATAGAAAATGGAGTTCCATATTTCCCAGCTCTACTTGCCCAGTCTATGTGACATTTAAACTTTCCCTTCCGTGCTTTGTTAAAAATATTTTAAGCATTTGCAAAAGTTGAAATGAAATTTGGAAGTTAACACCAACATACTGCCACCTACATTCTCTAATGGTTAGCATTTTGCATCCTTGCTTTATCACATCTGTCCATTTATCCATTCATCTGCTTTTTGTTGTTTTTTTTTTTCTTTTTGGATGAGTTTCAAAGTTGCAGACATCAGTACCTTTTTTTATACCAAATTTTAACCACCCCTAAATTCCTTCCACACACGCACACTCAAGACTCGTCCACAACCTCCAAGCAGGATGTTATTCATTTAAATATGACCCCATTTTCCACACCTAGATACTGCTTCCATTCCAAACATGTCCAAAATCAGCTGCCTACCCAGAAGACAAACTTTACCAAACCTTATCCCGACTCTTTCTATATACCCAGAACTGTATACATTAAAGCCAAAGGAAACTATCTGAACTGCGTCACCAACTCCAATGTTTTCAGGAACAAAGCAGGTAACATAAAAAGTGGGCTTGTGGAAGATAAATCCAGTGGGTTTGATAATGGAGACCAATCCAGTCTCAGTGTGGAGGATGCAACAAGAAGGAAAGAACTACTCAGAGAACTTGAGAAAACAGAATTTACTGTCAAGGTAAGGCTTCCACACTCAACCAGCTAGCTTCAAGGAGCCTTGAATTTTAATCAGTATCTCTCCTTTGTTTCCACTGAGGATCTAGGTCACTTAAAGGTCCAAATTTATTAGAACACTTAACATAGTAAATGCTCCATTACAGAAAATCTTCCTTTAATTACAAGTATTTATGGGGGCAGTATTTATAGCCATTCAGTTAAATACAGATCTTAGCAATGGAAAAGGTAACACAGATATTACAAATGCAAAAATATGGTGTGTTTCTAGTTTGTGCAAATTACCTGCCCAAGAAAGGCATTTTTTCCTCACCTATAGATTGACTACCTGTCTGCAATGAACCCAAAGGAGAAACCAGTATTCACAGTGATCAAAAGGGAGACCTAGCATCGTTTCCCAGGAATGTGTTTGCAGCCCTCCCCACCTTTTCTTGGTATATGTGGCTTACAAATTAAAAAGAAGGACTTACCGTGTGGAAGGGTAGAATAGTGAGAAAAATGAGAATATTGAAGAGTCAAGGAGTCTAGAATATTACATATGGTTTTTCATGCCAAATTCGTCCTCAAGACATGGTTATCCTGGCTGTTTTATGGGAATGCCCTCCCTCTCTCCTTGCCCTGCTTATCAAATTAGCTCAGGGTGGCTAGGTTTTACATCAGAGAATGGAAACCAACTGCACTAGGCATGGTTGGTAGCTACAGGTGGACTTTGCTTAGAAATTGGAAGCTACGACGATTTCACCCTCACAGTCTTTTTTGTTGGTTTGCTTGATGATTAAGACATAGTTTGGAAACTCCCTGTCTTCCCCTTCCCTGCCTCCTAGGTGACTAATTTGAGCAGTGTTTATTGCAGCCGTATTGTGTTGGGTGGCTATGTGCTGCTATTGAAAAAAGTCCACCCAGCCTGAAATGCTGTCTCATGTAGTTGTGGGTACATGTGATAAAATTAATTTCTCTCGGATGAATGTTCTCTTATGATAAAGTGAATGTAACTACTTTTCTTTCTTTTTCTTTTCTTTTTTTTTTTTTTTTTTTTTGAGACGGAGTCTTGCTCTGTCGCCCAGGCTGGAGTGCAGTGGCGCAATCTCGGCTCACTGCAAGCTCCGCCTCCCGGGTTCACGCCATTCTCCTGCCTCAGCCTCTCCGAGTAGCTGGGACTACAGGCGCCCGCCACCACGCCCGGCTAATTTTTTTTTTGTATTTTTAGTAGAGACGGGGTTTCACCGTGGTCTCGATCTCCTGACCTCGTGATCCGCCCGTCTCGGCCTCCCAAAGTGCTGGGATTACAAGCGTGAGCCACTGCGCCCGGCCAACTACTTTTATTTCAATGTTGCAACGAGTAAAAGTGCTGGTAGTTCTTTTGGGCTATGTCCATACCTTGAAAAGTCAAACATTTTCATATAAGTTCAGCCTCCCAAACATCTCTGAAAGTGTTTTCACTAATTTCACCCAAATTATTTCATCTAAATATCTGTTATAGATCAGATTCAGCAGATGTTAATTTCATCTCCATATCTTTTCACTTCTGCCAGAACTTGCATAAGGGCTGAATTTTTGTTGGCTTATCAGTTTCTGTAGCTCAAATCTGAGTATAGAATATTCTGAACTCTGATTTAAAATTCCATTAGCTAGTTTTAAAAGGCATATAGTAAAATTCTAAAATTTTTTAGGAGAAAAGTTAATTTTTACCAATGTTTTTAAACAGCATATAACATTTTTTGGGAAAAAGTGGGACTTATAAAGCAAAAGGTCCTAATATGAAAAAAAAAAGAGAAATACCCTTTAAATAATTTTTAAAAAGTCTCTCTTCCCAAGATACTTATTTTGACTTAGGTTAGTTTTGCAGGATTTTTTTTTTTTTTTTTTTTTTTTTTTTTGCATGTAGAACTTACAAAATCTTTTAGAAATATTTTGTGTAGATTTTGCTGTGTGACAGGCATTATGCTGAAGATATTCACACATAAACCCATGCAACCCTTAAAATAAACTTAATAAGTAGGTATAGTGACTTATCGCTTTTTACATATGGAGAAATTGAGGCACAGAGAAGGTAAATTATAATGAGAAGAACTGACATAAAAATCCAGGGAGTGAAGCCCCAGAAGAGATCACTTTAAACTCTGTTCACTAGAAGTTTACCAATTTTCGCTTAGAATTCCAAAACACCAGCATAAGTGATTATCAGAATGGGCTAAACAGTAAATGAATAACTAAAGCAGACTTTGACCGGATGTTTCAATTATTTGGAGAGTAAAAAAAAAAAACAAAAAAAGTACCTGAGCCACCAGGCCAGCCGAATCAAAATCTCTGGGGTTGGCACTCAAACAGCTGCATACTTTAAAATTCAACAGGCAGTTAAAATGGGCAGCCAGGTTGAGGACCACTGATCCAAAGCGTCTTTAGCTATGTCCGAGTTTGGGAGATCTCAAACTTGAGCGTGCATCAGAATCACCGGGAAGGCTTTGTTAACACACAGGTGGCTGGGCCCCACCTCCTTTCTTATTTAGCAGGTATTGGGTGCAGCCCAAGAAGTTCTATTAAGTTCCCAGGTGATATTGATGTGCTGGTTTGTGAGCACACTTTGAGAACCACCGTCTTAGTAGGTTGGAGTAGGGGTGAAGTGTGGTAATGGAGACCTGGAAGTAACTGCATTAATTCTCCTAGTGTCTCATCAACCCTGATGCTGAAGCATTTCCTCTCCTTTGTTGATTTACTCAATACCATTAATCAGGGATGAAGGCGGAAAAGAGAAACGAAAGATATGAAGCTAGCCGGGCGTGGTGGCTCACACCCGTTATCTCAGCACTTTGGGAGGCTGAGGTAAGCAGATCACCTGAGGTCAGGAGTTTGAGACCATCCTGGCCAATATGGTGAAACTCCATCTCTACTAAAAATACAAAAATTATGTGGGCGTGGTGGTGCACGTCTGTGATTCCAGCTACTTGGGAGGCTGAGGCAGGAGAATCACTTGAACCCAGGAGGCAGAGGTTGCAGTGAGCTGAGATCATGCCACTGCATTCCAGCCTGGGTGACAGAGAAAGACCCTGTGTCAAAAACAAAACAAAACAACAACAACAACCACAAAAAAAAAACCCAGAAGATATGAAGCTAAAGGGAAATGCAGGAAAAGAGATAGAGGAGAGCGATCAACTTCTGGTCAGTAAATGAAAGCTTGTGGCTCTCTCACTGACTTAGCACATGTCAGTGATAGATTAAATATAAAATGAAAAAAATTAAAGATAGCAACACTTGAAAAGAAGATAAATCTTTCTATTTTAGAAAGAGAACAGAAGCACAAGGCAATGAATGAGACTGGAAGACTGAAGAGGCGGCTGTTGGTTCAGGGTATGGAAGGGTTTGTTAATCTAGCTTTTATAGTGTAGGGTCACTCTGTGAAACCAAGGGCAGTAAGAGACATGCTTTTCCCTCCTCAGCAACATGAAAGGGGACTAAATGGTATGTTGCTGAGATTGTGTTGGTATAAACCAGTGATTCTTAACTGGGGGGCTGGGGATTTTGCCCCCTCACACCACCACGGGCCATTCTATCACATCTGAAAATGCTTTGAGTTGTCACATGGGAGGGTGTGGAGGTGCTAGTGCTGTCTAGTTGGTAGAGACCAGAGATGCTACTAAACATCTAACAATGCACAAAAGTGCTGAAGTCCCACTGTATCCAGCTGGTAGAGACCAGAGATGCTGCTAATCATTCTCCAATGCACAAAAGTGCAGGAAACCCAGTTCCAGAACAAGAAACCCTGGACTAAGTACAGCACAGCACCAGGAGCTAGGCCAGGAGGCCAGTTGACTTAGTAACGAGTATGCGAAATGTCCAGAATTACTGTGGGCCTGAATCATCCAGATGTTCATATAGATCTGGCTCTGGGCTGGAGGCCTCAGGAAGAAGCGGTATAGATAAGTACAGCATGAGAGAATGTGGAGTGAAGGCAGGTAGAAAGAAAACTAACCAACTGATCAACAAAACCTCCTTGAAATTTGTCTACAACATGAAATTCCATAACACAGGAAGAAAACTATTAATGAGAAAGAGAACTCAACAAAATCAACCATGAAATACAGGGTTATATCAATTAAATTAAAACAATAGAATAATCTGAAAAGGACTTTAAGAATTTAGGATTCATTAAGAAATAATAGAATACTATCCAAAACAGAATATAAGAATATTTAAAACAAAAACAGGCACATATTAGGCAGGAACGTGGGGGATAAGAGAAACAATTCCAAAAATTGGAAATACAAACTTTATCATTAAAACAAAAACTCAAGAAATAGGATAAAATCTGCATTGGACACTCTAGATAGGGTGAGCAACTTTCCTGGTCTGTCTGGCATTGAAAGGTTTCTAGGACATGGGATGTTAGTGCTGAAACTGGGAGAGTGCTGGATACACTAGGACAGTTGGCTCAACACATATGAAAAAAAGTAGTGAATGGAAAGATGAAGCTGATAAATGGATTTAAGATTCATCAAAGAGAGACACAGAGATAAAAAGTTTGGAACAGCAATTAAAATCATGGAGGATAGGTGATCAGAGACTAGCTTTAATAGGAGCTTTAGACAAAAAGCATAGGAAGGAGGAAATGATAGAGTAATGGTTTTTGAAAAGATAATGGCTGAGAATTTTAAAGAATTGAAGAAAGTCATTAGGCTTTAGATCAGAGGTTGGCAACTATAGCTTGTTGGGTAAATCCAGCCTGACACCCATTTTTATAAAGAAAGTTTTACTGGAGCACAGCCACACTCATTTATGTATGCATTGCCTATGGCTACTTTCATGTTACAATAGTAGAGTTCAATAGCTGTGACAGATATCAGCGGGCCTGCAAAGCCTAAAACATTGACTACTGGGCTCTTTAGAGAAAATATTCTTAGTCTCCTGTTTTAAATGGATACTATGAGTATTAAGCAGGATAAGTAAAAATCAATTCACATCTCTATGAAGCACAGTAAAAGCTCAGAACAAAGATTTTAAAGGGGGGTGACAATTTCAAATACAATGAATGACAATTAGATTTGAAAGCACACTTCCACTGGCAACAAAGGAAGTGAGATGCCAATCAAGTAAGTCTGTAAAGTGCTAAGGAATAGTAACTATATATTTAGAATATTTATAGTCAGCTCAACTATCATTTAAGAGTGATGTCCAAATGAAGTTCTCAGTCATTTGAAGACCTATACTGTATACATGGTAGTATATAATATTCCTGTTCTTCCAAATTGATGATGTTCTTTGACATGACCCTGAATGCATGGGGATTATGCATCCTTATAAATTCTGCCCTGTTTAACTGAGATATGTCCATATGACTTACTTTGGCCAATTAAGTGTAAATGACAGTGATGTTCATTTCCTCCAAGTAGAAGTTTTAAGAACCAGAAATAGAGTTGAAGGATTGTATTCAATGGGCAATTACCCTGTATTAAGATCCTGGTTGTGTTTGGGTAATAATAGTAGAAGTATTGAATAATCTTAGAGATTGTTATTCAGCAATCACAGGAACAGAAAACCGAACACTGCATGTTCTCACACATGAGTGGGAGTTGAACAATGAGAACACATGGACACAGGGAGGGGAACAACACACACCAGGGCCTGTTGGGGGATGGGGAGCGAGGGGAGGGAACTTAGAGGATGGGTCAATAGGTGCAGCAAACCACCATGGCACACAGGTACCTATGTGACAAACCTGCACGTTCTGCACATGTATCTCAGAACTTAAAGTAAAATTAAAAAAAAAAAAAAGAACGTGAGTAGATTAAGACACACACACACATACACACAAAGAAATTGTTAGACAGCAGACAAGAGTTATGTGTACCTGTGCAAGAAGATATATGAATTCAGAGCAAAAGAGCATAATTAAGAAACAATGAGGCTGGGCACAGTGGCTGACGCCTGTACTCCCAGCACTTTGGGAGGCCAAGGCAGGTGGATCACTTGAGGTCAGGAGTTCAAGACCAGCCTGGCCAATGTGGTGAAACCCTGTTTCTACTAAAAATACAAAAATTAGCCAAGTGTGGTGGCATGTGCCTGTAATCCCAGTTACTAGGGAGGCTGAGGTAGGAGAGCCACTTGAACCCAGGAGGCAGAGATTGCAGGGAGCAGAGATCATGCTACTGCACTCCAGCCTGGATGACAAGGCGAGACTGTCTCAAAAAAAAAAAAAAAAAAGAAAAGAAAAGAAAAGAAAAGAAAAGAAAAGAAACAATGATGAACATGGAATTTTATGAACTATATTGATCAGTGTAACAGAGTTGGAAGCCCAGAAGCAGAGTCCCACAAAGATGGGAAATGAACATGTGGCAGAGGAGGCATTAGAAAGTGATGGGGGAAAAGAACAAGCTAACGTAAATAATACTGCAACTAGTGGTTATCCATATCAGCTAATATTAGATGCCTGCCTTGCATCACAAGTATAAATGGTATCCTTATGATTAAAGACCTAAACATGAAAATAGAGTCTTAAAAACATGAACACTTCAAGGAAAAATTAGAAAAATGACTTTAATATTTAAGGGGTAGGGATTAATTTTCTTAAAAGGACATCAAAAGCAGAAATGATAAAGACTTATTTTAAAATTTGACAACATTAAGATTTAAAACTTCTGTATAAAAAAGAGACACCAAAAGTAAAGTTAAAAAGAAGCCATAGACTGGGAGAACAAAATTTGCAATGCTTGTAATTGACACAGGATTAATGCCTAGAATATATAAGAAATTCCTCTAAATCAACATGAAAAAAAATCCATAAAAAATGGATGAAACACATGAGAGATAATTTACAGAAGAGTTTATTGGAGTGGCTAATAAACTTGTGAAAACATGTTTCATCTCAGTTATAATCAGAAAAATTAAAATTAAAACAATAATGAAGTACAGTTTTACATGTAACAAATTGTCAAAACTCTGTCAATAAATATGACAATGTCAAGTTTTAGGGATGATGTAGAGAAATGGCAACTTTTGTACAAGGCTGATGCGAGGTAAATCATTACAATGACCTTAAAGAACAAGTTGCTAATGTTAGATAAACTTGAAGGTTCTCATACCTTCTATGCCAAAGGATATTCATCTACCACTGTTTGAAATTGAAAATAATGGCAACAAATCAAATGTTGGAGAATAGATGATGAATAAATTACAATAGGATTACACAGCAATTCAACAGATTGAATGTGTCCAAAGGGATATTCTTGAAAAAAACCCAGTGTAGAGTGAAAGAAGGCAAATTGCAGAAATCATGAAAAAAATCTGGGCAAAACAATACTATATATTTGGAGATATTATATGTTTTATGGATACACACAGATAAAATAAAAGCATAAAACCATGGCTGGGAAGGCTATTCTGAAAGGCACTTTTAAAAGAGTTGTTTCTGTGCTGTGGGAAGGAGGGACATAGAACTGGAAAAGGGCAGAAAGGGACCTTAATTTTCTCTTTTTTAGTTTTAAAATAGATGCCAGAACAGTAATATGCATTAATTGTAGGTGGTGAGTATGTAAGCATTTGTTGTATTATGTGTTTCATAATAATTTAAAAAGAGAAGGACATGAGAGAAAAGAAAGGGCAGATGGAATGGAGTCCTAGAATTGGGGAAATGATATTGAAGATGCCAAATCAAGAACTGGAGCCCCATGCCTACCCACTTCAAGAGCAAGGGTGCCACAAATTTAGTGTATTCTAACACATGCTCTAAGAAGTGACTCACATCTCCTCCTAGAGGCACTGATGTGTTATATGAGTACAAGATACCAGCTAGAATTTGAGCCTCTTATCCTTGGCTTAAAACTAACTTGTCATAGTACAGGATTTTTTTTTTTAACACAATGGGATAGATCTTGCTGCAGAAGGTAGGTGTCCTCTTTTGCAGAAGGGGAGGATATGAATAGGCCAGGGATGGCAACAGGGGAGTGTGTGGAGTGATTGGCCTCCACAGCTTACCTAAAAGAAAAAATAATCACCTCTCTAATTGAAGGAAGTGGATCGGAACTCCAGCCCTCACAGGGAAACTTCTAGCTCCGTTTCCGTACTCTCAGATTTCCCTGGGACACCGGTTCTCAACTGGGGCTTCCATCACGGCCTACAGTTTATTTATTTTCACATCTTAGGACCTGTTCCCCTCAGAAACTCTGTACTTATTCTCTAACTTGGATGTAGTCAAATTTGGGGCCACACTTTTGAGGGAGAACAGGAACAAACCAATATTTAAGGCCCAAGCCAGGATCAAGGTATCTGGAGAGGATGCACGTCACTTCAGAAGTAGCCCTACCCTCAAAATATGAAGCAGGTAACGGCATCCACTACTCAGCTCAGGTGTCTCCAGTGGCTGCTGTGGTGAATAGTATGATCAAATTCCAGGTCTGAATGTTTATGTCCCTCCAAAATTCATGTGTCAAAATCCTATCCTCCAAGGTGATGGTATTAGAAGGTGAGGCCTTTGAGGAGGTGCTTAGCACATGAGGACAGAGCTCTCACTCTGTGCCTTCTTTCACTCTACATTCGGATATTTTCAAGACATATCCCTTTGGACACATGCAGTTCAATCCAACATTTGACTTGTTGCCATTATTTTCAATTTCAAGCAGTGGTAGATGAATACTCTTTTGCATAGAGCTGCCATCCACACTTAATGCATATGGGATAATAATAATCCTTATAGAAGAAGCCAAAAGAGCTTATTTGTTCCTTCTAGTATGTGAGGACACAGCAAGAAGTTGGCAGTGTGCAATCTGCAAGAGGGCCCTTACCAGACTATGACCAAACTGGCATTCTGATCTTGGACTTTGTAGCCTGCAAAACTGTAAAAAATAAATTTCTGTTGTTTACGAGCTACCCAGTCTAAGGTGTTTTGCTATGGCAGCCCAAATGGACTAAGGCAGCCTTAAGACCCAGCATTCATGTGTGTGGCCACTGCCTGTTCCATAAAACCATCTCTTGTCACTCTCTTCTTCTCTTGCCTATTCTCCAGCCATCCTGGTCTTTTTACAGCTCCAAGCTCTCTCCTCCCTCATCTCTTTTGCACCTGCCACTTCCTCAGCTTGAAATGCTTTCTACCCCCATTTACCCCATGCCTAACTCATTCTCGCTTTTTGGTGTAGCAATGCTCAACTCTCACTGAGCCCCACCTCAAGTTTCAGTTTCACTGGTTTCAGGGCCTGAGAACAGGGATGTTTTATAAGCTGCTGCAGTGATTCCCATGTGCAGCCAGAGCAGAGAACTACTGCTTCAGCCTGAACATCCCCTCATCAGAGACCAGACACCTCTCTCAAGAGGATTTCTCCCCTCCATTCTCTATCTCAGCTCCTCATTTGCCTCCTTCAGAGCTCAGTGCAAGGTATTTTATTTATTTGTTCACTTTGATGTTTTTGATCTATTACTTCCCAGGAAAAGTGGTTCTCCAAGCGTGGGCCCTGGACCAGCAGTGTCAGCCTCATCTGAGAACTTATTAGAAACGCACATTTTTGGCCAGATTTGGTGGCTCACACCTGTAATCCCAGCACTTTGGGAGGCTGAGGTGGGCGGATCACCTGAGGTCAGGACTTCAAGACCAGCCTGGCCAACATGGTGAAACCCCGTCTCTACTAAAAATACAAAAAATTAGCTGGGCGTGGCCGGGTATGGTGGCTCACGCCTGTAATCCCAGCATTCTGGGAGGCCGAGGCAGGTGGATCATGAGGTCAGGAGATCGAGACCATCCTGGCTAACACGGTGAAACCCCATCTCTACTAAAAAATACAAAAAAAAAAAAAAATTAGCCGGGTGTGATGGAGGGTGCTTATAGTCCCAGCTACTCGGGAGGCTGAGGCCGGAGAATGGCGTGAACCTGGGAGGTGGAGCTTGCAGTGAGCCAAGTTCACGCCACTGCACCCCAGCCTGGGCAACAGAGCGAGACTCTGTCTCAAAAAAAAAAAAAAAGAAAAAAAGAAAAAAGAAAAAAAAATTAGCTGGGGATGGTGGTGGGCACCTGTAATCCCAGCTACTCAGGAGGCTGAGTCAGGAGTATCGCTTGAACCTGGGAGGTGGAGGCTGCAGTGAGCCAAGATCACGCCACTGCACTCCAGCCTGGGCAACAGAGCGAGACTCTGTCTCAAAAAAAAAAAAAAGAAAAAAAGAAAAAAGAAAAAAAAATTTAGCTGGGGATGGTGGTGGGCACCTGTAATCCCAGCTACTCAGGAGGCTGAGGCAGGAGTATGGCTTGAACCTGGGAGGTGGAGGCTGCAGTGAGCCAAGATCACGCTGTTGCACTCCAGCCTGGGCAACAAGAGCAAAACTCTGTCTCAAAAATAAATAAATAAATGAATAAAAGAAATGCACATTTCCAGGCCCCATCCTTGACCCTCCCAGTGATTCTCATGCATGCTAAAGTGTGAGAACCACTACCCTAAGTGTACGCCGTGGGAAGCCTGGACACCGTGTGTTGTTCACCCTGCATTCCAATGACTAGCAGAGTGCAGACTTGAAGTGGGAGCTCAAATAAGCTTTGTTGAATGAATGAGTGACAGCACAATTTGACTACACTCCTTTCAGGAGCTCCCATGTAGCTTGAAAACTGGATGAAAGGAGCAAAACAAACCAGAAACCCCAAACACAACTTTTACTGTGTTTTTTTCTGACCTAAGGTTTATGCATAAAATACAAAAAAAAATTGTACATGACTAGAACATCTATTTCTCCATTTCTTCCAGAAAATTCTACAATTTAAAATGTACCTAAAATTACTTTTCAAGTAAACATGTATTATTCTATTGTTTTCATTTTAGGACTGTAAAGTGAGCTGATCTAAGGATACGGATTAAGTCAATTTCCACAGGGACAGATAAAGTAGAATTCTATTGCCTCTTCTCCCACTTCTAAAATCTAGAATCACACTATGAATAAGGATGTAGGGGAACACCTAAGCCAACTCTGTACCTTGACTGAGCCTCTTGAAAGAGGCCTGAAGAGATAGGGTCAAGATTCCACAGGGAGAAACGGGAAGGTTGAGCTGGAACCCAGCACCCCTTGCTAGGCTGGAAGATGAGCCCAGTGTCGTGTGTCCAATGCCCATCAATCTTAATATCTAATGTGTCTATCTTCATAAAACACCAAGTGCCTTTGTGCTTCATTCTCGCACATTTCCACAGTTTCCTTACTAATAAGTTACAGGGAAAGGGCAATAAAAGGTGAACTTCCTTATAACCACTTGGTCCCCTTTTGGATTGCTCCCTTCCTGGACAGTTCAGGAAGTGGGGGAGGTGGGGCTTGGTCACAGTGGTGACACAGCAGATGAGCGTGGGGTGCAGAAGGGAGATATGTAGTCATTAAGCCCCCCTTTCTGGATCCTGGGATGAAGAACCACAGAGCCAGGCATTCCTTCAGTCTCTCATCCCAGTGGCCTCTGCAACATTTCAATAAAGTGCACTTTCTGAAAGTAGGAAAACTCATAGTGACCATAGCAGAAGCAGACATGACAGCTGATCCTCAAGCCTACCAGACACGGTCACCAGCCTGAGGATGGACCTGGCATACCCCTAAAGGCCAGTCCTGGGCTTTTCTTTGACTACCAGCTTGTCTTCCTAGGTATCTACTTTTTCTGAGATGTAACAGAATGTAGAGGAGCTCTGGCTCTGAGAACAGATAGAATTGTCCTCAAATTCCAGGCCCAATATTCAGTAGCTGTGTGGCTGTGAGAAAATTACTTACTCTCTACAAGACTCAGTTTACTCAACTAGAAAACAGGGGGAATAGGAATAACTATTTGCGGGAATTGTTAGAGGAATTTAATGAGATGGTGTATGTCAGGGCTTAGCAATGCTAAGTGCCAGTATCACTCTCCTCCTGCATTCACTAGGAGTTTCTATGCATGCTTGGGAAACTATTTATTTGGGGCTGAAATACAGGAATCCAACATCTATCCAGTGCCCAGCATGTGCCTGTACTGTCACAGGTGCTTTATAATGGCAATCTTACTCTCCACAACAATCCTATGGGATAGCTATCATCATCATCATCATCATCATCATCACGTCATCACCATCATTGGATGAGGAAACAAACCCAAAGCTTAAGTGACTTACGGAAAACAACTAGTAAGCAAAACCAGTCAACAAGAAGCCAGGGATATAGCCTGTTGACTGTATCTGATCTCTTTCAAGGAGAAAAAATGGAGTTTTTTCCTTTCTTTAATATGCTACATGGCTTTCTGCCACTTGTTGCAGAATGTCAGCAGCAATGTTAGGGAGAAAGAAATTAAGGGGAAGTAACTTAATTTTGAAGTATAACCTTTTCATGCTACAAAAATAGGCATGGGTTTACAAAGATAGGCATGTATATGCCATAATTGCACTGGGAAATTCACTTACTGTGCCATTATATAGTAAGAAACTTAAAGTATGCTGCTTAACAACAAGGTAACTTGTGTTAGAAGTTTTAAATATGTGTAGGTTTTCACCTGGCTACTTTGCTAGGAGTTCTGTCAATGCAAAATAATCAGACAAAGTGTATAAAAAATGCTTGTGACAGTCTTGTCTATATCACCATAAGGAAAGAAAAAGAGACAACTGAAATGTCCAACTCTATGGAACTGATTAAAACAAATTGTGGGCTACTACACAGTTATTAAAAATGATTTATCATTAAAAATTACATTGTAACTCCGATATTATTAAAGATATTTTAAATAAAACGTGAGGAAATGGTTCATAAAGCATATAACACTTATAAAATTACATTCCTACAATATGCATTTAAAATGATGACATTCTCGAAGGATCTGTACTAACCTGGTGATTGTCCCTTAGTTGACAGAATTATAGAACATGCTTAATGTTTCATTTCTACATATTTATACTTCTTTCTTTCTTTTTTTTCTGAATACAGGGTTGCCTGGGTTGGAGTGTGGTGACATGATCATTCATCACTGCTGCCTTGAACTCCTGAGCTCAAATAATCCTCCTGCATCAGCCTCCCTAGTAGGTGGGACAACAGGCATGCACCACTAGGCCTGGCTGATTTATTTATTTATTTTATTTTTTATAGAGATGACATCTTGCTTTGTTGCCCAGGCTGGTCTTGAACTCCTCAAGTAATCCTCCCACTTTGACCTCCCAAAAAATTGGGATTACAGGCATGAGCCACGGTGCCTGACCATTATCTATATTTCTAAGAAGTTTTTTTTTGAGAAATATGTGTTACTTTTTTTTTCCTTTTGAGACGGAATTTTGCTCTTGTTGCCCAGGCTGGAGTGCAATGACGCGATCTCAGCCCACTGCAACCTCTGTCTCCCAGGTTCAAGCGATTCTGCTGCCTAGTCTCCCAAGTAGCTGGGGTTACCGGCATGCGCCACCATGCCCAGCTAATTCTGTATTTTTGGTAGAGACGGGGTTTCATCATGTTGGCCAGGCAAGTCTCAAACTCATAACCTCAGGTAATCTGCCTACTTCGGCCTCCCAAAGTGCTGGGATTACAGGTGTGAGTCACCATGCCCAGCCATGTTACTTTTATTATAAGAAAACAATAATCTTTAAAAACATCATTATACCAAACACATGCTTCCTTTTTTCCTGCTGTTATCTTGTTTTGCCTAAGAAAATCCAAATAGCACTTTATTTGGATAAATAAAGTGCCCTTGTTTAAGGTCAAGCTGCTTTCTTTTCTTTTCTTTTTTTTCTTTTTTTTTTTTGAGATGGAGTCTCGCTCTGTGGCCCAGGCTAGAGCGCAGTGGCGTGATCTCCGCTCACTGCAAGCTCTGCCTCTCAGGTTCACGCCATTCTCCTGCCTCAGCCTCCCGAGTGGCTGGGACTACAGGCGCCCACCACCACGCCCGGCTAATTTTTTGGATTTTTAGTATAAGCGGGGTTTCACCGTGTTAGCCAGGATGGTCTCAATCTCTTGACCTCGTGATCTGCCCGCCTCGGCCTCCCAAAGTTCTGGGATTACAGGCGTGAGCCACCGCGCCTGGCCAAGGTCAAGCTGTTTTCTAGGAATCCCGGACCTAAAGACAAAATTTGGAAACATAGAGGGATTTACAAGTCTCACTCCCACCTGAGCCCGAGACTGTCTTCTACAGGTGTTGCCACAGGCAGGGTCATGTGCTAATATTTCCTCCACTGTGTACTCCCCTTCTCAAGACTCAGTGACTTGCACTTTATCACTCTTCCTTCTTCCTCTGTCCCCCATGGCAAGATTACCGTCTCTCACCTCTACTCTTTTCCGTATCCTAACTCAAGGTGCTTTCAGACAATACACAGTCACATCAACACACACCACTGAATGATCCCTTTATTCTCCCTGTTCCAATGTCTGCAATGCACAATCTCCAGCTGAGCAAGCACAGGAGTCATCGTTCCAACTCCTGTCTTCTCACTGGGGGCTGACAAAAGGAAGGTATCCTCTCTGTAATAAGAGAAGGAATAACAAATTTCCAGTCTTCTGGGGGCTGGCAAGAGCAGACAAAGACAGAAAATTAGCTCTCTTCTATACTCTGAGAGCATATGAACACCACGTATATTTTGGGAACCCTCTTTTTTTTTTTTTCAAAGAAATAATGGAAAATTATGAAGCAGAATATTACTGCTGTAGTTCAGCTATGTTATGGGTTAAAGTAGTACCGGGAACCCACTCACCATTTTAAGTATGCTCCAAATAATGACTTCCCATTAATTCTGGGAACACAATCTATCCTAAAGGTTAAGACTGGGCTTTTTTTGCGTCTCTTAATTAAAATAAAAAAAATGCATTTTCAAACAAAAGTGGTCCCTTTGTAAAATCTACTGTGTTATCAAAATGGCAATCACCATCATTAATGTTTCCTAACATTCGCCACTGGAGTCCTTTCCTGGGATCCAAACTGCTCATAACAGGAAACTCAACTAAACTACTGGGGCTGGCACCAAGCTATCGTAGGAGGCAAAGACAAAGAATGCATGTTTTCTTTCTGCAAGACAGTGCTCTTCCCGTATTCTGAAGGCTAGAATCAAAAAAAGGGAACTCTTGAAGCCACGTCTCTCAACTGGCATGAACAAAACTCAGCAGCTTCATCAGCACAAGGAACAAGTGGCCAAGCAAAATCCCAAAGGCTCGGAGGACCTGACTGTGAAGCACCCTCAACCCTGTCTGTTCTATGCAGAGAAGAGTAGCACATTTGCCCGGAGACCAAGGAGAGTTATAAAATCTATTACTTACCATTTTTATTGAGAAGAGTTGATATGCCTGGCACACAGTGACCCCGAAGATGGTGCAGCTTGGATAGTGAATGTGCAAGTCAGCTATGCAGAATGTACTTCCTTTTCTGAGCTGTGTGGTCTGTCCAGCTTTCACACATTGATATGTGAGGCTACATTTGCATGTTATCTCAACCCTCAGAGCATTTGTACAGCTGGCCAGGTTTATCTTGTTATTATTTTTCGGTAATACAGGAACCGGTATAGGTGTAGCTTTGAAGACTGAAAAATTGACACAAAATTTTTTAGAAGTACCTAGATATTAAATTTTGCTATACATTATTAATCTGTTTTATATAAACTCTATATTTTTGGATACGTGTGTGTGTGTGTGTGTGTCTCCATCTCTCTCTTATCTATGAGACACTCACACCAAAATGTGAATAGCATTTGACTTGAGTGGATATATTATTATAAATAATTCTTTTTTTGTACTTTTTGGAGTTTTTCAAGTTTTCTATCTTGGGTATATAGCACTTGTGTAAAAACATAACTATAATCATTATTAAAAAGAACAAAAGTATATGAAAATTTTAATGAGCAACTCCAATTATATTTAAATTCATATTACCAGTATTTAAATGAAGGAAACACTCAGAAGCTTATCATAGAATGCCATTCATTTCCCTAAAAAAAAAAAATACAGCTCAGCCTAGGTTCATGTATTAATTTTGGGGTAATATTTGTTAGCATCAGATGTTAAGGGCATAGTATTTGATCCCAAGTAGTCAGACTTTCCAATCATCCATGTACCTCTCTGAACACATTCTGATATACAGATTTGGCCCCTTTAATTGGAATATATAGCCTTCTACTAAAGTAAGTTCAAGGGTAGAAGGTCATCTTTGTTTTCCATGGCAAAGGAAAGGCATGATTCCTTTTTTGGTGGTTGCAAATTTCCAGATCTTGTTTTAAGTATTACAGTGCTTATTTAGTGTAAGGTCACCAAATTTCTTTACATGATGCTGACCAAACACTAATTAATCTCATATCCATACAAAATCCTTTTGCAAAAAAGATGTTACCTGTTATTTATTCCTTAAAATAAAAATGTTTTCTAAATCAAGACATAATTAGAAATATAGATTAATAGGACAGGCAAAAAGCCAGGGTAGGGGTTGAGTTCCAGAAGTAGAAACTGAGATTGTCCTGAAAACTTTACATATTATAAAGAGGGATATGAGGCATGGTCAGAATCTGGTGGATGGTCAGGAATCTGAAATTGCATATTATCTTACACATAATAAATGCTTAATGAATGAATAGAGGAGGAAGAGCAAAGCAAGAGCGAGGTAGGGGACCCAGGCATACTTTTTAAAGTATAACACATTTTCCAGAATGCTTTGAAATGGAGACATTCTTTACCTTCACTAGAAAGCCTCTTATCTACTGTCTGTTAGAATAGAGATCTTCCAAGTGCAGATACAGCTTAGGGTAAAGAGAATCACTCTAAAGCAATGGTTCTCAACCTGGCTGCACATTAAAATCACCTGGGATGTTTTAAGTCTCAGCTCTCAGGCTTCACCCCAGGTTATTATATGAAAATCTGGGGTTGAAAGTCAGGCATCAGTGTATTTCAAAGCTCACCACGTGATTCCAAGGTATGTGCATATTTGAGAGCCTTTGCCCTAAAAGAAGGAGCAGGTGACTCATATTGGCAAGATAGTGAACAGATCACCAGGCCAGCCTTGTGGGTAGAAATAATCGTGACACTCTGAACTGTTTACTACTAAGTTAATCAGCATGTTTACCCCATGTACTACGTAAAAATTACTTAATCGGGCTGGGCGCGGTGGCTCACGCCTGTAATCCCAGCACTTTCGGAGGCCGAGGTGGATGGATCACGAGGTCAGGAGATCGAGACCATCCTGGCTAACACAGTGAAATCCTGTCTCTACTAAAAAAAAAAAAAAAAAATACAAAAAATTAGCCAGATGTTGTGGCAGGCGCCTGTACTCCCAGCTACTCAGGAGGCTGAGGCAGGAGAATGGCGTGAACCCGGGAGGCGGAGCTTGCAGTGAGCCGAGATTGCGCCACTGCACTCAAGCTTGGGCCACAGAACCAGACTCCGTCTCAAAAAAAAAAAAAAAGAATTACTTAATCTTAGTCATGCTACAATTTCCTCTCTATACCAGTAAGTTGGACACAAATTACATGATAAACAGGAATCTAGCAATTATTCAGTTAACAGTGTAATTTATTGGGTAAGTCTTTGGTTAAGAGAACTTTGAATTTCAATTCATCCATCTAAATTCCATTTCAATTTGTGCCTATTTTCAAATGCAGATTAAAGTAATTTTTAGTTGTTATTGAAATAAATTTAGTGGTCTTTCAAACACATATATTTAAGAAAAGTATTTTTGGCTAAGAAAAAAAAAAGTTAAGAGTTGAAGCTTCCGGCCGGGCACGGTGGCTCACGCTTGTAATCCCAGCACTTTGGGAGGCCGAGGCGGGCAGATCATGAGGTCAGGAGATCGAGACCACGGTGAAACCCCGTCTCTACTAAAAATACAAAAAATTAGCCAGGCGTGGTGGTGGGCGCCTGTAGTCCCAGCTACTCGGAGAGGCTGAGGCAGGAGAATGGCGTGAACCCGGGAGGCGGAGCTTGCAGTGAGCCGAGATTGCGCCACTGCACTCCAGCCTGGGTGACAGAGCGAGACTCCGTCTCAAAAAAAAAAAAAAAAAAAAAAAAAGAGTTGAAGCTCCCAACTATAACTTGTAGTCCACAAGTATATTTTCACATTTAGTTTTTAAGGCATAATCATGTTATTTTTAAAATATATGTCAAACATCACATATATGAGTATATCTCCTGTGAAGCCAAAGCTCAGTACATAAGTTCCTGAGCAGGAAGATGAAACAGGAAATGCAACATAGATGACAGAGAGCATAGTGATACCATCTGAAAATGGTAAACCTATGTTTTCGCAGTATGGGCGCTGCAATTATTCCTGCTGGTAGAAGGGAGAAGTAGCTTACAGAATGCAAAAGAAGTTATAATTCTTTAAATACTGGGGCATACACTCTCTTTTCATACATTTTTATTTTAGAAAACAGTTTTTGTTCAGTCAATGGGGCAATGAATGAGTCTGCCCCTTCAGTATTCACTGAAGGTGGTGGCTAGGTGGAGACTGTGAGGTCTAGAAGAATGGGGTGGCTAGGGAAAACCAACTTCATTTTTTAAACTCAACTTGCAAGTAGATAAAGGAGAGAACACTAATAAAATTTGAGTAATATTAATGATCATTACTGAGAAGCATTGTCAGTGTTTTATCCATTACGCTTTTTCTTTTTTTTTTTGAGACGGAGTCTTGCTCTGTCCCCCAGGCTAGAGTACAGTGGCACGATCTCTGCTCGCTGCAACCTCCGCCTCCCGGGTTCAAGCAATTCTCCTGCCTCAGCCTCCCAAGTAACTGAGATTACAGGCACATGCCACCACACCTGGCTAATTTTTGTATTTTCAGTAGAGATGGGGTTTCACCATCTTGGCCAGGCTGGTCTTGAACTCCTTACCTCATGATCCACCCACCTTGGCCTCCCAAAGTGCTGGGATTACAGGTATTAGGTTTTAAAAGAAGCATGGTTAAAATTGTTAGCATAGAAGGTTAGAAATAGTTATAAACTCCGATACATTTTCTTTTTTATAACCTGAATGTCTAACATTTTAGACAAGAAACAAGTAGCCATCTACTCTACGTGCCCAACATAAATGTGCCTGGCCAAGACCCCTGAGATAGAACAGAAGGATGTCGAATCTCACCTTTTCCAGGAAGGCCTCTCTGCTGCTAGCTCACTGATCTCATCCTTTTTCTGGAAGCCTGCAGGCCACACTACAAAATTAAGCTCTTTTAACATGTTTGCCCTTTATGGTTCTCTAATTGTATTGGATGTATTAGGTTTGGCTCCTCAACTAGATTGGAAGCTGCTCCAATGAGAATTAATTTTCATACTTCCTTTTCTCACTCTAAGGTCAGCTTTTTTTTAAACACTTTTTCTTTTTTTTTTTTTTTTGCGTCAAGAGTTCCTCAGATGAAAGCAATGTTTGTTTTGTACACTGATTCTGCATGTACAGCCTTCCTTGAAGCCCATTATTTATAGGAAACTATAAGAGAAACTTTGGCTAAAATATCGCCAAATACTACGAGATGGTCACTACAGTGCTGCTCTTTGATCATGAAATTAAAGCACACTTACAAGCAGATTCATAAAAATTCAAGGAAATTCAGTCTCCCTGCTTGGCTAGATACGAAATAGCAAATGGGAAGTAGCAGGAAAACGCAGAATAAGAACAGGCATGCTTAAGAAGGCTGTGCAGGAGGAAGTGAGGACTTCCTTGCTTTGGGTTATTTCTCTTTCACTTTTTGTTTTAAAAACAAAGTGAACTTTTTCACTCCTGTATTTTCTACTTTTAATGAAAGAGGGTCTTAACTCTTCAGAACATCAGTGCTCTGGAAGAAATAGCTTATTAATCAACTTACTTTGATTAAAAAGAGAGTTTCCACCACATTTTAATGGAATGAATAGATTGTATTGAAACTCAAGAAAAGAAGGGAGCATTTGTCTTTACAATTTAAACCCAATAGCAGATGAATGTTTACTACTGTAAAAACAATCTGCTAAAATAGGCCAATGAAAAAAATTAATCTAGACTTCACTTAAAGAGTTTTTATCAAACCAGTTAACCTGCAGAGCAAAGAGACAAAGAACAAAGCTTATAGAAGAATTCTAGGTTATATATTACCTTGATTTGTTTTTTGTAATTTTGTGCATTATTTGTATCACACCCTCTCTTTGGGTCTTTGGGGATGCATGAACTCTGTGGGTCTATTGGGTCCTGCTGTTTTCTTCTCATGATTTCTCACATCGTTTGTCCTTGCATATGTGTCACAGAAGCAGAATTCTAAGTCATAATCCCTTTGCTTCAGTGGGTCTCCAAGACAAGATTTAACTGACACACATTCTCATGGGGCCTTATTGCTTTTGCCATTTGGTTAATGATAATTTGCTCTTTAATGAATAAAATAAAAAAAAGGTCCTACATCAAAAGGGATCTACTTCTCATTTTTTCTCCCTTCCTTCCTTCTTTCCTTCCTTCCTTCCTTCCTTCCTTCCTTCCTTCCTTCCTTCCTTCCTTCCTTCCTTCTTTCTTTCTTTCTTTCTTTCTTTCTTTCTTTCTTTTTTTTTTAATTATACTTTAAATTTTACGGTGTATGTGCACAATGTGCAGGTTTGTTACATATGTATACATGTGCCATGTTGGTGTGCTGCACCCATTAACTCGTCATTTAACATTAGGTATATCTCCTAATGCTATCCCTCCCCCCTCCCCCAACCCCACAACAGGCCCTGGTGTGTGATGTTCCCCTTCCTGTGACCATGTGTTCTCATTGTTCAATTCCCACCTGAGTGAGAACATGCGGGGTTTGGTTTTTTGTCCTTGCGATAGTTTGCTGAGAATGATGGTTTCCAGCTTCATTCATGTCCCTGCAAAGGACATGAACTCATCATTTTTTATGGCTGCATAGTATTCCATGGTGTATATGTGCCACATTTTCTTAATCCAGTCTATCATTTTTGGACATTTGGGTTGCTTCCAAGTCTCTGCTGTTGTGAATAGTGCTGCAATAAACATACGTGTACATGTGTCTTTGATTTATAATCCTTTGGGTATTTACCCAGTAATGGGATGACTGGGTCAAATGGTATTTCTAGTTCTAGATCCTTGAGGAATCGCCACACTGACTTCCACAATGGTTGAACTAATTTACGTCCCACCAACAGTGTAAAAGTGTTCCTATTTCTCCACATCCTCTCCAGCACCTGTTGTTTCCTGACTTTTTAATGATGGCCATTCTAACTGGTGTAAGATGGTATCTCATTGTGGTTTTGATTTGCATTTCTCTGATGGCCAGTGATGCTGAGCATTTTTTCGTGTGTCTTTTGGCTGCATAAATGTCTTCTTTTGAGAAGTGTCTGTTCATATCCTTCACCCACTTTTTGATGGGAGTGTTTGTTTTTTCCTTGTAAATTTGTTTGAGTTCATTGTAGATTCTGGATAATAGCCCTTTCCCAGATGAGTAGATTGCAAAAATTTTCTCCCATTCTGTAGGTTGCCTGTTCACTCTGATGGTAGTTTCTTTTGCTGTGCAGAAGCTCTTTAGTTTAATGAGATCCCATTTGTCAATTTTGGCTTTTATTGCCATTGCTTTTGGTGTTTTAGACATGAAGTCCTTGCCCATGCCTATGTCCTGAAAGGTATTGCCTGGGTTTTCTTCTAGGGTTTTTATGGTTTTAGGTCTAACATTTAAGTCTTTAATCCATCTTGAATTAATTTTTGTATAAGGAATTAATTTTTGTGTAAGGAAGGGATCCAGATTGAGCTTTCTACATATGGCTAGCCAGTTTTCCCGGCACCATTTATTAAATAGGTAATCCTTTCCCCATTCCTTGTTTTTGTCAGGTTTGTCAAAGATCAGTTGGTTGTAGATGTGTGGTATTATTTCTGAGGGCTCTATTCTGTTCCATTGGTCTATATCTCTGTTTTGGTACCAGTACCATGCCGTTTTGGTGACTGTAGCCTTGTAGTATAGTTTGAAGTCAGGTAGCGTGATGCCTCCAGCTTTTTTCTTTTGGCTTAGGATTGTCTCGGCAATGATGGCTGTTTTTTGGTTCCATATGAACTTTAAAGTAGTTTTTTCCAATTCTGTGAAGAAAGTCATTGGTAGCTTGATGGGGATGGCATTGAATCTATAAATTACCTTGGGCAGTATGGCCATTTTCATGATATTGATTCTTCCTACCCATGAGCATGGAATGTTCTTCCATTTGTTTGTATCCTCTTTTATTTCATTGAGCAGTGGTTTGTAGTTCTCCTTGAAGAGGTCCTTCACATCCCTTGTAAGTTGGATTCCTAGGTATTTTATTCTCTTTGAAGCAATTGTGTGAATGGGAGTTCACTCATGATTTGGCTCTCTGTTTGTCTGTTACTGGTGTATAAAAATGCTTGTGATTTTTGCACATTGATTTTGTATCCTGAGACTTTGCTGAAGTTGCTTATCAGTTCAAGGAGATTTTGGGCTGAGATGATGGGGTTTTCTAGATATACAAGCATCTCATCTGCAAACAGGGACAATTTGACTTCCTCTTTTCCTAATTGAATACCCTTTATTTCTTTCTCCTGCCTTATTGCCCTGGCCAGAACTTCCAACGCTATGTTGAATAGGAGTGGTGAGAGAGGGCATCCCTGTCTTGTGCCAGTTTTCAAAGGGAATGCTTCCAGTTTTTACCGATTCACTATTATATTGGCTGTGGGCTTGTCATAGATAGCTCTTATTATTTTGAGATACGTCCTGTCAATACCTAATTTATTAAGAGTTTTTAGCATGAAGGGCTGTTGAATTTTGTCAAAGGCCTTTTCTGCATCTATTGAGATAATCGTGTGGTTTTTGACATTGGTTCTGTTTATATGCTGGATTATGTTTATTGATTTGCATATGTTGAACCAGCCTTGCATCCCAGGGATGAAGCCCACTTGATCGTGGTGGATAGGCTTTTTGATGTGTTGCTGGATTCGGTTTGCCAGTATTTTATTGAGGATTTTTGCATTGATATTCTTCAGGGATATTGGTCTAAAATTCTTTTTGTTGTGTCTCTGCCAGGCTTTGGTATCAGGATGATGCTGGCCTCATAAAACAAGTTAGGGAGGATTCCCTCTCTTTCTATTGATTGGAATAGTTTCATAAGGAATGGTATCAGCTCCTCCTTGTACCTCTGGAAGAATTCGGCTGTGAATCCGTCTGGTCCTGGACTTTTTTTGGTTGGTAGGCTATTAATTACTGCCTCAATTTCGGAGCCTGTTATTGGTCTATTCAGGGATTCAACTTCTTCCTGGTTTAGTCTTGGGAGAGTGTATGTGTCCAGAAATTTACCCATTTCTTCTAGATTTTCTAGTTTATTTGTGTAGAGGTGTTTATAGTATTACCTGATGGTAGTTTGTATTTCTGTGGGATCGGAGGTGATATCCCCTTTATCATTTTTTATTGCATCTATTTGATTCTTCTATTTTTTCTTCTTTGTTAGCCTTGCTAGTGGTCCATCAATTTTGTAGATCTTTTCAAAAAACCAGCTCCTGGATTCTTTGATTTTTTGAAGGGTTTTTTGTGTCTCTATGTCCTTCAGTTCTGCTCTGATCTTAGTTATTTCTTGCCTTCTGCTAGATTTTGAATGTGTTTGCTCTTGCTTCTCTAGTTCTTTTAATTGTGATGTTAGTGTGTCAATTTTAGATCTTTCCTGCTTTCTCTTGTGGGCATTTAGTGCTATAAATTTTCCTCTACACACTGCTTTGAATGTGTCCCAGAGATTCTGGTATGTTGTGTCTTTGTTCTCTTTGGTTTCAAAGAACATCTTTATTTCTGCCTTGATTTCATTATGTACCCAGTAGTCATTCAGGAGCAGGTTGTTCAGTTTCCATGTAGTTGAGTGGTTTTGAGTGAGTTTCTTAATCCTGAATTCTAGATTGATTGCACTATCGTCTGAGAGACAATTTGTTATAATTTCTGTTCTTTGACATTTGCTGAGGAGTGCTTTACTTCCAATGTGGTCAATTTTGGAATAGGTGTGGTGTGGTGCTGAAAAGAATGTATATTCTGTTGATGTGGGGTGGAGAGTTCTGTAGATGTCTATTAGGTCTGCTTGGTGCAGAGCTGAGTTCAATTCCTGGATATCCTTGTTAACTTTCTATCTTGTTGATCTGTCTTATGTTGACAGTGGGGTGTTAAAGTCTCCCATTATTATTGTGTGGGAATCTAAGTCTCTTTGTAGGTCACTCAGGACTTGCTTTATGAATCTGGCTGCTCCTGTATTGGGTGCATGTATATTTAGGATAGTTAGCTCTTCTTGTTGAATTGATCCCTTTACCATTATGTAATGGCCTTCTTTGTCTCTTTTGATCTTTGTTGGTTTAAAGTCTGCTTTATCAGAGAGTAGGATTGCAACCCCTGCCTTTTTTTGTTTTCCATTTTTTTGGTAGATCTTCCTCCATCCCTTTATTTTGAGCCTATGTGTGTCTCTGCACATGAGATGGGTCTCCTGAATACAGCACACTGATGGGTCTTGACTCTTTATCCAATTTGCCAGTCTGTGTCTTTTAACTGGAGCATTTAGCCCATTTACATTTAAGGTTAATATTGTTATGTGTGAATTTGTTCCTGTCATTATGATGTTAGCTGGTTATTTTGCTCATTAGTTGATGCAGTTTCTTCCCAGCCTTGATAGTCTTTACAATTTGGCATGTTTTTGCAGTGGCTAGTACTGGTTGTTCCTTTCCATGTTTAGTGCTTCCTTCAGGATCTCTTTTAGGGCAGGCCTGGTGATGACAAAATCTCTCAGCCTTTGCTTGTCTGTAAAGGATTTTATTTCTCCTTCACTTATGAAGCTTACTTTAGCTGGATATGAAATTCTGGGTTGAAAATTCTTTTCTTTAAGAATGTTGAATATTGGCCCCCACTCTCTTCTGGCTTATAGAGTTTCTGCCAAGAGATCAGCTGTTAGTCTGATGGGCTTCTCTTTGTGGGTAACCCGACCATTCTCTCTGGCTGCCCTTAACATTTTTTCCTTCATTTCAACTTTGGTGAATCTGACAATTACTTGTCTTGGAGTAGCTCTTCTCGAGGCGTATCTTTGTGGCATTCTCTGTATTTCCTGAATATGAATGTTGGCCTGCCTTGCTAGATTGGGGAAGTTCTCCTAGATAATATCCTGCAGAGTGTTTTCCAACTTGGTTCCATTCTCCCCATCACTTTCAGGTACACCAATCAGACGTAGATTTGGTCTTTTCACATAATCCCATATTTCTTTTTTTTTTTCCACATATTTACTTTTTATTGAATTTGTTAATGTTACAGAATTCTTGCACTGCCAAACCATGCCTGAGAATTCAAACAAATGATACAATGGACAGCCTCATCCACCCATCATACAGTATATTAAAACATATTTCTTGGAGGCTTTGTTCATTTCTTTTTATTCTTTTTTCTCTAAACTTCTCTTTTCGCTTCATTTCATTCATTTGATCTTCCGTCACTGATACCCTTTCTTCCAGTTGATAGAATCGGCTACTGATGCTTGCGCATTCATCATGTAGTTCTCGTGCCATGGTTTTCAGCTCCATCAGGTCCTTTAAGGACTTCTCCCATCAATTATTCTAGTTAGCCATTCGTCTAATCTTTTTTCAAGGTTTTTAACTTCTTTGCCATGGGTCCGAACTTCCTCCTTTAGCTCGGAGTAGCTTGATCTTCTGAAGCCTTCTTCTCTCAACTTGTCAAAGTCATTCTCTGTCCAGCTTTGTTCCGTTGCTGGTGAGGAGCTTCGTTCCTTTGGAGCAGGAGAGGCCCTCTGAATTTTAGAATTTTCAGTTTTTCTGCTCTGTTTTTTCCCCATCTTTGTGGTTTTATCTACCTTTGGTCTTTGATGATGGTGACGTACAGATGCGGTTTTGGTGTGGATGTCCTTTCTGTTTGTTAGTTTTCCTTCTAACAGTCAGGACCCTCAGCTGCAGGTCTGTTGGAGTTTGCTGGAGGTCCACTCCAGACCCTGTTTGCCTGGTTATCAGCAGCAGAGGCTGCAGAACAGTGGATATTGGTGAACAGCAAATGTTGCTGCCTGATTGTTCCTCTGGAATTTTTGTCTCAGAGGAGTACCTGGCCGTGTGAGGTGTCCGTCTGCCCCTACTGGGGGGTGCCTCCCAGCTAGGCTACTCAGGGGTCAAGGACCCACTTGAGGAGACAGTCTGCCCGTTCTCAGATCTCCAGCTGCATGCTGGGAGAACCACCACTCTCTTCAAAGCTGTCAGACAGGGACATTTAAGTCTGCAGAGGTTTCTGCTGCCTTTTGTTTGGCTATGCCCTGCCCCCAGAGGTGGAGTCTACAGAGGCAGGCAGGCCTCCTTGAGCTGTGGTGGGCTCCACCCAGTTTGAGCTTCCTGGCAGCTTTGTTCACCTGTTCAAGCCTCAGCAATGGCGGGTGCCCCTCCCCCAGCCTTGCTGCCGCCTTGCAGTTTGATGTCAGACTGCTGTGCTAACAATGAGCAAGGCTCCATGGGCTTAGGAATCTCTGAGCCAGGCGGGGGATACAGTCTCCTGGTGTGCCATTTGCTAAGACCATTGGAAAAGCGCAGTATTAGGCTGGGAGTGACCCGATTTTCCAGGTGCCGTCTGTCACCCGTTTCCTTGGCTAGGAATGGGAATTCCCTGACCCTTTGCGCTTCCCTGGTGAGGCGATGCCTTGCCCTGCTTCGGCTCACACTTGGTGCACTGCACCCACTCTCCTGCACCCACTGTCCGGCGAGCCCCAGTGAGAGGAACCCAGTACCTCAGTTGGAAATGCAGAAATCATTTGTCTTCTGCATCGCTCACACTGGGAGCTGTAGACTGGAGCTGTTCCTATTTGGCCAACGTGGCTCCACCCCTCTCTTTCTTCTTTCTTTCTTTCTCTTTCTTTCTTTTTTCTTTCTTTCTTTCTTTTTTTCTCTCTCTCTCTCTTTCTTTCTTCTTTCTTTCCTTTCCTTTTTCTTCCTTTCTTTCTTCCTTTCTTTCCTTCCCTTCCTTCCATCCTCCTTCCTTCTTCCTTCCTTCTCTCTTTCTTCTTCCTTCCTTCCTTCCTTCCTTCCTTCCTTCTTTCCTTCCTCCTCCCTCCCTCCCTCCTTTCTCCTTCCTTCTCTTTCTTTCTTTCTTTCTTTCTTTCTTTCTTTCTTTCTTTCTTTCTTTTCTTTCCTTTTTCTTTCTTCTTCTCTCTGTCTCTGTCTCTGCCTTTCCTTCCTTCCTTTCTTCATTCCCAGTTTTTGTCCCAACAGAAGATTAGGCCAAAAAAGTTGGAAAATACACTGATGTATCTAATGTCACAAATGTTGGAGTTATGCTTTGAAGATTTTTGACTGATAGTCCTGTGTTCTAATAATAGTAATAGCCACTATTACTGTTTATTTCTTTTCCAGTCGGTTACAGTATAAATGATCTCAGTAAATCAACCTAACAA